>NC_135888.1:103231389-103980547 GCF_964194155.1 Cetorhinus maximus
AACTAAGACTGGATCGCATGACACAGTTCCCTTCTAGTGATGTCATGCTGCTATCCCTTAAAGGCATATTACAACATAGACTATGTGTCTACTCCCCTTTCCTCACCACAATGCTGCTCCTATCAAATCTCTGATGTTATTTTAAGTGATTTATTCTCCTGCTCTAACAGCTGAGATATGCATGCACGATGACCTCTCTTCAAATGGAGGTGTGAGAAGTGCCTTGAGAGGGCAATTGGTGGAGCTGGAAGTTGTGTTGGCCTGAGAAGTGCTGTGCAGGTGAATGCTGGGGAAGTGAGAGTGTGGGGATTGGCACCTGAGAGTGGGATGCCACTCACCATTCTTGCCCTGATGAGGTCATTGAACTCTTTCAGCTCTGTATCCATGTGCGAAGTGCCACAGTCATGCTGTGGTCCTCTTGTGCTACTTCCAGCACTGCCTGCTTGGCTTCAGAGGCTGGTGTTGTCTTTCCATCTACTGCGAACAGTATTTCTCTGGGCAGCATCCAACCCTCAGTATGACCTTCAGGGATGCCTCAGAGCTCTGGCAAGGAGTGACATTCCCAAGTTGCACCTCCACGATTGTACTTTCTCCCTTTGTCCTAGACATTTCTAGAGTGGATCCACTTTGACTCCTGCAGGTGTCCTTTTAAATAAATAGTCTTCAATGGTCAGGTGTAGTTGTCATCGTGCCTGCCCTCTCTGATTGGCTGGAAAAATGGAAATGGGATGTTAATGATACAGCTGAATTAAAAACTCACCACATGCTTGTTCCTAAATCTTTCAGGTTCCCCCACTGTGAGTGGGTTAAAATGTTAAAGTTCCACCCAATATCTCAAGAGTTGCCATCTGTGCACAGGGGAAGTTTACCTACAAACTTGGATATTAGATGTGCAATGCTGACTGTCCACATAAAACACAGATAGCTGAAGTATGATCGGACTCAGTGTCCATCAATTAACAAAGAAAAAAGGCAACCAAGAATCCTTATCATTGTCTAATGATCCATATTAGAAATCGATGTGCATGAATGCTGGATGAAGGGTCAGTTATGATTTCTGCTCTTCTCTCACCCTGTTAACATTCATTCCCTGCTTGCTAACTTTGGGAAATGCTAACTTTGGTGAGGTACTAAAGACCTAATGGCATCCATGAGCATTATTGCAGCACATATTGCCAACTTCAGAAAAGACAGGGTACAGAATGAATACTGGTGGATTAAGAAAGGAAAATGTTGTGGCTAGATTAATTAAAAATAACTTAATTATCAAGCCTGTCTACCACTCTGAATGGAGCATGAATAAATCCTGAAGAATCAAAAAATAGGAATAAATCTGCAGAATAAATTCAATCAAACCGAATGGGACTGTGGGATGACCATCTGAATATTGCCATTGAGTCCATTTATTTAATCGTTATTTTCTACAAGACATGGCACCAGCATAAAAATCCTGAGAACAAGCTTTATCTTTGTTTTTAAATTGGAGTCTGGATGGTAATGAATGCCACTAAAGCATTCATGTGCTACAGCTGACAAGGCAAATGGCAGTGATATGAAAAGCCTGTACCTTGAATTTATTACCCAAATGACTGTCTCACAAAAACAGTTGCTAATAACATCTTAATTTCAAAAGCCTAATCTCTGTTATGTGACCACAGACTTGCAAGTAACACCTGCTCTGGGAAAAATAAACCATGGTGTTTGTCTTAGGGTAGCAGCTGTCTGAGAGAGACCACTTTCCTGCTGTTTTCCTCATGCAGTGGCGAGGGTCCAAGGTCCATGTGTGAAGTTGCCTCCTGCATACCCACTGGAGGGAGCCTTAAAGCAGCAGGTACAATGCTGCCTTCCAGACTAACATCCGTGCCCGCTCCTTGCAGTTTAATGAAGCTGGGCAGACTCAGATGGGCTGCTGCCCAGTGTCAGTGCCAACCAAATAGCCCTACCGAGGTTTTAAAGTCCTGTGAATTTGTCCTGTTCATAGCATCTATGCTAGAACTATTTATTGCACCATGGAAGCCATCAACATCCTTCGAACCTGTTCCTGGCACCTTGATGCTGCAGAAAGATCCTCGGCTGTCACTATTTTTAGGATTTTCGGTAGGTTGTGGTTAATTTTCTGAAATGTGTTACGGATGTGGGTAGTGAACCTCTCCCATTTGTCTGCCATCTCAATTATGAATGGAAACCACCTTCACTGCCTCCATATGGGAGCAATGCTCTCTGATTTTTAGAAGGCTGGGTTCCTGAAAAATGGGTTCTTAAACTCATTGACAAAAGGTGTTTATCATCCATGGAGGAATGCCACTCTCTCTCCATTTCATTCTTAGGTCTTCATTCTCTTACGTGCAGTGCTTCACTAAGTGAATCACTGTGCTGGTGCTTGCATAAGTAAATGCCATTTCATAGTTGCTAAGGAAATGGCAGCAATTGAAGCCGTGTTCTGGCAGCTAATCCCACAGTGAATATACACGGGTCATCAACATTGTCAGCTGCTTCCCTGTGATAAGAAACATAACTTGTTCAGTTGAACACATGTGGATATTTTTCCCTTGAAGAAATCGTTATTGAGTGTAAGGGCATTGCAATAGTTTAAGAAATGAATCTGAGACTGCCTATGATGAGTAGTTTGCAGGCTTTACAAACCTTCCGTTTCCACCTCACCTCTAACCTCTCCCATAGATTCTTTTGTCTGCCTGTCCATGATTTGCCACTCTTCCTCTTCATAGGTGATCAGGATTTTCAGCTTCTCGAGTTGCACCTTCTTGGTCTCCCCAATATGAGAGCATGCGTCGTTTGATAATTCCTTAATAACTTTATCCAACAACACTTCCAATAATACATGCAAAACTGAACTATTCAAACTTGTGTCCTGTGAATGCCTTTGCCTAACATCATGCTCCTAAGCCATGCTGTCCCAGTGGTTGCAACATGGCTGGTGGAAGGCTACTGACTTTCAGTGGGGGTGATTGCTGGTCTTGCAGGATGACCTCGTGCAGCTCTGGGCTTTGTGGTCCCAGTTTGGGCTGCACCACCTCAGCATGGGCATTAGCAACACCTTCCAAAAACATAACCAATACCATCTAGAAGAACAAGGGCAGCAGATAGATGGGAACACCACCACCTGGAAATTTCCCTCCAAGCCAAGCACCATCTGGACTTGGAAATATATCGCCGTTCCTTCACTGTCGCTGGGTCAAAATCCTGGAACTCTCTCTCTAACAGCACTGTGGTTGTACCTACACCACATGGACTGCAGCGGTTCGAGAAGTCAGCTTACCACCACTTTCTCAAGGGCAGTTAGGGATGGGAAATAAATGCTGACTTAGCCAGCGATGCCCACATCCCATGAACGATTAGAAAAAAAGGTCTGGGCTGGCTGACTGAAAGGCAACTGCAAGGGCAGTGGCAGAGTAGCTGTGATGGAAGCATGAATGTTGTCACTCTGAGAGACACACCCCAGCATGGTGCCTCAGCCATCCTAATACTTTGTTGGTGGACAGATTGCTGGACTGCTCTGAGAGTCTGCAAGCCCCTTTGTGCACTGATATCCACAGTCATGATGGCAGCAGTCTGAGCCTGCATGGCATCAAGCTGTGCTTGAATGGCAACAAGCAAAGGTCTCAATGTCCTCAGTCTGAGCTTCCACTCCAGCACTGAGAATTGGGTGGTTTCTACCTGTGCTGCAATGGAAGTTGAGATATATTGACAACCAAACGCTGCAGCACAGCTCGGAACACAAATGTTGTGATGAATTTTGCCACCACGTCCACACTGGAGAGGATGGGTTCCAAGATCTGCATGATGCCCTATGCCAAATTGGAACTGGCCTCCTCTATGCCTCCCCTCAGGGGGAAGACGGTGGTATAGTGGTAATGTCACTGGACTAGTAATCCAGAGATCTGGGCTAATGCCCTGGGGACATGAGTTCAAATCCATGGCAGCTGATGAAATTTGGAATTGAATGCTAGTCTCAGTAATGGTGACCATGAAACCATTGTTGATTGTCATAAAAACCCATCTGGTTCATTAATGCCCTTTAGGGAAGGAAATGTGTCATCCTGGCCTACGTGTGACTCCAGAGCCACAGCAACGTGGTTGACTCTTAACTGTCCTCTGAAATGGTCTAGCAAGCCACTCAGCTCAACAGCAATTAAGGATGGGCAACAAATTCTGGCCTTGGCAGCAACACCCACACCCCATGAAAAGATAAAGAAAAGCAATTCTCTGTGACAGTGACAAGAGGCTCTGTGGCACTCTGCTAATGCACCAAGCATCTCTCCGTGTATGTCCATTAATATTCTCCTGTATACCTTAGCAGTGAAGTCTTCACCTGAGTCCTCAGCAGCAGAACTCATCTGCACCCTTACCCTCTGACCTGGCACACAAACTGTCTTTTCTCCCAGCCTTGCTACCACCATCATTAAGGCCTCCAGCACTGCGTTCGAAAACTTAGAGCCCTCTCTCTTGCATGTTGCTCCATTCACTGTGCTTTTCCTTCTAGCCAAGCCTTGCAGAGACAGTTCAAACAGCCCTTGTAGCATGCGTGCAGCTTCCCTTTAGGGAAGCAGGATAACTTTCAGAGATTAAGGTTAACAGTGTGTTGCCCTAGCCATGCATGCCCCTCGGACCCCTGCTGTGCTAGCAGTCAGTCAGCAGCATATTTCAAAACAAAAATAAAAATACCTGGAAAAACTCAGCAGGTCTGACAGCATCTGCGGAGAGGAACACAGTTAATGTTTCGAGTCCATATGACTCTTCAACAGAACTAAGGAAAAATAGAAAAGAGGTGAAATATAAGCTATTTTAAGGGGGTGGGACAGGTAGAGCTGGATAGAGGGACAAGGCAAAAGAGAGAGACGGAAATCCTGTCGGAGAGAAGAGCAATACTTCTTCAAGGCAGTCAATTAAACACTAAGATAAAAGCAAAAAATTGACTGCCACATCTCTTCAAGGAATGCCTACCTTGAAGAAGTATTGCTCTTCTCTCCGACAGGATTTCCATCTCTCTCTTTTGCCTTGTCTCTCTATCCAGCACTATCTGTCCCACCCCCCCTTAAAACAGCTTATATGTCACCTCTTTTCTATTTTTCCTTAGTTCTGTTGAAGAGTCATATGGACTCAAAACATTAACTGTGTTCCTCTCCGCAGATGCTGTCAGACCTGCTGAGTTTTTCCAGGTATTTTTATTTTTGTTTTGGATTTGCAGCATATTTCACTCTGGGCTGCACACTGAAATCATTTAAATAGTTGCTTGGTAGTGCAGTACTTGAGTATTGCTGAAAAAAGAGACATGTCTAAGCCTATCATCTTGCACTCATCAGGACACTCGCAAGATTACCAATATAAGGGGAAAACAACAATTTATACTGCGTATGAAGAGAGTGCTGATAGGTTGGTAAATGGCATTACCATGGAGAATGCACCACTGATGGTGACTGACAGTTGACTGCCAAGCATTGTTTGAAATTTAAACCAGGCAGCTTGACCCTGATTGATCAAGGCATTGCCCTGAGGAATGAGTCAGCGAATGGCTGTCACTTATTGTGTTTAGCTGAAACAGGCGCAATGTATGTACATGTTCTTTCTGTCTGCAAAGAACAGGGCCCTGTGTATTAACGTATGTATCTTCTAGTACACACAAATGTGCCACATTATGAACCCGACTGACAATCTTAAATTGGTTTTCAGCATAATCCTTAGCACACTGAGGATTATTTAGCAAATGTTGACCAATCGCGGAATCACATCTAATGTTGGACACTGTGTTATGGCTTTTGCAAGCACGGGTTGGTTGGGTACGGTTTGTTCTCTGCCCATTGCGAACAGCAGCTGGGACATGCTGTTTGATACCATCTGCCAGTCTTTAGGATGTACGGCCTACATACCTAGCATCACACTAGCACTGAAATTCATATACCACATTACTCATTTGTGTGATAGGCAGAACATCTTTTTGACTTGATGGTAGCACTCTGTTAGTGGCAAATACCACTCGTGTTGCTACTGCATAGTAGCAGTGTGAAACGGCAAGCTTTACCTGTTGCTCAAAGTTTTGAGATATCTTGCCCTTCCAGGGTAACCTGAGGTAGAGTGGGCACTTTTCAGGGCTGAAAGTGAAGGCTTTAGACCGGTTCATGAATTTGTGAGATATACAGCACAAAATTATCTGATTAGGGTAGCCATTATCCTGCAGGATGCCTTTGATGCGCCCTACTTCAGCATCAAGCTTGCACGGTGAGCAAATGGCTCAGGCCCTATTTACAAGGTTGCCGATAAGACCATTCTTATAATGTGTGGAACTGTCAGAATTTCAACATGTATATTGACCAGTGAAGGTAGGCTTGTGGTAGACTGTGGTAGTGAATCCCTGGCAGATTTCTCAACTAGTATGTCAAGGAAGGGGAGTGCATTTGACTGCCCCATTTCAAAGGTGAATTTGAATGCAGGATGGAGCTCATTAAGATACCTAAGGAAATTAGCAGCTCCGGGTTTAAATATAGCAAATGTATCATCCACATATCAGAAATATGCGAGAGATAGGAGGTTAGTCGTCATTCCATCGTAGACACGCTTCTCATAGAGCCCAACAAAGATGTTTGCGACAGCTGGGCCTAGAAGGGATCCCATGACAACACCATTTATTTGGGCGTACATGGTGTAATTAAAAGTAAGCTAAAAAAAAAACATGGGATGAGGTTTCCAACAGCAATTAAAAATTAAATAAAAATTAAAAAATTTCATTTATGACATGACTCTGCTCATGTGGCAGAGTCACATGAGGGGACATGTTTTTAACATTGCTAAATTTTTTATTTCTGATTTTTCAAATCCTCAGCTTCCTGAGACAGCTCTGTGACTCAGGGAGATTTCAATGCGCGCACTCGTGCGCAGGTGCGAACTCAAGTGCATGCGCGAACTTCCGCATGTTTCATGCTGGCTGACCGTTAATCGGGCAGCCAGTGGTAAATCTATGTTGGGGTCCGATTGCGGGTGGTGGTTGGTTTCGCGGCTGCTCCTGAGCCTGCCCGCTACGCCTGCCCGATGAGGTGAAAATCCTGCCTGAAGGAACTGCACAGAATGGTCAAAACTTGAAAAAAGAAAGAAGGAAAGACTTGCATTAATATAACACCTTACATGAATGGCTTGCTGTTATGTACATAAATGAGGAAGCAATTTTGCATCACAAAATCCGACAGCCAGCAATGAAATAAACAATCAACTGAATAGAATATGTTGCTGATTGAAGGAGGAATGCTATGTCAACAGGAAAAATTCTCTGCTCTTCTTTGAATTAGCATCCATCTGAATCACTAGGCTTGGCAGACAACTCTCAGTTTAACATCTTATCCAAGCTATTCAGCATTGCCTCAGCATTGAAGTAGAATGTCTTTCTAGATTATGTGCTCATTTAGTGGATTGGGGTTTGTACCTACAATCCTGCCATTTTGACAGAGGTTATAGTTTGGGAATGCGGTATAAGGTTGCTATATTGTAAATTCCTTATTTCTATGCTATTCCAAAACTTGGTGGTGCAAAGCAATATTAAATATATGCTCTCATAATTCATCCACAATATCAAAGCCAAATACAATTTAGTACATAAAATCCGATTATTTTGTCCCTCAATATTGTAAGATATATATGTTCTTAAGTTTACACAGATGCTATTTAGTTGACAGAGCCTTCTGAACAATGTGGTGGAATTCTAATTTGTTCTAATGCTTCAGTAGCATTGTTTGCTTTGTATTCATAGTGCTTCAGTACACATTGATTAACGTTCCTCCTCGCCTGGTATCAGACAGCATTTCTGTCTGTTTTACATTTATAACAACAAGAGAAGAATTAATATTTCTCTTTCTGTAAGGTGAGATGTATGTTCTTTCATAGACATTGAGCCATATTGGGAGTGAACTACGAGACTGTAATCACTTCAAGGATTCCAGATAAGATCATAAGCCACAAAAGTCATCCTATTTATATTAGTTTCTTTGATATTGTGATTTGAACTCTGAATAAATTACTGTCTAGAAACCATCACTTGCTGATATTTTTATATCGTTTCATGTCATTATGGTCCTGATTTGTTTGGTGTCTGTGATAGCAGTCAAGACATATTAAACTGTGAACACATTCAGAGACAAGTATTTGTGTCTTGTGATTTTGACATAAGGGCATTAATGAGTTTGAACCTACTGTTACATCTAAAAATTAGCATTAGTCAGATCCTGATAGTACAAGTCCTCCTTACGTTTTTGCAGAGTTGTGCAGACTCCCCAGACTTATAAAAATGGGGGGGTGGGACCTGGATCGGGAAGTCCCACCCCACCTTCTGACAGACCCCATTTTTGACAACAAAGAAAGGGGGAGGCGCATTACTCACACAAGGGAAGCCCGAACTCAGCCAAGTCATTTGAACTCAGCATTGAGTTCAAGCAGACCTCATTTTCATTGTAGCAAGGGTCTTAACCCACATTGTGGAAGTCATGAACTTTTGGAGTAATTGTAAATGCTCTTGAAAGGTGATAAGGTCTATAGAACTGTCATGCTGTGAAGTTATTTAAATCCGTAGCCCTTTAAAAAATAGGCTGCCTGTGTCAGTGATAGATGAAAATATCAGTTCTAGCAATTACAATAGCTGTTTGTTGACATTACCACAGGGGCTAGCGTTAAGTCGTATGAATGCTTGGCTGATTTCTACAACCTATCAACTCATTAATAAATCCTAAATTCATATTTTTATTGACAAATTAAAGAGATTATTAAATGATTAGCTGTCTTTGATGTGTGATTATGAATATATGTCTACTAACTTTTATAAGGGGTTAAGTACTTGAGGGGATTTAAATGTTTTAAATGAAATTCCATGAATGGGAATACTTTTGATTTTAGTAAAGTCTGTGTTTAGAACGTTAATTAATCTCAACATGCCTCCAGAGGTCTGTCCATGGTGGATACTGGGTGAGTTAGCATGGTGGGTATAAGGGAAAATATTAAAGAGGGTTTTATGGGGTATGTGGAACATTCCTTGTTCCATTCCTACTCAGGCCCCCTCCCACAACTCTTTCTCTGGTACATTGATGACTGCTTCGGTGCCGCTTCATGCTCTCTTCTGGACCTGGAAAAATTTATTAATTTTGCTTCCAGTTCCCACCCCTTCTTCATTTTCACATGGTCCATCACTGACACTTCCCTTCCCTTCCTTGACCTCTCTGTCTCAACTTCTGGTGATAGACTGTCCACCAATATTCATTACAAGCCTACCGACTCCCACAGCTACCTTGAATACAGCTCCTCATACCTGTAAGGACTCCATCCCATTCTCTCAGTTCCTTCGCCTTTGTTGCATCTGTTCTGATGATGGCACTTTCCAAAACAGTTCTTCTGACATGTCTTCTTTCTTCGTTAACCGAGGTTTTCCACCCACGATGTTTGACAGGGCCCTCAACTGTGTCCGGCCCACCTCCCGCGCATCCATCCTCACACCTTCCTCTCCCTCCAAAAACCATGATAGAGTCCCTCTTGTCCTCACTTATCACCCCATCAGCCTCCGCATTCAAAGGACCATCCTCCGCCATTTCCGCCAACTCCAGCATGATGCCACCACCAAACACATCTTCCCTTCACCCCCCTGTCAGCATTCCGTAGGGACCGTTCCCTCCTGGACACCCTGGTCCACTCCTCCATCACCCCCTACACCTCAACTCCCTCCCACGGCACCTTCCAATGCAACTGCAGAAGGTGCAACACCTGCCCCTTTACTTCCCCCCCATCTCACCGTCCAAGGGCCAAACGCTCCTTTCAAGTGAAGCAGTATTTCACTTGCACTTCCCTCAATTTAGTTTACTGCATTCGCTGCTCCCAATGCGGTCTGCCCTACATTGGAAAGACCAAACATAGACTGGGTGACCGCTTTGCAGAACACCTTCGGTCTGTCCGTAAGCATGACCCAGACCTCCCTGTCGCTTGCCATTTCAACACGCCACCCTGCTCTCATGCCCACATGTACGTCCTTGGCCTGCTGCAATGTTCCAGTGAAGCTCAACGCAAACTGGAGGAACAGCACCTCATCTTCTAACTAGGCACTTTACAGCCTTCCGGATTTAACACTGAGTTCAACAACTTCAGATCATGAACTCTCTCCTCCATCCCCACCCACTTTCCGATCCCCCTTTTTTCTAATAATTTATATATTTTTAAAATGTATTTTTCTTTTCCTACCAATTTCTATTATTATTTTTGAATTTATTTGGATCTATTGTTTTATCTCCACCTTTTAGCCTATTTTGATCCCTTCCCCCTACCCCACCCCCACTAGGGCCATCTGTCACTTACTCATCCTGCTTTCTACCTTTAATGTCATCATTAGCCTTTAGATAATATCACCACTGTCAACACCCCTTTGTCCTTTTATCTATGACATCTTTGGCAATCTCTTCTTTGCCTCCACCTATCACTGGCCCTCTATCCAGCTCTACCTGTCCCACCCCCTCAAACAGCTTATATTTCACCGCATTTCTATTTTTCTTTAGTTCTGATGAAGAGTCATATGGACTCAAAACGTTAACTGTCTTCCACTCCGCAGATGCTGTCAGGCTTGCAGAGTTTTTCCAGCTATTTTTGTTTTTGTTTCAGATTTCCAGCATCCGCAGTATTTTGCTTTTATGTTAAAGTGGGTTGTTGTGAGTTGGCATTAAGTTAGTATGGGGCCATAAGGGGCTATGGGGGAGGTTGAGGAGCATGAGTTGGGGGCATGGGTTGGCATGAGTTAGCATGGATGGGGCAGGGAGAGTGGGTGTGTAGGTGACAGTGTCTGAGTGGTGAGGGCTAGAGTGCCTAATATTTAACAAGACAACTGAGATGAAGTCTTATCCCATCTTGGAACTTGGCAACTCCTCTGTCTGCCTCTGATCTCTGCCTGAGGGGTAGTGGTAGTGGACATGATTCACATCACCTTCCCCGCCATTCAGGTGAGTGGCTCCTGAGGCGGGCATGGCGTGTTGGGAGATTTCCTTACTTCCCCTACCCAGATTGGGAGTGAAAATCCAGGCCGATATATTTAAAATGATTCTAAGCAACATTGTAATCATCCATACTTCCAGTACTAACAATATTTCTTTCTGGTGAGAATTTTCTACACCTGATCTTACTGAAGCAAAACTTTGATAATGAAGAAATTTCCTGTTAACTTATATTTTCTTGGCACTGAATTCTGTCTTTATTTAAAGCTCCTCCAAAAATTCTTGACATCTGATGTGTACCTTTTACTATCTTCTGAAGTTTAATTTTCTTCTCACAGGTGATAAGCACTGGCATTTCTATTGAATCGATGAATTGTAAATTGTTACTGGTGCATATAACAGAGGAGCAAGATTTTAAAAAAAGGAGTGTTTGCTTATGAAATAGGTCTGAGTTTGGTTGTGGATTGAGACTATTTCTAAATGTGTGGTAAAAATCAACAGGTTAATACAAGCATGAAGTTGAAACCCCAGTTTGAATTTATACTAAGCTCTGGGATGGTTAAGTATTTGGTAACATTCCTGTAGTCAGAACATAGTTATTCTGTGTGGGGTCTGTTTACCAGTCGAATTCTACAAGGATATGTGTAAAGGCCATTGCTGTTCAACAGCTTTGTCAAAATCTTGATTGTGGCACTGGAGGAGTTGTCCACAAGTTGATAGATGATATAAAGGTATGTGTAGGCGTAACAACCTTCAATGTGAAAAACTGATCAGGGCAAATCTAGATGCATTAGAGGAATAAGCCCTAATCTAGCTTTTTAAAAATATAGATAAATTCTGAATTCGTGATATGCATCAGGATAGGGAAACACCAAGCATGTGTACACTATGTAGGATTGCATGCTCACAGTTACAAAGGAGAAGGTGCTGCAGGACATGAGCCAATGAAGGCTGGAATGCTATTGTGGAAACAATAGAGTGTTAGGGTCTATTGCTTTGACACTTAAACATACAACAGGCAAGACTATTCTGTTTACGTACAAGGTCTTGGTAAAGCCTATTTTAAAATACTGTAATCAGTTTTGGTTCCCTTACATAATGGGTGATAAAGAGGCTGTGCAAAAGTTTCAGAAGGGGACCACTAGATTGATATCTAATTTAAAAGCTATTCATTACTATAGTAAGCTTAGGAAGCTGGGTATTTCACTCTATAATTCCATAATAGAGTTTTAGTAGATCTGTTTGAGGAGTTTAAAATAATCAAAGGATTTTACTTGGTCTGTATGATATAATATTCATAAAAACATAGAACATGGGTAGGCCATTCAACCTCTTGAGCCTGTTCAATTAGATCATTTAGAGTATTTCAATTGGATCATGGCTGATCTGTACCTCAAATCTATTTACCTATCTTTGATCCATATCTCTGGGATACCCTTGCTGAATAAAAATCTGTCAGTCTCAGTTGTGAGAATATCAATTGAACCAGCATCCACAGCTTTGTCGGGGACGAGTTCCATATTTCCAATATCCTTTGTAACATCTTACTTAATACAATAGTGATGGACCAAGTAAGAGATTGAACTGGACCAGTTTGAGTTAATTTGTGAACAATTGATTTAGGCATGAGCTCAGAATAGGAAATGCAGGCAGAGATAAATCAGGAATAGCTCTATGTCATAATGATTACTTATATATTGGTATTTCTTCAAAAATCCAGACCCTGCCCAAGAAGAAAATACATTGTCATCTGTACCAAGCAATAATGCTATTGACACGGGCCTGTGAATGGAGAGAGCCGGAAGCATTAAAATTTCCAACAATATTCATGAAGTATGTGAAATCTTGTCTTCAATTCTGACTGAAAACAGATGCCCCTGTGGGAAAATGACAGTTTTAAACCACCAATCAGTACAATAATGCGGAGGGGCACTTAACAGAACAAGGTCAGTGTGAGCCATCTTTTCCGTTGTCATCTGGAATCCAATACATGCAAATCAGTGCTCTCTGTATAGATTTTATTGTAAAGGATTAACAAGACTGGAGGTAGAAATTGTTTGCGCTGGCAGCCTGTGCTAAGGTGGCTAAAGGGAATGACCTTTCCAATGGGACTAGTAGGCCAGAGATCAGATCCATATTGGGCCTAAGGCCATATGTTAATAAGACAGGAAAGCTGCAGATATTGACCCATCATTCCCAGAGAGCTAGCAGCAAAGCTGCAGTAAATATTGTATTGCAGCAGAGCAAAATATCATCCTTTTTTCAAAATGATTGAAGAATATGTCCTTTTTAAAAGAATCTGTCATTTTGTATATTTGTTAACATTTGAATCTACTTTCCAATTTGACAACTTGATTGAGAACTCTTTGGGGCTTGCTGTCAATTTGACTTGTGTTCAAACCTCCAGTGAAAGCAGGGCAAGGTTTAAGGCTAAAGAAATAGACCCTTGTGGGTACCCTAGAAGACTTGGAAGTCTAATTAGCACAATAATAGAAGTCATTAGATCACAGAGATAAAAGCAAAATACTGACGATGCTGGAAATCTAGAACAAAAACAAAAATACCTGGAAAAACTCAGCAGGTCTGACAGCATCTGCGGAGAGGGATACAGTTGACGTTTTGAGTCTGTATGACCCTTCATCAGAACTAAGAAATATAGAAATGAGATGAAATATAAGCTGGTAGAGGGGGCTGGGACAGGTAGAGCTCGATAGCGGGGCAGTGATAGGTGAAGGCCACCTATCGAGCTCTACCTGTCCCGCCCCCCTCTACCAGCTTATATTTAATCTCATTTCTATATTTCTTAGTTCTGATGAAGGGTCATACAGACTCGAAACGCCAACTGTATCCCTCTCCGCAGATGCTGTCAGACCTGCTGAGTTTTTCCAGGTATTTTTGTTTTTGTTCATTAGATCACAAGTTGCACAATTCAGTATAAAACTTGCCTGGGGGCTGCAAACTATAGAAGTGCAGAAATACATGTAGATGGTATTAGTGCTGAGCTTGGGTTGGGGGTGGGCGGAATAGGTCTTCTGTTCAGTCACACTGTACTCAAACGTAAGACTTCCCCAAACACAGTAGGAAATAGGGCTGTTATAAAATGTAATTTTCTACATTGGAGGCATTTCAAATAATCAATGAAAAATAAATACCTTCACACAGGGAGCCATTTCTATGGTCTTGATTGCAGTCTTATTGAAGCATGATTAATGCTGCCAAAGTTGGTCCAATGTATTTCCTAGTGCAGCAGGCCACACCAGAGAAATATCTAGAACTAGAAGCAAGTAGAAATAAAAACAACTGATCTTTGGTTGTCAGTTGCAGTGATTAATTGTAGAGCTTATGTTTTTTTTAATTCTTTCACAGATGTGATTTGTTGCCCATCCCTAATTGCCCTTGAACTGAGTGGCTTACTAGGCCATTTCAAAGGGCAGTTAAGAGTCAATCACATTGCTGTGGGTTTGGAGTAACATGTAGGCCAGACCAGGACAGCAAATTTACTTCCTGAAAGGACATTAGTGAATCAGATGGGTTTTTACAGCAATCAATAGTTTCATGGTCTCCATTACTGACACTACCTTTATATTCCAGATTTATTAACTGAATTCAAATTCCATCAGCTGCCATAGTGGGATTTGAACCCATGTCCCCAGAGCATTAAGCCTAGGCTTCTGAATTACTAATCCAGAGACATTACCACTATAGCACCATCTCCCCCAAATTAATTAGGAACATAGGAACAGGAGAAGGCCAGTCAGCCTGTCGAGTCTGCTCTGCCATTCAGTATGATCATGGCTGATGGAACACTGCAATGTCTTTTACCCACACTATCCACATAACCGTTTACGTTATTGTTAATCAGAAATCAATCAATCTCCACTTTAACCATCCTCAATTCCACAGCCCTCTGGAGTAGAGAATTCCAAAGGGTTATGACCCTCTGAGTAAAGAAGTTTCTCCTCATCTCGGTCCTAAGTGGCTTCCCCCTTATTTTGAAATTGTGTCCCCTGGTTCTAGACTCCCCAACCAGGGGAAACATCTTACCTGCATCTACCCTGTCTATCCCTTTAAGTATTTTGTAGGTTTAAATGAAATCGTCTCTTATTCTTGTTCCCCCATTGTGGCAATAATATCCTTTCTGACGTAAGGGGACCAAGGGCGGAATTTTCTGAGCCCGTTGGCGGTGGGTGTGTTAGGTGGCATGCGCTGAAAATGTGGTGCGACTTGCTTCACAATGACGTGAAGGCAGGTCATGATTTTCCGGTCAGCCCACCAACGGCGGGCCGCATTTCCTGCCAACGATTGTTGGGGAGCTAACTGTAATATATCAGCGTATAATTAAACGGCCATCCTACCAGGCTCTTGGAACCCCAACGTATAGTCCGTCCATGTCGGTGAGAAAGCACGCTGATGTGTTTCACAACAGCGCACAGGCGACGTGCATTTGGTGGCCTTCACTTTGGGAAAACGGAGGTGAGTGAACAGCAGCATTCTCCACAGCTCACCTGTTTACAGACCTCAGAGGCTCTGGGTGGGGTGTGGTGGGGGCAAGTGCTGGCCAGCCTCAGAGGCACCTGGTAGGTGGTGGTGGAGGAGGGGTGGGGGGGTATCCAGGGGCAAGTGCTGGCCAGCCTCGGAGGCAACTGCTGAGGTGGGGGAGGGGGTCAAGAGCTGCCCTGGCGCTGCATCCTGTGCACAGGCAATCGAGGTGGGGGTCAGTATAAGTGAGGGGAGTGGCACTAGGGACACCTTTTTAAACTGATGATGCCTCTGTAACTGAGACAGATTAGGTGCAGCCACAGTGATATGATTAGGGTTGGTCTCCTAGCCTGCCCACCCATGCAAGCAACGCGGAGGCACCAAAGGGCCACCAAGCGCAGGGGCTCCCACACACGCTGCCCAGGGGAGACAGCGAGCCGTGGCTTGTCAGCGCCTAGCGACACCCAGGGTCTATAGACGCCGCCTGCCATTCCTGCAGATGACTGAGAACCAGTGTCACTGACGATTGCGCATGTCTAGGGACCTGGTGGCTCACATCTGCCACTTACTGCAGGACTTGGTGCCAAGGGGACATGGAGGGCATCCACTGCCAGTGACTGAGAAAGTGACTGCAACACCCAATTTCTATGCCAGTGGCTCCTTTCAGGGCTCCACAGGTGACCTCTGTGGGATCTCACAATCCGCCACCCACAAATGCAACCATGAGGTCAAGGATGCCATCTTTTCCAATGCACACAACTTTGTTCATTTCGCCCAGGACTGGAATAGCCAGGATTCAAGGGCCATTGGATTCACCCTGATCTCGGGATTCCCACAGGTGCAGGGCGCGATTGACTGCACTCATGTGGCGTCGCTACACTGGATGGAATTCATCAACCGCAAGAGCTTCCACTCACTGAACATGCAGCTGGTATGCAACCACCAGAAACGCATCCTGCATGCGTGCGCACGGTTTCCAGGGACTGTGCACGACGCCTACATCCTGAGTCACTTGCAGATCCCTGCAGTATCCTAGGGTCCACAGGAGCTGCAGGATTGGCTCCTTGGGGATAAGGGCTACCCGCAGAGTCTGTAGCTGATGACATCTATGTGGCTGCCTCAGACTGCAGCAGAGTAATGGTATAATGAGGCTCATGCAGCAGCTTGCAACTTGGTGGAGCAGAACATCTGGATGCTGAAGATGCAGTTCTGGTGCCTGGACCAGTCTGGTGGAGCCCTGTAATACAGTCCACAGAGGGTGTCACACATCGTTGACGTCTGCTGCGCCCTTTACAACCTGGCACTGCAATGGGGAGATGAGCTGGCTAAGGAGGATATAGAGGAGCTGGAGGTCTCCTCGGATGAGGAGGGCGCCAACGGGGATGAGGGTAAGGGGGTCCTCACTGGTGACGATGACGGGGATGAGTTTCTCACACTGCAGGTGCTCGGGAGGCCTCATAGCTGCCAGATTTGTGGAGGATGATGATGACACGCAGTGAGATATTCCCATAGATCCTCAAATCGCAATTCTGGATGTTTGACAACAGTCTGGCTTATGGCAGTGCCAATACCCTCTGTGAGAATGCTCCTGTCATGGAGATGTAGTGGAGGCCCTAATAGTCACTTGATCGCAGGAGGATGATGACAACATGCAGTGAGGGCACTCCATAGATCTTCACATAGCCTCTAAGAATGTCTGACTCCTGTCTGGCCGAGGGCAGCTCGCTTGCGCTCCATGATCAGGGCCATCTCAGAGTCGCAGCCATGAAACTTTAGACGCATCTGATGTTGTGTCCGCTTTCAGCACCTCAGCCCTTCAGGAACCGGTGCACAGAATCACTGGTCGCAAATGCTTATGTGATGGGGGCCAACCCCACCTTAAAGGTGCTGAGAGCACATAGAGAGAATGAGTGAAATCTGTGGTGCCTGCCCACTACATTCTGTCAGCAATGACCAGCACCTCCAAGGTGCAGGCATCAGTAATGTTTACAGGGTGTGTGAGGCTGGACCATCACTGTGGCCTGAAGGCTGCACAGAGCACAGGGAAGAGGCCCTGGACTGAGACACACTGAGTGACAAGAACACTGAACAAGGAGGTACAGGCAAGGAGACTTTCTTTGGAGTTTATTGACAATAGTGAACATTTTGTGTAAGTGATCAATACCCGTGCCCAGGCTGTGCAACTACTTTTACTTAACTTTCCTAATGCTGCCACTACATATTGGTGCTCCCTGGACATCCACAGTGGAGGCGGAGGCAGCCTGCTGACTGCTACACCCTGTCTGTGATGACTTTGGTGGCTGTCCTCTGGAAGGCTGAGTCCCGGAGAGCCCCGGCCTGCTTTCGGGGTCCTGCTGTGTGGCAGTGGAACCCTCCTTAGCCTGTGAAGCTGGAACTGTGGAGGTCACAGGAAGAGGGGATTCAGATGGGTGGGTCACTCCCAGAGTCATCTGGTTGGATAGCCCCAGAGTGTGCACCCTATAGGTGTCTGAGGACCCCTGGCTGACTCCGTGAGCAGAAGGGGTAGCTGGAGTGAGATCAAGCTTCCCAGCACCCCTCTTGCCGACACACTGTTGGAGGCCAACTATGGCATCAGTGATGGAGTTCAGCCTGTGCAGCTGTGCAGAAGTGATGCCTTGGACCAAGGTTTCCATGGCGGCTACCATCCTGCCAGTGCTGGTTGCAATGCTGGCTCTATCACCTCAGCCTGAAGACGGATGGACTCCTCCATCGTGCCTTGCAATCTGAGGAGTGCAGTGGACATCCCTTCCTGATGTTCCCTAGCTTGCTTTTGCAGCTTCAGCAACTGTGACTTGACCGAATCTAGAGGCTCGTCATCTGACTCGGACTCAGCAACGTTCTGGCCTCCAGCAGTCCTCCGAGTGCCTGGCACCTGGGATGTCCTTGCCTCCGCCTGCTGAAAGTGTGATGTGCTCAGCAGATTGTGATCCTGAAGCTACTCTAAAGCTAGGTCCCACCGAGGGGTGTGTCTCTGCACTGGTGGAGGGTGTGGATTTGTGCTGTGACAGGACTTCTGGGAGGGTGCCTCCAGGTTTTTTGGGGCTTGATTGGAGGCCCAGGGGCATGGACTCTGTCTGCTGTTTGGCAGATGTGCCTGTGAAAGCAAGGGGAGATAATTAGTGCATGGCAGTGGCCTGTGAATGGGGACATGGTTGCCTAATGGATGTTGCACTGTTGGATCCCCACTTGGTAGAGCAGCGCCGATCTCACCATCAGCACAGGACCGGTCCCGGTCATCGCCTGCCAGCTGAATGGCTCTGTTTTTGAATTCTGTTAGAACGTTGATCTCCGGCATCCCTCCTCCTGTCTGCAGCCTTTCCCCCCTGTTGTGAGCCAGTTTGTCCTGCGTAGATAGAGATGGGGAGAGTGTATCAGGACGCCTCCTGAGCCAGTTGATAAGTATGCCTGGCCTGTGTGGGTGGTGAGTGGTCCCATGGATGGGCTGAGGACAATGACGGTGTGTATGTGTGTGTGTGTGTGTGTGTGTGAAAGAGTGAATTGTGATATCCCTTGCGCTGGCAGTGAGTGAGGGCCCTGTGGATGTGTGATGGGTTTGTGAGTGTGAGTTGGGAGTGATGTAAAGAGTGACTTACCCTGGTAGAACGGAGGAGATCACTCATCCTCCTCACAACATACATTCTCGCCTAGCTTCGTATCATCCGCAAACTTGGAAATATTACATTTGGTCTCCACATCCAAATCATTGATGTATATTGTGAACAGCTGGGGCCCAAGCACTGATCCTTGTGGTACCCCACTAGTCACAGCCTGCCAACGCGAGAATAACCCGTTTATTCCTACTCTCTGTTTTCTGCCTGTTAGCCAATCCTTAATCCATGCCAATATATTTCCTCCTATCCCTGTGCTTTTATTTTGCTAATCAACCTCCTGAGGCGGACTTTATAAAAAGCCTTCTGAAAATCTAAGTATACTACGTCCATCAACTCTTCTTTATCAATTTTGTTAGTGACATCCCCAAAAAACTCCAACAAGTTCGTCAAACATGATTTCACTTTCGCAAATCCGTGCTGACTATGCCCAATTGGATCATGAACTATCCAAGTATTCATTTATCACATCCTTTATAATAGATTCTAGCATTTTCCCGACTACTGATGTAAGGCTAACAGGTTTGTAGCTCCCTGTTTTAGGTTGTTATTTGCTACCTTCCAATCTTCAGGAACCATTCCACAATCTATAGAATTTTGGAAAATGATCACCAATGCATCCGCTATCTCTATAGCAACCTCTTTCAACACTCTGAAATGCAAAATGTCAGGTCCCGGGGACTTATCAACTTTCAGTCCCATTAATTTCTCCAATACAACCTTCTTACTTGTACTAATTTCCTTCAACTCCTCATTTTCCCATGTCCCTTGGATCTCTAAATCTGGGAGATTTCCTGTATCGTCCTCAGTGAAAACAGACACAAAGTAATCATTTAGATTCTCTGTCATTTCTCTATTCCCCATTATGAATCCTCCTGACTTTGCCTGTAATGGACCCACAGTTGTCTTAGCCAAACGCTTCCTTTTTATTTACCTGTAGAAGCTTTTACAGTCCGTTTTTATGTTTTTTGCTAGATTGCATTCATAATCTATTCTCCCTTTCTTTACCAGTTTCTTGGCCTTCCTTTGATGTATTATAAAAACCTCCCAATCCTCAGGTTTACTACTACTTCTGAAAACTTTATAAGCCTTTTCTTTTGATCTTATATAATCCTTAACTTTCTTTGTCAGGCACAGTTGGCTGACCTTTTTTGGGTTTTTGCAACTTGAAGGAATGTATAGGTGCTGAAAGCTATGTAATAGTTCTTTGACGACTATCCATTGTCTATGTGCAGTCACACCTTTTAGTATATTTTCTCAATCCACCTCAGCCAATTTGTCCCTCATGCCTTCATAATTTCCTTTGTTCAACTTTAGCACCCTGCTTCAGAGTGATCTGCCTCACTTTCAAATAAAGTAAAATTATATCATATGGTGGTTACTCACCCCTAAAGGTTCTTTTACAACAAGATTATTAATTAGCCCTTTTCCATTACATAATACTAGATTTAAAATAACATGTCCTCTAGTCGGCTCCTCAACATACTGCTCTAGAAATCCATCCCAAACACACTCCAGAAACTCGTCTTCCACAGCATTAGTGCTCAATTGGTTTATCCAGTCTATATGCAGATTGAGTTACCCATGATTACTGAATTGCCCATGTATATGCTTCTCTCATCTCCTGATGAATACCATGCACCATGTTTCCATTACTGTTTGATGGTCTATAAACAACTTCAACCAATGTCTGCTGCCCTTTGTTGTTTCTTAGCTCCACCCAAACAAATTCCACACATTGTTCTTCTGGTCTGAGATCCTTCCTTACTAATGCACTGATTCCATCCCTTACCATCAGCACAACTCCAGCCCTTTTCCCTTCTTGTCTGTCCTTCCTAAACATCGAATATCCTTGAATATTCAGTTCTCAGTCTTGGTTACCATGCAGCCATGTTTCTGTAATAGCAATTATATCATACCCATTTACCTCCATTTGTGCCTTTAGATCATCTACCTTATTGCGAATGCTGTGCGCATTCAGGTGGGGTGCCCTTAACTTTGTCTTTTTGACATCATTCCGAATTCGAAGCATACTCAATGCTCTGCTTTGATTCTCCCGCCTTCTAGTCTCACTACTACTTCCTGTTACCAACTTTACTTTCTTCCAGTTTGGGCCACCCCTCAGGCTCCCACCCCCTTGACAAGCCAGTTTAAACCCACCCCAACCGCACTAGCTAATCTCCCTGAAATTACGTCAGCCCCAGTCCTGTTAAAATGTAACCCATCCAACTTGTACAGGTCCCACCTGCCCCAGAAACAGTCCCAATGCCTCAGAAATCTGATGCCCTCCCTTCTACACCAGTTCTCCAGGCACGTATTTGATCGATCAATCCTCCTATTCCTATGCTCACTAGCACTGGGAGTAATCCTGAGATTGCTGCTTTTGAGGTCCTGCTTTTTAATTCCCTTCCTAACTCCCTGAAATCTGCTTTCAGGACCTCATCCCTCTTCCTGCCTATGTTGTTGGTACCAATGTGGACCACGACTTCTGGCTGATCCCCCTACCCCCGAAGGATTTCCTATAGCTGCTCTTTGATACCCTTGATCCTGGCACCAGGGAGACAACACACCATCCTGGAGTCACGTTTACTGCCACAGAAACGGCTGTCTGATCCCCTGACTATGGAATCCCCCATCACCATTGTCCTTCCATTCTTCTTCCTCCCTGTAACCCCCTGCACAGCTGAGCCACCCATGGTGTCACAGGTTTGGCTCTGGCTGCACTCCCCTGAGGAACCATCGCTATCATCAGCATCCAAAATGGAAAACCGATTAGCAAGCAGGATAGACTCAGGGGACTCCTGCACTCTTGCCTGGTTCTCTTAGACTGCCTGGCGGTCGCCCATTCCCTCTCTGGCTGTCACGCTTTTGACCTGCGGTGTGACCACCTCCCTAAATACTACCTACGTGCCATCCATGTAGTCCTCTGCCTTGTGGATGCACAACAGTGACTCCAGCCGCTGCTGAAGTTCCGAAACCTGGAGCTCAAGCTTGTGTAGCTGGTGACACTTCCTACAGATGTATTTGTCAGGGACACGTGGTGCATCCACGACTTCACACATACCGCAGGATGTACACTCCACTTGGCCGAGCTGACATGCCATCCCGTAACTCTAATAACTATTTATTACACTTAGAGTAAGTAGAATGAGTAGAATAAATTACTAGTAACTTAACTTTACTGCCCTTACGCTAACTCTATCTTTCTTTTCACTTCATTTCACTTTGACTTGATTTAACTTTACTTCCCTATTGCTAGTGTTCCTTACTGAAATCCAAGTAGCTACTTCTTTAAAAATGGTACGTTTTTCTAGTTTTAAGTTATTTAAACACAGTCCTTAACAGCATCTTCTCACCAACCAATGAACTTACAGTTTTCCTGTAATGTCACCCCTGGATTTTTTTTCAAACTCAGCCCGCTGCCCGAGTAGAGGTGTCCCTCACAGGTCCAGCTGTCTCTGCTCCCAGAAGGTGAGTGAAGGCCCCAAGCCTCACCCTCTATTTATCAATTGCCCAGGTAGAGGTGTCCCTCACAGGTTCGGCTGGCTCTGCATCTGGAAGGTGAGTGAAGTCCCCGAGCATCACCCCTTATTTATCTGCTGCCGAGTAGAGGTGTCCCTCACAGGTCCAGCTGTCTCCACCCCCAGAAGGTGAGTGAAGGCCCTGAGCCTCGCCCTCTATTTATCTGTTGCCCGAGTAGAGATGTCCTTCACAGGTCTGGTGTAGGTGGGTTGAATGGTTTGGATAGGAATAACGAAGTAACTTCAGTGCTGTAGTGATTTATTGACAATTCTGGTCAAAAAGCAGATTCCATTGGTGATTGTTACTTTCTTTGACCTGAAACTCTTCTACATGCGCAGTAAACACTGGGGACTAAATTGGATAGCCCCAGAAATCGAGTACAGTGATCGTAATGCGCGATTAACCTTGCACCTGTTCAAAGTGGTGCAGCCAGCACACTAACATCATGCTGGCTGCTAATTATAATGACTGTGGCTTGCAGCCCAGAAGGGAGCTTTCTGTTGTGCGGCTACAAGCCTCAGCAGGAGGCTCCAGTTCATGTGAGGCAAACATCATTTAAAGCTAGCATGCACTACTTAAAACCAGACTGCACCTCTTAAAGATGTGGTTGCTGGCAGCGCTTTCCTTGCACGGCTCCGAATCTGCAGGCCTTGTTCCAAGTGTTGTGATATGACGTAAATGTACCTTCAAAGGAAAGTATCAAAAACTACTGTCAATCACTACTGCCTTGACAGAATGTGGTGTATTAGTTCCATGACTTGTACTCAGTTATGGCAGCAGATGGTAGGATCCAGACACGTATGCTTAGCCTCCTAATTAAATTTATTTGTATATAATCTTATCTTCAAATAAAGAACCTACATTATTGTTTCTCCAATCCTTGTCATGTGATCGGTATATTTACGTTGAATAGAAGAATGTAACACCAAGAGGTGGCAAAACTCGGTGCACACCTCCTTCATGAATCACAGATGATGGGTGGAATTCAATGCCCTTCTCCATGGCAAGTTTGGTGACAAGGGGCCATTTAATCAGATGGCAGGTGGGGGCCCTTCCCCTTTCCTGTCGCCACCCCGATAATGGGGTGGGAAGGCTCATGGTTGGCCTTTCTGCCCCATCGCCGATTATGCCCACTTAAGGACTTCATCCAGCAGCTACTGGTATTCACTCAACAGTGGGGGAGGGGGGACAATTGCCATGGAGGGAGCAAGACAAGGAAACCCATGTGGGGCTCCCTGCGGGCTCCCAGGGAGATCCCTCACTCAAAGTCAGTCAATACCTGATCGAGGGACTCAGTATTGGGAGGGCAGAGCCCACTGAGAGCTCTCGCTGCCGATGCTTCTCCTCCTTCCATCAGATGGCCCCAATCTGTGAACCCCATTCCGCCACCACTCACCTGTGGTCTGGGCCCATGATGATCCTCAGGATCTGGCAGCAGTCGCCACCTCCCCAGTGGCATTGTTGTTCAATAGAGCTGCCAGCCTCTGATTGACCAACAGCTCTTGGAAGGTGGGACTTCTGCTCTGGGCTCCACGATCCTGGGGAAGCCCTGCCACTGTCCAGGTAAGTACCTGAGTGGAAAATGAAGTGGTGTGCCTTCCCGAAACGAGGTGATGAGGAACACTCACTGGCTGTCCAGCTGGCAGTGAGACCCCTGTCGCCTCCATTAAATCCAGCCCAGTGAGTGTACTGCTCTTGCCTTAGGTGGAGGTAAGAAAAGCGCTCTCAGAAGATTCTGGCCAGGATTTGCGGCCCCCCCGCCCGGCTGGATATTACGGTCCTGCTGAACTGAATGGAGATTTAAATGGCCATAAAATCTTGGTCTCTCGCTCAGAGGTGTCCAAACTTTTTTTCTCCCTCACCCACCCAGTAAGCAAATTTCAGAAAGACAAGGCATTAGAGATTTAAGAATGCCAGTCGGCCATTCAGCCCCTCAAGACTGTTCCTCTATTCTATTAGATCGTAGCAGATCTGTGCCACACCTTCCTTCACCTGCCTTTAATTCATATCCCATGATGTCCTTCCCTAATAAAATAAGATGACAATTTCAGCCTTGAAGACTCCAATTGTCCCCCAGCATGCATGGACCTTTGGGGGCTGAGTTCCATCTTTCCGCGACCCTTTGTGTTAAAAATACTTCCTGATTTCACTCTTGAATAGCCTAGCTCTAATTTTAGAGTCATGCCCCCCTCCACCCCCACCCCACCCCCCATTGCATCCCCTCACTCCCTTCCCGTTCTGGATTCCCCCAGCAGAGAAAATAGCTTCCTAACCTCATCAAATTCTTTTGTTTTAACATCTCTGCAGTTATATATTTGCAATCTGCAGTATCAAATCAATTGCTACCAGTTTCATACAACAGTACTCTACAAAAATCAGAATAAACTGTTTCCACTGAAGGTTTTTTAAACTGTAGTTCAGCAACATAACCCAAGATGTTATACATGGGAGATAATGCAGTAGAAGCAACTGAATTAAATGTTTGATTTACAATTGAAGGAGATTGTTTAAGTGGCAAAGTCACAAGTGAGCTATACAGTTCACCTTTGTTTCTTACATTGATTGACATTAGAGGATTGATCTCCTCCAACTACATACCTAGCATTTACCTTTCACTTATCTGACACAAGTTTATTTCTTGTGCTCCATTGTCACACTTTCAGATTTTTTCTATTCCCCTGCTCCAACCAAACTTCTGATCCATTAACAGTTTTGCTCTCAAGCCACTTCCTGGAAGTGCTCAAGATAAGTCTAGGATAACCCTCCAATTTCCCCGGCATTCTCTCTCTAAAACACTCGGGATGGCTGGAATTGGCATAACCAATTCCAGACATTGAAAGCATTTTGATTTCCATTCACTGTGACAGAACCCATCACTTGCATTCCTGAAAAGATCAGAGAGAAATGTGGTGAGGATGCCATCCATTACTTGTCCTTCCAGTATCACATTGTTGGACTTCTTGTTGTCATTGGCATTCTCTCTGTGGGTGTAGTATTACTGGTAAACTTCTTAGGAGGTCTGCTTGGTGAACCTTGCTCCTCAGAGTTATTGAACCTCACCGAATATTGACAGCAGACAGCTGCTTGTTTGCTGCCTCCTGCCAAGTTGTAGGGCTACCTTGTCACCTCGCGCCCTGCTATAGCTGCTCCCTTGCTCCCTCAATCATTGAAAAATTCCAGGAGTTGTTGGCACAAATTTATGCTCAGAGCTGTAGCTTATTGAGCTTGTTAAGAAGATAGAAACAGGAGTATATCATTCAGACCCTTAAGCCTATTCCACCATATAACTACATCATGGCCTATCTATATCTTACCTCCATCTCTACCTGCTTTGGTTCCATAACCCTTGCAAAAATCTATCAATTTCAATTTTTAAAATTTCAATTGACCTAGCCTCAGCATTTTGGAGGAGAGTGTTCTGATTTCCACTAACCTTTGTGTGAAGGAGTGTTTCCTAACATCATACTGAATGGCCTACTTTTAAGATATACCCCCTTGTTCTGACCAAAGGAAATAGTTTCTATTACCCCATCGCCCCCTTTAATCATCTTAAACGCATCAATTAGGTTACTCCTTATGGCGGTATATATTATAGATCTCCAGTGCCATTGTAGCAGTGATTCAGAGCAAGCTGGGCTGCTGGGCTGTGAAAATTGGAGAGAAGTGCACATTTACAGTGAAAGAGATTTGTAAGTGTAAATTGATATAACTGCATAGATTTATTTTTAATTCATTCTTACAATGTGGATTAGGATTGCTGGCAAATCTGGCATTTATTGCCCATCACTCACTGCCCTGAGAAGGTGGTCCTGGGCATTCTTCTTGAAATTGCTGCAGTCTGAGTTGAAGAAGCTTGACCCAGTGATGATGAAGGAATGTGCTCAAGTCAGAATGGTGTAAGACTGAGAGAGGAACTTGGAGCTGATGGTATTCCCATGCATATGCTGCTCTTCTCCTCCTAGGGGACCATAGAAAGTTTTGTGAAACATTTTGCTTGCATTACAATTTTTTTTTTCTCCACTAAAGCGTTTACAGCTGCTCTGGAACAATCTGAGCTCTTAAAGGGATTTTGGCATCAGACATTTTACTTCACGGAGGTCCTTATGTAATTCCAGAGGAGAACCAAATGTAACAACAGAAGGAGAAAAGAACATATGGGGCTGTAGCTTTGTGGAGAGCAAATAGGAGCCACCCTCCAAGTGGTGGAAACAAATGGAAGCTATGGTGGACAAGTGAGCAAACCTCCATGCAAATTCAACTCGTATCTTTGTAAACAATTATCTCCCTCTTAGCAGGTGAGCCTTGGAGCAAGGGGTGTTTTCTCTGTAGATGTTTGTCACAGCAGTTGGCCCTCTCTCATTACAATCCTTCACAACAGTCTTATGTCCCTTAATGCAATTTCCTTATACCAGTCATTTCTTCCTCATTTAACCGCAGCATTATTTGTGCTCCTGTTTTGAATCATGACTAAAGTACTCTCACTTTTTGTAACAACAAGCTTGGCCACTGATGGTCCTGGCTGTCCACCTGAATCATGTTTCTTTGAAATGAGCCTGATACTAAGGGCAGAATCTCATAGCCTTATTTTATAAATGGGGGCAGGACTAATTCTGGGTCCTGGCTCTGATGGTTTATGAGATCTGCCCATCTGTGAGAATTTACTGGAGGTGACCAATTAACAGGCCACCTCCTGGAGCCCTTCGCAATGAAGGAGAGTCAGTGGGAGCGTCCGATGCTCTGGGCAGCCCAGCAACCTCACCAGGAGAGGTGGGCACTGTCGTTCCATGTGAGGGACCATGAGGATGCTGCAAGATCAAGGTGCGCCCTGAAGACTTCCACAAAAGGATAAAGTAAGAGTGACCAAAGGGAGTACCCCTCCACAGGTTGGCCTGCAGCCACTACTGTGGCCCTGTGGCAGCCGTGGATGTGGGAGTGGGAGGATAATTAAAGGAGGTCTCGCTGGCCCCCTGGTCTGCCACTGGGACACCGCTTCCAGTCACCTGCTGGGCTTCGACTCAGCGGGGCACCGTCTACCGTCAGCAAGGTCCTGACAGCGTGTCCAATCTGTCACCAAATTAATTGCCGCTAATTGCCTATTCACTGCTATCAGGCGGATAGCCGGTCCTGGTGTGATCCTGCCTCCGGCTAGGTAACATATATGATCAGACTAGATTTTCTGAAATCGCCCACCCCCCTGCCTCGAAAGTCATTGGTTAGCATCCTGCACTGGACTGAGAATGATCCCAAGAGAATAATCTCTTATTTTTATACAGTTCCAGTAGGAAAAGTACCAGAATACCGCAGCCATTTTCTTTCTTTAATCTGTTTGTCTTTTACAAGAACTACTTTTTCCTCTGTGCACTTTGTGCAGACATTGTTTTCTTTGTAAATCCTTCTCACAGCATTTGGTCTTCTCTCAGTCTGATCCCTCACAACAATTGAAAGTTCTCCAAAGCACTTGTTTGATTGTTAAAATTCATTCATGGGATGTGAGGGTTGCCGGCTAGGTCAGCATTTATTGCCCATTCCTAATTGCCCTTGAGAAGGTAGTGGTGAGCTGCCTTCTTGAACCGCTGCAGTCCATGTGGTGTAGGTGCACCCACAGTGCTGTTAGGGAGGGACCTCCAGGATTTTGACCCAGCGACAGTGAAGGAACGGCAAAAAATTTCCAAGTCAGGATAGTGAGTGACTTGGAGGGCAACTTCCAGGTGGAGGTGTTCCCATGTAACTGCTGCTTATGCCCTTCTAGATGGTAGCAGTCGTGGGTTTGGAAGGTGCTGTCTAAGTTCAATTTAGAAAAAAAGCTTTTACTAAAATCTGCTTTCATACCATATGTTATGGAATCCTATCTAGAGTCATAGGCTGAATATTATTCTGAATCATTGAGTACCTAGAGATTAGCCTCTCTATGTATGGTATCAACTCCATACCTGAGGTCATTGATGGAGCACTGAATTTCCTCTCCTCTTGCACTGAGAAATCATCATAGGCAAAGCAGATGGAGGAGAACATTTGCATAGGGAGTTATTTGCAGGATTTATCATAGATATTTAATACCGTGGTTGCAAGGGTTCTAGGGGAGGGGAACATTTAAAATTTAAAGAGCCACTTTGCATAAACCATCAATCACAGAGAGACTGAATGATTTAATCAAAGTCAGAAATGCAAAAATTTAATGCTTTCCAAAATTGTTTTTATCTTCACAAGTTATCACTAGTATACAAAGGGCAGCAATCTTCGCTCAGCGGGCGCGTGCCCGACACGCTCGAACATAAGATAGCATGTGATGACATTGGGTGAGCATCCTGATGTCTCCGCGCACACACGTGATATTCTGGTCGGCGGGTGTGCGCGGGTGCCAGAGTTGCGCCTGCTATTAATTAAGAGGCCAGTTAATGCCATTAAAAAGGCAATTGACAGCGATTCTTTGTTGCCCGTGTGATTTCACGCTCATCCACCTCATCCACGGGCAGGATAAAAAGGGTCAGCAGCATTGCCGGTGTGTGTGGTGAGGAGTTTGGTAGATAGTTTGCTGCTGGTGACTTATTGCTATATGGCAGTCTCATCTCTGATCAGGGCTTCATTGTTAGCATTTCCAGGCTTCATTTCTGGGATCACTGCCGTTTCCAAGGACCCCGGAGAATCCAGACAATGTGAACCCTTCCAGGTATCAAACAGCCTTCTGTTACCCTGGTAATGGAGATTGTGGTCTCCCCTGGCGGCACCTCCTCTGAGGAGGAAGAGAGGGGCAGAAGGGAGAGGAGGCCAATGCAGCTTCCAGGGGAACAACCTGTGGGAGGAGAGGCGGAGGTATAGGGGTTGCAAGGCCAGCTGGCATTCCAAGGGGGAAGGGGCTGCAGAAGACGCCATCATTCTGCTGCCAGCATTTACAGGTGGCGATTCAGCTACCTCAATATGTCCCAGGTGCAATGCCAAAGGAGGCTGTGCCTCTCGAGGGAGACAGTGACCTCCATCTGTCAGGGGATTGGGCCTGAGATCACCTCTGACTGTGTGGGTGGACACCCCATGCCAATGGTGCTGAAGGTCACAGTGGCCCTTAACTTCTGTGCATCCGGCTCTTTCTAGGGGTCAGTGGGGGATCTGTGTGGAGTCTCCCAATCAGCTGTACATAGTTGTGTCAAGCTGGAGACAGAAGCTCTGTTCAGGTGGGTATTGACTTTCATTCATTTCCGTTATGGACGAGGTCAGCCAGGCTGAGCGAGCCAGAGGGTTTGTAGCGATTGCTGGGTTCCCCCGCATCCAGGGTGCAATTTACTGCACACATGTGGCCATCAAGGCACCAGTGGGTCAGCCGGGTGCCTTTGTCAACAGGAAGGGATTCCACTCCATGAACGTGCAGATAGTGTGTGACCATATGATGCATATTCTGCAAGTCTGTGCAAGATATCCTGGCAGCTCCCATGACGCTTACATCCTGAGACGCTCACTGCCGAGGCCATTGGATAGCCGCCGTTCATGCTCTGCGGGCCTTAATTGGTCTGCCAGTTGGGGGCTGATTGCGGGTGGTAGCCCATTTCCCAGCCACTCCAGGGCCCGCCGACCGTGCCCGCCCGCAGGTCTCATAATCCTGGCCATAGGTTGAAACAAGATTCCACTGCAATTTGCCTCTATTCACCAGGATGGATCCTCCAGCAGTACCGTTAAAATCCCCCCAGTGCCTGCTCAGCTTGTGTAAAAATCCCCGACCTTAGGATGTGGCCTGAACCAGGGGACTGGCAGCCGGATGTCCTACACTTCCTACAGCAATGGAAACCCACAGGAAAATTCAGGCTCATGTACTTTAAATGCTGCGAAGGCTGCTCAGATCTGTGAGGCTGCTCAGATCTGTGAGGCTGCTCAGATCTGTGAGGCTGCTCAGATCTGTGAGGCTGCTCAGATCTGTGCTAACAGGCCCACTTTGACTTCTTTAATTTAACACGTATCTCATCAGCTCATTAACAACTAATTCATTCCAGAACTTAGTGTATAGTCACAAAGCTTGATTATCACGTGCCTGTTAATAATAAACTCTGGATTTATTAATAAGCTATAGATATGACCTTGATGCTAGATGTTACATATTTCAAAAGGAAATGCAGTATTTGTTTGAAAAGCTGAGTTTATTGTATTTGGTGTCTATTAGTGTTGAGTATTGCATTGGCTTTAAATTCCATTATGGGCTCACTCCATCCCACCTCTGTAAACTCCTCCAGCCTTATATCACTCCTCTAAACCCTGTCCCTTGTATGCAGAATGTTTGTGTGCCTTTTCTTCTACCATTGGTGGCAGAACCTTTAGGTCCCTGCATCCTACTTTCTGGCATTCTCTCTAAGCCCACTCTTTGTACCCTTCTCATTCTTTCAGTTTCTTCTGAAAGTCATCTCTTCAGCAAAACTGTATGACTGTCTGTGAAGTGTTTTTGAAGCCAACAAGAGTATATGTAAACATGTTGCTTGCTCCATGCCAATCTGTATAAACATGATTCACTCCATCATCAAGATGTCCTCACATCCACTGGCTCGATAGATGCAAACAGCTGGGGAGGGAAAACTGAACTATTGATGAACTCAAATTGTTCTTGTGCACTGGCTACTGGCATTGGAAGACACCTGGGCAGGATTTTCACCCCAACATGAGGGTGGGAACAGAGGCAGACGGGCACTTCTTAAGGACATTAAGAGGCCAATTGAGGCCATTGATCAGAGGGCTCCCCGAAGCGTCGGGAGCATGATAGCCAAGGAAGAGTTTGAGGCCCTACCCACTACCGCTATCTGACCACATCTGTGGCCACAGGCTGTCTTGTGCTACCTCCACAATGGTGGTCCAGCAGCTGTGGCCATCTTTTACTTCAATACCAGGATTTTATGTCCTGCGGGCATGCGCCTGACTACAATGGACGTGAAATAATGCGAGATGATGTCAGGTGAGCATCCTGATGTCATCAGGCACTTGCACAATATTTTGCTCGGCGGATGCGTGTGGCAGCTGGAAGCGTGCCCGCTGACAATGAAGTGGGCAGTTAAGCCCATTAACGGTGAAATCCACATTTACGGTTGGCGGACGGGCCATTCTCCCAGGTGGCATTCACATTTTTGCTCAAACCTCGATCCAGGGAGGGATGAAATCTCTGTGGGAAAATTAAATAAAAAGAGATATCTGGATACTTTTTTTTTTGTGAGGTATGCTTTCAGGTGCTTGACTGTGCTGCATGGACATATCTTGCAGCATTTTTGTCCTGCCCTTTAGTCTGTGGAGGTCTGCAGCTCCCTGGGGCAGCAGTCTGCCTTCAGGGAGCTCCCTCGAAGCGCTCACCCGCACCCTCGGTTATGTCGGTACCCGCCCTCTTCCTGCCCCCACCCTGGCAGCACTGAGAATTTCAGTGTGAGTTTCACGCTGGCTGGCCATTGGTTGGCCAGCCAGCGTGAAATCGTAGTCGGGGGCCGATCGTGGCCGGTGGCCCATTTTCCGCTCACTCCCAGGCCCACTGATGGCACGTGCCCAATGGCCGAAAAATTCAGGCCCAAAAGTTTTAAAAGTGCTAAAAGGGCACCTCAAGACGGGGGTGGGCTGCTACTCCTTCCATTTTAGAGGACTTCCTATTGGCCCCAACACAATGTGGGGTCCGGACCTTCATTTAACCCTGGTGTTGACATCCAGACCTAAAACACAAAATCCTTCCCTTGGTATCAAGTCAAACTGTATTCTCCTTTTGAAAACCAGGGAGGGAGCTAAATTGGCAGATGGCATTAAAAAAGCAGAAAACTTTAAACCCTAACTGAGAAATTAATTTTTGAGACAAATGTACATGCTTAACAATGCTCCATGTTAGAATTGGGAAATTTATGGGAGCTTTAAATATTTCTTCTTGCACCATGTTTTATTTATGAATCAAAACTATAACCTTTCACTTCCATGCATATAATTTGTAGAAAAACACAGTTGCTGTTCTCAAACATGGGAGAAAATGCAGCCAAGTCAATTAACTTGAAAAAAAACAAACTAATCATTTATTATGACAACTGTATAGATTATTCTGTTTACTCACCATGGTAAGGGTTATTCACTTGCTTTTCAGGGTAAGGATCAGACACTTTAAATAAATGGAATGTTTAGGTACATGACAAAATTGCAATCTATTTAACAGGGAAAATGTTAATCAAGAAGTGTCCATCTATCCACCCACCACCATCGTCTACCCCAACCACTCACTGTTCACCCCAGCTACCATCCGAATTTAAAAATTAGAACAGAAAGGTGTAGAAATCTGCTGGGATGGATTTCACCCCAAATTTCTCACCAGCCATCCAGATTATGCACGTTCCATTTAAAAAAAAATACATAGGCCAGAATTTTCCGTTGGAATCTTCTGGTCCAGTTAATGTGAATGGAGATTTCAATGGCTCGCCAGCCCTGCTGCAGGGTGCCCGGAAAATTCCGGATTTTTAGCCTCTTAAATCTAAGATCTAACCTAATCATTTGTAATTGAATTTAAATATAAACACTGTGGTGCATTTCTGTCTTGTTGGGACTGAGCATCACCTGGATGGTGTAAAGAATAGAAAATCGGATGGGGTGCATCACAGACTCGTTGCAGCACCTGGCTGATCTTCCTGCTATTAAATTAATTAGAAGGAGAATTAGGCAGGCTCTGTGCCAATGCCTAATTCCTCTGGCTGGACTTGCCTTTCAGTGCTCCTCCAAGAGATGCTCAACACCCAGGTGATTAAAAACAATTGTCTACTCTACAGTTCTCTTCTAGAGAATTTCAAATTGCCACTGACTGATTCTCTAAAAATTTGAAGAACTGTCTTTTTCATAGGATTTTCAAACAGACTTTCTTCATCAGATTTAACAAGTATTCACGTGTTCTCGTTTCTCATACGTTCTGGGAAAATGTGAATGGAACATCCTGGAATAACTTGTCAGTCACTTGAGGATTGCATGCCCACACTGCACTCAGGCTGATACTGCAGATGCATCTCCTGGCTGCCTGCAATGAGCCTGAAAAGTAATTAGCAGTAGTCCACCAGGGACCATAGGCATCTCTCACTGTTAGAGAGAGACAAGTAGTTATATAGCCTGAGGGGCACCGCTTCACATCAAGCATGGGGCAAGCCAAGGACGCAACATTCCATGAACTACCGCAGCTGGTATAGGGATGAATTTATGCCATTGGCATCAATCTGCACCACACTCTAGCCATCTAGCCAACTGAGCTAACTGACTGTCTCAATGAGCCTGTACAATAAAAAATTTTGCAGTATTAAAGATGTTTTTTGCCGTTGAGTTTGCTTCTGTCAACATACTTTTTCTAGGTTTCCCTTTACCCTCCTGATCGCCCTTTCAACACATTTCTGCATTTTCTTATATTCAAAGGGCCCAATGAACCATTTTGTTTCCTTTCTGCATGATTTTAAGAGGTCATTTTTCTTCTTTAGTTCACTTTTAATTAGTTAATCTAGAGGAGCTATAACTTCCATCATTAAAAATATGAACACTTCTATTTCTCAGCAAGTTTAAGGTTACTTGCCATGTAACTGCTCTCTCCCAAGCCAACATGCCTGGCATCGAGACACTAAACACTCAAAAGCAACTCTGCTGTGCAGGTCATGTCATTCATATGCCTAACACCAGATTCCTGAAGCAAATACTTTATTGGGAACTCAGTCATGGTAGTAGCCTCCCAGAAGGACAGCAGAAAAACTTTAGGACAAAAACAAAAACAAAAATACCCGGAAAAACTCAGCATGTCTGACAGCATCTGCGGAGAGGAAGACAGTTAACATTTCGAGTTCGTATGACTCTTCAACAGAACTAAGGAAAAATAGAAAACAGGTGAAATATAAGTTGGTTTAAGGGGTGGGGGTGGGACAGGTAGAGCTGGATAGAGGGTCAGTGATAGGTGGAGATAACCAAAAGATGTCATAGACAAAAGGACAAAGAGGTGTTGAAGCGGGTGATATTATCTAAGGAATGTGCTAATAAAGGTACATTTATAAATTAATAAAGCCCTAGTGTGGGTGGGGTGGGGGGAAGGGATCGAAATAGGCTAAAAGGCAGAGATAAAACAATGGATGGAAATACATTTAAAAATAATGGAAATAGGTGGAAAAAGAAAAACCTATATAAATTATTGGAAAAAAGGGGGATCGGAAAGGGGGTGGGGATGGAGGAAAGAGTTCATGATCTAAAATTGTTGAACTCAATATTCAGTCCGGAAGGCTGTAAAGTGCCTAGTCGGAAGATGAGGAGCTGTTCCTCCAGTTTGCGTTGAGCTTCACTGGAATAATGCAGCAGGCCAAGGACGGACATGTGGGCATGAAAGCAGGGTAGAGTGTTAAAATGGCAAGCGACAGGGAGGTCTGGGTCATGCTTGCGGACAGACCGAAGGTGTTCTGCAAAGCGGTCACCCAGTCTGTGTTTGGTCTTTCCAATGTAGAGGAAACCGCATTGGGAGCAACGAATGCAGTAGACTAAATTGAGGGAAGTGCAAGTGAAATACTGCTTGACTTGAAAGGAGTGTTTGGGCCCCTGGACGGTGAGGAGAGGGGAAGTAAAGGGGCAGGTGTTGCACCTTCTGCGGTTGCATGGGAAGGTGCCGTGGGAGGGGGTTGAGGTGTAGGGGGTGATGGTGGAGTGGACCAGGGTGTCCCAGGGGGAACTATCCCTGCGGAATGCCACCAGGGGGGGTGAAGGGAAGATGTGTTTGGTGGTGGCATCATGCTGGAGTTGGTGGAAATGGCGGAGGATGATCCTTTGAATGCGGAGGCTGGTGGGGTGATAAGTGAGGACAAGGGGGACCCTATCATGTTTCTGGGAGGGAGAGGAAGGTGTGAGGGCAGATGCGCGGGAGATGGGCCGGACCTGGTTGAGGGCCCTGTCAACTACCGTGGGTGGAAAACCTCGGTCAAGGAAGAAGGAAGACATGTCAGAGGAACTGTTTTTGAAAGTGGCATCATCAGAACAGATGCGACGGAGGCAAAGAAACTGAGAGAATGGGATGGAGTCCTTACAGGAAGCGGGGTGTGAGGAGCTGTAGTCGAGATAGCTGTGGGAGTTGGTAGGCTTGTAATGAATATTGGTGGACAGTCTATCACCAGAAATTGAGACAGAGAGGTCAAGGAAGGGAAGGGAAGTGTCAGAGATGGACCATGTGAAAATGATGGAGGGGTGGAAATTGGAAGCAAAATTAATACATTTTTCCAGGTCCAGACGAGAACATGAAGCAGCACCGAAGCAATCATCGATGTACCGGAGAAAGAGTTGTGGGAGGGGGCCGGAGTAGGACTGGAACAAGAAAAACTTTAGGGATGTCTTCGAAGCATTCCTGAGGAGGTCGAACATCTCTGCCAACTCATGAGAGTCCCTGACCTGTGTCCAACCTAAGTGGCGAAGGTTCATTCAGGAAGGCACCGAACACATCGAAACACTTTGTTAGGAAGGCGCAGAGGCAAAGATGAGGCGTTGGAGAGGGTAAACAAACCTCCCAACAACTCAACTGCCCCGTTCCGTATGTGACAACATCTGCAGATCGCACATTGGACTTATCAGCCATCTCAGAACCCACCGAACCGGAATGGGAGCAAGTCAGCTTTGATTCTAAGGGGCTGCCTATGGAAAGAAGGGTAAAGCATCATTCCCTATGTTTGTGTGATGTCCATATAGTATATCAATGCAATTAGGACTGGAGTTAATGTCTGCCTGAAAGATTATTTTCTGTTAGCATTTTAATGCAGTACAGAACATCTCCAGCAGTCCTCAGTGACTTTATGTTGCCATGCTCATATTCCATGCCAGCTCATAATTTTACCATTTTGTCATCTTCCTGTCTCCTTGTTTAATCACAACTGTCTGTAACAATCAGAAAGCACAATGAAACTCACAGTCACTCTCTCCCACCTCCAGTAACATTGACATTTTACAACATGTGATAATTCCATTTTTATTTTAGGCTTTTGTTTTCCTCATGCCATTCAGCATCTGTTGATTAAACTGAAATATTTGACAGCAGACCACGTTACTAAGGAAACTGTCCTGGAGTTTGTTTTATTATGCTCTGCTATTGTAATATTGCTACATGAAACAATTATGAGCAAGTGGACTGTGGGCAGAAGCGTTTAAAATTAAGGAATAATAATATGTATGTGTGGACCATCTTGCTAACCTGAGGCTTGAATGAATAAATGAAGGACACACTGAAGCTTGTCAGATGTTCAGTCAGTCTTTAAATGTTGAACAGACAGCCTACAAAACCCTATTCTGGTATTCACTCATTACATTTTTTGGCACAATTTTTTAACTTGTTGATTAAACACTATGCTTGAGACCAACATGAAAACTGAGTTATTGAAGAGTATGTTACAGAAAATATGAACTTCTGCATAAAAGTATCAGTTGCAGCCATTAAACAGGATTCTCCTCTTCAGCATAGACTTCCAGCTGCCGCTTTAAATCCTTCACAAGTCTGACTTTATTTTTCTTGGCTTAGGGTTTATCCCATGTGTGAGAGGTGGTGGGGGGGGGTGGTTGGGGGTGGGGCTCTTGGCAGGATTACCTCCACCAAGAGGAAGCCCCCCCAGTATCAGAGTACAATCTACTAGCGGTGCTGAAGCTGGGGCAGAACCATAGCAAGGATGGCAGAGACTGAACCCATCAGCAAATAAGTTCTGGGCCTGAAATGGGGAGCGAGGAAGCCACCACAAGGTTCTCCTCTGCTACAGCAGGGAGTTCAGACTTACTGATTTTACTGCAGGCAAATTTCTGCATGCATTCAGCCTCATTTCCTGAATTGTCCCTCATTCTCTTCCATGATTTCACCAGAGGCACGGAAGAGGATCCTGGCCACTATCTTGGAGAATATTTCAAAGGTAAGAGAAGCCTTTTGGTGTGCACAAAAAAAGCTTTGTTTGTGGGTTTTTTTTAGGGCCTTTAACATAATGCAAGATGCTGAAGTACAGATGCAATCTCATTGGGCCTTACACTTTGCTTATCCTGCAAATGGATCTAAAATTACACTGTAACATTTGCAATTGGTTGCATGACATTCCTTTGAAGGCAAGTGTCAGAATATTTCATTTAAATGGCTTGAGGCTATATCAACATTAATTTCCAGCCTGGTAATCCTTATGGGAGCTTGTTGACATTGCAAAGTGCAATGGGTGATGGGACACTGTGGCTTGCGCCTCAGTGCAAACCTTTCTGCAACCTAACAGACTGTTATGTCGAGCTACAATCTCTCATTATGCTTCTTGATGTATACATGAATGCAAGTTTTATGCTCCTAGCATGAGCCTTACTTTAGGAAATTAAATGGGTTGGATAGAATCCACATTAGAGCAGATTGTAAATGGTCTGTGAAAGAACAGGCCCGATGAGCTTAATGGGTTTGGTCATTTCTCATCCCATGCTTTGAAATTGAATTCTTTACTGTAAGTGATTTATATTAGACTCAATCTGTGGTACTCAGAGGCCAGAGAGAACCTTCCACAAAAGTATATGATGGAAAGGTTTGATTATTCCCAATATCGGACATGGGGATTGTGACATGCAATGTTGCATATCACAATCTGGTTGAGGCAGGTAGCACACAAATCTTGAAGTTTTCATATTGCCTACTCATCAACATGGTTGCAGCTTGTAGCCTGGTGCAAATTGTGCTGTTGACTGGCTACATTCTCAGCAGGGGTTCCAGCAGCAGGTGTGGGTAGCATGATGCACAGCTAGACTGCCCTTCTTAAAGTGGGGGTGGTGGTGAGCACATTGGCCACAGCAACTGTGGAACAGCAGTAGGAAGGCTTTGGTGGAAGGAAGAGGACTGGTAATGGAGCAGCAGAGCAGAGAGAGGGTTCCCAGGCTGTCATGTGCAGCACTGGAGGCCTTAGTAATGGAGGTCAAAAGGAGGAGAAGTGGAGGAGGAGGGGCTGGGAGACTCTCAGACACACCCTGAAAAGAGAATACGATCAGGGGGTCAGTGAGACCAATTCCGAGCCTGACCCCAAAGGCCTGACCACAGTGCTACAAGACGTTTATGAATACATCTTCAAATGACCTCTCCTAAGCACTGTACCACCAGCCTCTCGTGGTGCCCAATGCACTAAACGCCTATAATAAATCAGCACTCGTGCCTAACATTCAGATGTTTCACCTCATCCTTACACTTCAGTTTGATGGTATGTTCCTGCTTTATACCTCTTTGCAAATTCCACTTCACCTTTATCCTGCTATCTCGCATGAAATGCAAGCTGCAGATGGTGTCACCATGGGCCTGTTGCTTTCCACCCTAACCTTCCACTATTGCATTTTTGCTTTCAAATAACCAAGGTTTGCCACCTGGCCAGACAGTGTAGCTCACCCTGAAAAGTGAGAGCAATGCCAGATCTCTGATGAAGAAGCACCATTAGTAGATCTACATGTGCAGCCATCAGGTCAGATTCTGGCACTGCACCCATCTTAGAGGACACTATAGAGTTGGGATCAAGCAAATGGTAAGTCATTGGGCATGAGTGAGCTGCAGCCTGGCTAGAGAGAGAGGATAGCGCATATGTCAGTTTACCAAGCTATTTAAGCTGTGAGCAATAAGGAGCCAATCAAACAAGGTTTCATTGAGTCAAAGGAACAGCAAATTTATTAACCACTAAACGCGAGGGAAAAAATAATAAAAAATACACACACAGATATCAGAAATAAGAGAAGTTAAGAGTCCAAAAAAAAAATTAAAAGAATATATATAGTTAAGTGTCCTTTGATTGTCATTGAGGCTTAGATTTTTAAACGTTGCAGCCGATTTGAATTAGTTGGTTTCGTGGATGCGATCAGATGTAGAAGATGTTGCAATTATTACGAGATCTCGGTTTGCTGCTAGATTTCTAGTAATGTTGGCTTCTGAACTGGATAATACGCTTGTTCCAAAAGAGAGAGAGAGAGAGAGACCAGAAATTTCCGTTTGGCAATGAGGCCGACCAATGAGGCCTGGGCAACGTCATTGATAGAGGGCAGCAGTGGGGGGAGGGGGGCACGATAAATCACGGGAGGGACCTTACCCCACCTCCTCGATTGATCCATAATGGCTACCAGGCCACAGCTGTAGCCGCTGGCCATTCCCCGGAGGATTTGCCCCTCTAGGATCATGATCAGGCAGCTCTGGCTTTTTAAAAATTAAAAATAAATTTACCTTCAATTCTCCCCCTCTCCATGTTCAAATCGGCAGCCTCCATCTTGGCTGGAGGTGCTGCCAATCAATGAGCGTGCAGGGGAGGCCTGCCATTGGCCCTAAGTGTTGGATGCCCACCCACCATTCCTGGTTGGACAGCAAACATGCCCCCTGGCCTTCCATTGGCATGAGCATTGAAAATTGTTATGGGCGTGCCTTAAACATACTGTGGGTGAGGGGTGGGGGTCAGGACATGAAGCTAGCTCCCCTGTCCAGTTCCCAACTCCTGGGGCAGAATGTTACACTTGGCGTGTGGGCGCAAGCCCAACACGCCCGAGCGTAAAAGGACGCACGATGCCATCAGGCATGCGTCCCAACGTCATCGCGCACTCACACGATATTTCATTCAGTGGGCGCGCGCCAGAGTCGACTGCACGCCCACCGATATTTAATTAATCTAATTAAATTCAAACCCGTGCTGCCCATCCAGCCTTACAGTTGGCGGGAAGGTGAAAGGGCCAACCGGCCTTTACAGGCAGAATCTTCAGCTTGGCGAGCGGGGCCCACTCGCCGAGGCATAAAATGAAGCGGGGTGACGTCAGGCGTGCATCCCGATGTCACCGCGCATCATTTAGATTTTCAGTTTGGCGGGCGCGCAGCCGACTCAGCTACATGCCCGCCGAACTATCAAAAGCCTATTAAGGCCTGTTAAAAAGCAGTTGAGGCAATCAGCTGAGCTGCCCACCCAACCTTAAGGTTGGTGGGCAGGCGAAGCGCCCAGGCAGCCTTTGCATTTTTCATGGAACCTCATCCATGGGTGGGATGGGGTTTCATGAAGGATTTGAAATTTTCAGAAGAATTTTTATCAAATTTAATGCACATGTCCCAGCTCGTATGACAGTTTCACATGAGGGGACATGTCATAAAAACTTTTGCAACACTTCATCAGACTGTTTAAACTTAAAACTAATCTCCTTGAGGCACCTCTGTGCCTCAGGGCGATTTCTGCGCTCTTTCGGGAGCGTGTGTGAAATAGCACACTCCCGACTAAGGCAACCCACACCGCGCCCCCCCCCCCTCCCCCAAACCGCCTGCACAGGAGCGCTCAGCGCTTCCAGGTGCGCGTTACGCTGGGCGGACCTTAATTGGCCCGCCCACGTAAAATAGCGGCGCCCAGCCGATCGGGGGCACCGATCAGCCCCGCACCCACCCGTGCCCGCCTCAGCACAACCCCCCCGATGGGGAGAAAATTCCCCCCTATGATTTTTAGGAGACCTCATCCATGAGCAGAATGAGGTTTCCTAAACCAAATAAACATGAAATAAAAACTTTTTTTTGAAATTAAAAACATGTCCCATCTCAAGTGACAGAGTCACATGAAGGGACGTGTCTTATTAAATTTTTACCCTCTTTATTAATTTTTTGAAACAGCGCTTCAATCTCCCTGAGGCAGCCCCGTGCCTGAGGGAGATTGAAGTGCTCTTTCTCCCGCATGCACGAACTGCGAGCGAGGCCCGGCTCTCCCGCCCGCCAGCCCCCCACCCGCACAGGCAGGGCTCAGCGCTGTCGCCCATGATCCACGCAGGGCGGGCCTTAATTGGCCCGCCCATGTGACATCACAGTGCGGAGATAATCGCGGGGGGGCGGTCGGCTTCCCAACCACCTCCACCCTGCCCCCGCCGAGGGCAAAATCCTGCCCCTGATTAAAAATCCAGCTCATGGACTTAACAGATTCCCCAGCTTTCATTTTCTCCTTATCCATTTTGTGGATTATCCTCGCTAAACATTATTTCTCCCGAGCCCCTGGTTGCCCGAATATCATTGTTAACTCAAAGGAACCCAACACTGAATTTTGGAATTCCAAATATGGCTCACTTTAGTTTTAATTCTCTCTGTCAGGAATGCCCAACCTAATCCTGATTGCACCATGAAAAAATACGTTTCTATATGGAGTGTGTGTCACAGCCTGGATTAAAACAGTTTCTCACTCTCATTAGCCACACTAACCATTTCCATGTTGTGCTGTTATCAAGTAACTGAGCATCTTCACCATGCTAGCTACAGGGATACAGCGGGGGAATGGGTCTGATTGGGTTTCTCTTCAAAGACTTGAAGAGTTGAATGGTCTCCCCTTACCCAGCAATGGCTCTATGCTTTTCTGCTTGCTACTTGTCTAACTCACAACATATCACATTTGCAAAAACCCAAAATTATGGCACATGTGATATCAGATACAAACCATATACTTTCAAGTTAACTTGAAGATAAGGATTAAAGATCAGCAAGTGGCTGGAGGTCTTTGCTTATCTCCTCCTGCATGGTCCCAATGTCTCAGATAGTGACCATGATATCATGTGCCGTTTGCTTATTGTTTAGTATAGACAAGGTCACAAATATTTCCAAGAGAAAGCTGTAGTAGAAGGATCTGGTACATTAAGAGTTAACCTGGGACTGACTGCTGGTGATGTAAGAACGCACCTGATCTAAAGCTTGGGTCAGCAGTGTAGAGCTAGGTAGCAACATGCAAGGACATACCATGGAGTTCTCTCCATACCTGTACCCTCTACTGTAATTATGTATATAGTTCAGTAATGTTAATGAAGACTTCTTGGTAACTTCTACAAGACTACTTAATGGTGTCTAAGCAGTACACACCACGGGTAGCGACAGCCCGACAAAACAAAAACTATCAATTAACTATTCTTAATTACAAGCACCTGACTTCCACTAGAATTTACATTGATACTAAATTGGTATCTTTTGGTGAATTGTGCCGGTGTGATTTATGTTACTCATGGCTGCACTTACACATCCTTTCATAAGCCCTTTGGATAAGTTCCAATTCACCCATTATCACTTAAGAAAATGATTTTAGAGAAGTTCCCCTCTGGTGATGCAATCTTTCTTTTTATAAATTATACCCCTAATCACTTCTTCTCATCCAATTTTACACAGTCCAATAATTGCCATTTCATCTCATTCATGAATGCTGGAGGAGCTTTAGTGTTCAGTATATTATTAATAGCCACCACAACATGGATTAAAGTTTCAAACTTCATCCAAGTTATCAATTTGTTTTGTTTCGTTTATGTTACATAACCTATTCTTGGACATCTTATTTCCCAAAATAACCAGTGTACTGAGTTTGTATCAATTTTATCACTTCAAAGTTATCCTAAATCAAAAAAAGCAGTATTGTTGGAGTGATGGGATTCGTTGATGTTCATATTTTATTTCCCCAAAAACATTCTTCCTTGTTACGGGACAATTGGCAGGACCGCCCCTGCCCCCGCCCCCACCCCCACCCCCCGCAGTCTGCACTCCTCCATTTTGATTGGAAATAAAAATTGATTATCCCTGAACTTGAGGTAAACTTTCCCTGCCCTAGTGTTTGATACAGCAACTTACATTGATTTATCTTTACATTCCAGTTCCAATTCCAGTTGGTGGCTTTGAAGCAGAAGTCCTTGCAATTAGTTTTGGAGTTAATGCCCATGTCACCCCAATCACTGCTCCTTGATCACTCTGGTTAAATGTCACTTTTAAAAAATTCTTTCGTGGGATGTAGGCATCGCTGGCAAGGCCAGCATTTGTTGTCCATCCCTAATTGCCTTTGAACTGAGTGATTTGCTCGGCCATTGCAGAGGGTAGTTAAGAGTCAACCACATTGTTGTGGGTCTGGAGTCATATGTAGGACAGACTTCCTTTCCTAAAAGACATTAGTGAAACAGATTTTTTTTTATGACAATCAATGATAATTTTATGGTTACCATTATGGAAATAAGCTTTCAATTCCAGATTTAAATTCCACCAGCTGCCATGGTGGGACTTGAACTTGTGTCCCCAGGGCATTAGTCTGGGTCTCTGGATTGGTAGTCCAGTGACACTACCATTATGCCACCATTGCCCCCTAACTGAGTTAAAACTGAGTTTTTGAAATGCAAAGTCCAAATTGTTGTCATGCTGGGACATTTGGGTCTGGAATTTTGATTACTGACCAGCGAGAGTGGGGGATGGTGGGTGCTTGCGGTCTGAAGGTTAATCGCATGTGCGCGATGTGATTCCCCACCTGGAAGCCTACCTGACTGACAGGTTTGGAGGCAGAGGAGGGCTCTCAACAGAAGGCCATATTCAACAAGGGTCTTCAGGTAGCGCTTCTCCGATCTCCATCTCAGACAGAAGCAACATTTGAGATGGTTATGTTTCACCAGAACTGAACTGTGTCACCTCCCACAATATGGGCCTATAGCTGCATAGAGGGCAAGGATGACATTGCCACTGGCCATGAAGATCACAGTGGTCCTCCATTGCTACGGCAACAGAAACTTCCAAGCAGAAACAGGTGACACTGACATTATTTCACAGTTCGGTGTGCATTGCTGCATCAAGGAGGCGACAGATATCCAGTACGCCAGGAGAGGAGACTTCATAGTCTTCTCTCTATGGAGAGAAGCAGAAGTGAGTGCTTGAGTTTGGCGAGTAGATTTCGAAATGGTGAAGGCTGCCATCAACTGCCGCATGTGGCTCTGCAGGCCTGACATGCCAATGGGCAGATGTGCCATAACTGCAAGGGTTACCACTCCATGAATGTGCAGTTGGTGCGAGACCATGCGCAGAAGATCCTGTCAGATCCTGCTATCTTGGCAGCAGCCATGGTGTATTTATCCTGTGCTAGTCAGCCATTTCCACCATCTTCACCCCACCATGGTGAACCAGAGGCTGACAAGGGCTACCTGCTTTACATATGGCTCGTGGCTCTCCTCCTCCACTGGACCATGCGTGGTCAGTGTGTTGTGGATAGTGCATCTACGATGAGGGCCATGCTGCCACCACGAATACTATGGAGCAAACAATTAGCATCCTGAAAGAAAGATTCTGGTGTTGGTACCACTCAGGGGGTGCCTTTCTGTAATTGCCAAAGAGTGTCTCCAAGTTTGTGGTAGTCTGCTGTTTTCTCCACAATTTCCCTCTCATGAGTGCGCAGCCCTTGACACTAAGCCTTTGCGAGGCACCTTGGGAGGAAGAGGAGGATGGAGGAAGGGAGGAGACATCCTCCCTCCAGATGGACTGTCCATGAGTGGTTGCTTAGACTCAGCTTCCCCTAAAACCTCTTCCCATTATTACCATTGCTCCACAATTCTCCACCTTACAATCCCTCTGCTACAGATCAGAAAGCATATTCTTGGCCAAAATCCTGAAATAAAAGGCACCACAAAAAAAAAATGCTATAATGACTTTATCCCCCCCAATGTCATTTCCAATGATACATACAAAATTGAAATATTCATTCTTGTGCATTCCCTTAGTGCTTGTTTTGCATATGACTTTGCCTGACTAGTGGTCCTACACTGTGGTTACTGCAGGATGGCTGGTGGAAGGCTGCTGACTTTCACTGGTGGAGCCTGCAGATGATTTTACAGGGTGACCTTGAGCTGTTCTGATACTTGAGGGCCCAGCTTCAGACTGCACCACCTCGGCATGAGGGTTAGCAGTCTGGGTTGGCTGGCTGATAGGCAACAGCAAGGACACTGGTGGAGTGGCAGTGGTGGGAGCACAAATGTTTCCATCCTGAGGGAAAACAGCAGGTTTGTGCTCCAAAGTGCCACTCACACGCCCGCCCGGGTGGTGCCTCAACAATCCTAGCATTCTTCTGGAGCATAGATTGCTGGACTGATGTGAGAGCCTGCAAGTCCTATTGAACCCTGGTGTCCACAGCCATGATGACAGCTTGTCTGAGACTGCATGGCAACAAGCATGAATCTTGTGACCTCAGTCTGAGATTCCACTGCAGCATTGAGATGTTGGGTGGCTTTTGCCTGTGCTGCAATGGAAGCTGAGACACCGCCCATTAGCAGTTCCATTGTGGCTGGGTCTGCAATTGCTGTCATGGAATTGACAACCACTTCTATGCTGGAACGATGGGTTCCAAGCTCTGTATGAAGCCTTGTGCCTCGTTGTAATAAGACACCACCAGGCTCCTTCACAGTGACAGCAGGCCCTCTGGCAGGCTTGCCAATGCACCCAAGCATTTCCTTGTATATGTCCATCAGTGTTCACTTGTATTGCGCCCCATTGTAATCCTCATCTGAGTCTTCTGCAGCAGAACCTGTTTGTGAATTCATCCTCCAGTGAGCTGGTCCCCTCCCCTAATTGGCTGGGGAGCCTGGAAACAGGCTGAAAATTAGTTTGCTTTGTTAAAGTGCGACTGCCGGATGCGCCATTCAGATAGTTGGGTTCCAGACTGGAAAATGGTCTTGCCGTTCTGGCAGTGATTAAGGTGATAAAATTCCACCCATCAAGCCCAGGGCTGCACAGTAGCCACTAATGGCCATGGCACCACCATGGAAATGAGGTGGGTAGATGAATTTTGTGCGCCACCTACCTCATTTCAAACAAGCACAGGCACAAATTGTGGCCCTTGTATCCAAATTAAAGGCAATGAATTTCATTTTGTGTGTTTATTATAATTACAATGCAAAAAATTAGTTAAAATATAAAAGTTATACTTACAGCGTAGTCAGTTAGAAAGTGATTCAGCCTGTTAACATCTATAAGGTTTTGGGGTGATCGATCTTGACTGGCCTTATGACCCCTTGAGCATGTTCTGAGAATATTCTAACATCTATGCTCCAAATCAATGTTTAAATATATTAAAACACACCCTTATTCCAACTAATCTTGTTTCCTGGGAGACCTCCCATGATAATGGTTCTTAAATATGTCCTACAGAACAAAAGCTAATGAGAATGCCTGGGTGCCTCCTTAACATGAAATAGCCCAAGGACAGTCTTGAATAAAGAAGGTTTCAATCTTTTGCTGCCTCATTAAACTAAAGTGTGTGTACAAAAAGCCTTATTCTAAATTAGAAGCTTGCAAAAGCACTTTGCTTAAATTTGCTTCTGTCTTAAAGGAAGTAATTGATGCTGGTTTGTAGTTCTCTAGGTACCAGCAGAGGACTTCACTGAAATGGACAATCCTTATGTACAGAACAAAATACATTGGCCTGCATTTTTCTCTGATTAGTAGGTTTACATTGGAGCTGGAACACCTCCAACCATTGTGAATCTACAATGCAGCAATCCCCTCCATTAGTTTGCAGGGCAAATTTGCAGCAATAATACAGATAGAAGGTTACTCGCAGCTAAAAGGCAGATCACCTTTCTGGAAAAAGGGCAGAAGTGGCAGCAGCCTCAGGCTGGGCTGGCACCTAGGTTATCAAATGCAGCCCTGGAGATGCTTTTTTTAGAATTCAGAACTTGAAGAGCAACATTTTCCTGAGGGCAAGAGACGTGATAAGAGCTTGTGCAGATTGTCTGGATGGAGGTGGAAAAGGCAGTTAGTGCTACCTCCACCATCCTGAGAACCACCACACAGTGTCTGAAGATGTCAATGGCCTCATAAAGATAGCTAAGGTGTTCTACCCTTTATCTACCCTTGCCAATACGTTTCCTCACGCAGGCAGCCTTCGATTCTCAAGGGCAACTAGGAATAGGCAACGAATCCCAACACCTATATCCTGAGAAAGAATTTAAAAAACATGCAAAGAACCAACATAATAATCTTTGTCTCAAACATTTCAACTTCTCTACTTCTGAACTTAATGAGAACCGTAGGTGGCAGCATATAAGTTGACCTTTGAAGCCTCAAAACAACCTGTCCAAAACGGGGATACGGTGATCAACTTATATGCCAAATATAAAAATGAACCACTGGTGTGGGTGTGGAGAGTCACCATCTTTGTTGTTTGCCATGGGGTGGTGGGGGTGGGGTGGGGGGGTCTGCTTTGTGTGGGCATGTCTTAAACTCCTGCAAACATCTTTGCAACAGAGCTCATATCACCTGCTTGATCCCTTGCACCCAATTATAAGGTAAAGTAAGTAAAACACCCGTTTGTGAGGTGAAAATTGAGCCTAAATACTAATATGAGTATAGCATGTCGGGGCTGAAAAGCGTGGTTGACTTATACACCGAGTGTTGCATTTCTGGCTTCTTTACGCAAACTCACCAAACACACACACAGGCCTGCTGAACTATAAGTAGGATCGATTTATTTGAAGACTCCAACTGGTATATATATACATAAAGATTACAGGCTAGTTCAGCAGCCAGATCTACTCTATGGAATCAGCAACCATCATTACAACAGCAACTGCTGCAACCAATCACACCACCACTAACTGACATGCAAGCAAAATACTGTGGATGCTGGAAATCTGAAATTAAAAATGATCGGGGACAGGTGGGGGATAAGGAGAGATTGACAGAGATGTCATGGACACAAGACAAAGGTAGTGTTAATATTAGTGGTAAAGACAAAAAAAGGTGCTGATAGTAGCATAAAGGTAAGAGCATAATCTGTTAATAGCAGAACAAGGGTCAGCGCTCTCTGAAAGCACAACTTAGACTGTTGGATCTGGGATAGTGTGGCAAGGCAGTTACATGATTCATGCCCCATTTAGCATTCATGTCTCTAAAAGGTCTTCCAGTATATTGTAGTCTGTTGTCTGATATAATCTCTTCAGGTATACCAGACATACTGAATATTGCTCTCATTGTGTACTCCACGGATGCACTCGAGCTACAATTTAATTGTCAGATGATTGGAAACTTGGAAAAGCAATCAATGTCTAGGAGAAAGTCGTCACCATGGACAGTGAATAAATCCATGACAATTTTCAACCTTCATGAGGGCTTAGTGGTCCTTTGTGTTGTTGCCGTTGGTGACTCTGGCATGCTTCACATGCTTCGCTTCACTACCTTCTCAGTATCATTGCTGATCCCTGGCCAATACACAGTATATCTTGCCAGGTACCTCCTTCGCTCTTTGCACATATGCCCCTGCTGTAGCTGTGACAATATGTCCTTGTGAAGCGCTTCAGGTACAAGTTCCTGTTTTCCCTTGAAAATCACGCCTCTTGAAATACCTAGTTCACCTCCGTATGACCAAAACCACCTGAGGGTGTCTTGGGCTTCTTGTATCATATCAGGCCAACCTTCTACATTCATTTTCTATAATGCCTTCAGTGATGGGTCATTTGCTGTTTCTTCTTGAAGTTGGTTGTGTTGTCCAAAACTCATCAGGTTGACATTGAAAAGAAGATGTACTCAATATCTACACTGTCTACTTGTATGTCTCGCAGAACATCCGTAGGTTTTTTTCAGACTTGGTAACCTGTTTAGTGTGTCTGAAATAACTATTTTGCGACCCAGTTTGTAATGGATTTCGAAGACGTATCCCTGTATTTTTATCAGAAGTTGTTGCAGTCTGGGTGCTGCACTTGTCAGTGGCTTGTGCCAAATAATTTCCAATGGTTTGTGGATAATTTCCACAGTGAATCATTTACCAAATAAGTGCATGTGGAACCTTGTGATACCGAATATCAGAGTGAATGGCTCACGCTCTATGTTTCAATAATTGGGTTGCACTTGTGGATAGACTTTTGGAGCCAAATGTAGTTGGTTTTCCATCTTGCATAATGCACACTCTTAACCCTGCATTGACATCTAAGCCCATCCCCTTTCTTGGGTCGTAGTATTGTAAAACACATGTCTCTGCTGACAATGCCTGTTTAAGAAGCTCAAACATGTGCTGATTGTCCTCCTGCCTTACTTAGAAACATCCTTCCTTAGCAGCTCTCTAAGTGATGATGCTCTTTATGGTGCTAAGAAGTTGAAGAATCTGAAGAATCTCTGCAAGTCCTCTTTGTCCTGGGGCACTTAGAAAAGTTCAAGGCAATCAGGCAGAGTCAACAAGGTTTTGTGAAAGAGAACTCATGTATAACCAATTTATTGGAGTTCTTTGCAGGAGTCACATGTGCTATGGATAAAGGGGAACTGGTGGATGTACTGTACTTAGATTTCCAGAAGGCATTTGGTGAGGTGCCACATCAAAGGCTATTGCAGAAGATAAAAGCTCATGTTGTGGGGTGGGGTGGGGGACAGGGGGTGGGTGAGTGAGGTAACATATTGGCATGGATAGAAGATTGGTTAGCTAACAGGAAATGAAGAATTGGATCAAATAGGTCTTTTTCTGGTTGGCAGGGTGTAATGATTGGTGTGACACAGGGATCAGTGCTGGAGCCTCAACTTTTTAACGATTTATAAAAATGGCTTGGATGAAAGGACCAAAGGTATGGTTGCTAAATTTGCTGATGACACAAAGATAGGTAGGAAAGTAAGTTGTGAAGAAGACTTAAGGAGGCTACAAAGGGACATAGACAGCTTAAGTGAGTGGGCAAAGATCTGGCAAATGGACCATAATATGGGCAAATGTGAAATTGTCCATTTTGGCAGGAAGAATAAAAAAGAAGTTTATTCTCTAAATGCTGAGAGATTGCAGAGCTCTGAGGTTCAGAGGGATCTTGGTGTCCTGGTGCATGAATCACAAAAAGGCTAGTATGCAGGTACAGCAAGTAATTAGAAAAGCTAATAGAATATTATCATTTATTGGGAGGGAAATTGATTATAAAAGTAGGGAGGTTATGCTTCAGCTGTACAGGGCACTGATGAGACCACATCTGGAATATTGTGTACTGTATTGGTCACCTTATTTAAGGAAAGATGTAAATGCATTAGAAGCAGCTCAGAGAAGGTTTATCAGGCTAATACCAGGAATGGGCATGTTGTCATATGAGGAAAGGTTGGACAAACTAGGCTTGTATCCACTGGAGTTTAGAAGAATAAGAGAAGACTTGATTGAAACCTATAAGATCCTGAGGGGCCTTGACAGGGTGGATGTGAAGAGAATATTTCCTCTTGTGGGAGAATCTAGAACTAGGGGTCATTGTTTAAAAATAAGAAGCCATTCATTTAAGGGTCATTCATTTAAGGCAGAAATGGGGAGAAATTCTTTCTCTCAGAGGGCCGTGAGTCTTTGGAGCTCTTTTTCTCAAAAGATGGTGGAAGCGGATTCTTTGAATATTTTTAAGGCAGAGCTAGATAGATCCTTGATTAACAAGGGGGTGAAAAGTTACCAGGGTAGATAGGAATGTGGGGTTGAGGTTACAATCATATCAGCCATGATCTTATTGAATGGTGGAGCAGGCTCGAAAGGCTGAGTGACGTACTTCTGCTCTATGTTCGTACGTTTGCATTTTCGTATGAATAGGCATATGTCAAACATTCGTCCTGCATCAGGCCGGATCCTGGGAGCTTGAATAGATAGAGCCAAAAAAGTTAATCTGACCCACATTCAGCTGGCATTTCTTGTTGTTGAAGATGAGCTCTTCACGACCAGCTGCTGCCATTAGTGAGTTCAAATTTCAGTCAGGTTCTCCTTTGGTCTTGCCCATCACCACAATATCATTGGCAATGTATACGCATACAGGAACATTTTCTGTAATTCTGTCCATATGCTGCCGAAACAAATCCTGACTAATGGATAAGCCAAAAGGTAATCTCTGGAAGCAGTACCTTCTGAATGGCGCCCTGAAAGTATTGATTTCTTGAGACCCATCTACCAAATGATCTGACCAATGTCCCTGCTTGGCCTCCAACTTGGTGAAAACTTTACTCCTGTAAATTTGGGATTCAATTCCTCTAATGTTGGAATCTTATGTGGGCATCTCCTTAGAGCGAGGTTTAGATGTCTTGGGTCCTTAAGCATACCTGGATTGTATAAGTTTTTTCAGTACGCACATAATGGAACTGCACCATTTGGCGTGCTAATGCATACGACAGATAATGCAATTACACTCCATGTCGTCCAACTCACTCTTTCGCTTTGCCTGTACGTGCACACATCTTTTCTGAGGTGTAGTACAGCATCAACTCTGAAGTTCACATTGGCATTGAATCTATCTGGGTACATCTGTTGTAGGTCATGGACTGACTCAAAGTGATTATTTTTGGCCTCTTTTGCCGCGATTGATGCACTGGTGATCCCATGTATGGTCACAATGTTGAGTTTTATACTTGCTGGTCTGCTCGTTTTCACCAGGTAGAATACTTGTGGTTTCCATGCAGACTTGCAGATGCTGTATTTCAATGTCAATGTTCCAGTGCAATGAACGGGTGACCCATTGCACGCAGTTAGTTTGACTGTCGTAGGTTGTATCATTGGCTCCCAATGATCCAGATACATTGTTACAACTGGGATGGAAAGAGTGCACAGTTCATCTGTTTTGTTTTGAATGCTGCCTACGTTGAGATACAGAGCCTTTAGTTTTGTCCTTTTTATTATTTTGTAGCATCTAGCCTTATTTGTTGATTTACTCTTAGATTTGTATTCTCTGACCCTTCCTGTCACAGCCTGTTTATCATTTCCCATATTAATTCCAGTTTCCCTTGCCTTGTCTCTACTATTTGGTTTACCACATCTTCCCAAATTCCCTTGCCCCCACTATTCAGTTTAAAACCCTCTCTACTTCCCTAGTTAGGCAGCTTGTGAGGGCATCAGCCCCAGCAAGGTTCAGGTGTAGGTCGTCCCAACGGTACAGATCCCACTTTTCCCAATACTGGTGCCGGTGCCTCACTAACCGGAACTTACTTCTCCCACACTGGTCTTTGAGCCATGCATTCATTTCTCTAATCTTATTTGCCCTATGCCAATTTGCAGGTGGCTCAGGTAATAATCCAGAAATTATTACCTTTGTGGTTCTGCTTCTTAATTTAGTGATTAGCTCATCATACTGACAATGCAGAGCCTCCTTCCTCATCCTGCCTATGTCATTGGCACCTACATGGACCACGACCACTGGATCCTCACCCTCCCACTGCAAGTTTCTCTCCAGCCCTGAGCAGATGTCCCGAACTCTGGCACTGGGCAGGCAACAAAGCCAAATAGACTCTTGCCCTTTGCTACAGAGAACAGTGTCAATCCCCCTTACTACACCGTGCCCGACTACCACTACATTCCTTTTTGCTCCCCCTACTTGGATGGATTCCTGTACCACAGTGCCACGGTCAGTTTGCTCATCCACCCTGCAGCCCCCATTCTCAACCAAACAAGCTGAAAGAACTTCAAACCTGTTGGACAATTGCAGAGGCTCACATTCCTGCACTCCTGCCTCTGGGTCCCTTTACCTGCCTCACTCGCAGTCACACCCTCCTGTCCCTGGCCACTGTCCAAATCACAAGGCCTTATCTTAAGTGGTGTGACTGCCCCCTGGTATAAAGCAACCAGGTAACTTTTCCCCTCCCTGATGTGTCACAGAGTCCACAGCTCAGCCTCCAGTTCAATGACTTGGAGCCGAAGTTCTTCAAGCCGCAAACCCTTACTGCAGATGCGTTTGCTCTGGATCACAATGTTATTAAGGAGTTTCCACATGCTGCAGCCTTGACACATCATCCTGCCATTAAATCCCACGCTGGGAGCTGGGAATTTAAATTCAATTAATTAAATCAATCTGGAACGAAAAGCTCATAAGTAGTGCTGATCATGAAACTACTATCTTATTGTCATAAAAACCCATCTGGTTCGCAAATGGCCTTTAGGGAAGGAAATCTGCCATCCTTACCAGTCTGGCCTATATATAACTGCAGACCCACAAGTATGTGGCTGACCTGTTAACTGCCCTTTAAAATGGCCTAGCAAGCCACACAGTTGTATTCAAGTAGGCGGCTCACTACCACAGTCTCAAGAGCAAGTAAGGATGGACAATAAATGCTGGCCTTGCCAGTGACAATCAAATCCTGTGAATGAACAATAGAATATAATAGACTTGATAGAGATAATGTGAAATACAAAATAATATTTGCTCTGCATATACCCATACATTAAAAAAAAACTTCTTTTAACCTAATAATTCTCGTATAGCTGGGAGAAACTTTCTTACAGGCATTTTTGCATGCATCATTTAAGTCCCAGGGCTGGCTTTTTCTTGGCTTTTACATACCTGTTGACCCAGGAATTCTTGTACTTAGGAACACATCAACTATTAATGACTTATAGAGCACAAAAGTTATGCTTGGTTTGTTAGAAGCTTTCAGCTAGTGAGCTGTGGGCAAATTTAGCTAATTAAAGATTTAAGAAATATGGAGTGCAAAGATTTCAGAAAAGTCTTGGCCTGTTTGGAACCGTTCAATAATTTATGGCAAAGCTTGTTTGAATTCTGTTATTTATTTGAACTAAAGGAATAAATAATATCACAGATGAGGTAATTTCAGCGAGTTTTACTCCTTGTCTTTGGGCCAATAAGTTATTGATTTAAACGATGTAGTGGACATAAGGCTGTATCTAATAGTGGACTGCATCTAAAATGAATTGATGGAGTGCTGCACTGTAGTTAGAAGATATTCCATATTTAACTATTCATCCAATTGGAAGACTTGCATTTTAATATATGTATAAAATCTTAAAACAAAGCTAGAACTCAGGGAAAAAGAACCCAGATTAAATTGCAGAAGTTCTATCTACATGACAACCTTTGTGATGGATGACTCACTTGTATTTCTCAAGTACAAGTCTCAACATTACAGCCATTTTGCTCGTCTAGGTGATTCAAGGTAACATGGACAACTTTACTTAAGTCTATGATAGCTGATCTGGTCAGTCATTTTGCAGCATGGATGAACATATTCTTTAAAACTTAGTAAGGTGTTTAGTTACAATGAGATATGCAAGGTGAAATAACAAAGATTGCTCACATTCCTTAATATAAGTGCAATTGGTCAAACACGTGTAGAGAGTGGTTTCACTAGATGAGTGAGCAAGTATTGATACCAGAATAAGTATGATTTTCACCTTTATTTACTGAAAGTGCTACCACATTCTAGGTTCAAGCCCCAACGGTATATTAGCTTTTTATTATGGCCTAATTTACTTGAAATACCGCTTTTAAGATCTTGTGAACCTGAACCTCCAAACCCTTTTATTCTTCCACATCATCCAACTTTCCATTATTCAAGGATAATTTTACTTTGCTCTTCCAGGGTCCATATTTAAGAAGAAACATTTTTTGTTATATTTGTAGAAAACTTAAAATTTTTAAACTATTTTTAGAAATGACCTCATTGCATTCCAGGAAATAGTGAGTTCAGCAGGGCTTAAAAAAAGGTGGACACAGCAAGACTTGCACTTTGGGAAACAGTGAGAACAACGGGGCTATCCTGTAAGCAGGAGCTAGTCAGAATCTGCAATCTAAAAGAAAAATCATGGTGTGTGTTACGACCATGGAAAAGGCTTTTCCTTAAAGTGGTCCATGGGCTAAGAATTCGTATGTGTGTATGTAGCCCCCTTTTAATTTATGAGTGGTTCAATTTAAAAATAACCCAGAAGAGTTGCTTTAGTCTTAAACAAGGGAAGGGTGAATTTATTACAAAACTACTGCTGAAAGTTATTTAAGTAAAAATGATAAAGTAATTAATTAAAATACAGTTACAAAGATTAAAATGCAGATAAAGGAAAGTAGGATACTTAAAGATGAGATTTCAAATCAGTCTCTGTGGGATATCATTGCTGGCCCATTTCTTGAATTCATTCTTTCTGAAGGAAAGGTGTTGAAACTTGAGGTTCGGTTTAGCAACTGCTATGGCTTCTGTAGTCAGCTAGTCGGTGTTTGCCTTTTTCAGATGGACTCAACAAGTCATCAGATTTTTTCAGAGAGAGAGAAAGTTTCCTATTCCTCCCTAATTCTGCGGTTACAGCACTTGAAGATTGCCTGGACTCTTCCATCAGAACAGCAGTTGGTTTCTCAATACCTTCCTCTTTGCCTTCTCTTGGTCAAGAGTCCTCTCTGATGTTGTTTCTCTGAGCTTTTCCTGGGGTTCTGCACACAAAATGACTGTTCTCAGCCTGTATTTTTCACACTAAAACAAAAATGGTTGCTATGTTAATTTTGATGAAGCATTGCCCCACCAGGCAAAGAAGTTAATTATGTGAGATCCTTTGAAGTCCCTTCCGGTCTCCTGTTTCCTCTGAAGTAAAAAGGGTTTTTCACACCTTTTGGAATTCACTAGACATCTCTGGATGGGTCTTTGCATATTTAATGAATCTTCATAGCCAGCTCTAGGGATATGAGTCTGACAAGATTTGAATAAACATTGGAAAGTGCCATGTTGTCTGTCCATGCTTCCATTTTGAAAAAGGCTTTTAAACTCAATGTAAAGATTTGAAAACAGAAATGTGCTTTCAAAACATTTGTCCTTAAAATCTGTAATGTCATAATTACATGCATGTGACAGTCTGACAACACAGGGAAGCAGATAGGTGATTGGCTGGAGAGTATTTCCTATTTATCTTATCTTGGAGAGTGGCGGGAAGGAGCAAGAGTTGAACATAGCATAAAAAGTAGTGGAGAGAGCAAGGAGAAAGAGACTTCACTTGGAGAGTGGCTGGAAGGAGTGAAAGCTAAGCAAGGCATAAAAAGCAGCGGAGAGAGTGAGACTTAATTTGGAAAGCAGTGGGAATAATGGAGAGTTGAACGCAGCATTAAGAGTGGTGGAGAGAGTGAGCTTCACTTGGAAAGTGGCAGGAAGGAGCAAGAGCTGGACGGCGCATAAAAAGTAGCTGGTGGGAGCAGAGCACAGGCAGGGTTCAAAATGTGACACCAGGAATAAAAAGTAATGTTGGCACAGTGGAAGGAGCAGATTGGTGACTAGCTGGTGAGAAATTCTACTTTCTCATCTTCAGTTTCTAATAAATAGTCTGTAAAGTGAATTAAGGCATGGCAGGGCAGCTCATCCATGTGGAATGCACATCCTGTGGCATGTGGGAAGCCATGGACAATTCCTGTAGCCTAGACAACCACATGTCCAGGAAGTGTCACCAGCAGAAATTTGAGCTCTGGGTTTCAGAACTCAAGCAATGACTCAAGTCATTGTGGCACATCTAGGAGGCTGGGAACTACATGGATAGTGCATTTAGGAAAGTAGTCACATCGCAGGTTAAGAGAGTACAAGCAGAAAGGGAATGAGTGATCACCAGACAGTCTAGGAGGACCACACAGATAGTTCAAGAGTCACCTGAGTCCATCTCACTCGCTAGCCAGTTTTCTGTTTTGGATACTGGTGAAGGCGATTGTTCCTCAGAGGGGTGCAGCCTGAGCCAAGTCCATGGCACCAAGGGTGGCTTAGCTGCACAGGACAGGAAGACGAAGAGTGGAAGAGCAATAGTGAAAGGAGATTCAATATTTAGGGGAACAGACAGGTGTTTCTGTGGCCATAGATGTGACTTCAGGGTGGTATGTTGCCTCCCTGGTGCCAGCCTCAAGGATGTCACAAAACGGCTGCAGGACATTATTATGGGGGAATGTGAACAGCCAGAGGTTGTGGTCCAATGACATAGGTAAAAAGAGGGATGAGGACCTGAAAGCAGATTTTATAGAGCTAGGAAAGAGACTAAAAACACGATTTCAAAAGCAGTAGTCTTGGGGTTACTCCCAGTGCCACATGCTAGTGACCACAGAAATAGGAAGAGAGAGCAAATGAAGGTGTGGCTGGAGAGATGGTGCAGGAGTAAGTGCTTTAGATTTCTGAGGCATAGGGACCACATAGGGACCAATTCTGTGGCAGGTGGGACCTGTACAAGGAAGATGGGTTACACCTTAGCAGGACTGGGACCAATATCCTTGCAGGGAGATTTACTAGTGCTGTTGAGGAGGGTTTAAACTAGCTTGGCAAGGGAATGGAAACCTGAGAGGGGACTCAAATAGGGTAGGAGCAAAGTTGGTAATGGTAGGAAGAAAAGTAATAAGTGAAATAGAAAAAATAATAAAAAGGCAAAATTAAAGGCACTTGATCTGAATGCACGCAGCATTCACAACAAGGCAGATGAATTGACAGCATAAAAAGAAGTGAATGGGTATGATCTAATTGCCGTTATGGAGACACGGCTGGAGGGTGACCAAGACTGGGAACTGAATGCTCAAGGGTATTTAACATTTAGAAAGGATTGGCAAAAAGGATAAGGAAGCGGTGTGTGCTGTTAGTAAAGGATGAGGTCAATACAATAGTGAGTGGGAATCTTAGATCAGAAGATTAAGATGTAGAATCAGTTTGGGTGAAGCAAAGAAACAGCAACATTGATGGAAGTTGTTTATAGGCCACCAAACAGTAGTGGTAATGTAGGCCATAGTATATATCAGGAAATTGGAGGTGCGTGTAACAAGGGTAATACAGTAATCATGGGAGATTTCAATCTACATATTGGGCAGAATTTTATGCCTCATGGGCGGGCGTGCCCCCTACCCGATCGGGCGTAAAATACTGTGAGAAGATATCAGGCGAGTGTCCCAATGCCATCCCTCACGCATGCAATCCGATTTTACTATGCCCATGCAATTTCACGCTCATTGCATGGGCAAAACGGGTAGGCGGGCAGCCCACATTCTGCAAAACCTCATCCAAGGACAGGATAAAAAGGCTCATCAGCATTGCCAGTGCGAGTGGTGAGAAGTTAAGGAGATAGTTTACTGCTTGTTGTTATTTGAACTTGACAGCTTCATCTCCATTCTGAGCTTCATTTTTAGAATTTCTAGGCTTCATTTCAGGACTCACTGGTGTCTCCAAGGCCCCCAGAGGGTTTTGACTGTGTCCCTTCCAGGTATCAGGCAGCCTTCCGTTACCATGGTAATGGCGATTGTGCTCTCTGCTGGTTGCATCTCCTCTGAGGAGGAAGAGAGGGGCAGAAGAGAGAGGAGGCCAGGTGTCCCAACATAGCTTTCAGGGGAGCGCCCTGTGGGAGGAGAGGCGCAGGCACAAGGGGCGCTGGGCCAGCAAGGTTCCAAGGTGGAAGGGGCTGCAGAAGGTGGCACTATCCTGCTGCCAGTGTTTACAGGCGGCGATGCAGCTACCCCAATATGTCTGAGGTGCAATGCCGAAGGAGGCTCTGCCTCTCCAGGGAGACAGTGACCTCTGTTTGACAGATGATTGGGCCTGAGATCACCTCCAACTGTTTGGGTGGACACCAATGCCAGTGGAGCTGAAGATCACAGTGGCCCTCAACTTCTATGCCCCAGGCTCTTTCCAGGGTTCAGTGGGGGATCTTTGTGGAGTCTCCCAATCAGCTGTCCACAGTTGCGTAAAGCTGATGACAGAAGCTCTGTTCAGGCGGGTAATAACATTTATTCATATCTGTACAGACAAGGCCAGCTCTGAGCGAGCCAGAGGCTTTGCAGTGATTGCGGGGTTCCTTCGCATCCAGGGTGTAATTGACTGCACACATGTGGCCACCAAGACACCAGTGGGTCAGCGGGTGCCATCGTCAACAGGAAGAGATTCCACTCAATGAACGTGCAGATAGTGTGTGACCACAGGACGCAGATTCTGTAAGTCTGTGCCAGGTACCCTGGCAGCTCCTATGATGCTTATATCCTCAGACACTCACAGGTGCCGAAGCTATTCAGTGCTCCAGCCTGACTGGATAGATGGCTGCTAGGTAACAAGGGCTATCTGTTGGAAAGGTGGCTTATGACGCCTCTCTGCCACCCAAGAACAGAGGCAGAGCAGCGTTATAATAGGAGTCATACCTTAACAAGGCAATGATAGAGAGGACCATAGGTCTTCTAAAAAGATGTGCTTTCGATGCTGGGATCATTCAGGGGGAGCACTACAATACCCCCAGAGTGGGTGTCACTGATAGTGGTTGCATGCAGCACTCTCCATAATCTGGCACTGGCAATGGGGGTCCCACAGAAGGAAGAGGATGTTGATGCAGCTCCACAGGCCACAGAGGATGAATCCAGTAGTGAGTCAGAAGACGAGAACGGTGAGGAGAATGCAGAGGGTGTGGAGGCAGACCTCTGTATCCTTCAGGGAGGCAGGGGCACCAGGGATGCCTTGAGCAAACGCTCCCCTTCAGCTAGGCTGCCAAAGATCTGCTTCCACCTCATGCCAGGGCTGCCACCTCCAGCCCAGATGTCTGAAATGACCCTTTCATTTGAACCTAAAGTCCACTCAGTGCCTGTGCAATAAAGTTTAGAGCTACTCATGTCCAGCATTACACACTGGTGTACCCTGCGCCAAAAAGATACAAAGGTGAAGCATTCTCAGGCCATTAAGACAAAAACAAAATTTATTTCATTTTGACAATCCAAAAAAAATTATCACCTTCTCTGGTCTTAATTCCCAGGCCAGAAAACATAAACAAAGCATTACACAACAGAAGATCACCTGTGACCAGTCCCTCTTGTGATCATGGTGCCTTAAACGTACGTCTGTGAGTGTTACGTCTTGGTGCCTCCTGCCTCCCCCTCGCTGGCTGTGGCATTGGAGGCAGCCTGCTGACTCTGGTGTCTTGTTGGTCCTGATGACCTTGGTGGTCATCCTCTGACCAGTGGAGCCTGTGCTGGCCCTGCCTGGGTAGGAGTGGCCAGTGTAAGGGCTGGCATCTCCCCAGCCATCGCAGCCTCATCAGATGCCATGGTCACTGGTAGAGGGGAGGAGGAGCTGCTGCTGCCATCCAGAGCACCCTGAGAGGAGCCTGCAGAGATAACAGGCAGCTCGTGTGCCAATGTGAGGTCGCTCTGGACCTCCATGCTTGCCATTGATGGATAGGCACCTAGCTGGGTGCCTCATCCATCTCCTACAATGGCACTGACCACCTGAGGTCATTGCTTGTGTGAGGGCTTGCAGGTCCGAGCACAGCCCCAGGAGTCCCTGATTCTGTCCTTGGAGCTGCCTCTCCATGAGAGTCGCCACTCTCTCAATAGAGGAGGCAGTGCGCTCAGCCATGAGGGTCAATGCAGTGCTCATGCTCCGTGTGGACTCCTCCACAATAGAGACCATGGCACTCATATCCTCATACATCTACGCCAGATCCTCCCTCACATCCTGCTGGACGTCCAGCATCTGCCGCCTAATGGACGACTCCAGAGGTTCATCACCAGTCTTCGACTGAGCATCATCCTGGTCTCCAACAGTCCTCCGACTGCCAGTGCCCTGAGCACTCTCGGCCTCCGCCGGCTCCTCAGGTGGGTGTGAAGTACCCTCACCTCTGTGCTCTGACATTCTAGCCGAGGATCTAACGCCCACCGAGGTGCTGGTATCTGTGTTGGTGCCTGGTTCAGAGAGTGGGTGTGATGCAGGTGCATGTGAACCCTGGTGGTCCTCTGGTGTCAGGGGTGGCTCTTCAGGATCCTGCGATTGAGTCCGTGCTGGCAAATCTAAGGGAGAACAACAATATGTCATTAGTTTAAGTCATCACACTGTCACTGTGCTTGCCAGGCACTCTGGTGAGACAATTGAGATCTGCATTGTGGTGCCATCGTCTTTCAATGATCAATGGGGAACCTATTAAGGCTCCCATCAATGATGAGACTACACAAGAATGTTTGCACCATTCAAAACTCTTACCTTTGTGCTCTGCACTCTTAATTTTGTCTGACACCCCAGCCTCTCCATGGCCGGTTTACCAAGGTGTGCGGTGCCTTTCCAGTTCCAAGGTGTCCTGCTTGAATCTGGATAGGATTAGGAGGTTTGGGGGGCCTCTGCCTGTCCATGACCTTTCAGTATTGTTATGGGCCGTCTTCTGCTGAAAGAACAGAGAAACAATGATTAGTCCAATCTCTACCTGCTGTGCCATTGCAGCCTGGCCAACCCCAGCTGAGGAACACCTTGCAGGCCACACCCGAGTCATGGCCCTCGAGCCGTAAAGCACTCAGTCCAAGCAGCCAGGGCTCACCCCTTTGGCCAGCTCCTGTGTCATTGACAGTTGGCACTCACCCTCTAACACCCCTGATCTCCAAGGGGGGAACGGCCAGACCTTAATACTTCTGCACACTGATCCATGCCAACATGGTACTCACCCTTCTCAAGCGCAGCGGGTCATTAAACCTTTTGTGGCACTGCACCCATGTGCGCAGCACAACGTATGGCAGGTGACCAGCGCTTCCACCTCCTCCCAAGCTCTTTTTGTTAGGTGTGGTGGCCTCCTCCTTCCATCTCTGGAGACAACGGTGACCCTCCTGGCAGCCACCTCCTCCAGGGGGACCGCGTGGTACCCATCCGAAAACCAGGGGGCCGAGTGCCCACCCAACCAAGCCTTCCTGCCTGGTGTCTCCGGCCCTACTTAATGCCATAACGGTGTTCACAATGCAGGAGATATTTTCTTCCCTGGCAGCCCTCAAGGAGCTGCCTGTGCCATTTTTAGACCAGCCATCGGGTCACCTTTGGACCCGGCTACTGACAGGCCCCCGCCCGCCCCTCCCCGACTATTGAGATGATGCGTTTCATGATGGGCGGGCCTTAATTGGCCAGCCAGCGTGAAATCGCGGTCAGGGGCCAATCGCGGGCAGTGGCCTGTTTCCCAACTGGTTGCGGGTACGCCGATCCAGCCCGCCCGGCAAGGGTAAAATTCAGGCCATAGACTGGGTAAACCTAATTAGCACTAAAGCAGTGGAGGTAGAAATCCTGGAATCTATATGATATGGTTTTGTAGAACAGTATGTTGAGGAACCAACTAGGGAACAGGCTATTTTAGATCTACGATTATGCAATGAGAAAAGGCTAATTAATATGGGTAGAACTTAAAAACAGAAAAGGAGCAATCACATTGCTGAGAGTGTACTATAGGCCCCCAAACAGTTAGAGAGAAACAGAAGAGCGGACATGTAGGCAAATTTCAGAGAAGCATAAAAATAATAGGGTAGTAGTAGTGGGGGATTTCAACTCCCCAACGTTAACTGGGTTAGTCATAGTGTGATAGGTTTAGAGGGAGCAGAATTCTTAAAATGCATCAAGGAGAGCTTTTTAAGCCAGTATGTAGAAGGTCCTACAAGAGAGGGGGCAGTCCTGGATTTAATTTTAGGGAACGAAGCGGGGCAAGTGGTAGATATCAGTGGGGGAGCATTTTGCAGATAGTGATCATAACTCCATTAGATTCAAGGTTATTATGGAAAAGGACAAGGATGGGCCAGAAATCAGAGTTCTAAATTGGGAGAAGGCCGATTTTAATAAGATCAGATATGATTTGGTCAGAGAGGACTGGGAGCAGCTACTTTTAGGTCAATCTACGTCAGAGCAGTGGGATTCATTCAAGAAGAAAATAGGGAGAGCACAGGGCCAACATATTCCAGTAAAGACAAAGAGTGGGACCAACAAATCCAGGGGACCCTGGATGTTGAGGAATAGACAGGATTGGATAAAGAGAAAAAGGGAGGTTTATGGCAGATACCGAGGGCTCAAAACAGCGGAAGCCCTGGAGGAGTATAGAATGTGTAGGGGGGAACTTAAAAAGAAAATTAGGAGAGCATAAAGGGGGCATGAAAAAACATTGGCAGGTAAAATAAAGGAAAATTCAAAGTTATTTTACAAGTACATTAAGAAGAGGATAACTAGGGAAAGAGTAGGGCCCATTAATGACCATAGTGGTAATTTGTGTGTGGAGCCGGAAGACATAGGGATCTAAATGAATACTTTGTGTCGGTGTTCACAAGCGAGAGGGACGATGTGGGTATGGAAATCAAGCAGAAGGACTGTGATATAATTGAAGAAATTAGCATAGAAAGGGAGGAGGTTCGAAGTGGTCTGACAGGCTTAAAAGTAGATAAATCTCCAGGCCCGGATGAAATGTATTCCAGGCTGTTGAGTGTGCTAGAGAGGAGATAGCAGGGGCACTGGCAATAATTTTCAATACCTCTCTGGCCACAGAAGAGGTGCCAGAGGACTGGAGGACAGCCAATGTGGTACTCTTATTCAGGAAGGGAGGAACGGATAAACCAGGGAACTATAGGCCAGTCAGTCTAACCTCAGTGGTGGGGAAACTATTGGAAGCAATTCTGAGGACAGAATTAACCTACACTTGGAGAGGCAGGGATTAATCAAGGACAGTCAGCAAGGTTTTGTTAAGGGGGGGGTGGTCATGCCTGACCAGTTTGATTGAATTTTTCGAAGAGGTGACCGGGTGTATAGATGAGGGCAATGCATTTGACGTAGTCTACTTGGACTTCAGCAAGGCTTTTGATAAGGTCCCTCATGGGAGACTGATAACGAAGGTAAGAGCCCATGGGATCCAAGGCAATTTGGCAAATTGGATCCAGAATTGGCTGAGTGGCAGGAAGCAGAGGGTGATGGTTGATGAGTGTTTTTGTGACTGGATGCCTGTCTCCAGTGGGATTCCACAGGGACCAGCGTTGGGTCCTTTGCTGTTTGTGGTATATATGAACGATTTAGACTTGAATGTAGGAAGGTTGTTCAGTAAATTCACAGATGACCCGAAAATTGTTGGGGTGGTAAATAGTGAGGAGGATAGCCTTAGATTACAGGAGATTACAGGGCTGCTCAGATGGGCTGATCAGTGGAAAATGGAATTTAATCCGGATAAGTATGAGGTGATGCACCTGGGGCAGGGCAAACAAGGCATGGGAATACACGATGAATGGTAGGTTCTTGGGAAGTACCGAGGATCAGAGGGATCTTGGTGTGCATGTCCACCGGTCCCGTAAGGTAGTGGACAGGTAAATAAGATGGTTAAGAAGGCATATGGGATATTTGCCTTTATTAGCCGAGGCATAGAATATAAGAACAGGGAGGTTATACTGGAAATATATAAAACACTGGTTAGGCCACAGCTAGAGTATTACATGCAGTTCTGGAATCCACATTATAGGACGGGTGTGATTGCACTAGAGAGAGTGCAAAGGAGATTTACCAGGATGTTGCCTGGGCTGGAGAGTTTTAATTATGAGGAGAGGTTCGATAGACTGGGGTTATTTTCCCTGGAGCAGAGGAGATTGAGGGGGGACATGATTGGGGTGTATAAAATTATGAGGGGCATAGATAGGGTCGACAGGAAGGAACTTTTCCCCTTTGTGGAGGGATCAATAACCAGGGGGCATAGATTTAAGGTAAGGTGAAGGAGGTTTAGAGGGGATGTGAGGAAGAATTTTTTCACCCAGAGGGTGTTGGGAACTGGAACTCACTGCCTGAAAGGGTGGTAGAGGCAGATACTGGCAAAACATTTAAGAAGTATTTGGATGTGCACTTGCGATGTGATGGCACACAAGGCTATGGTCTAGCGCTGGAAAATGGGATTAGAATAGTTTGGTACTTGTTTGACTGGCGCAGACTTGTTGGGCCGAAGGGCCTTTTTCTGTGCTGTACACCTCTTTGACTCTATGTCTCTAATAATCTCGTCATAAAGGCAAGGGAAGAGTGACCATAATATGATAGAGTTTTACATTAGGTTTGAAAGTGAAGTAGTTCAACCTGAAACTTGGGTCCTAAATCTAAACAAAGGAAACTGTGAAGGTTTGAGGGGCAAATTGACTGTGGTAAATTGGGAAAATACATAAAAAGTATGACAGTAGACTGGAAAGAATTAATGTATGGTTTACAACAAATAGACACACCTTTGAGGCACAAAAACCCAATCGGAAAAGTGATCCAGCTGTAGCTAACGAGAAGTTAAAGGTCGTATTAGATCAAAGGAAGAGCCTTATAAGTTTCCCAAGAAAGTAGCAAGCCTGAGGAGTGGGAGCATTTTAGAACTCAGCAAAGGAGAACCAACAAACTGATAAAGAAAGTCAAAATAGAATATGAAAGTAAACTTGCGAGAAACATAAAAATGGATTGTAGAAGCTTCTGTATGGAAAAAGGAAAAGGTTACCAAAGACAAGTGTGGGCCCATTACAGGCAGAGACAAGATAATTTACAATGTGGAATAAGCAAATGACAGAGAAATTAAACATATACTTTGTGCCTGCCTTCACCAAGGAATACAAAACACCTCCCAGAAATATTAGAGAACCAAGGGACTAGTGAGATTGAGGAGTTGAAAAAAATTAGTAAAAAAATTAGCACTGGAGAAATTAATGGACTGAAAGTTGATGAATCCCCTGGAACTGGTAATCTACATCCCAGAGTGTTGAGTGGCTGTAGAGATAATGGATGCATTGGTGATCATCTACCAAAATTCTACAGGTTCTGGAATGGAAACTTTGGATTAGAAGGTAGCAAATGTAACCCCACTATTTAAGAAAGGAGGGAGATAGAAAACAGGAAACTACAGAGCTATTAGCCTATCAGTTGTAGGGAAAATACTAGAATCTATAAAGGATGAGATATCTGGACACTTAGAAAAGGGATTGGGCAGAGTCAATGTGGATTTATAAAAGGGAAATCATGTTTGACAATGCTGTTGGAGTTTTTTGAGAATATGACTAGCAGAATAGATAAGAGAGAACCAGTGGATATAGTGCATTTGGATTTTAAGAAAGCTTTCGATAAGGTCCCACACAAGAGGTTAGCAAACAAAATTAGAGCACATGCGATTGGAGGTAATATACTGGCATGGATTGAGGTTTGGTTAATGGACAGAAAACAGAAAGTAGGAATAAACAAATCATTCTCAGGATGGCAGACTGTGACTGGTGGGGTACCACAAGGATCAATACTTGAGCCCAGCTATTCACAATCTATATCAATAATTTGGATGTGGGGACCAAATGTAATATTTCCAAGTTTGCTGTTGACACAAAACTAGGTGAGTTGTTAGGAGGATGCAAAGAAGCTTCAAGGGTATTTAGACAGGCTAAGTGAGTGGGCTAGAACATGGCAGATGGAATATAATGTGGAAAAATGTGAAATTATTACTTTGGAGGAAAAACAGAAATGCAGAGTATTTCTTAAATGGTGAGAGATTGGGAAGAGATGGGATTTCTTGTTCATGAGTCACTGAAAGCTATCTATCTGATCTAGTTATTTACTTATTTATATCTAGAGTTGGCCCTTCCCCCTGTAGGCATGTGAACATATTGCTTGAAGAAGGGGTGCTGTACACATTTTGAGAATTTATTTCCCCATTTACAATTTATTTACTTCCTGCCTCAAATATCTTAGAACTATACTTATGTTATTCCTACATTCCTCCTAACAATGATTGTCTTTCATTTTTGACTACAAAACTAGATTTGTTGATCAGGCTCCTTGATCAGAAAGCAAAATACTGCACATGCTAAAATTTGAAAATCAAAAGCTGAAAAGCTGGCAATACCCTGTTGGTGAAGAGATTTAATGGTCAATTTGAAATAGGATATATGGTTCCTTTTATTCTTTGTAAATGAATCATTGATTCCTTAAGCAGATTGCTTTTAGAACATTCTCAAGGAAGCTGCATGGCCTGTGAACTCTGGTGGAATGGTACAGTCGAGTTGATCTTCTCCTTCTGTGTAACCTTATCCTGCATGTCTCTCCCTCCTTCTCCTGTACAGGGATAGTCCTAGTAAACACCATGGTAAAACCTCCAAGGCAGATTAGTGGAAAGCAATAGATTATCCTGCCTGAATTTGTTGAAGGACAGTAGGCAGAAACATTCCTTAGCAGCACAGCTAAGGAAAGATTATTCTAATTGCTATTGTCAAAGTTGATATTTCTAATAAATTTCAACCCTTAATATTCTACTTCAGCCTTGAACCACATTTTTATTTTACATTTTGAACCCACTTTCATTCATTTTCCAATTAATCAGGCTTTAAATATTTTTTGCTTTGATAATTTTAACTTGTATCTCAATAATAATTATTTTTAAAGTAAGATTATATAAATGTGAAACTGTACTGATTGCACAGAAGGACAACAGTACAACCTCAAAGTATCGCTTAATGAATTTGATGAGGCTAATTTTCAAATGATTAACCACTCAAAATAAATTATATCAATAGTGATGCTTTAATACTGAGTCAAGTGTTTTTTTCTTTCATTGAATATTCTTTATGATCATATGGATAAGTGCATGTCAATGGAAAATTTTCTCCTAGGGTAGAAACTGAACAAAGATTTCAAATAGTCTTTGGAAATTATGTTCAATATTAAAAAATCCATTAGTAGATAGGATACTTCCTTTACAAGTGAATGCTCACACATTTGAGCCTCAGGCTTTATCAGTGCTTATCTGCTGCATAAGTGTGGACACAGCAGCAGAACCTAGTCTGTGCAGAAATGAAATCAGGAAAAGTGGTAACAATCATATTACCGAGATAAAATGAAGGGACATTAATAAGACTAGTAAGGAACAAAGCCAGGTTAATACATTTAAACTTTATTTTATTTAAATTAATAATCGGATAAGATTAAGTCAATACCCATGCTCTGCTTTAACAACAACTTGCATTTACAGAGCAGCTTTAACAAAGTAAAACATCCCAAAGTGCTTCACAGGATCATTATCAAATATCTCAATTCAATTTCTTAATCAAACTTGGACCAGTGAACAGAGAGCCAAAAGCATAAAAGTTAAAACTTTCCAGGGGAGCAGTTTGAAGGAATGCATACAACTGGTAGCAGTAGATAAATTGCTGAAAATATTCAAGTCATGGTCGCAACCAGAACAGATGAGAATATAGTTTCTCCTCCTGCTTTTCTCCTCTTAAATTTTTTGACCTGGATTCACCTGATACATGGAAATAAATCAGGCAAACCCGATCGAAACAAAGAACCATAATGGGCCGGATCATCGAATAAAAGTAGCAGTGAACTTTGAGACGTTCACTGCTGTTGAGTGTCAGGGCCCAAGGGAAGTCCTGATGCATGCATAAGCGCAGAACTTGGGCGCAAACTTTGAGCTTCTGATGGGTAGAGACATGCTGCCTGGAACCCTGCCAATGTAGACTTGGGCCAGATGCCCTGAAGTTGCCCAGAAATTTAGCTCTGTCTAGAATTTTTAATTTTGGGCATAAGACCAAGGTGGGAAGTGATTTACAGAGGAATCTGTATTGAGAAGGTCATTTTCTTATACCGTACAAGTTGTTCTTAAAGATAAACTTCCTGAACAATCCCCTCCACTCCCCATGACACCATCCCCCAACACCCCCAGCATTAAAGGCAACTCTTATAATGGTTATGTTATGATCCACCTAGTTAATTCCTGGACTGTAGAAAGCTGTAATCAGGAGCAAAAGCAATACAGCAGATTTCAGTGTGTTACAGAATACAGCAAATAAAATGGTCATGATCTTTGCAAAAATTACTGGGCTCAAGATAGAGACTCTTAATAACTTAATGGGTTGAATTTAATGACCACAATGGTGACCCCAGCCACTATCTATAAATCAGGGGCTAACCCCATCATGGCCATTTTTGGAAGTCCTGATGGGATTGCATGTCAATCAGGCAGTTAATTGCCAGTTGTGGGGCTTCTGTGCCTTTATAGACGAAGGGGTCACCACCAGAATCTGCTGGCCAATCAGAGGGTCAGCAGCTCTTCAGTCCCACAGTGCCACTGGAAGTGGTGGCCGCTGCTGGTAGTGCAGACAGCCCAGAGCAGCAGCCACGGGGGAGGCCCTGGAATTAAAGGAAGAGGGGTCAGGCTCACCAGGGCCACTCAGGCAGGCCCTGACAAGGGAGGGGGGTGGTGGGATGCAAGCGTTCATTACTGGTAGTAGGAGGGGTCTTTCAGTGGGGGCAGCCCTTGCTGTCAGCGGGGTGCTTCCATGGCCACAGGGTGCGCAATCTGGAGGGTTCCCACTGCCACACCCCTGAGCCCACAGGGAGCCCAATAGCTTTTTCGAGACAGCCCCCCCTAGTGGTGTAAGTGGTGATTAATTGGCCGCTTAAGAGCATTAATTGGCCTCCAATGGGAATCCATCCTCAATCTTCCTCACTCCTGACTTAATCAGGGGAAGTCAGGATGGTGATGGGCTCTCGATCCCCTGCCTTTCCTCCCAATTCTACAGCCTTCCCCGCTTCCCACCCTTGAGGGAAATTAAATTCCACCCTTTGTGGGGTGCTTTGCCTAAACTCCAAGGAATTAGTTACCTTCCTTTTAATGCTTCAGGACACATGGAAACTGAAACCGCAGTTCTGAATCATACCATGGTACCATTTGAAGCTTGACTAGGGATACAGAAAATAAAAATTGTATTGTTCAAAATCAAATAAAGCTGCCAATCAAACATACACTTGAAGGCACAGTGGATGTCTGTCTAATAAATCTCAGAACCAAATCCACTTATCACCAGATTATGATTTCCTCTTATCTTATTGGTTCGTATTTTGAAGTGGTAATGACAATGAAACTATCAGTCATCTTTACTGCACAGACAGCAACTTGCAGGAGTTCGGACATACACCGAATAATGCAGAAACCTAGAAGTTGCTGCCAGCGAGCCTACATTTGCTGTAGAGATTCCCACAGATTGCAATCTCCATTGCAATCATGAATTGATGAGAACATTCTCACTTTAACATTATCAGCCTCAATGTAAATACCCTGGAAAAACTAAACTTTTTTGAATGGAGGGTAGAAGTTTCCCCTCACTAATAGGAACTTTGAGTTGAGGAAATTCCTGAGATTGCATTCTTGACGTCAGAAAATCAGCCCATTCATATGGAATTTTTACCCTGAGGAGGCAAGGGAGGGATGAAGTTGAGGCTGCTGCCTCCTGAAGCAGCCCCAAGACAGCCACAGAGGTGGGCAGATGCAGAGGCGGGCAGGCTAGAAGGCCTGCTTCTAGTCTCTAAGACAACAACCCACAGGACTGAGTACATTAATGAGTCTTGGAGCTCAGCCAATCATTCATAATGAGGTTGCATCTCACAACTGTATTAACAAAGCAAGATGAACAGATAGCCAGGCATTTTTTTGCCAGATGGTCTCATTGGTTTCAGTCCTGTGGGGAATGTTTACACAGCTGCAAAAGGGATTGCTAGCTTTGTTTGCTTCACAGTTTTATGAGCTTGTAACACTTCTTTCTTTGAAGTGATTTTGAAATGTATATCTGTTTATTTGCACAATTTGGAGATGTTAAGTGGATTTAAGCTGTTTTCAATGCAAGTACGAATGGCTGTGTTTGACTGACAGTTTTATGAGCTCGTAAGAGGGGAAACTTTTTTAAAAGGGGATTTTGAATGGCTGATACTTTTTTATATTTCATGAGCATTTCAGTCTTAATATTGTTAGTCTTATTCATATGGCTCATTGGTTCTGTACCTAGTGGATACTGGGAGAGTATGTCAAAGGCCCAACAGATGTCAGGACATTAAATCAATGTGAAAATCAAACCACATTATTAATTAATATCTGATTCTTCATACTTTGAATGCAAAAGAGGACATTATTCAGTGGATAAATTATCCTAATGCATCTGAACCCTTACACAATGCTGGTCAAGTTAATGGTCTCTTATCTTTTAAGGACATAGCCCTATGATCAATACTGCATTAACAACATATTTAACTTTTCAAACAGCATCTAACTATGAGTTGAAGTTGGTAAGAGCTTATAAGTTTACTTTTTCAAAATAGTCCCAACTCACAGCAGGCTTCCCCCAAGGTTCAGTAACTCACTTACTTGGCATGGTTCCCACAGCCTTCAGGAATCCACCTGCCTGGAATAAAATAGCAATCTAAGGAAAAGTTGTAGTTGGAGCAGACATTTAAATAGCAACACCCAACATCACTTTAAGTGCATGTCGGGTCGTAACCCACATCTCCCAACTGGGGAAAATTGTGGGTTGTGGGAATAGCCTGGTAGTTTTAAATTTTCATGCCTCTCATTTGGTTCTTCTGACGCAGGTTTGCTCAGCATTGGGAACAAAAAATCCAACCTTGCATGCAGCTGGGTTTAAGCAGCATTCTAACATTGTAATTACTGCTAAACACCCTTACTGGCCCTGAAAAGCTAATTTTATATTTGTGTAATGTCAAATTTCTCCACAATAATTAAAAATTCCACATATTTTAAATACATAAAAAACTTTAGAAGTCTGTTTATCTTTACTTTAGTTTCATCCTCAATACAGATGTACATTTATTTGACTATCTAAATATGTAAATTATAAATTAAGGATTTTAGATGCTTTCCACCACCAGGTTTGCTGTATATTTATGACCCAGCAGTTGGTAAAGCTGAATTATTTAAAATCCCAGAGGGGAACTTTAAACAACTGTCACAACCTATATTTTAAGGGTATGTTTGAGATGCAACTTTAAATTCATGAATCAGACCACCAGTTCTCGAGAGGTTTTTTTTAATATTAAACTAAATGAAACATCTTATTGAGTTACAGCACATTAAACACATACACATGGCTACAAATTACTATTATCATAACTTTTAACAAATTCCCAGACTAATCTCCACTAAAGCAACAGGAGCCCACATACTTTAAACATACACAAGGCAAAGCATTTTCACCATACAAATTCAAAATGAGGTTCCTTTCACTTTGGTTCCTTTGCAGACACAGTGGTAGGTTTACAGGCTTTCATGTTACATTGCCTCTTCCCTGCACACACAAACCTGCTATCGGTTATATCCAGCACATCTCATTGAACGTAAATTCACATTGTATCACTAGCCCCTTTGAACTCCACCTCTTCTAACAATAAAACCCCTTTCATACTTCCAATTTTATTAGTAATATAAACATTGCTTGGTCTCTGCAGGTATTTGAGGCCAACAGTGAGATCCGCAATGTGCTCCCACCATCCATAGCACTGATGATTGTTTAATTTGTTATTGTTGCAACATTACTCGGTCACAGAGTGATAGAGTCAGAGGTGTGGATCATAGAAAAAGGTCCTTCAGCCCTTCGAGGATGCGCGGGTCAAACACACTCCTAAGTCTCCTAATCCCATTTCCCAGCACATGGCCCATAGCCATGGCATCGCAACTGCACATCCAAAAACTTATTACATGTTAGGAGGGTTTCTATGTCTACCACCCATTCAGGCAGTGCGTTCTACATTTCCAACACACACTGTGTGCAAAAGTAGCTCATCACATCCCCTGTCAACCTCATGCCCCTTACCTTAAATCTATGCCCCCGGTTACTAATCCCTCCACCAAGGGGAAAAGTTCCTTTCAGTCGATCCTATCTATACCCCTCATAAGTTTAAACACCTCAATCATGTCTCCCCTCAATCTCCTCTGCTCCCAGTCTATGTTATCTCTCCTCATAAGTCAAACTCTCCAGCCCAGCCAGCATCCTGGCCAATGACCTCAGCACTCTCTCCACTCCAATCACATCCATCCTGTGAAGCGCATTTCACAACTGCATGCAGAACTATAGCTGTGGCCTAGGCAACTTTTTCTGCACTTGGAACATTACCTTCCTGCTCCTATGTTCTATGCCTCAGCTAATAAAGGTAAGCATGGCATTTGTCTTCTTAAACACCTTATGTACCTGTCCCGCTACCTTAAGGGACCTGTCGACATGCAGGGCAAGTTCCCTCTGATCCTCCTTACTTTCCAAGGTCCTACCATTCCTCGTGTATTCCCGTGCCTTGTTTGCCCTGCCCAAGTGCATGACCTCACACTATCCACACTACATTCCATTTGGCATTCATCAGCCCATCTGACCAGCCCGTCTATATCCACCTGTAATGTAAGGCTATCCTCCTCACTATTTGCCACCCCACCAATGTTCGTGTCCATTGGTTCTGGAAGGTTGAGCGCATAATGAGCCAGGGGGAAAGAGATGAAGTGTGTCACTGTGTGCACGCTAACTGATCCACTGTCCTAGTTGTTCATTTCAGCATCATCAGAGCATGGCCACCAGGAGGAACTGCAGATGCCCTCTCTCACACCTCAGGGCCCTCAAGTATCACCTGCATCACACCATTTCTGCGAGACAAGCACCAGCACAGATACTAGCACCTCGGTGGGCATTGGAACATTGGCTAGTGTCCCAGGCACAGTGGAGAGGGCACTTCACATTCACTGGAGGAGCTGGCAGAGACAGAGAGTGCCAATGGTGCCAGTAGTCGGAGGACTGCAGGGGACGAGGCACATGCTCAGCCTGCTGATGTGCCTCTGGAGTCGTCCGTGAAGCAGCAGCTGCAGGAAATGCAGCCAGGTGTACGGGAGCATCTGGGAGTGATACATGAGACTGTGCTTCGCTTGATGTCCATGGTGGAGGAGTCCACGTGGAGCATCAGTGATGCAATGAGCCTCATGGCTGAGCGTCATGCTTCCTCCATGGAGAGAGTAGCAACTCTCGGAGAGGCGCCTCCAGTAGAACAATCAGGTCTTCCTGGGGGTTACGCCTGGACTTGCAAGCCCTCACAGTGCCAGTGGCCATAGCTGGTCAGTGCCAATGTGGGAGATGGTGTGGGGTCAAGCTTCCCAGCTCGTTGCCCATCCGTCCACGGTGAGCAGGGAGGTCCGAGGCAACCTTCCGTCAACGCAGCAGCTGCCTGTCATATCTGCGGTCTCCTCTCATGGCGCTCCGGATGAGGGCACCAGCTGCTACGCCCCTCTCCCAGTGATCACTTCATCGGGTGAGGCTGCCACGACTGGTGAGATGCCAGCTTTGGAACTGGCAGCTCCCTCCCAGGCGGGGCCAGCACAGGCTCCACAGGCTAGAGGACGACCGCCAAGGTCTCCTAGGCCAACAGGACAGCAGAGTCAGCAGGCTGTCTCAGATGCCACTCTGAGCAATGGGGCGGCACCAAGACGTAGCACCTGTAAACAAAAGCACAAGGCAGCTTAGGCACACCACGGTTTTATCACTGGCACTTTTGTGTTGGCCCGAGATTAGGTCCGTATAATTTTTTTCTGCTTGCTTAACGTTTTGTTTTGGGTTTGTGAGAACTTCTGATGTTTAAAATAAAAATCAGATGTGTTACCATTGCTGGGGGTGGCTCCTTTGTTCTGCATATGTATGTCTAAGATAAATGTCATGAGTGTTTGTTTGGGCATTCAAGTTTATGTCCAAAGCCCTTAATTCCTGCTGATGACCTGGCAGATTTAGCACTTAGGTGCCGAGTATGGAAGCGCCAGGCAAGGCTGGTCCTCCTGATCCATTTGTGTTGAGCTATCTGAAGGCTCATTGGATTAAAGCCTCTGTCTCTGTCTCCTTGGTGTAGTACTGAGTCAGCGTTTAGCCCCTCAGCATTCCCCTGTGCTTCCTCATCCTCAGAATCAGTGCTGGACTCATCATGTGCAGCCGCATCCACTGCGTCGATGTCTTCATCATTCACTGCGTCCCCCCTTTCCAGCGCAAGATTGTGCAGAGCGCAGCATGCAGCCACTATCAGCAACACACGATCTGGGGGGTACTGGAGTGCGCCCCCTGAATGGTCCAGGCATCGGAAGTGCATCTTGAGAAGGCCAATGGTTCTCTCCACCAAAACCCTTGTGGTGCCCTGGCTCCTATTGTACCGCTGCTCAGCTTCTGTTCTTGGATGGCGGAGAGGCGTCATGAGCCACCTTCTGAGGGGATAGCCCTTGTCACCCAGCAGCCATCCATCCAGCTGAGCCGGAGCACTGAAGAGCCCCGGCACCTGGGAGTGTCTGAGGATGTAGGCATCGTGGGAGCTGCCTGAATATCTTGCACAGACTTGTAGAATCAGCATCCTGTGATCACACACTATCTGCACGTTCATGGAGTGGAAGCCCTTCCTGTTGACGAAGGCACCGGGCTCACCTGCTGGCGCCTTAATGGCCACATGTGTATAGTCTATTGCACCCTGGACACGGGAGAGGCCAGCAATGGCTGTGAAGCCTCTGGCTCGCTCTGTCTGCTTGCCTGGTCCCAGCGGGAGTGGATGAAGATCAGTGCACACCTGAACAAAGCGGCTGTGACCTGCTTGACACAAGTGTGGACAGCTGACTGGGAGACACTGCAAAGATCACCCACCGAGCCCTGGAAGGAGCCAGAGGCATGGAAGTTGAGGGCAACTGTGACCTTCAGAGCCACTGGCATGGGTTGTCTGCCCACACAGTTAGGAGAGATCTCAGGGCCAATCATCTGACAGATGTAGTTGACTGTCTCCCTTGAGAGATGGAGCCTCCTTCGGCACTGCACCTCAGTCATATTGAGGTAGCTGCTTCGCCTCCTGTAAACCCTGGCAGCAGGATAGTGGCGTCTTCTGCGGCCCCTTCTACCTTGGACAACCTCTTGGCCCTTCGCCCCTTGTGCCTGCGCCTGTCCTCCCAAAAGGTGGTTCCCCTGGAGGCTGATTGTCCACTCTTGGTCTCCTCCTCATTCTAGCCCTCCCTTCCTCCTCAGGGGAGCTGCCTCCAGTGGAGATGTCAGAACCCATACCAAGGCTAACGGGAGGCCTCCAGAAAGCTGCAGGCCTGATAAGGATTACTGACTGCAGACTGCTGAGCTGAAGCTTCAAAGTACAGAGAAAGCTGCTGGAATGTGTTCTGAACTGCTGCAGATCACACAGGCAAGTTTAAAATGCTTTCTGTAATAAACACTCCACAAAGCAGATTGATGACCCCACTGAGCCCTCTTATCCTGCCCATGGATGAGGCTCATAAAAAAGTCTCTTACCTACCTGTCCGTTGCTCCCGTACGCCGACCCGAAGATCGCACAGGCGCCTGAAAATTGCTGTTGATTGACGAATTAAGGGCCTTAACTAGCCCGTTAATTAATGACGGGCACATGATGAACTTCATCGCATGCCCGCCCAGCGAAATATCACGATGGTGCGCGGTGACGTTGGGACGCTCGCCCGACATCACCGCGCGTCATTTTGCGCGCTGACGTGCGGGGGGGCGGGCGCCGCATGTCAAACAGAAAATCTTGCCCTTGATGTCAAGGGCTGTCAGTCTCACCACACCTCGGGAATTCAGCTCTTTTGTCCATGTTTGAACCAAGGTTGTAATGAGGTCAGGAGCTGAGTGGCCCTGGTGGAACCCAAACTGGGCGTCAGTGAGCAGGTTATTGCTAAGCAAGTGCTGCTTGCTTAGCTTGATTGCTGACTTCTCTGCTCGCTTACCTCATTGCTGCTTCACACCAAGTCATCCCCTTAATTTGGCACCATAGTTTCCCCACTGCTGTGGGGAAAGGGGTCAGTTCTTCCAAGGAGATCGCCAAATCTTTGGGGATTGCTTTCTTCATGGTCAGCAGTGAGCACACTTGCTTCACCGACAACCACAAAATCAAGGCCAGTATTATGAATATAGGACTAGGAGTAGACTATTCAGCCCCTCAAGGCTATTTCTCAATATGATCAGAGCATGACTGATTTGTATTTCAATTCCATTAAGCTAACAGTTCTCCATATCCCTTGATACCCCTAGCTAGAAGAACTATCAATCTCAGTCTTGAATATCTTAATTGACTCAGCAACAACAGCTTTTTGGAGGAATGTGTTCCTCATTTAAAAAAATACTGCTCTTATCCCAGGTGTATGTGACTGATGGCAGATATACTGACATAAAGATATCATTTCCTTTAAGTGAATCTGGTTTTAAAGCAAAAGTGCTGTAAAAAAGCAGACACAATAGTATATTTTGTCAAACTGGATTTTAAGGGCTCTGCTTGAAGATTTCTAGAAGTGTTTTCAAGCTCTCAATTCTTTTCTTTTTTTCTTTTGCTGTTCTCACTCAGGTGTTCAAAATTCACTGGCAATTGCTGTGACAGAGTTATTTTTTCTCAGCAACAAGAGTGACACAATGAGATCCCCATGGAAATCCCCTTATACTTTTAGTAACAATAGGAGGAAAAAGAACAAAAGGTTATCAGGCAGGTCAGGTTTCAGCGAAGGCATTCTGCCGATACTCTCACACCCACATCTATGGACAGATGTGCATATGTATGCATTTTGTCAGGTAATTAGTGCATGTGGAGGCTCCTATTCCCAAGGAGGTTGCTGACAGAAATGTCAGATTAAACTTAATGCTCGATGGTTCTTTAGAAACACTGAAATGAAAGCAGACTTGTCAGGGAGTTCAACAGCTTGCTGGGCTTAATTAACAGCACCTTTGTGGTAACTCCACCTCTACCTCCAGGCATTGGCACACCTATCAGGCAATGATGATTGTATTCACAGGCTGCAAATCAGTGCTTCTGGTAGTTACACAGTGAAATAACTCATCATGAGATTTTTCCACTCTAGGGAGCTTTGGAAAAGGCAGCAGACTCAGGTAAATAAGCACTGTTCAGTGCAGAAGGGAATTGGATGAATACTTGAAAGGCAAAAGTTTACAGGGCTATGGGAAAAGGGGAGGGAATGGGATTAATTGGATAACTCTTGCAAAGAGCCATCAGGAGCAGGATTGGCCAAATGACTTTCTTTTGTGCTGTATCATCCAATGATTCTATGATAAAGGGAAGTAAAGATTGCTTGTTTTAAATGAAGAGGGCACCACAGCCAATGATAAATATTTAAAATTGGAGTTTAAAGAATTGTTATTTGGGGATAGGTGCTAAACTGTAAGAGAACATGTCTAGGTAAAACTGTTCAAGGATCCACTGAGGCAAGCCAGCATTAGAAGTAAACAAAACTCAAAAACAATACTAGCAAGCAGTAAAACACCATGGGAAGACAAAAGATAATGGAGTTTACAAAGAGAAGGCAACCAGGAGAAACAATATGGAAGGAAAGGTTTCTGACAAAAGCAAATTTAAAAAAAAGATGCCATGAGGTGTCATTGCTGTGAAATGAGGGAAGTCATGTACAATGGAAGGATAACAAAATGCGACAATGGTCTGTTGATCACTTAGAGAGCAAGGTATGTAAATTTAGAGTCATAAAGGCAATTTAAGGGCGAGTGGATAATTTTAGATAACGTAGACAATTGAGCATTTGCAGATCAGAGAGAAAATTCATTAATTTGATATTAATGAGATGGAAGTCCCTCGACAAGGTGAATGAGGGTAAAATAAATTAATCTTTGAGGTTAGACAATTTTTATTTCTGATTGTTGATGGACACCAACTAGGATATTTATGAGACACTGAAAATCATTATGAGAAAGCAAATGGAAATTTGGGAGGTGCCAATAAAGGAAAACAGGCCAATCTACTATCCATTTTCAAAAAAAGCTGACAATACAAACAACTACTGAAACCTTAGTCTTACTTTAATAGTCACTTTATTTTGAGAGGCTGTGCATATGCTTTCCTTTATGAATTCATGGGATGTGGGTATCTCTGGCAAGATCAACATTTATTGCCCAAGAGAAGGTGGTGGTGAACCATTTTCTTGAACTGCTGCAGTCCCTGTGGTATAGGAACATGCCACAGTGCTGTTAGGTAGAGAATTCCAGGATTTAGAGCCAGCAGCTATGAAGGAATGGCAATATATTTCCAAGTCAGGATGCTGTGTCACTTGGAGATGGTGGTTGTTGGATTGCTCTCCTGTTTTATTTTCTTTCATTACCTTAAACACAGACATCAGTTGTAACAACTGCAGGATCAGGTCTTTGTCTTTAATGGGCTCTTGTTAAGCTGAGTACCCAGTCAAATCATGCAACATGATTTGTTCATATGATTTTTCATAATTGAGTTCACGATTCACTACAAAAACTCAGCTACCATTCCAGCCTAACTACAGCAAATAGAGATTCGAACTAAACACTTACACCAATTCTACCTTTGATTTGTACATTGTATGCACACTAATACTAAACTACAATGCATTAAATGACAAACAACATGGAGCCAGGAAGACACTGTTATGGTCAGCAATCTCTTCCAATGATTTTGTTACAATAGTTAAATAGTCCACTCATGCTTGATCACATTTTTTTAAACCATAAATAGCAACAAAACAACATGACCCAGACCCTCAAGACATGGGGGAATGATTTTCCAATTCCTTCAATTTCTCATCCCTCACAAAGCATCCCTATTCAACAGAAAGCTCTTTTAATTCATTGTATGATGATCCCACAAACAGCAAAGGGCATTGAGATACATGAGTAGTGTGAACACACATTAACACAATAGTCTTCCCACGCTCTTGTCCTTCTAGGCGGTAGAGGTTGTTGGTTTAAGAAGTGCTGCTGAAGAAGCCTTGGCGAGTTCAGAATCACACAGTTGTTACAGCACAAAAGGAGGCCATTCAGCCCATCGTGTCTACACTGACTCTGAATGAACATTTCACTTTATGCCATTCTCCTGCCTTCTCCCCATAACCCTGCACATTATTTCTTTTCAAATAATCATCTAATTCCCTCTTGAATGCCTCGATTGAACCTGTCTCCACAACACTCTTGGGCACTGCATTCCAGACCCTAGCTACTCGTTGTGTGAAAAGGTTTTTTTCCTTATAGCTTTTGCTTTTTTTAACCAATTACCTTAAATTGGTGCCTTACAGTTTTGATCCTCCTGCCAATAGGAACAGTTTTTCCCTATCTACCTTGTCCAGGCCTCTCATGATTTTGAATACTTCTATAAAATCTCCTCTCAGCTTTCTTTTCTCCAAAGAAAAGAGTCCCAACTTCTCCAATCTATCTTCATAACTGAAGTTTCACATCAGTAAATCTTGGAGACGGTACAAACTGCAGCCATAAAGTTGAAGGGAGTGAATGTATAAGGTGTAGATGAAGTGTTAATCTGCTTTGACGTGGATGGTATTGAGCTTCTTGGCCTGAATTTTTCGGCCGTGGGGTGCGCGTGATCAGTGGGCCTGGGAGTGGACAGGAAATGGGCCACCGGCCAAGATTGGCCTCATGCCAGCTGGATAATTAACGTCCAGCCAGCGTGAAATGTGTGCTGAAATGTTCAGCACTGCCAGGGTGGGGGTGGGAAGAGGGCAGGTACTGACATAACCGAGGGTGCAGGTGAGAATTTCGAGAAAGCTCCCTGAAGGCAGACAGCTGCCCCAGGGAGCTGCGGACCTCCACAGGCTAAAGGTCACGACGAAAATGCTGCAAAATATGTCCATGCAGCACAATCAGATCTCTGAAAGCATACCTCAAAAAACCAATACCCAGATACCTCTTTTTATTTTATTTCCCCATGGAGATTTCATCCCACCCTGGATCGAGGTTTGAGTAAAAATGGGAATGCTGCCTGGGAGAATAGCCCGTCCGCCAACCATAAATGTGGATGGGCCACGTAAAATCGCTGTTAATTGCATTGTTAATGGGCTTAATTGCCCGCTTAATTGTTGGCGGATATGCCTCTGACTGCCATGAGCGCCCGCCGAGCGAAATATCCCGCGAGTGCGTGATGACATTGGGACACTCACCCAATGTCATCTTGTGCTATTGCACATGCATTCAAGTCAGGAACACCTGCGTGCAGAATGTAAAATTCTGGCCCTTGAGTGTGTTGGAGCTGCAACCATCCAGGCCAGTGGAGAGAATTCCATTATGCTCCTCACTTGTGTCTTGTAGACGTTGTAAGTCAAGAGCAAAGTTACTCACCACAGAATATCTCTGACCTGCTCTTATAGCAACAGTATTTACGTGATTGGTCTAAATAAGTTTCTGGTCAATAGTGACCCCAGGCTGTTGATGGTGGAGGATTCATCAATTGTAATGCTGTCGAATGTCAAGGTGAAGTGGTTCTCTCTTGCTTAAACTGCTTTTGTATCTGAGGAGTTATGAATGGAAATGAAAACTGTGTAATCATTCGTGAACATCCCCACTTCTGACTTATGATGCAGGGAAAGTCATTGATGAAGCAGCTGAAGATATTTGGGCCTCAAACATGGTTTGCAGGTCCTGCTGCGATGACCTGGGGCAGAATTTAATGGGTAGTGGGGTTTCCTGCCCCAGCCAATCTGACTGGCCAACAGCTCTCTTGTCCAGTAGCTCTGAGTCTGGAACCACATGTAGGTCAGACTGGCTAAGGACAACAGCTTTCCTTCCAGATAGGATATTAAGGAACCAGCTGGCTTTTTACAGTAATCTGGTAGTTTTGTGTCACTATTACTGATACTAGCTTTTTATTCCATATTTATTTAATTAACTGAATTTACATCTGATAGGATCTGAGCAGTCTAAAAGCGGACAAAGGCTAACAACATCAAACCCCTGGAATGTAACACTCCTTGCATTGTATAGACATTCCAGCCAAACCAACATGATGCCTGCATCAGCTGGCTATGCACAAAGGCAGAGCTTGTTGTGACTCCTCTTCTCCAACATTGTGGATAATGGTTCTACAGTTACCTGCTCAAAACACAATGGGTTTTAACAAGAGGCCTCATCAGCTGAATAACTCAACCCAAAACCACCCTGTCACATGACTGAGAGTTGAGCTGTTTGGGTTGCTTTAATTATACAGCTTTCGGATTCCATCTTCAGTCTGCTGTTTAACATCTGACGGGCAAGCCAGACAGAAGCAAGCTCAGGCCAAGTTGGACAACTGGCCCCCATCTAACCTGATTCTGCTGGGAAGATTTTGTACTATCGCCTACAGAACTGATTCAATCTCTGGGTGCCTACTTCATTTTGGGACATCAACATCACTGGAAAAGTGAATCTTATACCACCGGCCTTCAGCCAGCTGAACTCTGCGAAAGAATTCCTCGTTGGACTTGATTCTGGACTCACGTGAAACCATAATTCTTATTTTCATTGTGGTCCCTGACCTGAGCCCCTTTCTTTTCCTTTTCCCTCTTTTATTGCATGAATGCAAAAAGGGGTGGACACTGTGAAACCCTTTTACCGCGTTGTGTGTGTGTGCGTAGAATAAACCAACCCCCTTATTTTACCTGATCTCGAGTTTGCTGTGGGGTAATTTATAGGATTGGGTCACTCCAAACTGAAGGGTTGGGGAACATACACCATCATTTATAAAGGGTGGAAATCAAAAATTAAAAACACCTTTCTGTTTACGGATGGGTAGTGAGTGGAGAAATCGAGTCTGTTCTAAATTAAACCCTCTAGTCCAGGCCTATGGAGTACTCATCCAGCAGAATAACCCAATGCTACTATACCAATATGAAAAGATAACATGCATCGATGGGTCCAAATAAAATGTTATAGTTCTGGGATATGTTTTGCTGATAACTTAAGAAACAAAGATATAACAGCTTACAATAGCTTAAAACATATTTACTGAAGTGGAGTTTATTCTGTCTTAACAATTTTCTCTGTTTGTCTTCCTTTCTCAAAGAGATTGATACCTCATTAGAAACCTCCAGAAGTGCTCAGTGCATTCTGACTGTCTCACCTGATTGCCCAACAGACTATCTAACCATTGAGGCCAGGCCCAATCCTGTCCCCACCTGATACCAACACAGTTACATTTTCAGCAGGTAAGGTTGGATGGCATTCAGGAGTGGGAACACTGGACAATTCTCCCCTCCTTCATCAAGGCCAATTATAACGTCCTTACTATTGCCCGTTTCTTTTCTGTGTAGCTCACCTATCCATTGGAATGGTTTGCTGTGCCATCAGGTGAGTTTTGCAAATGAGCAGTATGAAAATATTATAATTTAGTGTAACAGTTCAGGGTTGACAGTACAGCAGCTGGCCTAATTAATTATGTGATTAATGACTGCTGGTGATGATAATACCTCAATCTAATCTTTAGCTTGGTGCGATATCACCATCTTTCTGATTGCACAGCCACTGGCTTACAAGGGTTTACAGCCTTGCTGATGTTGAATTTTACCCCTAGTAATTCTTCATTCTCGTAAATAAGAATATGAATGGAATACTGCTACCATTTCAGCAGAGGCTCTTCTGTCAGCTCCTACAGTTCTGGACAGGATACATTATAGCAATTTGTTCTCTTATTTCTAGCCTCCAACTTCTTTCTCCCTATTATAACCTGCCTAGCTTTTCTTTGTTTCATCCATAGTATTTATGACTTGAACTTTCTCCTTTGGTCCTAAATATGACAACCGCCATGGTCTTCTTCATCCCCAGATTCCCATTATGTTGAAATCAAAATTCATTCCAGTCTCCTCCTACATTCTTTGCAGCCTACTCCTACACTCATTGTGGTCTGTACTGTTCAATGCTTTAATTGATCTGTGTTTGATTATATTCTCTGATCTATCTTCATTGTGCTTAATTGCTTAAGCCAGCTGCTGAAACTAGTGAACTTAAGTAACTGAGATCATTCAGAAGGTTCCAGAATCTAGGTGGAGAGCGTGTGTTTAGAAATCCTGTAATTACTGAGATATTTTAAAGTACTGTAAATAAGCCCGTTATAGGTTTAGAACTAGTGTCATCTCTGCATTGCTCTGAGATATATAAGATATACAGCAAACTGATGAACACATAACAAAAGTGGTGACAAGAATGGTCGAGAAAAATGTAAATTTACCAGCTGCAGAACCATCTTTTTCATGGGAGCAATGAGCTTTGGGGTTAAGACCTACTTGCTGACTACAGGGATGGACAGATGCACTAGTGATATGTAAGAAGACAATACTCATACTCATGCATTGTCTCAGAGCAGAAGCCAATGAATATTCAAGCAGCTCACAGAAGATATGTCAACATTTGTTACTGCAAATATTTGAAAAATACTTCGGGCCAAAGAAAAATGTGATGATCTAATGATATATATCCCACCAGAGATCCCAAGGAAATAGTGAGCTCACTAAACAATACATGGCAGCATGTGGCAATTGGCTTCTACATGTAAATTTGGCACACTAACCAATGGCTAACCCGTGGCCAATAAATTGAAAAGATTTCAATTCCATGAATTAGGGAACACCTCCTCATGGAGGATAGTAATTTAACTTTGGAAAAAGACAAAACCATGGGGCTCCAACTCAAATCTGCCATGTTAGGTTCAAAGAGGTTACATAGCAATGCACCCTGAGACTCAGGGTCACAGACACAGCTTGCCCAGCCAGGTCAGGTGCAAAGGTTACGGATAAAGAGACCTCAGCAGTCTCATCAACGCATGCCCCATCACGATCAGATAGCTTCAAAACAGTGCCTGAATTGTGGAAATGTTCGTAGAGTCACAACACCATGTCCAAGCCAAGGGAAAAAGTGCAAATCATGCTTTGAACCATTTTACAAGGGTGTGCAGATCATCAAAGAAGACGGCTTCATTGGTTCAGCATGTGGAAGAGTCTCTTCCTGAGAGTGAGGTACGATATGTACATACCACCATAAAAGGTAAAGCACCAGTTCATTTTAAGGAGCGCTCAGCTGAGATTACGGGCATCTCGGTGTCATTTCTTATCAATTTTGGCACGAAAGTATCTAACCCTAACCCATCAGTACTTTTTGTAGTTTGCTCTCACTCCTGTGACAGAAACTCTTCGACCATTCCAGTTTTGGGAATGATCCCAGTTCCAGTCTGCTTCAAAAATGTCACACTAGACAGGTTCGCTTTCCATGTTACCAAAGGCTGAAATCTTTTTGGGCTAAACCTTTTCGATAGGCTCGGATTCAAACTTGAAGACCCCACTGGAGCACACATTAACATGATCCATGACATAGACTATACATGCTGGTATCCTTCCTTATTGACCAGATTTAGGGAGATCAAGGCTACTGTCGTGCTCCTCCACATCAATTCCACGAATATCACAAAATTTGAGCCGGTTGTTATTTCCATCCATACCAAAGTGTCACAGGAGCTGAAACAACTAGAAGCAGAAGAAACTTGAGCGAATAGACTCAACACCGCAGATATCAAACCTAGTAATTGCATAATGAAAAAATAGCAAACTTGGACACTATGTGTTGACCTTAAGTCGGTAAACAAGGTCATTATTCCAGACAAATATCCATTTTCCATGATCAAAAGACTATCAGCATCATTTTATGATTCCACAATTTTCACAAAGCTCGATTTGCAATGGAGCTATCTTCAGCTACCTCTAGAACAGTGAAGCCGATATCCTACAGTTCTTGTTACTCCTGAGGATGTTTCAGTACCGCAAAATGCCCTATGGACTAAGTTCAGCACCTAGCGCATACCAGGGGATTATTTCTTCAGTCTTTTCAGAGTTGACAGGATGCTTAATCTACTTGATGACATAGTTGTTCATGAAAGAGACAAAGCAGGTCAACAATTATCAGCAGTGCTTACTCAGCTTGCAAAAAACAATTTGGCACTCAACAAGGAGAAATGCACATTCACGGCACCCGAGATTGACTTCCTAGGGTACAAAGTGACAGCAGCTGGAGTAAAACTTACATACGGCAATGTCTATGGCATTCATGTGCTTCCGACACTATCTAAAGTGAAAGAGTTGGCATCGTTCCTCAGTACTGCCAATTTTTATCATAAATTCATTCCCAAGTATGCAGAGATCATGGAACCGCTTCAGAAGTTACTGCACAAAGGTGCAGAATGGGAATGAACGTTCACACAGCAAACAGCAATTGAAATGTTGAAAGCGAAGATAGCATTTCCGCCAGTCTCCACGCATTTCAATCCTGCAAGGTGAAACGCATGTCAAAAAAGATGCATCGGGAACTGTAAGTGGAACTGTACTGTCATAGCCTGTTGAAGGAAACAAAAGACCAATCGCTTCTGCATCATTCCCATTATTGAAAACTAAATGCAAATATTCTACAGGAGGTTGGGAAGCACTAGCCTGCATCTATGCATGTGAACATTGGCACATGTAGAAATGGTAGAAATTCCACTCTCTGCACCGATCACCAAGCGCTGACTACATTGGTAGCTATGTTAGAATCAGGGTCATTGACTTCTAAGCATCTATGGATGGTCAGGTTATCTTCATCAGCATAACTTCAAGGTTCTTGCAGGTTCATACAACCAGGTAGCTGATATGCTTAGCTGTACTGCTATCGCACAACCTCAAATTTGTAGATCTATTTCACCAAGGCTCTTTAGGCAGCACCTTCCAAACCCAAATATATCGCCATTGCTTCACTGTCGCTGGGTCAAAATCCTGAAACTCCCTTCCTAACAGCACGGTGGGAGTACCTACACCACATGGACTCCAGCGGTTCAAGAAGGTAGTTCACCACCACCTTCTCAAAGGCAACTACGGATGGGCAATAAATGCTGGCCCAGCCAGCGAAGCCCACATCCCGTGAATGAATGAAAAAAAAGCAGACCTACGAGACCTTTGTATCTCAAGGACCACTTATGTACTTGTGTTTGACTTGTCTGTTTTCTCTAAGAAATTACTTGATGTATATGTTTGTTGCTTAGAATGATTTAATTAAAAATAATGTCTTTAGTTAAAAGGAGGAAAAGATGTAGTGTTCAATGGTTTAATTTACCAGTGTTTGATTGTGTTAGTCTGTTGAGTAACCTATGTTCACTGTGCTTAATTGCTTAAGCCTGTGGGTGGAGCTAGAGAGATTCAGCAACTGACACTATTTAGAAGGTTCCAGAGTCTGAGTGTGTGTGTAGAAACCCTGTAATTATTGAGATATTTTAAAGTACTGTAAATACGCCTGTTGTAGATTTAGAGCTAATGTCATCTTTGTACTGCCCTGAGATAAATCAGATATGTGATATACAGCATACCAGTGAATACATAACACATTCCACTCCAACACTCTTTGTAATATGCTCTTACACTGAATGCAGTCTGCTCCTACACTCATTTACAGATGTTCCTCTACACATAATTTATAAAAAAAATGCCAATTAACTTATGAATGTTGATTAAATATTGTCTATTGTATGTGCTTTGTGTAATTGTTGCAAAAAAGGCTAACTGTGTAAATTTATACTTGAAGAATAAAGAAATATTCATTAAAAAATCAACTGGGTAGTATAGAAAATAAGTAATAGAAGTGGCTAAGCATGGACTTTGAAGATCAGTCTTATTTTTCACTGATATGTGTGTTTTTTTTTACTACTTCAAATATCTATGCACTATACATCTTTATGCATAATGCACAATTTTTCACACCAAAAAATATTCCACAAGTGTTTGTGAGGGTGAGAGGGAGTATACGCGATCCAAGATTTATGGTATAAATTGCAATAATGGCACATCACTGCATTCGTATAGATCTCTCATTCCTAGATGAAGCTACCGCCTGAGATGGTTAGTATCCAGTTTATATACAGCAAAAATACAGTACTTTCTAAAATGTTGGAATAATGGAACTTCAATTTACAAAATATTCTGATTTTAAATACAATTTCATATGTTTTCCTCATGTGATATGGATACCATCAGTTTACCTGGTTCTGCCTGGTACACAATTTTCCAAAGTGCAACCATTTAACCAATAATGGCCTGGCACTGACTGGAGTAAATTAATTTAATTTGAAGAGAGTGTGGGCAGGAACACTTATCATCCAACCATTAGTTACTCAAAAAATGACCAATAAACTATTGTAATAATAAAATATGGCCCTTCATTTTCTCTTGCACGACTGGAGCTAATTCCCAGACATGGCAGGAATGTAGCTGTATGCTCCTGCAATCAGCTTGATCATTTATATTTTGAATTCATTAAATGATATGGTTTGTACTTCACTCTAAAATGGAAGTCTCTTATTCCCATTCTCATCAATGTGTTGTGCGTGACAAGGCTTTTAATAGTTTTTATAGGAGTATGTTTACAATTTCATCCTGCTGCCTGGAAACTCTAAAATGCAGGGAGCAAATAATTAAAACAATTGATGAAGGATAGCCTGTTGCCTATTAAATTAAATGCCATTGAGTAACACTTCAGCCTATTGCAGTGAAGCTTTATTAGTGATGAAGTTAAAAGAAAGGTCTACACAGAGGAAAACATAGGGCTGGATTTTACAGGGGGAGAGGCGGACTGTTCCTCCCTTCACCAACAGGTTGGAAAGTCAGTCCCGAGTGGACTGACGTTTAACAAGTCTGCCCCACAGTGATACCATGTTGGGAGTGGACTAAACAGGCTCTGGTTTGGACTTTTGCCTCTCAGTGGACAGGAAGTTCCATTCTCAAGAGCTGCCACCCGACGGTGCCAGAACACAGTAACCGGCTCTGCTGGGACTGCAAGCGGGTTCAAACAGAGCGATGGCGACTGGAGACAGGCATGTTCTGGGCTTTTAGGGTGGGGAGGGATCAGATAGGCTAGGGATGGGGGTAGAGGGGAGTGGGGGGCCAGGTTTTGGAGGGCAGGCAGCAAGGAACGAAAAGGGGTGACATCTTGGGGTGTGGGCTCCTCCCAGATTGATGTACCCCCCCTTCCTTCTCACCTTTTCAAAGAAGCCCTTTCAAAAACAGCCTTTCGCAATCTGGAGCACCCGCCTCTGCCCAGAGTTTTATGATGGATTGAGGTCCTTACTTGCCAGTTAATTGGGCAGTTAAGGACTTCAATAGGTCTAAGGGTGGGTGCCTGGTGGGTGACTTACCCAACTCCCGTATTATGGGGAACAGGTCAGGATGGCCAGGAAGGAGGTGGGCTGGGCACCCGGCATATTTTACGTGCCCACAACCCCTCCCCTCCCCCCACCAATGAAAACACACTCGGGGGGTGGAGGGGGGGCATAAGATCCAGCCTATGATGATTTAACCTGCAAGTAATCATGAAAGCTAATAAAATGTTCTCATTTATTGCGAGGGGAATTGAATACAAAAGTAGGGAGGTTATGCTTCAGTTATACAGAGTACTAGTGAGACCACATCTGGAATATTGTGTACAGTTTTGGTCACCTTATTTAAGGAAGGATGTAAATGCGTTGGAAGCAGTTCAGAGAAAGCAGTTCAGACTAATACCTGGAATGGATGGGTTGTCTTACGAGGAAAGATTGAACAGGCTAGGCTTGTATCCGCTGGAGCTTAGAAGAATAAGAGGCGACTTGGTTGAAACGTATAAGATCCTGTGGGGTCCTGACAGGTTGGATGTGGAGTCCTGACAGGTTGGATGTGGAGGGGATGTGTCCTGTTGTGGGAAAATCTAGAACTAGGGGTTATTTCTTAAAAAGAAGGGGTCGCCCATTTAAAACAGAGATGGGGTGAAATCTTTTCCCTCAGAGGGTTGTGAGTTGTTGGAACTCTTCCTGAAAAGGTGGTGGAAGCAGAGTCTGAATATTTTTAAGGCAGAGGTGGTCATATTATTGGTAAACAAAGGGTGATAGGTTATCAGTGGTAGGTGGGATGCAGATTTGAGGTTACTGTCAGATCAGCCATGATCTTATTAAATGGCAGAACAGGCTCGAGGGGCCGAATGGCCTACTCCTGCTCCTTGTTTGAAAAGAAAAATTCAAACTGGGTTTACAGGTCTGGAGTTTTTATTCCTTTGTCCACTTCTGAGGTGAGGGGCATACCTCTATCTCGGAAAGTGTCAAAAATTGCTTGGGGATGCATTTGCTCCCACTCATCCTGCGTTTGCTGCTGCACAGGTCTGGAAACAGACAGTACGCTTTTAATTTATAATTTTAGAGTGTTCAGTAACAGTTAATTTTTCACTGATGCACTCTTAATTGTTCCATTGATACATCAGGATTCACAACTGACAGACCCATGAAACAAAACCATACAACGTGAAAAAAAATCAAGCTTCCTTTTTTTCCTGACAGCATCCTACAATAATGATTAATGCATCATTAGTTACTCTAAACATGAAAATCTTCACATTTCAGCAACTTTAATAATTTATCCATTATCAGCTATACTCCCACATCGAAACTTGAATTTAAACTGAAATTATAGTTTGCTCAAGGAATTCAATTGGACCACTTTTTACCACAAGAGATGACATGGTCTGAATGGAACCAGCACGTCTTTCAATCCAGATAACAGCACCTATTATCTCTGTGGCATGATTAACTTGCTCCAGAAAAGTGAATTTTCAAAGGTAACAGCAGAACCATAACAATTTACAGAACAGAAGGCAGCTATTTGGCCCATGGAGTCTGTCTATTCTTTGAAAGAGGAGTTGCTTCAATGATTTTGATGGAAATAAAGATAATATAGATGTAAAACATGCTGCCAATGTTCCAGCACTTGCTTCAAACTGTTACATTGGGCTGGATTTTATGGAGCACCGTGATCCCCAACGACCCACCAACAATCCCCCTCACCACCCCATGGCTAAACAACCGGGGAGAGCCTGGCCATGATCCCGATGGCTAAAGTCCCACCTTAGAGAACTGCCAGCCAATCTGGTGGCCTCTAATCTGACTACAGGCAGTCCCCAATGCTGAGGAGCCCTGGTAAGTCTGGAATCTTGCAGGGAGGGGTGCGGGGCTGGGTTCAAGAGGCTGGGGAGAGAGATAAGGGGGGAGACTGACCTTTGTGGGGGAGGGGGGGTGGAGGTTGTCTATAATGGGTCCAAGAGGCCCACAAAAGAGGTTCCTCTCCCCTTACCTAACACCAGCCCCCACATCTAAAGCTGCCAGGCTTTCCACCTGACATGGAACTCCCCCCACTGCAGATACTATACCAGCAGCAGTGAGATGAGGCTCTTAACTGGGAATTAATTGGTCTCAATAGGCCCAAGGGCGGGTGGGAAGTCTGTTGAATGCCTCTTCTACACCCCATAAAATGACATAAAAGTTTGGAAGCGGGCAGACAGGAGGCAGGAAGGCCAGCCCACTGGATTTTACATGCCCCCAACCTTAAAACCAACCAGTGGGAGAGCATAAAATCCAGCCCTAAAGTCAAAATGACCTCAGCATGAGTGACATGAACATTTCCTCAATGGTACATGATGTGCAATAGCAACAGTGACTTTACTCATGTGAGGATATTCAACATGTTCTATCACTACTTGTGGTTCTTGGGGCAGAGTGGTATTCTTAATCTGTCAGTAATCTGCAAATCAGAGGAGAACACAACCCCAATTATCCAATGATGATTATAGTGTTTGCATATCTCCTAATTGCTTTCTACATTTAAGATGTTGAAGAGGGAGGTCAAGTCCTGAAAGTCATCACTAATCAATGACAAATCTTTGATATGAAGTTAGGATAGGCATTTGTGCTTTTATTCTTACTTTGAATCCAGCAGAATGTGGATGAAATGGAATTGAACACAGTGGAGCTAATTTGAGAGACAATCTCTAAAACAGCAGTGAGTTCCTTCTACAGAGCTCCATGGTTCCTTTAGGAGCTTTGGAGCACTTGTGCACAAGAAAAGCTTAGCTACGCAGTTCAAATTTGTTCATCCTGAGGGATTAGTAAAGCTTGATTCTTGGTTGGTTCATGACGAGCAAGTCTGAAGCAGTAAAGCGAGTGATAACACTCAAAATAGCTGCAGGGAGAAAACATTGAAGCCAGCCCACTAGGCTAGGAAGAACAAAAAGCAAGTGAGGTGCAGTGAAGGGAGGAGAGAAATAAAATACTTCAAGAATTTTCACTGTAACAAGGCTTGGATTTTTAGCACATAAACTGGTTTAGGTACTAATTGTGGCACACTCATTGGCTGGGATTTAATGTGGAGATGGTGTCCCCGCCCACCTCTGGAAAGTTGGGGGTAAGACTACCATCACTAGTCCTGGAAGCCATGGCTAGATTTTATGGTTGTCAGACAATTAGTTGGCTGAAGGCGTGGCTTCCGCACCCAAGGCCGGATATACCGCTTTTGGCCAAACCAGTCAATCAGAGGGCCAGCAGCTCTTCAGTCTCAGCAACGCCAGAGGGGGAGGGGTGGGGTTGGAAACATGTAAGCGGGGTGGGTTCACCATGGCCAGCCAGGAAGGCTCCAATTAAGAGGGGAATGTGGTGATCAGGAAGTGAGGGTTGGGGTAGCATTGATCAAGGGGGTGGCTGCTCTTTCCATTGGAGGCACAGGGTGTCCAAACAGGAGGGACCCACCTCCAAGCCTCAGTTAGGCTCCCAGATACACCTGGCAACTGAACCATGTGGTGTGGGCACCTGCCAACCCTGGATAAATACCAGCCTTGGGGCGGGGGGGTGGGTGGGGAAGAGTCTCTTAAGTACCCATTAATTGGTCAAATATAAAAGCAAAATCTGCGGATGCTGGAAATCCAAAACAAAAACAAAAATACCTGGAAAAACTCAGCAGGTCTGGCAGCATCTGCGGATAGGAGCACAGTTAACGTTTCGAGTCCAAATGACCCTTCAACAGAGCTAAGTAAAAATAGAAGAGAGGTGAAATATAAGCTGGTTTAAGGGGGGATGGGACAAATAGAGCTGGATAGAGGGCCAGTGATAGGTGGAGATAACCAAAAGATGTCATAGACAAAAGGGCAAAGAGGTGTTGAAGGTGGTGATATTATCTAAAGGAATGTGCTAATTAAGGGTAGAAAGCAGGACGAACAAGGTACAGATAGCCCTAGTGGGGGTGGGGTGGGGGGAAGGGATCGAAATAGGCTAAAAGGTAGAGATAAAACAATGGATGGAAATACACTTAAAAATAATGGAAGTGGGTGGGATAAGAAAAATCTATATAAATTATTGGAAAAAACAAAAAGGAGGGGGACAATCGGAAAAGGGGTGGGGATGGAGGAGAGTTTTCATGATCTAAAATTGTTGAACTCAATATTCAGTCCGGAAGGCTGTAAAGTGCCTAGTCAGAAGATAAGGTGCTGTTCCTCCAGTTTGCGTTGAGCTTCACTGGAACAATGCAGCAAGCCAAGGTCGGACATGTGGGCAAGAGAGCAGGGTGGAGTGTTGAAATGGCAAGCAACAGGGAGGTCTGGGTAATGCTTGCGCACAGACCGAAGGTGTTCTGCAAAGCGGTCACCCAGTCTGCGTTTGGTCTTTCCAATGTAGAGGAAACCGCATTGGGAGCAACGAATGCAGTAGACTAAGTTGAGGGAAGTGCAAGTGAAATGCTGCTTCACTTGAAAGGAATGTTTGGGCCCTTGGACGGTGAGGAGAGGGGAAGTAAAGGGGCAGGTGTTGCACCTTCTGCGGTTGCATGGGAAGGTGCTATGGAGGGGGTTGAGGTGTGGGGGGTGATGGAGGAGTGGACCAGGTTGTCCCGGAGGGAACGACATTAATTGGTCACTTGTTTTTGTTTTATTCATTCATGGAATGTGGGCATCGCTGGCTAGTCCAGCATTTGTCATCCATCCCTAATTTCCCTTGAGAAGGGGGTGGTGATCTGCCTTCTTTAACTGCTGAAGTCCATGTGGTGTAGGTACACCCACAGTGCTGTTAAGGAGAGTGTTCCAGGATTTTGACCCAGCGACAGTGAAGAAATGGCAATATATTTCCAAGCCAGGGTGGTGAGTGACTTTGAGGGGAACTTCTAGGTAGTGGTGTTCCATTATGTCTGCTGCCCTTGTCCTTCTAGATGGTAGTGGTCATGGGTTTGGAAGGTGCTGACAAGGGAGCCTTGGTGAATTCCTGAGGTGCATCTTGTAGATGGTACACACTGCTGCCACTGTGCATTGGTAGTGGAGGGGGTGAATGTTGTGGAAGGGATGTCAATCAAGGGGTATGCTTTGTCCTAGATGGTGCCAAGCTTCTTGAGTGTTGTTACAGTGGCTTTCATCCAGCCACGTGGGGAGTATTCCATCACGCACCTGGCTTCTGCCTTGTAGATGGTGGACAGGCTTTGGGGAGCCAGGAGGTGAGTTATTTACCACAGGATCCCTAGTCTCTAATCTGCTCTTGTGGCCACAATATTTAAATGGCTAGTGCAGTTTGGTTTCTAGTCAATGGTAAACCCCAGGATTAAAGAGATTCAGCGATGGTAATGGAATTGAATGTCAAGGGCGATGGTAGCTTCTCTCTTGTTGGAGATGGTCATTGCTTGGCACTTGTGTGGCATGAATGTTATTTGCCACTTGTCAGCCCAAGCCTGGATATTGTCCAGGTCTTGCTGCATTTGGACATGGACTGCTTCAGTATCTGAGGAGTCACAAATGGTGCTGAACATTGTGCAATCATCAGCGAACATCCCCACTCCTGACCTTATAATGGAAAGAAGGCCATTGAGGAAGCAGCTGAAGATGGTTGGGCCGAGGGCACTATCCTGAGGAACTCCTGCAGTGATGTCCTGGAATTGAGATGTTTGACCTCCAACAACCGCAACCATCTTCCTTTGTGCTAGGCATGCTTCCAACCAGCAGAGAGTTTCCCCCGGATTCCCATTGACTCCAGTTTTGCTAGGGCTCCTTGATGCAAGTCATTCTCACCTCACCTCTGGAGTTCAGCTCTTTTGTTCGTGTTTGAACCAAGGTTGTAATGAGGTCAGGAGCTGAGTGGCCCTGGTGGAACCCAAACTGAGCATCAGTGAGCAGGTATTGCTAAGCAAGTGCTGCTTGATAGCACTGTTGATGGCCCCTTTCATCGCTTTACTGATGAACGAGACTAGGCTGATGGGACAGTTATTGGCTGCGTTGAATTTGTCCTACTTTTTTTGTGCAGGGCATACCTAGGCAAATTTCCACATTGCTGGGTAGATGCCAGTGTTGTAGTTGTACAGGAACAGCTTGGCTAGGGGCACGGCTAGTTCTGGAGCACAAGTCTTTGGTACTATTGGCGGAATATTGTCAGAGCTCATTGCCTTTGCGGTATCCAGTGTTTTCAGCCATTTCTTGATATAATGTGGAGTGAATTGAATTGGAGGAAAACTGGCATCCATGATGCTGGGGACCTCCGGAGGAAGCCGAGATGGATCATCCACTTGGCACTTCTGGCTGAAGATTGTTGAAAATGCTTCAGCCTTATCTTTTGCACTGATGTGCTGGGCTCCTCTATCATTGACGATGGGGATATTTGTGGAGGATCCTCCTCCAGTGAGTTGTTTAATTGTCCACCACCATTCACAACTGGATGTGGCAAGACTCCAGAACTTAGATCTGAATTATCGGTTGTGGAATTGCTTAGCTCTGTCTATCGCTTGCTGCTTATGCTGTTTGGCATGCAAGTAGTCCTGTGTTGTAGCTTCACCAGGTTGACACATCATTTTTAGGTATGACTGGTGCTGCTCCTGGCATGCCCTCCTGCACTCCTCATTGAACCAGGGTTGATCCCTGGTTTGGTGATAATGGTAGAGTGTGGGATATATTGGGCCATGAGCTTACAGATGGTGGTTGAATACTATTCTGCTGCTGCTGATGACCCACAGTGCCTCATGGATGCCCAGTCTCGAAATCTATCCCACTTAGCACAGTGGTACTGCCACACAATATGGTGGAGGGTATCCTCAACATGAAGACAGATGTTCTTCTCCGCGAGGACTGTGCAGTGGTCACTCCTACCAATATTGTCAAAGACAGATGCTGGCTGAGTCCTAAAGGACATAGCTGCTAGACTGGGTCTGCGGCAGGTGGTGAGGGAACCAACAAGGGGGAAAAAGATACTTGACCTCATCCTCACCAAATTGCCTGCCACACCTGCATCTCGTCCTCAATTGGTCCAATGTTGGACAGGCCACCCATCACTTCCCCCGCAGCTGATAAAATTCCAGCGAAGTCAGGTAGGCAATGGGCATGGTAACCCCTACCATCCCACCCAATTTTACGTATCTTCATCACACTCCGCCACCAACCTCTTCCCCCCCCTCCCCCACCAATGCCTGATGGGGTAAAAAATTCCAACCTTTGGTTATGCCACTTGAATTTCACCCTTTACTCCCAACAGTAGAGTTTCAGTATATTTGCAGCCTATCCATTTCACACTTAATCCAGACTGTTAAAAGCTTGATAAAAATTATCCTTCACAGAGGGAAAATCATCCTCTTCAATCAGCCACCTCCAGTCTGATCAGTTCTTAGTCACTGTTCATCTCATGAATTTTTTTAATTACTTTGCACTAAACAGCTCTTGCACTAAGCAGAGGGAGACATTTACACCAAAAAGAGTGAGAGTGTCCTAGTATGTTTTTGAAAGTAACAAATTACTTCTCCTAAGGGACAACATTTCAACACATCAGAGAAAATATAGCTCACAAATAGTTTCAAAATATCAAATCTGTACTGCAAGCTACAGAAGAAAGATTCATCAAAACAAGGAGATGAGCAAGTTCAAATCAATAACAGATGTCTGAGGCCTATTCATAAAAAGTGCTGCATTAATTTGTTATCCGCATTCAATTCCTCGAATGAGCTGAAATATTTTTACTTTTATTCCTCCTAGCATATTCAGTGAAATGGTAATGGCTCAGGAATATTTTAGAAGGATGCTCTTTTGAATTAAGTTTCTCTCTTCATCTTTTTCTTCATGGACTGTTCCAAATTGAAATGGCAGACACATATGGTTATTAAGAGTACCAATTCTCTCCTGAGCAATGAATGTCATTAGAGATAAAGCACAATATCGACCTTATGCACAGTCATACTGTAATTTGATTTCTTTCATTCACTGCAGTGAACTCTTCAAAGGATTGGAACATAACTGTTCAGTTTTTTTTTAAAGATACCATCTGTGGGATTTTAAATTGTCTATGTAACATTTTCTTAGCATGGTTTTAGATAAATGACAACAAACATAGATGGTTCATAATTATGAACTCATATAACAGAATTCAGCTGTATTTCCAGTACAGTCCTTATACAAGTGATAGTGGATTATCTAAGAGGGGACAACACCAGGTTAAAAGTTTGTTCTTTCACTTCTATGATTAGAGTTCAAATGGAACTCAGCCAAGTTGAAGATATTCAGTGCCAGAGTCCCTTGAAGTTATTCTGCTTATAATCTTAAAGGGACCAATGGTAAGTATAGCTTTAAACCTTCCTATAACAATTGGCAGGGCTTGTGATCAGCAGTGAATCAAAGTGCCTGCTGCTGACCTCAAAAAAAGCTGCCTATAAATATCTAGTAGTCTCCTTTCCTGAGAGCAGTTTAAAGTCTCCTGGTGTCCAGTGGCAGTTTGTTTGCAAGCAGAGTAAGCAACCAGTCACATTGAGGTTCAGGAATTTACAAGCACTGATTATCATCCTTTTTGATTTAAATTTTAAGATAACAAAATAAATTATTCAGTTATGATAAAGATAATTATTTTTAAAATGTGGAATTTACCATAATGGAAATATTCAATATTCAACACATAAGATTAGTTTTTCAGGGCTAGTGAGGTGTTTAGCAGTAATCATGAACTTAGTAAATCATTAAAAACCCAGTTACAACATACTGAGCAAGGTGTGAATTTTTCCAAGGGATTTTAAAGTGAAACTAACCTCTTAAGTTAATTGTTTAGGGTAACACCCTGGCAGGGGGTGGGAACCTAACAGGCAGTAGAATCGCAAACAGCAATTTTGAATTTCTGTGTTGAACTGCACGCGTGGACTTTCTGTTAGCAAAATCATATTTTTCTTACCAGCTATAGCTCCCCGGAAACTATTCATTCAAGTCCAGAAAATTCAAGAACACCCTTTACTTTTGATTGAAATCTTCTGCAGCATTCTCATGTTGTCAACTTCACTCTGTAGTTTTATTTTTACTAAAAATATTTCTGGTAAATGGTTTTTCATGAAACACAATTCATCACATCATATATAAATGAATGGATACAATGCTAAGCTTATTCATGTGGTTAAAGCCACAGCTTCATCACCCATGCAGCAAATTGGTGTGTTTACTGTATGAATTTTAGTACTATCTGCTAGTCTAAAAAAAAACATTTTTTTTCAGCCTAACTATTCATCAGGCTTGGAAAAATTAAATGTCACAAGAGAAATTAAAACAATAACAGCTGCAGGCAGATGTGGCTTTGCTTGAAACTTCAAATGTTCCAAAGTGTTTCAGACATAGCTTAGATGGGTTTGGCATCCCTACATGATGTCTGCTTAAATTCTACTTCTGTTGAAGTATTCTCAGTAAGCAAAGCTAGATTTATAGTTTCCTTTTCCTTCTAGTGGATAAAATGTGATATCTGACCATCAGCCAATGTTTAAGCATCCACATGGTATTAAGGTTTCAATCAGAATGTCATCAAGGATAGCTCCTGGTTTTATTATAAGGGAAACTAATTGATCACAGAGAATACAGAGTTATGTAGTAATTTCAGGCATTAGATCCTCTATGGCTCTGGAGAAGGAGCACCAATATCTTCCAGTAGATTGATGACCTTCCTAACTTGTGGACACCATAGGGACAGGAGGGCATTCCCTTTTGTCTTTATTTATGATTCAGTGTCTATTAGGTGCACCCCACTAAAAAAGGGGGAATTTTTGTTTTACATGAGAAAAAATTTTGCATTATGACACTGAGGCAACCTTAAGGGTGCAATTAAAAGAGTTAGGGAGATCCTCCATTTTCAATCATTCCAATCTTACTTTTAAAGGCTTCTACACGTTTTCCACAGCAGGGGGCAGCTTACAGTTTTACCTGTTTGTTCAATCTATTGTTTCTTTAGTGCTTGTCTGAGTATTGTCCAATGTTCTCCTGGTAACATTTCAAGCAGGCTGGTTTCCATTCAATCATTGGCTTCCCCTTCTATTGTTTCAATTTATTTCCTTATTCTATTAAAATGCTTGTTCATCTTTCAACATCCAGGAGGTGTCAGCTGTGGCTCAGTTCATAGCACCCTCGCCTTTGAATCAGAGGGTTGTGGGTTCATGTCCCACTCCCGGAAACCAAGAACTGTGATTGTACTCGAAAGAGTTGCAATCTGTGACTGTTGGTAACTCGAAAGAGTTTCCCCTATCTTATCAACAGTGTAGCCTGTCATTCAGCAAGAACATATTTCAACATCCAGGAGGTGTCATCTGTGGCTCAGTTCATAGCACCCTTGCCTTTGAATCAGAGGGTTGTGGGTTCATGTCCCACTCCCAGAAAAACCAAGAACTGTGATTGTACTCGAAAGAGTTGCAATCTGTGACTGTTGATAACTCGAAAGAGTTTCAACATCCAGTCTGGAAAGGATAACTGTTGGTCCATTGTGTTTCCAGCACTTGAAGTTTTTTCTCTTTTTGCACAAACACAAATCACATAGGCTCAAATGGTTTATTTCCCTAGTTCCTTACACTATTCCCATTGTTACCATTTGCAATTGTTATCTGGTTGGTCTTTCTCATTCTTTTGTAGCTTTTAAAAATCATTGATGCTGCACCATCTCTTGGTGTTGAAATAGTTGCAGGATAATCTTCATTGCCATTAAAGACTGAAGGGTCCAATCAGACCTTCTTGTGAGACTATTTTTAGTTGGACAATTTGCCAATTGAATTTGAACAGCAGCAGTCAGCCAATCAGAACTCTATAATTATCAAACACTATAATTGAACCTTATTTAATTTTGATTTTGAAACTTGTTTGACCTGAACCTAATCTAGTAAAAATCAGCTGCAGGCTGTCAGTAACATAGTCTTGCTCACTTACAAAATAACATCTCAAAGTACTTTCTAGAGCACTGAGTGAGAAGGAGAAAGAGCCAGGAAATAAAAATGTGGATGAGATGAAGGGGAGTGAAGTTCTACTTGAATCAGTGGGCCTTTAAGAAAGCTTTTGAAAACATAGGAGAGAGCTGGTAAAGCAGAAGGATATGTGGAAAGTGTTAAAGAATGCAGAGGCTGAGTGGCTGAAAAGGCAATGTGATGGCCCATGTGCTTTTGGGGAAAAATCTATACTTTATGTTGGGGTGATAGGCGTTTTACGAAACTTTAGGAAATTATTTCTGGTAAAGCACCTTGCTTCCAGTAGCTGATCATGTGACAAAGTTGCCTGAGAGATAAATGAGAGTAAAAAAGTCAACAATAAGTTAATTATGGTGGGGAAAGGAGATTAGATTGTGTGAGACAGTCTGTTTGAAGCAGACTTTTTGAGTTTAGAACAAACTGGCTGCAGACCAGGGAATATCTCTTTCCAGCAGAATTCAGTTGAAATTCTGGGTACTGGCTAAAGAGTTTAAAACTCTTGTTACCTGAAGGACGTCACTAACAATGAGTCTGACTTCTGGGATAGCCAAGCTGAGAAGTAAGAGTGTTTTGGATGCAAAATTCAAGTTGGAGAATATTAGAAGCAGGAGAGACCTGATCCAAGGTGGCTAAGCTTAAGATGTTCATGATGCTTGTGTTGAACTGTGAGTGTACAAACATGGGATTTTTGGAGGATGTTTGAAGGGACAACCTTGCCAGAGGTAAGAAGCAGCCCAGGAAATCTCAACCCTTATACAAATCTTTGGAACAGTACTCAGGCCAAGTGGTTAATCTTCTAATTTTTTTAGAAGTACATGACTTGAGTTTTGGGGTGCAAGTCAAATGGGTGTAGAAGGAAATGTGAGTTGAAAGGCTTGGTTTAAAGAATAATAGCTGTTTGTTGCACTTCTAATATCTTTAACATAATGGACTATTTATTATATTTTGTTTAAAACCATGAACCTTGTAGTTCCATTCTTTTAGTAAATACCTGCATTGTCAGAATTTTTAAAAAAATAAATAAAGATTTTGGTCTCTGCTGAAACCATGATAGCAATCACCAATTGTAGAGCACAGGGTCACTGGCATTGGAGGAGTTTCAGCTATGTGCATTCATATGTAGAGGAGATTATTGAAGTACAATGGGTCTATCCATGGTGGGTGAGTGGCTTTTGAAAATAGACTCAGTAAAATGAAATCAATCCACTGGAGCAGTGAATCAGTGAGGTTTAAGCAGAGAGCAGCGGTGGGAGGTATGAACTTGTGATTGAGTAACCAGGCTTTGACATTCTGAATATGTTGTAATTTGTTAAAGCAGGGAGCCAGCTGGGAGGGCTTTAGAGGAATTAAGTTTTGTGGTGATAAAGAAATTGATTATTTCTGAAGTAATCTAATGAGGGCCAAGAAGCAGAGATAATGATATTACTGAGGTGGAAGAAAGTTATCTTGGTACAGAATGGATATGGGGCAGAAAGTTCAGCTTAGGGTAGGCAATATGCCAAAGTTTCACATCTCTGGACTGAAATGGCAGCTGCAAAAGGTGATGGAGTAAAGGTCAGAGGCACATAGGAAGCCAAAGAGATGGCTTAGTTTTGTTGACATTAAGTTGAAGGAGCATTTTGCTCATCCAGGCTATCTCCGAACCATTTGGAGTCCGGTAAAACAGCATTGGGATCAATTGAGGTAAAATACGGCTGGAAAACATAGGAGACAGGAACAACAGCACAAAAACAAAAATCTACAAGAGATTGGCATTCTTGTGCTCTTTATAATTAAGTTGTTTTTTTTTATTTCAACACACACAGATGAAGCAACAATATCTTGAAATAACTCCACAGGATAATAGCATATGAACGTTTTATGGGTAGAATCATCCCAGATTTGCACTAAGTGTGGTAGCGGGCGGGTAAAACGTTGTTTCACCTGCTGGCTGCAATGGCGGCTTCTCATGCCATATTGTCCTAAGCCTACTGTGTTAATTGTGTATTCCTGGGAAATACGTCATTTCCATTGCGGGTGGCCTTTGATTTGCCTGTCATGCTGTCACCTCGTGACTTCGTTATGCTGGGCGCCATATTTAAAGTGCAGCTGCGTGCACACCTCTCAGCGCTTCCACCCTAGGGCTACTGCACAGAAGACATATTGGTCCCTAAAGGCAGAGACTGTAGCACCCCCCGGCCCCCCCACTCCACCGCCCTCCCCCTCCCCCTCCACCCACCAAATGCTTCAGTGACACATCCCTTGACTACCTTTTGGACACCTGCCATGATGTCTTCTACCCTCGCTCTGGCTGCAGGAGGGGCAGTGGCATCACTAATCCAGCATGTGAGGCAGTGGCTGCTGTGGTCAGCGCCAACACCCTGAAAAAGAGTATAGCCACCCAGTGCTGCAAGAGGATGAGTGATGATCTCTGCTCCGCCAGGATAAGTCACTCCTCATCACTCTCAACTCCCTCACTCTCAAACCCATCACACATCCACAGGACCCTCACACACTGCCAGTTCAAAGGACATCACCATTCATTCTCTCATACAAACCTTCATTGTCCTCATCTCATCCATGGGACCACTCACATATGCCAGGCATACTTATCGCCTGGCAGGTGTTCCGCTTACACACTCTCCATTTCTATTCATGCAGGACCAGCTGGTGCAAAACATCAGGGAGAGGTCAACACTGGAGAAACTCAGCAAGTCTAACAGCATCTGTGGAGAGAAAAACAGAGTTAACGTTTCAGAGCTTTGAAGAAGAGTCACACGGACTCAACGTTCTGTTTTTCTCTCCACAGATGCTGTTAGACCTACTGAGTTTTTCCAGCATTTTCTGTTTTTGTTTCAGATTTCCAGCATCCGCAGTATTTTGCTTTTATTTTCTCTGAGAGGTCACCTACCAGTGGAGGAATGCCTGACATCAAGGTCCTCACGGACTTGGAAAATAGAACCATCCAGTTGGCCGGCAAGGATCTGGACTGTCCCTGTGCTGATGGTGAGATCAGCGGTGCTCTACCAAGTGAAGATCCAGCAGTGCAACATCTATCAGACAACCGTGCTGTGAGTGATGTGTTCTGTTTCAGGCTACTGCCATGCACAAGTTATCTCTTCTTGCTTTCACAGGCACATCTGCCAAACAGCCGAACTGTCAATGACCTAGGGTCTCCAATCAATCCCAGAGGGAAGCTCAGAAGAGGAATCTGCTGAAACCCTCCCTGAAGTCCCATCACAGCGCTCACCTACACCCTGCAGCAGTGCAGAGACACACACCTTGGTGGGACCTAGCTTTAGAGTAGCCTCAGGATCACAGTCTGCTGAGCACATCGCACTGTCTGATCCACAGCAGGCAGCAGCAGGGACTTTCCAGGTCCCTAGAATTCAGAGGACTGCTGGAGGCCAGAAATTTGCTGAGTTTGGGTCAGAAGACGAGCCTCTGGAGCTGTGAAGGCAAGCTCGGGAACATCAGGAAGTGATGTTCACTGCAATCCTCAGATTGCAAGGCACGATGGAGGAGTCCATCCATTTCAGGCTGAGGTGATGGCACTGGCATGCCAATGCACCAAGGTCAATGTTGGTAGGATGGCGGCTGCCATGGAGACCTGGGTCCAGGATGTCGCTCCTGCACTGCTGCATGGGCAGGATTCCAATGCCGATGCCATAGTTGTTGTCCAACGGTGTACACGAGAGGGATGTGGGACATCCTGATCTTACTCCAGCTACCCCTTCTCAAGAAGTCAGCCAGGGGCCCTTGGGCATCCATAGGGAGGAGGATCAGCAGGTCCATACTCTGGGGCCATCCACCCAGGAGACTCTGGGCGTGTCCAGCCCATCTGAATCCCCTCTTCCTGTGACCCCAGCAGCTACAGCTCCACAGGCTAAGGAGGGTGCTACTGCCACACAGCAGGACTGCGAAAGGAGGCCAGGACCCACCAGGTCTCAGCCCTCCAGAGGATGACTGTCAAGGTCATCACAGGATGTAGCAGTCAGCAGGCTGCCTCCATCTCTGCTGTGGATATCAGGGGAGTACCAAGGCATAGCAGCAGGGTTAGGAAAGTTAAGAAGATGTAACTGCACAGCCTGGGCACAGGTGTTAATCACTTGTACATAATGTTCACTATTGTAAATAAACTCTCAGCAATGTCTCCCTGCCTATGGTTCCTTGTTCTGATGAACAATGTTTGTGTCACTCATATGTGAAACCTTCTGTATAAGATAAAGGCAGGTGTCTCAGTCCAGGGCCTCTTCCCTGTGCTTTGTGCTGCCTTTAGACCATAGTGTTGGTCTGGCCTCACACTCCCCGGACATGTTAGTGATGCCTGCACCTCGATGGTGCTTGTCATTGCTGCCAGAATGTCGTGGGCAGGTGTCGCAGAGTTCTGTCATTCTCTCTGCGTGCTCTCAGCACCTTGAAGGTGGAGCTGGACCCCAATTCATTCAGCATATTTGACCAGTGACATTGTGCTCCTGAAGGGGTCAGGTGCTGAAGTTAGACAAAGGATCAGATGCTTTTAAAGATCATGTCAACGCAGCCATGAAAATGACCCTGATCGTAGAGTGTAAGCGGGTACAGTCAGACAGGAGTCAAACATTCTCAGAGGCTATGTGAAGATCTGTGGAATGTCCTCACTTCGTGTCATCATCATCATTCTGCAATCGAGCGACTATTAGGGCCTCCATGACAGAAGCATTATCACAGAAGGTATATGTGCTGCTATAAGCCAGACTGGTGTCAAACGCTCATAGATGCAATGTGAAGAGCGATGGTGTCACCTTACTGCATGTTGTCATCATCCTCCACAAATCTGGCAGCTATGAGGGCCTCTTGGGTGCACCTGCCTTGTCTGGCCAGTGCAAGGGCAGTAATTATCGCTGTTGAGGACCTCTTTGCCCTCATTACCATCGACGTCCTCCTCATCAGAGACTTCCAGCTCCTGCATCTCCTCCTCAGCCAGTTCCCCTCCCCATTGCAGCAGGCAACGATGATGCATGACACCCTACATGGGCTATATTGCAAGACTCCACTAGACCGGCCTAGGCACTGGAACCACATTTTCAGCATCCCGATGGTTTGCTCCACCGAGTTGCAGCATAAGCCTCATACCTTTGCTCTGCTGCAGTCTGAGGAGGCTGCACGGGTATCATCAGCCATGTCCTCTGCAGTAGCCCTTGTCCCCGAGGAACCAACTCTGCAGCCTCTGTGGACCCTGGAAGGCATCAGGGATCTGTGATCGACTGAGAATATAGGAGTCATGGACACTCCTTGGAAACCGTGGTGGTCACACACCAGCTGAACATTCAACGCGTGGAAGCCCTTGCGGTTGACATAGTTGACCGCTTGTTGTGACGGAGATCTGAGAGCCACATGAGTGCAGTTGATTGCACCCTGCACCTATGGGAAACCTGGGATCTGGGTGAATTCAATCGCTCTTGCTTTCTGGCTCTCTTGGTCCTGGGTAAAATGCACAAAGTTGTGTGGCATTTGTGGGTGGAAGCTTGTGATATCCCACAGAGGTCACCTGTGGGGCCCTGAAAGGGGCCACTGGTGTAAAAATTGAGTACCACTGTCACTCTGAAGCCCACTGGCAGTGGATGCCCTCCTGCAGTAGCTGATAGATGTGATTAATCAGTTCCCTGGACATGAGCAGTCTTTGACGCTTGTTCTCGGTCATCTGCAGGGATGAAAGGTGATGTCTATAGACCCTGGGTCTAGCTAGGTGCTGAACAGCGACAGCTCACTGTGGCTCTTTGGCGTGTGTGGGAGCCACAGCCACCCATTTATCCTGAGGGTGCTGCTCTTCCCTCTGCGCAGCCAGGCACCTAGTCGCTCTCTCCTTCGTCAACTTCACTCTCTGAGGCATGAGGCATACAGTTAGAACCTGATGATGTACTCCTGCTGGATGAAAGAATGAGACATGTGGATTAGCTTGGGTGTACTAAGAACCTCTCTTTAAGCCTGAAGGCCCCTTTACACATCCTAAGAGTGCTGGCCACCGCTTGGATGGCCAGAGTTTAGTGTGCTGCATGGCTACCCGAAACCCCACATTCCTCCAACCCACTCCACCCGACCGATTGGTGGCAGCTTTGCCCATTGGACTACATGCTGTGCTCTCAACTCAGGCGCAGGTATTCTCCTAACCCGCACTGCAAGGCTGCGCTATTAGCTTGAACCATGGGGGAGACTGGTCCAAACTAGGATGATGACATGGCAAGAGGCTGTGAGCACCTCTACCAGTGACAGGCCATGGAGCAATCTTGCCTCAACTGCAGGGCAGCCTTTGCTCGCCCGCCCTAATGCGCCTCAACCTTGAAGTCCAACAGTTGACCCTTGCGAGTGTTCCGCAACATTACTGTGCACTCACCTCCGAGTTCTCCTCAAAGTGCAGCCCACCAAGTGCACGTCTTATATATGCTGTTGTGAAATACGTCAGTGTGTTTTCCTGCTGATATGGGTGGACAATCCAGCAGGGGGGTGTGATTCTGGCGAGCTGGCCTTATATGCAGATGTATTACAATGAAGTTCTCGACGTCTGATGGCGGGGAACTTGACATGCCATCGACAGGCTGAGTGGACAATTGCAAACCGGTTTGAAGATGTCACAAAACTGATTTCTGGCATTCTTGATGTATTGTCTGGTCACGCCACTGGACACGCCTGACTCCAGCGGGCACGGAAAATTCCCCATGTGTTCAACAAAAAATTCTCCGTTTTCTATTTTAGTGCTGACACTGACCCATTTAATAGGTTAGTGCATCAGTAGAAATATTACCCATTTTCATCAGTCTAAATAATTAAGCTTCAATTCTATTCCTTAATCCCAGCAGTACAATCAGTGAGGACATTGCACTGACTAAAATAATAGGCCTGTAATTTCCAGGTTGCAGGGCATCGTAATTTAGGGGTACCCCAAAGATGCACTGGGGATCTGCCTCCCCTGTAAATCCCCAGGTAAGGATTGCAAAGCAATTGCCTGGAAGTTCAAGTTTCCACTGGGCAATTGCCTTGCAATCAAAACCATCTGAAAGTCTGATTTAAATTGCAAATTTCGGCTGGTTCTGACTGTCTTACAATAATAGTTACACAGGAAAAGTTAGAATTAAAAGCACTTCTAACTCATGTAACTATAGTACTGAACCATCTCCAAACCTGTCCATACCACCGCCACACCATGGGACTCCCCCCACCCTTCCCGACAAACCCACCCCACTGACTGACTGATTTTCTAACCCTGCCCCCACCGACCACCCGACCCACTTTCCCCGCACCCCTCCCCGACCACACAATCAGCCCCACATGGCTTAATCCTACCCACTTACCTTACAAACCTATCTTCTCCCTGACTTCTGATAGTGGCTGGGACTTTAAACTTGCCAGCTTTAGAAGGCCTCAGGAGCGCACTGCACCATACAGTTCTCGCCTGGACTTGGACAAGAAAGGAGCAGGTAGATTTCCATGTAAAAAAACTAGGAGGGGCTGGGGATCCAACTCTGCCACTCCATGAAAGTTCAGGCCCATAACTTCTCTCACTTTTCAGGCTATGTTTAGTGTTATTCAGTTTGATGCCATATGATCAGCTTAATTAGCTCAGGTGTTATTGAGAAACTTGGAGGAGAATTAGATAATTAGTTCAAATTTGATAGTTTAATATTAAAAAGAATGTAAAATGGAAATAAGTTTTATTTTAATTGTTACCTCCTAGTCCAGTGCTTCCCAAGATTTTTTCCACTGTGCCTCCATTTTGAAGCCTGAAAATTGCCATGAGCTCAGAGTGAGGGTGGTGGTTGAGCTGTGAGAGTAATGCGCCAAAGCTGCCAGAGTAAGGCATTGGGTAGAGTTGCAAGACCAGAGGGTGGAGTTTTTAATTTCATTCATGAGGTGTGAGCATCGCTGGCTACACCAGCATTTATTGTTCATCCCTAATTGCCCTTGAGAAGGTGGTGGTGAGCTGCTTCTTGACCTGCTGCAGTCCATGTGGTGTAGGTACACCCACAGTGCCATTAGGGAGAGAGTTCCATGATTTTGATCCAGTGACAGTGAAGGAAACAGTTCTAAGACAGGATGGTGATTGGCCTAGAGGGGAAATTCCAAATGGTGGTGTTCCCATGTGCCTGCTGCTCTTGTCCTTCTAGATATTAGCAGTCATGGGTTTGGAAGGTGCTGTCTAAATAGGCTTGCTGAGTTCCTGCAGTGCATCTTGTAGATGATACACACTGTCACTGTGCATCAGTGGTGGAGGGAGTGAATATTTGTGGATGAGGTGCCAATCAAGTGTGCTGCTTGGTTCTGGATCATGTAAAGTTTCTTGAGTTGTTGGAGCTACACTCATCCAGGCAAGTGGAGTTGTTACAGCAGGGGTGGGGTGGGGAATGTTGGAGAATAGGCAGCTAGGTTTTTCTCATCATTTTGCAGGCTTTATAGGAGGCAATAATTGGGTCTTGGAGTGGATTTCATTAGGCCATGCCCACCAACCAACTCCATTCTATGGGCCACTGGGCCTTTGGAGCACTAATATTCTGCTCGGTGCGGCAGAAGAGCTGAAGTTGTGCTTGTGAGTTAGTGCCTGAGTGCAGGCTCAGGAATCCAGGGGTGTACGAAGTCTCGGGAGACAAAATTGAAATTCTGTGAGGTGAGCCGTATTTGATGCTGTTTGAGTTGGAGCAACTCTTGGAGAGAATTCCAAAGGTAGATCTTTGAAATTGAAGACTGGAATCCCTCGTGAAAGAGACAGTTTCAATGTGATTGGTTGACTCAGTGTTAACTGAGTGGGTTGTTGAGAAATCTGTGGAATCTGCCTTGGTTGCATCTGCCATTTAATGTGCAGTGTGGTGTATTAGGCTGCAGTTTGCCTGTTAATTCACGTACCTCATTAACCCAGAATGTTATTGTATCAGAAATATATTGTAAATTGTTTTATCTTTCTGACCTCGTAAAGTTAATTTTGTGTGTTCAAAACCTGTGGAATCTTGTACCTTTATTCACTTTGCAATTTTCTTGAATCTCAAATATTGTTGGGGGCTTTAAACAAAAAGGTATTGATCCCTAACCGGATCTTACCAAAAACCTGGGGGTCTGGCCTAGGATCAAAAGTCTCATACATGCATTTGATCTGAATTCTTTAAAATTCACTGAAGTTTTGCTTTTTGGTTATATTTGAAACACCATTTATATAATCAGTTGATATTGTGGTAACAAATTTTCCCCAGTCTACTCATTACTTGCTAAGACTAATAATGATTATTAGAGCACATTTAGTGCAGGAATATGAGGAGGGTCGTAGGGCTAGAGGAGGTTATGGAGAAAAAGAGGGTAAGTCCATTGGAGGATCTAAACACAAGGAAGATGATTGTAAATTTGTAGCATTTGCACAGGGAGCAAGAATGAGCGTGACGAGCGAGTAAAACCTGGTGTGGGATGGAATACGGGCAACAAAGTTTCAGCTGAGTTTAAGTTCACCATAAATAAAGGAAAAAGGCCAGGAGGGAGAATATTAAAGTAATCAAATGTGTAAGTGACAAAGGCATAGACAAAGGTTTCAGTAGCAGATGGGCTGAGGCAGTTGTGAAGACAAGTGGTGAAAGTTTTTGCAATAGAGTAGATATGGGGCCTACTGTTCAGTTTGGAGTCACATAGGACATCAAGATCATCAGGAAGAGGTACAGAGCCATTGACAAGTGTCCAGAGTTTATGCTGAAAGCCAAAGGAAATGAATTTGGTTTTCTCACTATAAGGGTGCTGCGTCAGTGTAGAGGTTGAGAGAGGTGATAGAGCGAAGTGCACCCACAAAGAATGATTGTGACATGCTGAGCATTTGCTCAAGAACTGTCCTGCAGCCACATTGATAAGCTGTGTGTTTATCTCAGCTTCATCATTTTCATGCTCTGGCTTAATCTGTTTCAACTCAGTTTGTGATCCTTTTGATTCTTTAATCTGCACTCATACTAATCCCGACCACGAATCACATAAGAGATTTCCGCAAAATGTTTTGGGAGGAGCACTTCAATTTCTCCTTAATATGCAAAATTAGTTATTTCTGTCATTTCACTTACAGCCTACATCAAGGGACACATTTAAGACCGCAGGGAACAAGTTAGCAATTCCCACATTAATGCTTAAAGCATAAAAAGGCCGAAAGCTCTAATAGCCAGAGGAAATTTTCCCCTTTTCTGATTTTGTAATTCAATTAAAATCTTGGCCAGAATTTTTAGCTTGTCGGGTGGGCGCGTGCCCGACCTGACAGAGGTAAATTGACGTGCACTGACATCCGGTGAGCGCCACGACATCATCACGCACTGGTGCAATATTTTGGTCGGCGGGCATGTGTCGGAGTCGGCGGGCGTGCATTGCAGTTGGCAGCATGCCCGCTGACCATTAAAAGGCCATTAAAGCTATAATTGAAAGAAATTTTTCGCTGCCCATCCAACCTTACGGTTGGCGGGCAGGCGAAAAGGCCAAGCGGCCATTGCATTTCTTAGGAAACCTCATCCACGGGCGGGATGATGTTTCCAACAGCAAATAAAATAAAAATGTCAACATTTCATTTATAACATGTCCCGGTCCATGTGACAGCAGGGACATGTTTTATAACGTATTTAAAATCTTTATTTTTAATGTTTTAAGCTCCGTGCCTCAGGGAGCTTTTCTAGCGGGCACCTGTGCGAACTTGTGCTCTCGCCCTCTCCCTGCCCCAAACACAGGCAGCGCCAGCGTGAAATCGTGGTCTGGCCCCGATCACGGGCGGCGGTCAGCTTCCTGACTGCTCCCGCCGAGCCCACCCGACAAGGGAAAAATCCTCCCCCTTGTTTACTTCAAAAATAGCAGTGAAATCAAACGTTCATTATTATACCATTGTGGTTATAGTTCCCCGTGGCAGATATCATTCTTTAGTAAAGTACTTTACAACTGTTTTCAGTGTTGCCTAGTTGTCAATTAACACAAGCTTCCAGATGGTGGTTGCAAGCCCAATGAACCTGCCCAGCCATGAGCCTCCAAACAGGAAAAGCTGCAGTAATGATTTTCGCCCATTTTGAATTGCTAACAAGTTGCTGAATTAATTTAGATTTTGTGGAAATGTTTCTGTGTGGCCTGAGGAAAATAGACTGTTAACACAACTACTAAGCGATGCACAATGTAAGAACTCTGCACAGAGGGTTTCTTGGATGGTCTACTTACAATAAAAATTGCTGCAAATGGTTTGGGGCAGGAGATTTAAAAAAGTATTGTAATTGGAAATATTATCCACCACCAGAAAAATGGGGAAGGAGCTACATTAAAAGTGCTATATAAATGCAATTTATGAGATTTCCATCAACAAACATTAAAAGCAAGTTAACAGGGAGGCAAGCTGGCCGCCTCTCCATGGCAGATGATGAACATTTATGAGCATCACAGAATGATACATACAGAAGGCTAAATACTGATGCTGCATCCAATTCGGCCCATTGTGCCTGTTCTGATTCTTTGATAGAGCTATTCAACTAGTCCTGTTCCCTGGCTCTTTCCCCATAACCCTGCAAATCATTTCCATTAAAATATTTATTCAATTTTTTTTCAAAATTACTATTGAATCTGTTTCCACCACCCTTTCAGGTAATGCATTCCAGATCATAATAATGCAGTAAGGAAATATATTTCTTGACGTCTCCTCTAGTTTTTTTGCAAATCACTTTAAATCTGTGTCCTCTAGTGACCGACCCCTCTTCCACTGGAAAGAGTTTGTCCTTATTTACTCTATTGAAATTGTTCATGATTTTGAACACCTCTATCAAATCTCATCTTAACCTTTGGACAGCAACACCAGCTTCTCCTGTCTCTCCACCTAACTGAAATTCATCACCCTGGTACCATTCTATTAAATCTCTTCTGCACCCTCACTAAGGCCATAAAATCCTTCCTAAAGTATAGTACCCAAAATTGAACACAGTACTCCAGCTGAGGCCTAAACAGTGTTTTATAAAGGTTTAGCATAACTTCCTTGCTTTTATGCTATTATATCAATTTAGTTAAATTTTATCTGCCATGTGCCTGCCTGTTTCACCAGCTGTTTATGACCACCTGGAGTCTGTCACTGTCCTCCTCATTATTTACTACATTTGCTGAATTTTGTATCATCTGAAATCTTTGAAATTATGACCTGTATGCAAAACTCCACATCATTAGTGTATATGAAAAAAAGCAATGGCCCAAATACTGACCTGGGGGATCACCATTGTATTCCTCCCTCCAGCCTGAAAAACAACCATTCACCACACATCTCTGCTTTCTCTTCCTTGGTTAATTTTGTATTCATACTGTCACTTTTCCTTTACTCCCATGGCCGCTCATTGGTATACAATAATCCATATACAATTCTTTTGGAAATAATGTGCACCACTAACTGGCTCTTGCAAATATCATTTGTTTTTACATTTAATAAAACATTGTCCTTTCAAATGATATATACCTGTGGAAAAAGCTCAGCAATGTTGACAGTGACTTTAACAACCCTTTGGATTAATATAACAGAATTAAATGTTGTTAGATGAAATGAAGCTTGTAAAAGATGTAGGTTCAATTACCACAAAGTATGTTTTAACAACAACATGTTATTTTACTTTTCACCCAGATTAATTTTGCATGTTTTTCTCACTGGCTGATTACTTTTAACATGGATTTAAATGTAAACTTGCCCTTAACCCAAACTTCCCACATGTCTGTTACACTTTCTGGAACTCAACCAGCAACAAATACTAGGTTCTATAGATTCACTTATATTTCCCCAAGTCTTTTTCCTTAACATGTATTTAATAATTCTTAATAGTTTAAACTAGAATAAATATTGCTCATTATACACAGATCGTTTGATGAAGTTCCTAGTTTTATTTTGCAAATTAATACTGAATTTACATTCTCTGAATCGTGATATTTAATTTGGCCATTTAACTAAGGGCAGTCAACAGGTATAGATAGGAGTGTTGTGGATATGAGCTAGCTGGGACTATTTACTACCAGCTGGCAGAAGAGGAGGGAGCTCAAGATAGCTCTTACTCCAAATCAATGACTAAACTGGAATGTAGGCTCACCTCCAATGAGCTGGGACCACCCTGATGTTACTTTCAACTCCAATCAATCGGAGGACAGATAGAAGTTTTCATTTCTTAACTGCAAGAGTAGGTAAATGAATTAAATGCATTGCTGGGCAAAGAGCAATGAAATTCTTCAGAGGTGTGTCTAACTGAATATTCAATCAAAGTACCAGGATTCAAATCCATGACTTCAAGAGTGCCAGTTAAAAATATGAATGGCTATGTTGCTATTAAGAAAATGCTTTCAATCTAATATTTATCTATTTCTTACCAGTCTCCAAGAACCCCTCATTCTGAGAAACAAAAGAAAAATGATGGGGTTAGCCTGGGGGTTAAAGGGAAATCTAAAATGTCGTGGAGAAGAATTTTCACAACATTTAGACTTTACTAATTTTCACTTGTGATGGTAAAACTGTTTCATGGTAGATAAAAAGTTGAGGTGAAAATCACATTGACAGCAAAAAGAGCTCAGCCACCACTGCAGGTATTTTTTTTTAAATGAAACTATTAGATCCTTTAATTAAAAAAAATAATAAGCCTCTGAAGTGATTTATATTCATGGATTTTGTGTCAGCTCTCAGAACCAGCAGTTGAAATTGTTGTAGATTTCCTGGGGCAAGCTGCTATAAATCACCTCTGAGATCCGTTACTCTGTTAACATACTTTATTTTAGTGTGAGATTAATTTAAGAGCCTCATTTAGGCTCTTTTCATACAGAACATCTTCAGTATAGACCTCCTGAGAGACTGTAGAAATAAATTAATTGTATTCCTGCCGAATTGTGTTAATGACCCATGCTGGTACCTTTTGCTGCCTTAGTTTGTATTTCTGTCTAATATATCTTCAGTAACATTATGGTTTCCGGACTAAGCTGTGAACATGATGTTCTGGACAATACTCTATCAATCTCGAATGATGGAGTTGTTTTTTTAATGTCCCAGTGGCCAATACTTTGCACCTCAGATTTTACGTTCCTCTAAGGCTGAACTTAGCAGTACTGTCGAATCAGCATCGCAAACAGTAGCATACCTTTGCAATTATTAAGTTAGAATCAACCAGATGCTAGGTCAGCATTGTCTTCTGCCTCAGTATCTCATCAGGCAGGCCTTGGATGTCAGGGATGACTGAGGTGTTGCCCCTGATTTTCAGTTGCTGGCTGCCCATTTTTCAGGTTGATGGCCAAGCCTTGAATTTCCCCCCCCTCCCGTGGAGTCGAGCCCTACCCAAACCCAGAATCCGAGAAAATGCTGTATTAAACAGGTGCTGCTCTGTCCTAGGATGAGATGTTGAACAGAAACTCTACATGCCTGTTTGGATGGCTAGCACCTCAGGTACTCAATTTATTGGAGTTCTTTGAAGGATCACATGTGCTGTGGATAAAAGGGAACTGGTGGATGTATTGTACTTAGATTTCCAGAAGGCATTTGATAAAGAGCCACATCAAAGGCTATTGTGGAAAATAAAAGCTCATGGTGGAGGGGGTAATATATTGGATGGTAGAAGATTGACTAGTTAACAGTAAACTGGGTGGCCATAAATGGGTCTTTTTCTGGTTGGCAAGATGTGACGAGTGGATGCCAGAGGGATCAGTGCTGGGGCCTCAACTTTTTGCAATTTATAAAATGACTTGGATGAAGGGACAGAAAGTATGGTTGTTAAATTTAGTGATGACACAAAGATAGGTATGAAAGTAAGTTGGGAAGAGAACATTATGAGGCTACGAGACAACATAGGTTAAGTGAGTGGGCAAAGATCTGGCAAATGGAGTATTGATGTAGGCAATTGTGAAATTGTCCATTTTGGAAGGGAGAATAAAAAGCATATTATCTAAATGGTGAGAAATTGCAGAGATTCAAAGGGATCTGGGTATCCTAATGCATAAATCACAAAAGGCTAATATGCAGGTACAGCAAGTAATTAGGAAAGCTAATAGAATATTATCATTTATTGTGAGGGAAATTGATTACAAAAGTAGGGAGGTTATGTCTCAGTTGCACAGGACACTGGTGAGACCACATCTGGAGTACTGTGTACAGCATTGGTCACCTTATTTAAGGAAGGATGTAAATGCATTAGAAGCAGTTCAGAGACTATTACTAAACTAATACAAGGAATGGGCGGTTGTCTTATGAGGAAAGATTGGACAGGCTAGGCTTGTACCCGCTGGAGTTTAGAAGAGTAAGAGGTGACTTGATTGAAACATACAAGCTTCTGAGGGGTCTTAACAGGGTGGATGTGGAAAGGATGTTTCCTCTTGTGGGGAGAATCTAGAACTAGGGATCACTGTTTAAAAATAAAGGGTCGCCCATTTAAGACAGAGATGGAAAGAACTTTTTCTCTCTGAGGATAGAGAGTCTTTGGAACTCCCTTTCTCAAAAGGCAGTGGAAGCAGGGTCTTTGAATGTTTTCAACACAGAGCTAGATAGGCTCTTGATAAATAAGGGGGTGAAAGGATATCTGGGGTAGGTGGTAGGTTACAATGAGATCAGCCATGATCTTATTGAATGGTGGAGCAGGCTCAAAGGGCTGAGTGGCTTACTCCTGCTCCTAACTCGTATGTTCATATGTATTAGGAGACATATAGGGAGGTGTCTTAGCCAATATACTTCCCTGGATCAACACCAGCAAAAATTGATGACTAGTTATTTATCTTATTACCAATTTGTATAAAATAACTGCCATGCGCACCTAAATGCCAACAATCAGCAGATTATAAAATGAGTTACGATGTGTCAAGCGCTTTGGGATATTTCTGAAAGATGTAGCAAGGTGGTAAACAAGTGCCAGTCTTCCTTAACCGGGTAGAAAGTTTAGGGAAATTCTTGTTTTTCTGAACAATCCATTTTTTAACATTACTTTTCATGTACTGTGATAATGAAAAAAGCACTATTATTACAGCGGTAAAGTACTTAAATGTAAGGAATATTTTTGAGTATTATTAACCCCATAACTGCTGAAATAAATACTTAAAATACATCAATTAGAAAACACATTGGCCCAGAACTTGAGATTTCCGGAAGGTCATATCTCAGAGATAGCCACCAGGATGTGCTGGAGGACCCATTGGAAATCCCTGACAACGCGGGAATTTCCCAGGAAATTTGGACCGCCAATGGGCAATTACTCAGATTGAGCAGTTTAGGCCAATACTCGCTAGAGTTTAGAAGGATGAGAGGAGATCTAATTGAGGCATGTAAGATGCTAAAGGGGATAGACAAAGTAGACGTGGAGTGGATGTTTCCCCTTGTGGGGCATTCTAGAACGAGAGGACATAGTTTTAGGCTAAGGGGTGGTAGATTTAAATCAGAGATGAGGAGGAATTACTTTTCCCAAAGGGTCGTGAATCTGTGGAATTCACTACCTCAGAGTGCAGTGGATGCTAGGACGCTGAATAAATTTAAGGAGGAGATAGACAGATTTTTAATTAGTAACGGGTTGAAAGGTTATGGGGAAAGGGCGGGAAATTGGAGTTGAGGCCGAAATGAGATCAGCCATGATCATATTAAATGGTGGGGCAGGCTCGAGGGGCTGAATTGCCTACTCCTGCTCCTAGTTCTTATGTTCTTATATACCCAGTGCCTGGAGCCCTCCAAAACTGAGTTAAAGTTGCATAGTTCTGACTCATTTACCAGAATTGTTACCCAAGGCAAAGTAAGATGGATTAAAATCAGTTCTAAGTCCTGGTAATTATACCACTTACCACGTGACTTCCCACTGGACTGCCTGACCAATCAACTACCCCACTGAACCCATTCTCATTGAATGGCGGAGCAGTCTTGATGAGCTGAATAGCCTACTTCTGTTGCTATGTCTTATGGTTTCTCTTATGACTACCTCCCACCTGACTACTCCCCCGACCACCTAACTACCCCCACAGATGACCCCACTACACCCGACTCCCCCTGACCCCCACCTGACTACCCCGGCAGATGCCCCCACTACACCTGACTTCCCCGACACCCCCCCACCTGATTACCCCTTCAGACACCCCACTACACCTGACCCCCCAACCCCCCCACCTGATTACCCCCACAGACATCCCCATTACACCTGACCCCAGATCCCCACCCGTCCCCTGGACACTCTGGTCCACTCCTCCATCACTCCCAACACCTCATCCCCTTCCCATGCAATTGCAGAAGGTGCAACACCTGCCCCTTTACCTCCTGCCTCCTCACCATCCAAGAGCCCAGACAATCCTTTCAGGTGAAGCAGCGCTTCACTTGCACCTCCTTTAATTAGGTCTACTGCATTCGTTGTTCCCAAAGCAGTCTCCTCTATGGAGAGACCAAATGCACACTGGGTCACCGCTTTATGGAACACCTTTGGCCTGTCTGCAAGTATGACCCAGACCTTCTTGTCGCTTGTCATTTCAACATACCATCCTGCTCTCATTTCCTTCCCCACTCAGATCCCCCCCCACACCTAACTACCCCCATGCCTGAATAGCACCCAATTAACCGCCTACGTCCTGACTACCCCTCCTACCCGATTAAACCTCCCTGACCCCCTGACTACACTCCGACTCCCCAGTTACCCCTTCTCAAAGTGGCTTTGGGGCATTTATATTTACCGAAATACACAGCAAGTGCTGTAAAAAGGGGGAGTGGCTTGGCTTCCCCCCACACCTGTGCTTTGAGGGAAGTCTCTGTGCTCCACATTTCTGAGGTGGCCTGGTTTGGAAGTCCAAGCAAGAAATGTAGACCTCTGGTGCAAGGTAAGTAAAAGGGAGTGGAGTGACAATCCGATGGTGCTTGCCACTCCTCAGAAGATGTGGCCCATTGTTTTTCTTGTTCTTTCATCACATTTTCCCTCATGCTTTTTCTCTTCCCCATGATTTCTCTCCATTAATGTTTGGCTACAAACAGAAGACATTGGATCAACCTTCAAATTCTTCAGAAACAGGTGCCTCCTGCCTGATACCAATGTCATTGGCCCCAAACCTCTTTATTTATTCAGCCTGCATTTGGCTGATGCCAGTGGGCTGTGGGCCCCAAACAGGCACACTGCTGCTGCTCGGCTGTGGGATGGTGGGAAATTGGCATTGAGCCAGCTGGAAAGCCATGTGGGGGAGGCAAGTACGAGCGGGAGCCTCAAACTGATCAGAAGCAGGTTGAAGTTTTTTTGTGTAGGCTGCCTAATTGGTCCTACCAGGCTACTTAATATATTTTACTGGGCCATTTGTGAGTAGCCTTTAGTAGTCTCTTTTAAAATTAGCTGGTTATCGACCAACTAATGTCTGATAACTGTGCTCGCTGCACCATTTTGAATGCGAAAATTGCTGTTAGATCCCTACAACTGGCATTGGACTCAATTTGCATATTTAAGCAGCCTCCCATCTGCTTCAGGCTATTTGCCCTTATGTAGGCCTCCACGTAAATAGCATTAGCCAGGCCTTGAGCATCAATTGGCAGGTGAGATAAGCCCCTTCCAAAGCCCAATTTTTTGATGCCTGCGGTCTATATTTTAGGTGAGGAATAGGCAGCTTAGTAAAAATTGCCTCCATTCTATATTGCATATCTTCTCGTTTGCAAAAATGTATACACGAATCCCATCCTGCACATTCAGTGACATTAAATGACAATGCACAAAGTGCAGAATATTTCATGCTGGGTGCCAAACATGCTTGAGGTGAGAGGAGGAGTTCATGAATGTTACCACATCAGTTGCATTTTAATCTGATGCACTGTCTGCTTCTTCACGTGGGCATAAAGGATCCCATTGCACTATAGGAAGATGAGGGAGGGAATGTTTGGCCAACATTTATGTCTCAACCGGCAACATCAGAACAGAGTAATCAGTTGTTTGTTGTTTCTGTGTGCTTGTTGTGTGCAAATAGACCTTTATGGTTTCCTGCAGATTGAACTCCTGTGAAGGTGGGCCTGAGCTTTCCAACAGGGCCTGCCTCCTTTGGTTCATATCCTGTAGTAGGACCACCAACTCTTGGCATTAGATGGGATAAGGTTGTTTAAACGTCACTATTGTGCTATTGTGATCAATGGGCTAGAAATTTGCCTGCGTTAGTTTTAATTAATGAATGGTAATGTTTTCACTGCTTGCAATGGAATTACTTTGGGCTCTAGTTGCAGCCTAGTTTACAGTTTAGTGTAATACAGGCCGACATAGAGTTTGCATGATTTGGGGAAAGTGTTTGCAGATCCCGCTCAGTGCTTGAGACAAAAAAAATGTAAAATATGTTTGTATAACTGCTTGCCTCACAGGGAAATTAATTTTCTAAATAGTTAGTCCTTCAAATTGACAAATTCTAAACAACTCATTACCATGGAAAACAGACAGTAATTGACAATTTTAATGGCACAATAGGTTTTCTAAGAGGTGATCATTCTCATGAAATTTAAACACTTAATTAGAAATGAAGTGCAGTTGGATCATTGGAGAGTCCATTTTTAAACCTACTGTAGTCTCTCATCACTCACTGGAAACCCTCAAAATTTTGCTGTCACTCCTATTTGAAGCCGTGTCATGGGTCATGATAGGTACTGGCACTTCAGAGGAGGCCCTGTGTGCCTTTCTCTTGGAGGGGTGAATCTCTGTAGCACTGGCAAGCGGCATACTTTTGAATGTTACTGGAGGCATTTGATGAGTGGTAGCATAAATTGACAGTGTGGTATTCATAGGTTGTATAAGCAATGTCCCTGAAATATCAAGGGTTCCAGCTTTGTAGTGGTTGATTCTTAACTGCCCTCTGAAATAGCTTAGCAAACCATTCAGTTGTACCAAAACCACTCCCAAAAAACTATGTTCCATACAGAGTGTGGGGAAGAAAAGAGATGACTTACCACCACCTTCTTAAGGGCAATTAGGGATGAACAATAAAGACTGGCCTTGCCAGCTGTGCCCATATCCGATGAATGAATTAAAAAATAATTTCCCCTACTGACAACCAAAGGATCTGGGGTTTGCACACATTGGATTCATCGCCCATCTCCAGTTTATCATTGACTATACTCGTATTGACCTTCACATGATTCTATCTGGGCAGATGGGAAAATGTTAGATTCCCACTGCATGTCTGCCTCCACTATGGGGCTGTGTTCAACACTCCTACTGATCTGCTGGAGATTTATAATCTGACTGAATCCCCCGTCCATTTGGTCTCTTGAATTCTTTATTGGGTTTATTAGTAATGACATTGTATTTATGCCCTCTAATTGACTCCCCAGAAGTGGGAACATGAAACATTGGCCTGAATAATACACTTCGAAAACAGGAGTGAAACACGCATGCGCCAACGTTTTATCGGGTGCGAAAACGTCAGGTTGCATTCCCAGCGTCATCGTGCCAGTCTTGGATAATAGTTAGCGGTCGGGTCTGGAAATCAGGACCCTGCCCGCACTAGGCAAACTGAAGGTAATAGGATAGTTGTGCTCATGTGAAAAGGCAATCGGCTGCCACAATGCGTGCAGAATAGAATAAAATGCTTTCAGAGTGGGATTTACGCCAGCCGTGTTTCCCATTATTTTATCAGGCAGGCTGTAATGGTGGCTTGCCGGAGGGCAGAGTTAAATCTTGGCTGCTTATTGTTCTTTGACCACTGGATGTGCTTCGTGGAAGATGTACTTAGATTGACTTAAGCTCATGACTTAAGAGCCTAAGCCCTCAAGTACAGAGGTCCATTTCTGCATTGCTCTGCTAAAGGGGCCAGAGTGGCCCTTTAAATTACAAACCGTGACTTCGATCCGGGTCACAGCCAACAAGCTCCAGTATCCTGCCCTACTGCTCTAATTGGGTGGGATGCTCTCAGTCTGTGGCCAAGAACCCACCTAGCAGTCTTGATTGGTCCAATTTTTTTTAGCGTTTTTGGGTGGCGGTTTTGGAAGTCTCAATCCTGGCCACTTCCAGGTGCATGGCCTGCATGCTGCATCAGTGGATGTTATTCAGCCCATTCTGTCCATGCCTACCAAATATCGAACCTCTTCATAATTTTCACTCTTCGCTTTTCTAGGATAAAGAACCTCAGCCTGTTAAGTCTTTCCTGATAGATGTACTTTCTCAGTTCTGGTATCAATCTTGTCAGTCGTTTTTGCGCTTTCTCCGGTTTTACAATATCCTTTTTGTAATATGGAGACCGGAACTGTGGCCAGTACACTAAAGTGTGGCCTAAGCAAAGTTCTATACAAGTTTAGCACAACTTTCCTGCTTTTGAATTCTACTCCTCTAGAAATGAATCCCAGTAAATGAACTTTTTAATGGCATTATTAACCTGCCTTGCTACTTTTAATGATTTGTAAATCTGTTCCTAGATCCCTTTGCATCTGCACTCCATTTAAATCTTTATTTTCCAAAAAGTAGGAGGCCTCCTTAATCCTCGTACCAAAATGCAATGCCTCATACTTATCTATATTCAAATTAATTTGCCATTTAACAATAGAACAATCGAAACAATAATCAAGGAAAAACTTAGTCACTTGGAGAGCCAGCGTGGATTTGTAAAATTCAAATTGTGTTTGACTAACCTAATTGAATTTTTTGATGAACTAACAGAGAAAGTTGATGAAAGAAATTCAGTGCATGCATTCCCTGTGGATTTTAATAATATTTGACAAAGTACAACATAAAAAGTTAATTAACAAGGTGGAGGCCCATGGAATATGAAGGGTTGGTGTCAGCTTCGATAAAAATAGCTTACGGACAGAAACATTGAATCGTGGTAAATGGTTGTTTTTCAGACTGGAGGATGGTAGACAATGCAGTTCCCAATGACGCTACCACCATTTTTTTGATACATATAATTGATTTGGATATTTGAATACAGAGTAAAATTTCAAAATTTGCCAATAATACTAAATGTGGAGGTGTGCCTAGTGGTAAAGATGATACTAATCAACTGCAACACAACATAGGTAGGATAGCAGAATGGGCAGACAAGTAGCAGATAGAATTTAATACAGAGAATTGTAAGGTGATGCATTTTGATAGAAGGGATAGGAACAGGCAATATAGACTTAATGGCACAGTTTGAAATAGTGTAGAGGAACAGGGGGGCTCAAGGTTCATGTACATAGAACATTGAAGGTAGCAGGACATATTGAGAGATTAGTTAACAAAGCATATGGAATTTGACCTTCATAAATAGAAGTATTGATTACAAATGCTGGGAAGTTATGGTGAGCCTTGAAAGAAGAGTATTGCGTCCAGTTTTGGGCACCCCAGTTTAGGAAGTATATGAAGATCATTGAGAGGGTACAGAGGAGATTTACCAGCATGGTTTCAGGAATGAGAGATTTTAGCTACAAGTTTAAGCTGGAGAAGCTGGGATGGTTCTCCTTGGAGCAAAGGGGATTGAGGGGAGATCTGATGAGTATGACAGATTTAGATAAGGTAGACATAGAAAAGCTACTTCCATTAGTTGATGGTACGAGGGTTAGGGGACACAGAGTTAGGGTTTTGGGCAGGAGATAAGGTTGGAATTAAATATTTTTTTTATGCAGCGAGTGGTAATGACTTGGAACTTGCTGCCTATGAGAGTGGTGGAGGCAGAGATGATCAATAATTCCAAAAGGAAATTTGATAGGCATTTGAGTTAAATAAACTTGCAAGGAGATAGAGTGGGAGAATGTGACTAACTCAATGGCTTCACAGAGAGCTGGCATGGACTCAGTGGACTGAATGGTGGCCTCCTGAGCTGTAAATGACTCTATGGGCTGGATTTTATCCTTGGATCTTGGAAACACAAATCAGAGCTGTTGCCAACTTTGTGAACCTACACCATTTCTGTTCTCCCATGCCCACCATATTTTTGTCTCTGAGAGACATGGAGGATAAGGTTCAGCTATGCCACCTTCTTAAGCATGGTTGAGGCAGCGACAGAGGTGGGAAGGTGCCATGGCAGTCTGAGTTAGAAGGCCCACCTTGGTTCTCTTGGACATTGTCCCAGCTCCGTAGATCATTATTATGTCCCCTAGCCTTCATCCCGCTCCATGGCTCCCATGTATCCTCCATAGCCATTCACCAGTATCTGCAAAAAACATACCTCAGTAAGAGCAATAGAAATACTTTGAAATCGACTTAAAAAGCTAAACCTTTTATAATCTCCTTAAACTGTCAATCAAATACAGCCACCATACTACACAGGGGACAAAAAACTCCAATCCCATTGCTAAAAAGGTGCAATCTTCTAAGTGGTCATAATGTTGTGGAAGCAAACAAACATCCAGTTAAAAACTACATCGAAGACAGATAATCTTATGATATCCTAATAAAACTGTCAATCACACAAAGCTCTCAGTTCCCTGAACAAATGTGACAGCAATCTCCTGCTGAGCTAAGTACATTAGAAGCTTTTGAAACTTAGCCAAACATTAATACAATGGACCTTGTTGAAATTGAATGATCAGATGGCTTTTTTTTTCTAATTTAAAGCAGCTGGAAAATTTTCTTCTAAGTTAAAGCAGTCTGGACATTAAACTCACTGTTCAGATCATTCCAAAATCCAAGGATAAAATCCAGCCCATAGAGTCATTTACAGCTCAGGAGGCCACCATTCAGTCCACTGAGTCCATGCCAGCTCTCTGTGAAGCCATTCAGTTAGTCACAAATGTAATGCCCTAGCTGTGTCAACAAACCATTAGAGCTTAATACAATGGACCTTGTTGAAATTGAATGATCAGATGGTTTTTTTTTAATTTAAAGCAGCTGGAAAATTTTCTTCTAAGTTATAGCAGTCTGGACATTAAACTCACTGTTCAGATCATTACAGGAGGGTTCCCTAGCACCATTTTGTACAGTTTTGATTGCATAAAAGCACCTTTTCCAGTGAGAAATATCCTCCAATGCATCTTAACACTTACACGTTTCTAGTCAATGTAATGGTCAGCCTACCTTTCTGGGAGAGTCCCATGTTCATTCACTATATTAAAAACATGTCTACCTTATCAGACAGCACCTAATAAAGACATTTGAAGTTGTTAAAGCCATTGTAAACTTACCTGTCAGAATGTTCCTGACTCCTCAACAGGCTTCCCCAAAGTTCCTGAACTATCTTACCTGGTGCAGTTCCCACAGGCTTCCATAACCTGACGAAAATACCATTGGGCTTTAAATACAAGTTTCCTCTGTGCCTTCACAATGGCAACCCCAATGTCACAGGATGTGTGGGCTCACAACCCAAACTGTTTTCTACCTAGGGGAAGATTGTGTGCAGTTCAATTGGAGAGAGAATTTTGGATTTCTGGTCCTGTGGCCTTTATTTTTCCTCTTCCCCAATCCACTTCTGCCTTTTGTGGTGGACAGAAATCCAGTCCCATGACTCTATAAGCCATTCTGCAAGTTTGTATTTCATTAGCATTAAATTTACATTAATTGTATTTAATTTTACACAGATGGTGGGCATTCACTTGTGCTTCTCTAAATGGGAAAAGACTGAAAGGGTTAGAAGGTGCATGCTTGTAATGTGTATCTCTGTGTAAGTGCTTATAAAAGTGTGTAAAGATTGGTTCCAGTTCTTTCCTTCATCACCTGGCTTCCTGGAATATAACAATTAGGAGCTTAATAACAAGGCTTAGGAGCTCGCTATCAGCTTGCATTAACAACCGCAGTTACTACCAATTCTCATGCAATGCGTTTTTAATTACAGCAGCTTTGGAAGTTTGTCATTTCTGAAGCCCTGATTGCAGTGTTGTCATAAGTGGTAGATAAGTGATTGGTAAAATAAAGTGTAGACTAGTCTCCCTCGAGCTGTGAGCTTAACTGATGCTACTGGCTCTGATTTCTTATTGTATATACGTATCCTGACATAAAAACAGTCAAAATTATAAGAATACAAGAGCTTCAGACAAGAATAATTCAATGCTTTATAGCCTCTGTGAGACATTTTCTGAATATTTCATGAAGATGGACGAAGCTGAATAAAAATCATGAATTGATCTGATTTCCCATAGAAATTTCTTACGAACTTAATCATTTCAAAGATTCACAATTTTTCTTATTAAGTGGCTGGGTGCTGAGATAATTTGATATCTGGTGATACAAGAAAAGTTCTTTTGAGTATTAAGTACAATAGCTTACTGTAAAACTGGTGATTTTCACTTGATTGCCTATATTTCAGACACAGCATGGAACTAGAAATGAAATACCCAGATGCACAGATTAATTATAATCTATGCTCACGCTTTTTTTGTCATTTTAGTGAGGCTTTTTTGCAAGGAAACCTTTTCCAAGCTTTGTATTAACCATAATATTAAAGCCCTACTGCCTGAGATGTGAGGACCAGATGCAGCTGAATTTGAGTTCCCAGAGGCCCATTTAAACAGTCTCCCACAGAGTAAACACCGTTAATCACCTTCATTATACTGATAACACCTCCACATGGTCACAATGAATCTTACTTTGCCCATTCACTGCTAATGACAGTGACCTGACATATCCTTAAGTGCTGTTATATAAAAAATAGAATTTGCTGCAAGTTATACAGTAAATATTTTTAGCACCATGAGTCAATGCAATAATAAATATTTTCAAAAGTATACCAAAGAGCCCAGAAAACAATTATCTTACAACAGGTTCTCCCAATGTTTTTTTCTTAAAAAAATGATTTGGCTACTAATCAGCATCCTTAATGGCCTGTAATTCCCTGCAATTTACTTTAAGATGTATACTTCCCAAGCTGTTTTGTTTCATGACTCAACAAAAGCAAAAAATTGTCTGCAGTGAAAATACATTACCGAATTAAAGGAAAAGAATTAATCTTAAATGTTACTTAAATACTGCTTGAGTTTTTGGGCCATTGGTGTGGTATGAATTAATGTGTATTTTGTTATCTGTATGTAGCTATGTTTTAAGTATATTTTTGCAGGCGTTGAAAGACAATTCACTGTATACAGTCATGAACCTATATTCAGTGAGCCTGGAAGAGGTACAGTGATTGCCACAATAATCGAGAATTCTAAACACTCAGACGATGCAACTCAATTTCAACCTTTAAAGAGCACTCAATACTATTAAGAGTAAATTATTTTCTATCCAACAGAATCTGCCTACTCTTAAATGTACAAACACAACTCGAATACTTTTGTGTAGCTAATTAGATAGAATAAAAGCACAATAGCTCCTTTCAGTAACATTTTATGATCTATCATGACAATTTACTAATACGCCACAGTTTTGTCTAAACTTCCCTCGCAAAAACAAAGTTGACTGGCATTCTTAATACATGGGCCTTTAAGTTTGATTGACTCTGAAAACAAGCTTGCAGGAAGTACTGCATTTTCACGTGGGTGCAGGAACCACCCAAAATTAATGTTAGGGCCTCTATCATGTGTCAGGCATGTGGCCAGTGCTATCCATGCTGCTTATTGTCTGCACCCCTGTATTTTTAGTTGGGTGGTATATATTGGGTATCTCTAATGACACTTAAAGATAACACCTCTTATAAAGGAGGTGCTCTGTGGCTAAATAGTTGGAAGAGATGCAAGGATGGTACCTAGGCTTAGCAATGCAGCATTGAATGTCCTCATCATGGTGGTGAGCAGGAAGATGAAAATCCTGTTACTAATGGGGCAGAACGCTTCCGAGGCAACACCTTCGCTGCCATTGAGAAGTGGTCACTGAGGAGATCAATGCTTAGCTTCCAGGATGTGGCTGCAATATGCTGAAAGAGGTTTAATGACATCAGCAGAGTTGCCAAGTTAAGAAGCCTATTTCCTATCTCAATTACTCTCTCTTCTCACCTGCACCATCCTGAACACCATGACTAACACTGCTCTCTTCTACAGCTTTTTCTTGCCCTCAGACAATCACTGCACCATTTTTCCTGTCACCTCCAAACATTCTTACTCACATGCACTGCATTTCCAAGCCAATACTGCTGCAACCTACACTTACACCTCACATCTTTCACACAACACCTGCATTATTGAACATAGCAGACACATTCTTAGAATTGCTTGCACTAACATATATAGAAATTCAATTTTGCAGCATAAAATGGATGCCTGAAGATCTGTTAAGTAAGGTGGCACTTGCATGCTGACCCTGTGCCTAAAGTACGGCACCTGCCCTGTAGATATCCTGAGCATGCCAAAAGCATTAAAAGGTTTCATTATAATAAAATAAATTTCCTATTATTTTCAGGATACTTAGGGAACTAGTCTTCCCTAATGCCTGACTGACCAAATAAAAAATTTGTCTAACAAATCATGATACTAACAGGCAGCAAGGGCTGCAGCACTATTTAAAAGGCATACATTCCACTCCATACAGTTTGTCCACTTGGGTAGCTACATAGCTTTTTCTGACTATTTTCTCCATTCTGCAAATGATACTGACTTCTGCAAAACAACTTGTGTTGGACTTTATTCCTCATATTTGACAATGGTTTATTCCAGCCATGGTTGGTTTGGAACATTGCGATTGGGGCTGGAAATAAAGGGAGGCCAGCAGATTATGTGGGAGAGAGGAGAACCTAGGGGAAGAGGGCACTATACAGGAGGCCAAACCCATAGTGGGTCGTCTTCCTCAATTTCACCATGGAGCAATGGGGACAATTTAGAATACAATATAACTATGTAGAACATATCTTAATTACATTACGAAATACACATGAAGAAATTAGACTGCCACTTTCGGAGTCCATCTAGGACCTATTCTTTTCTCCCCTCCTCTAACACTATCAACATCTATTGACAGGGGTCAGCTTGCTTATACATGTACACTGGTAACACCAAGCTCAACTTCTCCCCTGTCTCTCATGTCCCCTCCACCCCATCTATGCTGCCACATTGCTTGTCTAATATCTAATCTTGGATAAGTCACACTTTTCTCCTGCAACTTGATCTCCATTGCCTTGAGGCATCTGCCCAAATGCCATACTCTTGTTGCTCTCCTCCCCAGCTTCTTGAATCAAACCATTTGAAAACTCGGTATCCTATCTAATGTTGAACTGAGCTTTCAAACCAGTTTCCTACCCCCATCACAACAACTACTTACTTCTATCTCTGCTAGTTTTCCTTTCTCTGCCCATTATTTTGCTTATCTGCCGCTGGAAATGCTCATTCGTGTCTCTGTCATCTTCAAGCTCTGATTGGTCTCCCTTTCTACTGACTGTAAATGTCAGCTTATCTAAAACTCTAATGATCGCATCATATCCTGCACCAGCTCCCATTTAACTATCATCCCTCTCACATAATTCATGTTACATTTTGGTTCCACTTTACCACCACCCAATGCATAGCTCAAATTTAAATTCTCATCTTTTTCTATAAATTCCTCTTTGACCTTGCCCTCTCTGCCTTCATGATTTCCCCTACACCGCAACCTTCACTGTGATCTCTGTTTCTCTGATTTCACCCTCTTGTGCACTTTCTCTCCTCTCTTTACGCCAACATTGATTCTGTACCTATACCTAAAAACAAAGCACCAGACTTCCTTCACTAGACCCCCTTCTTTGTACTTCCTTTTATGTCTTTAAGATCCCCTTGAGATTGACCTCTTAGACAATGATATTGGCCACTCCTCCCAATCTCTCCTACTTTGGCTTTGCATTCATTTTTAATTATGCTTCTGTGAAGGGCCATAGGACATTTTTTCTACACTAAAGGTGCTGTATAAAAGCAAGTTGTTGTTGTTTTCCATGCTTCAATTAGTTGGTCAGTTTGTATATGTCTTGCTTTTATTAAAGGAAATTGAAATGTTATTGGTTCTGGATTATACCAAAGAAGCAGCTGCATAACAGCATTGGAATAAACCTCCAACAGCAAGAAGAAACTCTAACTTTCAGTGTAGATTTTCTTCACAACCTGTTTTAATATGTTTGCCTGTCTGGCCTGATTGCTCAGTTTGTGAGATCGTGCTGTACACAAATTGACTGTTGTGTCTCCCTCATTACAATTGTAACAGCACAGCAAAAGTACTGTTTCAGCTGGGACATTTTCAAAGGTGGCATATAAATGCCTTTTTTCCCTTTAGTGTTTTAGTTCCCTCAATGTGTTTCTTAGCAATGCTGCTTTCTTTGTACGCTATATCTTACATTGTATTGATTGCTACATTTACTGTCCTCTTCAATGTTTTCATTGTTTTTGAAGTCAATCTCAGTTTGTTACAATAAACATCAAAAGCCAAATTCATCTAAAATATATTATTTTCATTAACATGAAACCAGAATTTTGGAGTTTCATCACTTCTGTTCATTCTCTCCTGTGTCTCGCTGTCATGAATTTTCATCATCTATATCCACACTGCACTTCCATCTTGTGTATCTATAAATAGGCTGTGCTGTCTTCTCCATTAAGCATGCTTTCTTTTTCCATAAGTTCTCCCTGAGGAAGGTTCTTTTGGCTGAAACATCATCCAATCTGTTTCTTTTAGAGGGTTTATTATAGACCCAGATGTGATTGTAACTGCAGCTGTTACAGTGATGCAGTGTTTCATTCCGCCATTCTATTCATGTTATACCTTTCACTTGTATTTGAACAGATCAATGATGACAAATCATCTAGTACATAGCATCCAAGGAGAAAAAGTTTCAATTTAAGAACAGTTTATGCGGTGGATTTACATCCATTGAGGACAGAATTGATACAACCAAAACATATTTCCCTTGGGACTTCTAACAGGCGTTAGACACAGGTGACACAATCTGTCTGTCTGGACAAATCAAAAACAGAATCCAAAGCTTAAGGACAAATGTGCTGAAATATTTGTGCCACAAACACTCAGAAAATGTCACTGTACTAAGTCAGTTCTGACTGGATTTGAGCCCAAAGTCCCAGGAGTCGGAGGGTAACATTCTTATTCACTATCACTGAATCATTGTAAGGGTAAGATTTAGGGCTGTAATATTTTTGGGTTTAACACAGACAGAATTACAAATTCTGAAATATAAACCTCTTTTTTAAGTACAATTTAATCTTTGACAATTTTGTCAGTATCTTGTGCTGTAAGGGTATTAATTATTAAAGTTACTAATTTTTAAAAAAATAACTTTTTACTAGTAACACCTTGAGTCTTATGCTTGCTTTATCATTCTACATTCTAACCTTTATCTAGCTTTGTCCGTGGCAAAATATGGTAGCCTTTTATAGAATTGAATTTGACCTTTGCATGTTGCAAACTTGGATAATATCTGAGGACCCTTTGCAGTATTGGGTTGACCTGAACACAGATAGTGTGACAAGCCTGCTTTTGTCAGTAAAAACAGGTTTACATGTAGCCTAACTCCCTCCTTGCCACTACTGCCTTCCTGACCTGCATTAAGAATTTAGCTGAGGGTCACTACCGGTGTTGAGGCCTGAGATCTTCAAGTCCCCTTTTCTGATGATCTGCCTTGGGATACCTATTAAATATCCGCAGTTCACAAACGTGATCATAATGAAACCCATGGCCTAATATTATGTGCATCTTGGGCCTATTCATTCAGGCATAGGGATTGCTCGCTCCGTGCAAAGTTTTGGGCACCCTTCAATTTGGAACTCAATTTACTGTCCCTATAACTTGTTTTTAATGTAAAGGCAAATCTTGGAAGTTCACACCAATTTAACTTCAACATAAGTCTCAAATTGCATTCTGACTCCCACTCCTTGAATGGCGAAGTTGAAGGAATAATTTAATGTAGTGCACTAATTAGGAAATAATTTGCCACCTCAGTGATTTGCTTTCAAGTTCATTACTGTAATTAGATTATGAGTCTCTACAATCTACACAGTGAATAAATTGTAGTAACCTTCGTAATCTGCAGCAGAAAAGATCGACTTATCAAGAAATGAAATCAATTTCGAAATGAGGATTTACATGCCATGTTTGGTGGATTTTTATACCTTGCGACTGTACAATATTGCTTTGGTTGTAGTGTTATATATAATTCTTTCAGATCCTGCCAATTATAATGCAGCGCACTTACGTGAAGTGGTTTTAGGAAAACAGCAAGTGCAATGGGTTTGTATGTTCTTCTTCCATCTTTATTCCTAGCTTTAATATCTGTCCAGACTGATGGGGTGAAAATCACTTCTGAAAGCTATTAAAACCCATGTGAAGACCCTTAATTACAGTGATTTAAGGATGTATTGACAGCACATATCTGATATTAACCTGGCTTTAATTGGCATCAAATTATCAGTTTTATTCAGGCCACGAGTGGATGGTTTTGGAATGGGAAAAAGCATTCATTTGCATAGGGGCTACTCTTCTGAGGTTAAGCTGTGAGCACATTGATGGGTCACATGATTATCCTGCATTTATCCTGTACTCCATCTGATCAGAGATCACTTGATGCCAATGAAGGACAAAAAAGGTGGAAAAATTGAAAGTTTGCCAGAACTAACAACCCTCGACTTGAGCACAAAATACCTATCCCATCGCTCTGACCCCTTGTTTCATGGTGTTTTGGATCAATTCAGTTACAATGAATTAATTTTTTGCAATTGTTTGACCACAGTAATATCCTTATTTTCGGAATAGAAATAGAAAATTCTGCAAACAAACAGCAGGTCAGATAGCATCTGAAAGAGAAAGATAGGTTATTGTTTCAAAGATTGTTCTGATCAAAAGTTACACCTCAAAAATTCACACATATTTCAACTTGCTGTGCGCTCTAGTTTTTTTCTGTTATTCAAGACTTCCATTACTACTGCTGAAGAAAGAGACTTTTTTTGTCAAAGCTTTTCATCTTGCACTCATCAGGACAATTCACAATAACACCAAATTTAAAGGGAATTTGGTATTCTTGCAAAATGTCCTGATGAGTGTAAAATGAAAAGCTTTGACAAAATGTCTCCTTTTTCAGTAATACTCAAGTTCTATACTAATAAACAACTACTTCCATTATTGTGGTTCTCTATATGCTTTTTTAAAAACTTTTGCTGTACTTCCTTTTTTTAATCAAGTCATTTTGGATATTTGTGTGCGGACATCTAAATATAGAAAAATGTAAATAAATAAACATGCACATACAGCAGTGTATGAAAGATAGGTTGAATATGTTTACAGAGACCAACTAGATGCATTTAACTCTTCAAAAATCGCTGTAACTGAACCACTAACAGCAATTTTTCATCATTTTATATAACATTTTTAATGGTTATCAAAACTGCACTTGAAATTATGTGCCAAATATTGTAGTGCAATAAATGGGCCTGATTTTTAGCCCCCACCACGGTCAGGAATAGAGACAAATGGGTGGGGAATTGTGTGCCACCAGCCTGCATGCCAGTTCCTGAGTTCTACCCCGCTCCTGGGCCATTTTCCTGGAGGCAGGAAGTGACAGATAGCCAACTGGCCCAATTTAGCTGCCTCCTGGCAGCAGACTGGGCTGGGGTGTGCAGTACTCTGGCAGGCTTAGAGTCCTTCTCTGGCTGGTTGGGTGCAGCAGCAGCTGCAGGCCACCCTGTTGAGGAGATTTCCCCCCACCCCCACCCCCACCCCCACCCTCCATTTTGAGGCGTCCTTTCTCTCACTTTCTGCCGCTGCTTTGAAGCTGGAAGGCCTCTGGTCCTCCAGTTTCAAGAGCCTGTCGGCCATTCTTAATTGGATGGCGAGTTGCCCACTCTGGGGATAATCACATGGAGTAATTGTTTCCACCAAGCGCAGGCTTCTGATCCCCATTTGGACACCCACTGGTTCAGAAACCCGCAGAGAAAATTTTTCCCTTTATCCCTGCAGGTGTCTTTTGTTTAGACGATGCAATACATTTAAATGCCACCCATTCCTATTGCATTAAACCTTTAACCCAATGATATCAATCAATGACAGAAAGAGAGGGGGGGAAAAAACTTATAGGTGAGGATTGAGGACTTGAAACATTTCCACCCTAGATATCAATAATTGGGGTCTGCTATAAAATAGTCAAAAATGTAAATTTGAATTCATTTTAGTTGGAATCACCCGCATTCTGCACAGACAGAAGAAACTTTGAAGTTTCAGTGCTCTTGGATTCTGTTATGAATAATTGTCATATATTGTAGGAGGGAGATGGTGACGGAGTGGTAATATCAGTGGGCTAGTGACCCAGGCAAATGCTCTAGAGACATGGGGCAGGATTTTTAGCTCAACAGGTGCTCTCGATGGGCGGGCTTGGGAATGGACCGTCAACCGCGATCGGCCCCTGACCACGATTTCACGCAGGCTGGCCAATTAACGGCCAGCCGGTGTGAAAGGCACGCTGAAATGCTCAGCGCTGCCGGGGTGGGGGAGGGAGGAGGGCGGGTGCTGACGTAAGCACAGGCACGGGGTAGAGCAGAATGAAAGCTCCCTGAAGGCAGAGAGCTGCCTCAGGGAGCTGAGGAATTTAAAAGCAACAAATAAAGATTTTAAAATGCAAAAGAAAATGTCCACGCATCAGAATCAATCACCTGAATATATATTAAAATTCTGTCCAAGCATTTTTATTTCTTTAAATTAATAAAGGAAAAGCAAAATCCACCTGGCAGATTCGCCCGACTGCCAACTGCAAGGTTGTGAAAGCACAATTTGAAAACAGCTCTGGGATTCAAACCCACACCTCCACAAAGACTAGAAACTAAATCCAGTGCTTTAGACCCCTCGAGCTTAAATAATTCAGGGTCATTTTAGTACAAGGACATTAAATCATCATTCCCTGACAGGGAATCAAACCCAGGCCATGGTGGTGAAAGCACTGAATTCTAACCACTAGGTCACCAGGGAAGCTGCAGAAAGCATCCTTCAACAGGTATGTCTCATGGCCAGTATGGGGATCAAACCCACAACCTTGGCATTATTAGCACCACACTCTAACCATCTGAGCTAACCAGCCATTGGATGGATCATGAAAAATCCACCTTAAGTGGAATGTTAATGGGCTTAATTGCCCTCTTAATTGTCGGCGGGCGCGCTTCGACTTTCGTGCTTGCCCACCGACCGAAATATTGCGCAAGTGATATGGCTATGGGCCAAGTGCTGGTAAATAGGATTAGGTAGGTAGGTCAGGTGTTTCTCATGTGTCGGTGCAGACTCGATGAGCCGAAGGGCCTCCTCTGTACTGTGTGATTCTGTGATTCTGAGAGTGTGGGATGATGTTGGGACGCTTGCCTGACATCATCACGTGCTATTTTACGCTCGAGCGGGTAGGGTGCTCGCCCGCACACCGAGCTAAAGATTCTGCCCCAAGGTTCAAATCCCACCATGGCGGTTGGTAGAATTTAAAATTCAATTAATAGAAGCTGGAATTGAAAGTTAGGGTGGAATTTTCTGGTGCAGCCAACAGTGGGTATCATGGTGGGCAGGAGAGGAAAATTTGGAGTGCAGCCAAAAGGAAAAGGCAGCTTCCTGTTGCTGTGAAAATATTTAAAATTTTTCGCTCCCTACTTTCATGGTGAGTCGGGTAGCCCACCATGCCATGTTCAGAAATGCATTTACGTGCATTTGAATATCATGAATTCTCATTAAAAACACAGCTCACCATGCCCCCATCATGCCCCCTTCCAGATCAAATAGCTGCGCAGGCATCAAAATAGACCGTCATGAATTACGGTTGGATATAAGTGACATTCACCTGGTGAACTGCAATTCATTCGTGATCTTGAGATTTGTGTGTGCGACACTCGCCTACCTTTCATTGTGCTGTGCTCACCGCTGACTCCGTGCCAAGGCCAGTAGGAAGGCGAGTGGAGGTTGCCGTCTGGGGAGCAAAGGCTTGACTTGGGGCGGGCTGGGGAGGGGGTGGAGTTGACTGGACCCCAGGGGGAAGGGTGGTCAGACACACATTATGGGGGGGAATGATTGGCAAAGGGTGCACAGAGGCACATGACCATGGGGTGGGGATGTTATTCAAGGCCAGGAAACATAGACTGTGCTGGGTAATTGTGCACCAATTTAGAGGGCTGTACTAGCAAGCCTGTCCTGGGCCCAGTACAGGGAAGGGAAGTGCCTGTCCATCCTGTGTCAATCATGGTGTTCAGGGCATGGTCAGTCCCTCACACACGTCTGTCCTGGGGCTTGTTGGATTGGTGCTGTGCCGCAGATGGCACAGTCAGTCAGAGGGGAGGCTTTTGCAGCCTATAGATAGGAATAGGTAATACAGTGGTGGGTACTCGATGATCTCATCGTGGTATATCACTGTGCATAGGGCCTCAAGCTGGGGTAGGGTCAGGTCGACATAGGGCATTGGGATATCAACATCAAATGGTTCAGGGGGTAGGACAGGATACCAACAACAATCACAATGGGATCCAGGGTTAGAGGGGGGAGGAAGGAGAGTGGTTGGACAGAGGGAAGCCTGCACATTATGCTCTTCCAGCACGATGGGAGGGTCTTCAATGGTGGCAGTGGGAAGGGTGGGGGGGCATTGGAAGCTGTAGGAGATGGGACAGGTTGGAAGCTCATCTCATATTAAAACCTGAGCACCATGATATTGCAAGCTGATCCTATGACACAGTACAAGAACAAGCTATGAAGAAAATCGCCAGGGGAGAGGTCGAAGAGTTTGTGGGAGGAGTCAAATACTGCACTTTCAGAAGGAGTTAAAGGGTACCCTGCTAAGTTGCACTTTACCAAATGGAGGTCTCTGCAGAGCTGAGAGATGTTGGGAAGACTCAATTAGCAATTGAAGGCTTTGTGCACTTTAACTCACGGTGCTCATTCTTGTGAGAATCTATTTCACCCCGGGGCTGGATTTTGATTGTGTTTCAATGAGCATTTGTCCCTCTCATAGGAAAGCACAACCCTCAGAAGAATCCAGCTGTGAAGGGACAATAGCCATTTTGCATACGACTAATGCCCCAAAGACCTCCACACCTCAGAGCTGACAGCTCCAGGCTTCGTACGCTTCCTCGATTACAGTCTGTGCATTAGCGCATCGTTGGGCTCTAGTCTAATCCAAAAGAGTCAGCCTGTCAGAGCCTTGACTGACACCAATAATGTCTGGCTACACACATCCAGACCCTGAGAAAGCACTGTCATGCCTGGGGCCTTTGGGGTGGGGGGGTGGTGGGTGAGGGAGAGGTGCAGGAGGTGGGGTGGAGGGGGCAGTTCCATTGATGCTCAAGGTTGTGCTATAGCTGCAAGGGACGATCTGGGGATGGAATGGCTGGAACAAGATCATCTGCTCAATGTTTCCACAGAGACGAGCAGGAGCGGAGAGCGGATGCAGCAGGCAACGGTGCCTTTTTCCTGCCAATCAGGCAACTGAGGAGGAGAAGAAAGACGTGTCACCGTCAGGCAGGGCATGGAGAAGAGCCCTGCCTGAGGAACATGGGCAAGCGGGGCCCTATGAAGACCCAGAAGCTGAGGTTGACAGACCCATTTCACAGAGGTGTTTGGCACAACCAAGGGTATACCGAAGATGCCTATCATACCTACAGATGAGCGAGAAACAGCGCCATAGGTGCCTTCACAAGGCATGTGGTGGTTCATATCTGCCACACTCTTGGGGAGAAGCTGACTCTGTAGGGACTGGGAGGCCATCCATTGCCAGTGGCTCTAAAGGTGACCATTGCACTCAGCTTTTTATGAGTGGCTCATTCCAGGGCTCCATTGGGGACCACTGCGGCATATCACAAGCATCTGCTCATAAACACATCTGAGAGGTGACCGATGCCCTATTTAGCAAAGGAGACAATTACATGCAGTTCTCCCTAGATGAAGCCAACTAGACTGCCAGAGCAGTAGGGTTTGCAATGATCTCTGGATTCCCACAGGTGCAGGGTGCCTTCGACTGCACACAGATGGCTTTAAGAGCTCCCTGACAGCAACCTCTATGATTCATCAACATGCTGACCTGTAACCACCAAAAGCAGTTTATGCAGGTCTGTGCGAGTTACCTTGGAAGCTCCCACTACTCTTATACCCTGAGTCACTATCAGGTGTCACAGATGTTTGATGGGCCCCAGCACATCCAGGGTTAGCTCCTCGGAGACAAAAGCTGCCCCCAAAAGATATGGCTCATGACGCTGGTTAAGTGGTCACAAAGTTCTTCAAAGGAGAGGTATCAAGAGGCTTATTCTGTGACATGCTCTTTGATTGAGCAGACCATTGGCATCTTGAAAATGCATTTCAAATGTCTGGACTGGTCAGGTGGCATTCTCCAGTAGTCTTCCCAGAGGGTCTCCCACATCTCCTGATGGTTGTGCTCTACACAACCTTGTGCTACAACAGGAGAATAACTTGCCAGGTTGAGAGATGGAGGAGCTGCACGTCTCCTCCACTGAGGAGGATGTTGAAACAGCTGAGCTTGATGACGGCAAGGAAGCTGGGGCTCCAGAGGAGTAGGCCATAGTGCAGGCCAGATGTGGTAGACGGACCCGTGAGATGATTATAACCACAAGGTTCCAGGATGACGATGACGACTAGCTCAGATGAGCCATTTTCACCTGAGCCCACCAAGCTGTTTCGACATTAACAACTTTGTCGCTATCCTCAGTATCTCAATGAAGTTTCAGAATGAGTAGTTACAATCTGGCATGAAGGTAGCCTCATCCTTGGAATGCTAGGCAGCCTCTGGAGCATGTGGCCATTCTGTTCTGGGATCATAACTCCACCAGCGCGCACTGTGAAGCATCTCACCAGCATTCCACTGCTTATGGCAGCCTTCAAGAGGCAGGAGCAGCATGGCCAACCTCAGTGCACTAGTGGCAGTATGCCTGGAGTGTTGTTAGGCACCTCAAGGAGGACAATCAGCACTCACTGGTTCTTGCTTTGATACTTGAGGTTTAATCTGACTCCAGACTGTGATCTCTCCACAGGCAATCCCTCATACAAGATTAGTGTTCAAGCCTTGTCATCATACTGAGTCCACAGCATGAGTTATTCTTTAGAATGCAGTGATCTGTCACTCTCAGTGATGGGTGCAAGCCTGTGAGCCGGGTCACCTTAGTGTACATTGTGAGAGCTTCAAATGCAAAATCATCTGATCACTGACGATCGCTCATGACCCTGCCCTGGAGTATCCCAACTTCCTGTGCCACCTAGCCTTTGTAGTTGTGGGCCTGAGAATGTAGACACTGCATTTCAGAATTAATTAGTTAATTCATTGATAATAAACAGCACACATCAGATGTAGTGGAGTGTTATTCTGATCCCTATTGAGGCCTCCACATTTTCATTCCAGAAATCTCAGATGCCCACATTGAAACCAGGCACACTGATGGCATTCTCAAGGTCAGATAACCATGTCGAATGCCATCAGAGAGCTGCCTCAGGTATTTGGGCAACCCATGCTAGCTAGATCTTCAGATCCAGAGCGGCATCATCCTATGTAACAGTCCGGTATCTGGAGCCTCTGTTCTTGCAAGGTTGTTGCCCTCTAGCAGGCATTTCAGGAGTCACCGAGTGTTAGCTAGGTCCATAGCTCTGCATTAAGCAGGTGGACAAGTGGGGACTACTATAGGGCTGATGTCTAGCTGTAATCGTGGGCAAGACATAATGCTGCAGGCCACCAGGAGCGCATAAGATTCTCGAATATTGGCAGATATGTAACCCACACTCAAGCTCGACATGGAGGTCATTGAAAGATGCACCGAGTGAAATTGACTCTAATGCAGCTCACTATTAAAACCTATAAGGCCCACATTGACCATTCTTTAGTGCAAAAGCATCAAATGAATAAACCAGGCTGCAACACCCATACTCAGGAGGCCACATGATATGATACTTTGAAACAAGCCTCAGATATGCATTGCCCAATCACCATTTTTCTGGAGCCAGAGGCCTTGTTCATGTCCCTGCTGTGCACAGAAAGGCAACGCACTGTAATGAGATGGTGCGAGGCACAATAAATCTGAAGAGCACAATGGGAGATATGTGAGAAGGTGCAGCATCTGCTACACTTGTACCCTTGGAACATTGCATCAGACAGAAGAACAATTCACTAGATAAGAAGTTTACAGGAACAAAATATATTTAAATATGTACATAGTATATACAGATCGTGCAAGACACCATAGGCCTGAAACAGATGATGGGAGATATGTCAGGAAGTGTGGCATCTGCTACACTTGTATGAGCTCAGAACATTGCATCAGACAGAAGAGCCATTCATTGATGAGAAGTTCACAGAAACAAAAGGTGTTGACAGATGTGTATAGTATGTACAGATTGCAAACACCTGTGCCACCTTTGTGATCTCAAAATTTCTTACTTTTCCTTACCCTACCGCTACTTCTAGGTGCATCCCTGATATCTGCAGCGGAGGTGGAGGCAGCCTGCTGACTGCTATGCCCTGTTATCTGTGATGATCTTGGTGGGCGTCCTCTGGAGGGCACTGGCTTTCTTTAGGTCACCTGCTGTAGGGCAGATGCACCCTCCTCGGCCTGAGGAGCTGGAGTTAATGGGGTCACAGACAGAGGGAGCTTGGAGCAACAGGACAGCTCAGGAGAGTCCTGGGTGGATAGCCTCAGGTGTCCAGCTGAGGCTCCTCCCCCCTGTGAATGCCGTAGGTCCCCTCCCATACTCCTTGAGCAGAAGGGGCTCTTAGAGTGAGATTGAGGCGACCCATTCCCTTCTCGCCTAACAACTGCTGGAATGTTCTCATGGCTGAAGTGATGGTGTCCTGGTCTTTGTGCATATCCATCACAAACTGCTGGACAAGGTCTCCAGGGTGGTCGCTACCCTTCCAATGATGACCTTAATGCGCTGGCATGTTGGGGCGACGACATCAGACTGAAAGTGGTCAGATTCCTTCATCTTCTGTTCTAATCAGGTGACAGCATTTGACAACCCTGCCTGATGTGCCCCTACCTATCTTTGAAGCTCAAGCATCACTCTAAAGGCCGGGTCTAGAGGATCATCATCAGACTCAGACTCAGCAGAAGTCTGGCCTCCAGCAGTCCTCCAGTGTCGGTGACTTTGGCTGTCACTGCTTTCGCCTGCTGAGGAACAGAGTCTGTGCTGTGCTCACCAGATGGTGACCGTGAACCTGCTCTAAAACGAGGTCCCACCGAGGTGTGCATCCCTGTGTTGATGGAGAGTGTGGGTGAATGCAGTGACGGCTCTATATCTAGTGGGTCCTCAGCATCCTCATCTGAGGTGATCTGGGGGCTGGGGCTGATGGTCTGACTGGAGGTGTCCCTGCTCTTTTTTTGCTGGTGTAATAGAGAGAAGAGAAAATGAGAGATTTGCTGGATAGTCACCGATATTACAATTCCAATGAGCGGACAATGAGTTCTTGATGGGGCATCACTGGCTTGTTGGGGGACACCGAGCTCACCTTCAGTGCATGCACGGTCCCGCTCCTCACCAGCCAGCTCTGCTGCTTGCTTTTCTAAGGGGCTGAGTGGCCTGAACTTCAGCATCCTGCCTCCAGCCTGGGATCTCTGTGTGTGCTGAGTGACCTATGTAAGGGCTGAAGACGCGACTTGTGCAGGATGTGACAAGAGATAATGGTGTAGAAGTGTGTGTGAGAGAATCAGTGATGATGCCCCTTGTGCTGGTAGTGTGTGAAATCCCTGTGGACTGTAATGCTGTAAATGCTTGATAGCCTCATGAGAGTGTGAGTTGAGATTGAGGAGAAGTTTGACTTATCCTGACGGAGCAGATGAAATCATTCATCCTCTTCCTGCACTGGATAGTGGTCCTCTTCTGCAGAACCCTGGCACTAACCGCACTGGTGAACTCCTCTCAAGCCTTGGTGGTGAGTTTGGTCAACCTTGGGCTCCCATCTTGGGGTAAAGTATCTCCCACTGGTCCTCGACTGCCTGGAAGAGTGCCGCCAGTGCCTCGCCGCTGAACTTGGGCACACAGTGCTTGTCTCTTCTCAGGGCCATCACTTGCCACAAGAAGACCTGGTTGCAGAAAATGAATTTGTGGGCATATGACATTTAAATATGGTGCCCGGAAATATGAGCCGATGAGGTAACGGCGGGACGGAAGAGTCACAGCCCACCCCGCCACGAGATACAGCGTGCTGCACATTTATGCACATATAGGGCAGGATTTTCCCCCCGTCAGGGGTGAAGTTGAAGTGCAAGTGCGTGGAAGCGCGCCTCCGATCGGCACCCTCGATTGGGGGCACGCCACCATTTTACGTGGGTGGGCCAATTAAGGCCCGCCCAGCGTGGTGTCCGTACAGAAGCGCTATGCGCTCCCTGTGCAGGTGGGGGAGGATTCTCTAAACCTGAGAATGCGCTCTTTCATGCATGCATGTGAAAGAGCGCACTCATCTCCCTGAGGCTAAGTGCTGCCTCAGGGAGATCGGCTGTACAGTCAAAAATATTAAAAACAGAAAACAAAACTTCCCTGACGTGTCCCCTCATGTGACATTGTCACATGAGTTGGGACATGTCCATAATTTTAAAAAAGTTTTAATTAAATTTTTAAAAACCTACATGAAACCTCATTCCACCCGTGGATGAGGTTCCATGCTTTTTCTAATTCCCGCCAGGGCTCCTGGCCTGACCGCCAACCTTAAGGTTGGACGGACAGGTCCATTAATTAGTTTAATTACTCTGTCAATGGCCTTAATTGACCATTGACAGGTCAGCAGGCGCGCAGCTGATTTTGTTGAGCCCCCGCCTACCTGAAAATTTAAATGGGGTACGGAGACGTCGGGAGTTCCGCCTGACGTCACTGCGCGTCATTTTACGTGTTGGCGAGCGGGCCCCACCCCCGCTCACCGACGGGAAAATCCTGCCCATAATGAGCGAAAAAGCAGACAATCTGGCACGACAACCTGCCATGGCAGCCAGCGGGAGCCTTTCCTGTTCACCACCACCTTAGTCCCTGGACAGGTGAATTCCGTCCTTAGTCTCAGCAATGGTGACCATTGTTGATTGTTGTAAAAACCCATCTAGTTCACTAATGTCCGTTAGGGAAGAAAATCTGTCATCCTTACCTGGCCTGGCCTAGGTGACTCCAGACTCACAGCAATGTGGTTGACTCTTAACTGTCCTTTGATGGCCTAGCAAGCCACCCAGTTCATAGGAAATTTGGGATGGGTAACAAATGCTGCCCTTGCCAGCAATGCCCACATCCTGTGGAAGAGCAAATTAAAAAAAAAACTTCTTTGTCAAAATCAGGGGGTCATCAAAAATACAAGAAAACTGTATCCCAAGGTTTCTTAAATAGATTGCAATTTGTTGCTTGTTTTTAAGGTAAAACAGTCTGTTAAATTCCAAAGTATCTCAGTCCATGAAGTCCAAGGCCAGAAGCTCCTCAGTTGTCCTGAGGTACTCATTAGTGAGCTGGCAGACTGAGCATTGCCTCCACAGCTCATTGAACATCTTCAGTACAGCCTTATTTCATAACCAGATGGTCTGTCACATCAGAAGTAATCGAGTAACCCATCAAATCTTTTAGTTTCCTTGGATTTAGATGCCATAATGTTAAAAGCCTCGATCTGTTTACTTTTTATTATTTTGTTATCAATCTGAAACATCCATTCATAATATCAGGCTTACCTTTCGCTGAGATTTAATGTTCACGGGTTTATAAAATTCACAAGATCAGCGAAATTGAACTCCCAATGAAAATAGCGTATTATTGCACATCATATTTTCTAGATAATGAACAACATAAATGGAGCTCATTTGAGAGGAAATCAATAAAGTTGCTGTCACATTGATCATTACATTTCAGCATCATGCACATCTGGAGAAAATTGTAGTGGGAATATTTATCAGGGTAGTGTGCAATGTCAATTAGTTCAGCATCTGGAATATTTTCACTGACATTACATGAAAATTGTAAGGGCTCCATATTCAACTAGTGTACTGGAAAGAGTAATATTTACTTATCTGAAGCCAGAGGAGAGGGGAGAAATTTACCTTTATAGTCTAGTTTGAGCCTATTCGCATTATCAGGCTTGTAAGTATATCTCATCCCTCATGACCTTCTTTCAGAGTATGGTGCCCTTTGAAAGGTCATCATTCTGAGGAGGTCTATTCAATTCCTCATTGTGTACATATGAATATGATCAATTTCGCTTCACAGCACAATGCAGGCAAGTAGCTCCCCTGCCGTTAATTCATCTCTAATTGAGATCAAATCAGCTTTTTGGATTTCATTTTGAGAAAATCCAAGGATTTTAACTTTGAGGCCAATTCTGAGGAAACACCAATTACTACTACTACAGACTTGTTTAGACGGTTCACCACAAAGCCTTGGCGTGATCAAACTCTTCCAGCTTAGAATCTTGCACAAAAGAATCCTCTGTTGCTACAGCATACAGAATTCTATCAGTACACAGGGTAGAAGTCAGCATGGATTCAGAAATAATAACTCATGGAAAATGAATGCTATTTCTGAGGGATGAGTGATTGTAAAGTATACAATGAAAATAAATTATTGGGAATTAAAGCAAGCATTTAGTTAAATTCAATCTGACACGGACACAAGGCTCATGGAATTAAAAACCTGCTAGTGGAAATGAAAATAGGGTGGCAATAATAGCAAGAGATAATGAAAAATGAATAATAAGTTTTGTCTGGGGAAAATGACTAGCAATATCTCTTAGTTATTTTGAGGCTTTTACTTTCACACTATTCATGCCTTCGAGAAAATGATATGCAAAAGTATAAAATAGCATGGAAACAGACTGTTCAACCCAGCCAGTTTGTGTTGGAGATTATCGTCCACAGAAGCAGTAGTCTTAATCCCATATGTGCCACCCAGTTCACGTGTCCTTTTATTTCCTTTTCCTTAAAACACCTATCAAACCCATTTTTAAATGTTGAATGGCCTCTGTTTCAATCACTGACTGCAGTAATGCTTTCCTCTGATTCACAATCTCCTGTGTCTTTCTGTCCTAAATCTTTTACATTTTTTCTGCTACATATGTCCCCTTGTTCCAGACCCCTCAATCAATAGAAGCAAATTCTATCTCCTCCTCTCCATCCATTTTAGTTTAAATGCATCTGTTAAATCATGCTTGGTTGGGTGTCAGCTCTGGCTTGTTGGCAGAACTCTCAATTCTGAGTCAGGATTCTGAGTTGTGAATTCAAGTCCCATTCGAGGGACTTGAAAACAAAATTTATGCTTATACTCAAGTGCAGTACTGAGAAAGTGCTACACCTTCAGATCTTTCAAATGAGAGGTTAAACCAGGACCCCACCTGTTCGCTCAGGTGGATGTAAAAGCTCAAATGCCACTGTAAGAGCAAGAGAGTTGTCTTTGCTGACATTCCTCAGTCATCTAAATAGATTATCTCATAGATAAAAACAAAAAAACTACTGCAGATGCTGGAAATCCAAAACAAAAACAGAATTACCTGGAAAAACTCAGCAGATCTGGCAGCATCGGCGGGGAAGAAAAGAGTTGACGCTCATGAGGACTCGAAACGTCAACCCAGATTATCTCACTGTTTGTTTGTAGGTATTTGCCATGTACACAAATTGGCTCCCATGTTTCCTACGTGAGAGCAGTGATTAAACTTCAAAAGTCCTCCCTTGGCTGTTGAGAAAAGCAATATAAATGTAAGTGAGTTCTTTCACCACATAATCTCCTCTTTTGGAAACAACTCCGATTTTTCAAATCTGTTTTTATTTTTGTATTTTCCCACACCAGGCAGCACTTTAGATAATCTGAGATGCCCCCTCTCAATTCCCTTAATATCCTTTTACTGCATGGAGCACAAAACTGCCTATTTCACTCCAGTAAGAAATGACATGTACATGATGAAAGGCATCCAAGAGAAGAAGGAAAATTTGAGTGGAGTTACTGAGCATTCACTAAAATTTCAAGCCAATACCAATCAACTGCTGTACATATTGGCTCAGTTTAACTAAGGGGCTGATATCTGATAATGCAATTCCATTGCAATAATGGTCAGAATGACCCTCCTTCACCATTATGCATTCTCATCCCCCACCAACTCCCCACCCACCCCACCCCCCAACTATATAGGGAAACTTTATCATCACTTCTGGATACATCCAATGGGATCTGCGAGGGCTTCATTATGAAGATGTTGATTATCCCTGCTCCAGTGAAAATAGTCCAAGTGCCTCATGTCTTTCTTAATAGTTGTATATTCTCATCCTTGACATCATTCTGGTGAATCATAATTTTAATGATAATAATCTTTAAAGTCTTGAAAACAAAAACAGAAAGTAACAGCTTTCTCAACACAAGGCTGACTCAAGGCTATCTAACATAGCACAGCCATGGAGTTAATCACAATTTTAATAATAATGATATTTGTGAATAGTATCTAGAGGGCATCTTTGAAACAGTTCATACACATAATTATAAAAATTATGATATGCTCCCATATATGCTATGCTGGGTACTCAAGTTAGACAATGGATACCCATCTGTAATTTTGATTCAATATATTTTCAAAGTTTGAAATAGTTAAACTTTAAAAAAGTATTAAATAATTCATATACATAAAGTTATCAAACATAGTCAATGTCTACAAACATGGATGATGCTTCTTTAACAAGGAAAATAATAGAATACATTATTGAATTAAAATGAGATACTGCTTGTCTGACACAAAATAGTGATCCATCAACAAATACGAATAAAAAGGGAATTGTGTGCAGGATCTAGCAGATTTCCTAATGGCCTATTTATTTGTCAGTGTTAGCTGTCGAATGGCATTCTGAATATTTATTTTTGTTGTGACCATCAAGAGTTCACACTTTGCAGCAAGAACCATGATAGTTCTCCCTTCTTGCGATCAAAAATATTCTTAACACCTTCCTCTTTGAATGTGATTTTGGAAATATGTTATTGTACTAGCTATTTTTAAAAGGTGACTTTGACTGCCACTGACAGTTCTCATTTCTACGGTTTAGGATTGCTACAGGCCTCCTTTCACCATCGATAATTGGCTTCCTGCAGTCATATTTTCGTTCAGTCATTGGCAGTACAGAATTGAGTGCAGAGTATAAACTCTGTGTACCAACTAATTCTCTCTGGCTTGTACCCTTAGATTTTCTTTGCTTCTTGCATGAAACTATGTGATAGGCGTGCTTTCTAAAGCAATCCCTTTATCTTAAGAAAAATAGTCACTTTAAACTTGGCAGTATACCTTAAAAAGCTTCTCCCTGATAGACATGTTAGCCTTGCTACCTTTTATTGTTCAATTTAAATGATTGGACTTAATGCATTGCAGGAACTTCAAAGGAAGACCAGTGATGATCAAGGGATGCATCCTAATATGATCACGTACATTCTTTTTCATTAAATAGTGAAGCTCTTACGCAAATAACAGAGCAAAAAGCAGGAAGCTAGCAAGCTTAGGAATCATTCAATTTCCTGTCCCTGCTTATCCATTTACTGCCAGTGGAACCATTTCTGCTAGGCAGAATTCTATCATTCTAAACCTGTCAAGTTCCCCCACTTCCAATGAAGATTCATGGTTACATTCAGTACCGTAACATTAGTCATTTCACTGTTATAACTTACTTCCAAAATACCGAATGAGAAGAAGTTACAAAAGTGTCATTTATCTTCACCATCTGATGATGGTCTAGAAGAACATATTACACCGAAGATAATCTTTTCTGCTTTGGATCCATAACTGAAGATGTCCATGCAGAGAGAATGAATATCTCTCCACTCTCCTTTTTCTCTGATTCTTGTTAGAGCATGGTTTATCCTGTAAAGTTGTTAAGATAGTTTTGAAGCAACATAATGATATATTTCGTGATGCAATGATCTTATTCACAATATATGTAATGTCATTTGTGGTGTGATTAATCTGTCATCAACCTCTATTTTAAACCCCACCTTGTGTCTGTCGACTATAGGGCTTGCAGGTGTGAGAGTGTGTGTGTGTTGGGGTGGTGGGGCAGGGGGGTGGGGAATGAGGTGGAAAGGGAATGATTAATATACTATCGTAGAAATGTTACCGTGCAGAAGGAAGCCATTTGGCCAGTTGTGTCTGCACCAGCTCTCCAAATGTGCATTATGACTCAGTACCATTCTCCTGTCTTTTCCCCATAACCTTGCAAATTGTTTCCATTTAATTAATCATCTAATACTAGCGATGACCAATTTACCTGATTCTCGCTGAACTAATGCCTTGTGTCATTTTAGCACGTTCTGGCCAGTCAGTGAGGATCTCACACCAGTGACTCCTCCTTTAAATAGTGTTTCTAGTTGTAAGAGGCCAACCCCATTATGCTTCATTGGCATGTTGGGCTTTGGAAAGACTTCCATAATTTCATGTTAAAATGGTGTTGGAACCTTAATTTTCTGTATTTATGATGTCTCTGGTGGTCAATAAAACTGTGGTTAAAACAGTGGTCATCAGGAATATAGTGTGAACAGGATGGTAAGCATACTGCAGTAATTTAATTGCCTGCCGGCCCCACTCCTGACAATTTGGTGAAAGGGCAACATGTACAGCTCCCATTACGACACTATTTCTCCTGTGGTGATGGGGCTCATCACTTTCACCGTTCTGTGGGAGAAATGACTGTAGATGATGGGGTTCCATGAAAGCCCCTAATAATTTTGATCCATCAATCTATCCTAGGTAAACATCTATCGCTCCAAGACGGAGCCTACAACCTGCATGGCAGCTGTTTGAGCTTCAGCCAAAGCTGCATAGTTGGTAACACTGGCTCGAATTACTAGGGCCCAGCTAGAAGCGAGAGGAGAGTAGTTTTAGTCTGTGGTGCAAAGAGCAGAAGGGAAGGAATGTGTTTGGAATGAGAAAAAGGTGTTGCACTGTGCCCTTGTGATTGGATATTGAAGGATATTGTACTGGAGGGGTGAGGATTGTTGAGTGGTGGGGGGTGCTGTGGTGGGTGTGAAATGTGTGTTATCAGGTGTTATTAAGGGTGCTACACTCACCCTTGCTGCTCTTGCAAGGTTATTGAATCTCTTCCTACACTAAGGCAGGTCCTGGGGTGTGATGCTGAGCACACTGACCCATCCACTTCTGTCCATATCTGCTGGATAGTCAACCTGGCAAAGTTCCCATGGATGTTATGGAAAAATAACTCCATCCTTGCCAGTCTGCTTCCACCAATCCCTCTCATGGAGGCACCTGAAAATCTGGGGGATTCCTGGAACTTATCAGAATGATGAACACTGTTCCAATGAAATGCAACTTTGAGCTATTTTACATAGTCCTTGGGCAGCCCTACAGTCAGGAATGTTAAAATCACACAGGCCTCATGCTGCTGATGTCCTGGGGGGCTTGCTTTTCATCCTACTCAGCCCCACCAGGATCCTGGCTTGAGTGATTGACTGATTTCAACTCAATAGCTTTCATTTGGCCTTCACCATTTGCTGCTAGGAACTTATTTATTTAGATTATGGCCTTTCCCCTGAGAAACATTTCATTGTTTTTTGATGTGAACAATAAATGGTTCATTAGTCTTTACTACTTGTTTCTTACTCCAGGGATTCAAACACAAGGTTCTTGTAAAATAAGGGAAAAAGAGAAACAAAAACAAAAAAAGGTTTTGGCATAAAACCTTTCATTCCTCTGCCATGCTATTGTGACACCCTGGATTAAAAGAGATTTTAGGGCAGTGCACCAACATACAAAGAATTTCAGATAGTTGGAATGAAGAATGGGGGACACGCAGACCACTTCTTCAGCTAATTGGATGTGAAGTGACATTGGCCTTTAGTTCAGCCTGAATGGAGGATGACCTTCTTCCACAAAGAAGAGAGGGTTCAATGTAAATGGATGTTGCTGGGTCAAAATCCTGGAACTCCTTTCCTTAACAGCCTTGAAGGTGTTCTTACACCACATGGGCTGCAGAGATTCAATTAGGCACTCACCACCATCTTCTCAAGGGCGATTAGGGATGGGCAATAAATGTTGGCTTAGCCAGCAACATCCACATCCCATGAACGAATGAAAAGATATGTTTAGGATCTACTAGTTCAGTGAAATGTGGGCTTCTGTTTCCTGGTAGGCTTCTACGGGAGACTGATTGCTGTCCGACTGGTGGCTAAATATCTCATGCTAAGTGGTATGCTGAAAGTATGTATATATTACTCCTGAGAGCACGGGTGGTCTAATCTCATCTGTGAGAATGGGTTTTCATCTGATATCTGGAGAATAGTGTTTCTGACCACATGTGTACAGCAAAATCTTTATCAGCCCTTTGCAGATACAATGGTGAATGTATCTGATCCCTGCAAACACAGACAATAGCTAATGTTTCCATTATTTTATATAAGGGTCGTAAACATGATTTCTAGAGGCTATAAACCCATTAGATTGATATTTGTACAGTGGAAAACATTAAGGAATCAATCAAATGCATTTAACAAGATTAAATCAATAATTCAAGGCCATAGGTCTATTAATAGAAGATTTTTAGAATTCTTTGAGGAAGTAACTGAATTTGTGTATGAGGATAAAGTGGTGATTATTTTGTAGGACAAATTTCCCACGAACAAGATGACAGTAAGAAAATATGTCCACCACCAGTGCACATTGGAGAATTACAGACAGCTAATCTGCAATTTCCTGATATAAGATGATAGCAAATGCAGCTCCTCAACCTCTAGAGGGTGTTCAGAAAATATCAATTTATATCTTTTAAAGGGATTTATAAAATATCTCATAGTAGACTTATAGCTAATGAAAGTTTTTGGAATGAATGAGAATACTCTTAACAAATTGGCTAAATAACAGAAAGCAGAGCAATAATCAGTGGTAGCTGTGTTAATTATATGGCAATAAACAGCGTTATTTCCCTAGAATGAGCCCTGGAACTGCTGTTGTTTACAACATTTATAAATGATCTGCAGATGATAAGCTGTATGTGAAAACAGAATGCTCAGAGAAAAGGGATAGAATCTGCCAAAAAAGATCTATAAAAAACCATGAAGCCATTTAATATTATGATTAATACATATGCTTAATATATATTGGTGGTAAACAAAAGAAATATGATTATAGAATGAATAGGTTTTTAAATAATGTAAGCCAAGAAAAAAGATCTTAGTGTTTTGTTTAAGAATGGAAACAAATTAAACATTGTAGGTCAAGAAATTGGGTCATATAGTATCCATTTTTTGGATGCCGAATGATCGACTAAACCTCCAATATGGCAGGCAGGAAGTGCATCTACACTTCTGAGTGGAATTGTGCTACCTGCCATATTAGTCGAGGAGCTTGAACTGATGGCTGGTGCAGTGTTCAATGGTTTGATTGATCTGTGTTTGATTATGTTAGTCTGGTTACTGATCCTTGTTAACTGTACTTGATTGCCTGTGCCTAATCCTGTGGGTGGAGCTAGAGAGTTAAGCACTGATACGACAGAGAGAGAGTTCAGGAAAGATCTGGGTTCTAGACTGAGACCATGTGTATGTACAAAATCCTGTGAGCTCTTGGATACTGTGTATTGTAAATAAACCTGTTGTAGATTTGGAACTAGTGTCATCTCTGCATTTCTCTAATATAAATCAGAGATATAAGAAATACTGCAACCTGATGAATGTATAACAACAGGAACTTACACTGGCAACATTCTAAGTGGAAATTAAGGTTTGCAATTTACAGCCTTTCTTGCAGGATCTCTTCCATTGATCCACTTCCATATCCCCTGCTGGGAGACTTCCCTGGTGGCTGAAATCTCCTGGTGGGAAGTCTCCTGACATGGCGCCCCCTATTTTCCTGGCACCCTCACCTCCAGCCCTGTCTATTCTACCCAATATTTCTGACTACTAATTTGATTTCTAGGTTTTCTTTTTGTCTCTGTGTCCTATCAATCTGGAATTGTCACTTTGTCTTCACAAAGAAAGATCTTGGGGCCCTTGCACTGTTATTGCTCTTTAGCTTATAAAATATTCTGGCTGCAGACATGGATGCCTTGGCAGGGCTGACTTTGGGAGTAATGGATGAGGGGAAAACACCATATAGCAGGAGAAGATGGCAGTTGAAAGAAGATGAGGAGCAGGGCACTGAGTAGGGAGCCGCCTCTACAGAGGGTCTACAAAGAACACTTCTACCTCAATGTAACTGAGATGCAATGTATATGGTGCCTTTGCTTCACCACAAACACTGCCACTGAGTTACATCATCTGCTGCAGCAACAACTCCAGCCACTAAGCAGTGTAGGGATAACATTGCTGTGGCTCTCAAGGTCACCTTCACGTTCACATTTTCTGCTACTGACTCCTTTCTGGCTGCTACAGGAGACATCAACAGCATCTCACAGTTCACAGTACATGTATCAAGGATGTCACAGAGGTTATCTTCAGCAAAATAAGTACTTACATCTCCTTCCCTATGATAGAGTAAAGCCTGGCAGGCTTCCCCATGGTGCAAGGTGTCACTGTATGCATGCACATTGCCTAGTATGTTCCTCACAATCTGCCTGGCATTTTTATCACTCAATAGGGATTCCAATCCCTCACCATACAACTGGTTTGTGACCACAGGCTGGCCTGAGTCATCCAACTATCCTGGATGATTCTGTCATCCTGCACCAGTCCTCTGTGTCATCTGTACACCAACAAGTCACAGGCTGGCTATTGGGTGACAAAGGACTCAGGACATATATTCATGACTCCAGTCAAGAATTTGGGCTAGCTTCAGATCTCACCTATAACGTGGGCCATGGTGCCACTGGGAAATTCATTGATCAAACAATCGCCACGCTCGAGCTATGCTGCCACTACATGAATAGATTCTGTGGGGGGTCTGTGGGACAGAACAGATATTCAGATTTGTTGTTATCTGCTGCATTCTTCATAACTTCACCAACAGGAGAGATTATCTTACCACTACCTATGTAGCAATAAGTACAGGAGATTAAGAGGAAGAGGAGGATGAGTGGCGATGATTAAGAGAACCCCTATCTGCTTGAACACGCAGAGACAAACTCATCGAAGAGCATTTCAGCTAAATCGGTTCACCTATTCCCCTTTCCCCAATAGATCCACAATTCTTACCTCTCTTCTTTCAACCACCAAATGGCTACGTTCCTTTAGTCCAAACTTACTGATTTTCCTCTCATACCATCACAGTGGCAAATACCAACACCAAATCCATACCGAAAGACAAAAATGACCAAAGACATTAAATCACTATCAAGTTAGAGGCAGACCTGATAGTGACATGGGACAAAAATTGGAAAATATTGTGTTCCCTAATACAGTCTTTGATAAGTGAGTAGAAAATTCCTCCCACTCCCAAATAAAGAACTAACGCTGCTGAAAGAAGTGCAAATGTATTAATGGAAAAAGAACCCTGAATGCCACATAGTAAATCACTCTCAAAGTATTGAGGAACTTATAAATGTATCCTGCTACTCTCTCGTGATTTATTACATCATTAGAACCCCTGAAGTTTGTTGCAGTCTCGTAACGCACTCCCACTCATGCTTCATTTTATACATCAAAGCCTTTGTCAAACCATACATGGCATGAATTCTTCATTCACACAATGTCAAACTTTTATGAAGGTGCATGAATAACTGTGTGATAAATATAGCAGCACAAAATCTAATCACGAAAGCTACCAGTATACAATGTGTTAAACATAAATATTAGATAAATGATGGAAGCCTAAGCAGATAGTTATTGATTTCCTTGTAATCCTTTAGGGTGACCAGCAGTACAGGGTTTCTAAGATATTTTATCACATTACTAACTACGGTTCATTCAAAGAGACTGATTGAAGTTGTTTAAATTGCATACTTCAGCAATTAATGCTGCAAAGTGGAAAAAAATAAAATGAATAACAATTACGCAGAAATATTTACCATGATCTTTCCAAAAAGAGACACGCTGAGGTATTTTACATGGGTTCTATGCTGAATTTAACCTTTATCGTGTATATAAACAAAGAAATTTTACTCCTTGTAGCACTGAAATGCATTTGGCACAAAGAATGTGTTACAAATGTATGGTGCTGAATACGTCACAATCAAGTTTGCTTATATAGAGTAAAGAGAAAATGTTTTGAAAGGAATGGTGCCTAAAAATTCAAATGATGCAGATATGGTGGATGCAAAATGGTGAAATAAAATGAGCAGTGGTCAAAACAAGCACTTACCCAGTGAGTTTCCTGATGGCTAAAAATTAGTGCAATGGTTGCAAAAGTAATTCAATTACATATTTTATGATGTAAATCCATTTAGCACAACACAAATAACTTGACATATTCTGGCCTGGCAGTAGTTCATCTCATCTGTAATATTAGCAAGTAGAGACTGACTTGACGTGATAACCACACAAATATTATTTTAGAGGCAATGCATATATCATGTCCACAATGACCATTATATTTGATGTGGCTGTGGAGAATTTCAAACTGATTTATAGGCCAGGAAGGAAATAAAAAGCAGAAATAGCTGAGCTAATGCTTTCCCAAAGTTGCAGATCTCCAGACATCCATTTGGCCTGCAGTCAAAAGTAAGCTTTTTTTTAAATATAAAAATGAGAAGGACTGTAAAAGTCTTCAGGAAAGCAGAGCCAACTTAGCAAAATGGATGTACAAGTGGCAGATGGAAATTAGTGTAGATTAGTGTGAGGCAATACATTTTGGGAGAATAAAGCATAGACTAGTAAAATACGCTTAAGATGGTGAAAGGTGGTGTGATGACCCATGTGCTTTGGGAAAAAGCTGTATTTCATTTTTGTGCAATAGCCCCTTTAAGATGAAGATGAACTGGGGAGTATTCTGAAATAATGTTAATTTATTTCGGATTACGACATCTTTAGGTTCCAGGAAATGCCCATCTGAACTGAGGTTGCCACGGGGATGAACAGCTGAGAAGCATAGGAAAAATAGAATGTTAACTGCTGTCAGGCAGTCTTTCTGTTTGGCAGCTCAGAACACACTGAGAATTCATGTGAAAGGAGGCAAACAAGGTTATCTTTGAATGCATCAGTTGTTTTGTTTAGCAGTACAGGACAGCTCCTTGGGTTGAAGCAGGTCGCTGAGAATGGAGCAGAGAGTGTGTTACTGTGTGTTATACGGTTGGAAAAGACAGGGAGCTGAAGACAGGAAGAGCAAGGGATTGTGGATTGAACAAGACTCACTGCTGCTGTTTCAGTGTTGCCAGAGCCCACCAGACTGTTTGAAGAAATCAGAGAAAGGAGTCTGTGGGATTCTGTGCCATCAGGCCCATTGTGACCTGAGTGACAGAGGATTCATAGAGTGCTGTGTCAGTGTTAACCACGCCCGAGGACTTCTGATGGAATATGGCTGCTGGTGAATGCAACTTGAGTGCCAAAATGATTGATTGGGAAGTGAGAGATTGTACACAAAGGAGGATGAATTGAAAAGACTGTGGGATTGCATGTGCAGTTACATTTACATAAGAACATAAGAAATAGGAGCAGGAGTAGTCCATTTGGCCCCCCAAGCCTGCCACACCATTCAATAAGATTATGGCTGATCTGCCCCAGGCCTCAACTCCTCTTTCATGCCAGCTCCTCATAGCCCTCAATTCCCCAATACTTCAAAAATCTATCTACCTCCTCTTTAAATACTTTCAGTGATCTAACCTCCGCAACTCTCTGGGGTTGGTGCAGGAAATAATGCAAGTGCTTGTAGCTTGTGCTTGTGAGGCGTATCTTTGTTGTATCAACTACTTAAAGTGAAATTTACCCTTATATTTGAAATATCTTTCACCTGTCAATTTATGTTTAAATTTGTTGGTTTTAGTTGGTTTGTTACTGTAAAAGTTTTAAAAAGTGAAATCTTGCCCATCGGTTCACTTTCTGTTGGTATTGTAGGGATTACGTTCATTTAAAAGTTTTCAATCTCATGGGGATCCTAACAGTGGGAATTATCAGAGAGACTGAGAGGCTCATATACATAGAGAGCTAAAACAGATTGCCCCTTAAATTAGGATTGCAATGTGTGATTACCCTATCCCCATTCAAAGTGGTGCGGGCAGCATACAAAGTCTGTGCTTCTTGCTAATTATTTTCATTGTGGTCTGCAAGCCCAGTTCTGAATATCCTGCTGAGTGGCTGCTCATCTCAGCAAGGAGCCTGTTGTGCAAGACAAACTTAAAGCTAGCTGCACTACTTAAAGCCAGGCTGCTCTTTCTAAATGCAAGGTGCTTTCTGGCTACAGCAAAGGCTAAATTAGCTTGGAGAAAAGTGGAAGACCAAGTGGAAGCAACAGGGATGGTGCAACAGGTCAGAAAGCCTGCTCCAATGTTTTCTGATGCCGTACTGGAGGCCTTGGCGCAGAGATGTTCGAAAGGAGAAAGGTCCTCTTCCCACAGTGGGCTAGGAGGCCCTAAAGGCAGTAGGAGCAGATAACCATCATGGTCAATGTTAGCAATCCAGCCCCAAGGACCTGGATATAGAGGCATAAGATTTTTAATGCCCTCACGAGAGTGGTCAAAGTCAGTGAATGCATCTTCAAATGCCACTTCCCACCATTTGCACTACTAGCCTCACACACTGCTCTATTCACCACACGCGCTTTTCTCACCTACAAGCAGTTTGCATCAATCATGGCTCAAATCTCACATTTGTTGCCTCATCTCACCCACATACACTTACTCCTGCTGAAAGCCACGAAGTCACATTTCACAGCTTGCACACATGACAACTATACAACTGGAAAAGACCGTAAGACCATAAGACATAGGAGCAGAAATTAGGCCATTCGGCCCATCGAGTCTGCTCCACCATTCAATCATGGCTGATAAGTTTCTCAACCCCATTCTCCCGCCTTCTCCCCGTAACCTTTGATCCCCTTACCAATCAAGAACCTATCTATCTCGGCCTTAAATACACTCAATGACCTGGCCTCCACAGCCTTCTGTGGCAATGAATTCCATAGATTCACCACTCTCTGGCTAAAGAAGTTTCTCCTCATCTCTGTTCTAAAAGGTCTTCCCTTTACTCTGAGGCTGTGCCCTCGGGTCCTAGTCTCTCCTACTAATGGAAACATCTTCCCCACGTCCACTCTATCCAGGCCTTTCAGTATTCTGTAAGTTTCAATCAGATCCCCCCTCATCCTTCTAAACTCCATCAAGTATAGACCCAGAGTCCTCAAACGTTCCTCATATGTTAAGCCTTTCATTCCTGGGATCGTTCTCGTGAACCTCCTCTGGACCCTCTCCAGAGCCAGCACATCCTTCCTGAGATACGGGGCCCAAAATTGCTCACAATATTCTAAATGTGGTCTGACCAGAGCCTTATAAAGCCTCAGCAGCACATCCCTTCTTTTACATTCTAGTCCTCTCGAAATAAATGCCAACATTGCATTTGCCTTCCTAACTACCGACTCAACCTGCAAGTTAACCTTAAGAGAATCCTGGACTAGGACTCCCAAGTCCCTTTGCACTCCAGATTTCTGAATTCTCTCCCCATTTAGAAAATAGTCTATGTCTCTATTCTTCCTACCAAAGTGCATGACCTCACACTTCTCCACGTTGTATTCCATCTGCCACTTCTTTGCCCATTCTCCTAACCTGTCCAAATCCTTCTGCAGCCTCCCCGCCTCCTCAATCCTACCTGTCCCTCCACCTATCTTTGTATCATCTGCAAACTTAGCCAGGATGCCCTCAGTTCCTTCATCTAGATCATTAATGTATAAAGTGAAAAGTTGCGGTCCCAACACTGACCCCTGCGGAACTCCACTAATCACACATTGCAATCCTAATTTAAGGGGCAATCTGTTTTAGCTCTCCATGTACATGAGCCTCTCAGTCTCTCTGATAATTCCCACTGTTAGGATCCCCATGAGATTGAAAACTTTTAAATGAAAGGAATCCCTACAACACCAACAGAAAGTGAACCGATGGGCAAGATTTCACTTTTTAAAACTTTTACAGTAACAAACCAACTAAAACCAACAAATTTAAACGTAAATTGACAGGTGAAAGATATTTCAAATATAAAGGTATATTTCACTTTAAATAGTTGATACAACAAAGATACGCCTCACAAGCACAAGCTACAAGCACTTGCATTATTTCCTGCACAAACCCCAGAGAGTTGCGGAGGTTAGATCACTGAAAGTATTTAAAGAGGAGGTAGATAGATTTTTGAAGTATTGGGGAATTGAGTGCTATGAGGAGCTGGCATGAAAGAGGAGTTGAGGCCTGGGGCAGATTAGCCATAATCTTATTGAATGGTGTGGCAGGCTTGGGGGGCCAAATGGACTACTCCTGCTCCTATTTCTTATGTTCTTATGTAAATGTAACTGCACATGCAATCCCACAGTCTTTTCAATTCATCCTCCTTTGTGTACAATCTCTCGCTTCCCAATCAATCATTTTGGCCCTCAAGTTGCATTCACCAGCAGCCATATTCCATCAGAAGTCCTCGGGCATGGTTAACACTGACACAGCACACCTGTCACTCAGGTCACAATGGGCCTGATGGCACAGAATCCCACAGACTCCTTTCTCTGATCTCTTCAAACAGTCTGGTGGGCTCTGGCAACGCTGAAACAGCAGCAGTGAGTTTTGTTCAATCCACAATCCCTTGCTCTTCCTGTCTTCAGCTCCCTGTCTTTTCTAGCTGTATAATACACAGTAACACACTCTCTGCTCCATTCTCAGCGACCTGCTTCAACCCAAGGAGCTGTCCTGTACTGCTAAACAAAACAACTGATGCATTTGAAGAGAGCCTTGTTTGCCTCCTTTCACGTGAATTCGCAGTGTGTTCTGAGCTGCCAAACAGAAAGACTGCCTGACAGCAGTTAACATTCTATTTTTCCTATGCTTCTTAGCTGTTCATCCCCATGGCAACCTCAGTTCAGATGGGCATTTCCTGGAACCTAACGATGTCGTAATCCGGAAATAAATTAACGTTCTTTCAGAATACTGTGCCAGGCACATTACCCAAACACATATAACAATCACTGACACACTTGCCTCTTTCCTGCAGTACAAGGTAGACCATGATTAGTTGCGGCAGCAGCTAACTAGCAGGGAACAGGCACAACTCACCCAAATCCCACTATGGCAGCTGGGGAATTTAAATTCAAACAATAAATCTGGAGTTAGTAAACTAGTATCAGTAATGCTGGCAATCAAACAACTAGATTATCGTAAAAACTCATTTGGTTCACTAATCTCTTTAGGGAAGGAACTCTGCCGTCTTTACACTGTTACGACACCCGTAGAGACTGATACCATTTAAAAAGAAATTCAAACTTCCAGGCAATAGCTGAAAAAAGGTGACACAACAAGTTCTGATATTTTATGATTTTTACTGTAACAAATGACTAACAACAGTTTTAACTAAACACTATATCTGTTGGCAACTTACACTTTAAGCTACAGGAAGGTATGTTCCCCCTTTATACTTATCACACATCGCTTGCCAAGCACTAACTTTAGATGACCACCTCCACTTGATTCCCTTCATTTTTGGAGTGTTTCTTAAATTCACCATGAGCAGTAAAGTCTATCCCGATGATTCTTCTCCTCTGGCCACACCAGGACAAACCTCCCAGAATTCTGAGAAGGCTGCAGGATGTGTTTCTTTGATTAGACACCATCTCCCTCCTGCATTCAGTTGTGGTAGTTTGCAAAGCCAAGTAGCCTTTATTCTCTGCTGACCACACAAACCTGCTGTCTGTCTGTTATTTTCATTGATTTGCAGGAAAGCCTATAACCTAACCTCAAAAATGGTTTCCTTTGCACCCTTCCTATGGCAACCTGAAACACATTAGGCTTGCATTCAGGAAGAAATGTTGTCCAGTTATTCTTGACCCCAACTTTCTTTCATCTTCGAAGAAAATGGACAGTTTACAGTACAACTGTTTACAACCTGATACTTTCAACACCTTTCTGGAACTTTAGAAGACTCAGAGTCCACTCATTGTAAACTCAGAGACTGTTGCCAATGTCTCCAGCCGTGAACATCTTACATCATCATTCCAGTAACACAATCTGGGCCTCCCTTTGATCTTTACTGCCCAGGCCTGTTATCAGGTAGACTTCACGTCGGTAGTGGGGAAAATTCTAAAATCCATTATAAAAGATTCAATAGCTGAGCACGTGGAAAACAGTGGCAGAATTGGACAGAGTCAGCATGGATTTATGAAAGGGAAATCATGCTTGACAAATCTACTGGAATTTTTCATGGATGTAACTAGTAGAGTTGATGAGGGGGAGCCAGTGGATGTGGTTTATTTAGACTTTCAAAAGGCTTTCGACAAAGTCCCACATAAGAGATTGATGTGTAAAATTAAAGCGCATGGGATTGGGGGTAGTGTATTGAGATGGATAGAAAACTGGTTGGCAGACAGGAAACAAAGAGTAAGAATAAATGGGTCTTTTTCCGAATGGCAGGCAGACTAGTGTGGTACCACAGGGATCGGTGCTGGGACCCCAGTTATTCACAATATATATTAATGATTTAGATGAGGGAATTAAATGTAATATCTCCAAATTTGCAAATGACACAAAGCTGGGTGGGAGGGTGAGCTGTGAGGAGGATGCAGAGATGCTTCAGTGTGATTTGGACAAGCTGAGTGAGCGGGCAAATGCATGGCAGATGCAGTATAATGTGGATAAATGTGAGGTTATCCATTTTGGTAGCAAAAACAGGAAGGCAGATTATTATCTGAATGGCTATAAATTGAGAGAGGCGAATGTGCAACGAGACCTGGGTGTCCTTGTACACCAGTCGCTGAAGGTAAGCATGCAGGTGCAGCAAGTGGTAAAGAAGGCAAATGGTATGTTGGCCTTCATAGCCAGGGGATTCAAGTACAGGAACAGGGATGTCTTGCTGCAATTGTACAGGGCCTTGGTGAGACCAAACCTGGAATATTGAGTGCAGTTTTGGTCTCCTTATCTGAGGAAGGATGTACTTGCTATAGAGGGAGTGCAGCGAAGGTTTACCCGACTGATTCCTGGGATGGCGGGACTGAAATATGAGGAGAGATTGAGTTGATTAGGATTATATTCGCTGGAGTTCAGAAGAATGAGGGGGGATCTCATAGAAACCCATAAAATTCTAACAGGGCTAGACAGGGTAGATGCAGGAAGGATGTTTCCGATGGTGGGGGAGTCCAGAACCAGGGGGTCACAGTCTGAGGATATGAGGTAGACCATTTAGGACTGAGATGAGGAGAAATTTCTTCACCCAGAGAGTGGTGAACCTGTGGAATTCACAACCACAGAAAGTAGTTGAGACCAAAACATTGAATGTTTTCAAAAAGGAGTTAGATATAGCTCTTGGGGCAAAAGGGGTCAAAGGATATGGGGAGAAAGCGGGAACAGGCTATTGAGTTGGATGATCAGCCAAGATCATAATGAATGGTGGAGCAGGCTCAAAGGGCCGAATGGCCTACTCCTGCTTCTAGTTTCTATGTTTCTATGTTTCATGTAGTTGTGCGATATTCTATAAACCGCCTTCTCCTGGTCCAAGCTGATGAGGCGGGTATCTACCCTCCTATTCAACACATAGGTGATTGTATATCTGTGTATCGTGAGGTTATCAAAGATCTTCCTATTGGGTACAGTGCAGTTCTGGTCCAGGCGGATCATTAGCTCCCGAGCAGTCTTAACTCGATTGACAATTACCTGGGACAGAGATTTGTAGTCAATGCCAAGGAGTGAAATGGTCAGCCAATTTCTGATCTCTTTTCTCTCTCCCTTCTTTTTGTAGATGAGGGTGATGATGCTTTCATCATGGATTCTGACATTCTGCCAGCCAGAAGCTTACTCTTGTACACTTCCAAAAGGTCTGGGATAGAGTCAAATGCAACTCAGTAAAAAATAATTTCCAGGGGCCTTATCTCAAAGGATTAGTCAGCTCATCCAGAGTCAGTGGTTATGCTTGCTGTCATTCATCTAAAACCTCCAAGACAGAGAACATGAAGGATTAGGAGCCAATGCTGTATGTAGGCTTCACTTTGTACAGCCCAGCGTAATAAGATTTGCTGACCCTTGGTATGCCTGGCTGTGAGGATGTAACGGAGCTATCTTTTTCCCACAAGCTGCAGATTACATAGTCGTCTCTATGTACCTTGTGGAAGAAAAGTTCCAAACAAGTAATCCTGCTCTACAGAGAAAACTCTGAATGAGAAAATGATCTTAGAGGCCTCTAAGTCAAGGAGTGAGGCCTGCTGAGTCTTCACTTCTTGAGATCCTGTTTGACCTCAACCCCATCGACTGCTGCAGGAGGATCTTCTGCATGCTTTTCTGGAGTCAGACATTTCTCTCCGTCTCTCTCTCTCTCACACACACCTTCTGAACACCTTGGAGGATGAAGTATCTCTTGATATTCACTTTGATCTCTTTCCACCAATGCATCGGTGAATCAAAGTGTGATATCACAGTTCTTTGAAATCCCTTTTGACTTTCTCGAAGTTTTCTGGGGTCAGTAGTTTCATGTTCATCTTCCATACCCCTGTCAACCTTCTGGTCTTCCTCTAGGTGATAGTTGACCAGTAGCAGGCAATGGTTAGAGAAGAGCACTGTCATGGCGTTGATGGGTCTGACTGTGAGTACTTGGTACACAAAGAGGGATTTATCCAGGAACAGATAGAACGTCTGGCCTCGACCAGTTGTACCTATACGGTCCTCCACCCTCAGGGTCGCTGAAGGTGTCACACAGCTTGGCATCTTTTCCCACTTCCAGCAGGAGTCTGGACCTGGTGTCCAGTTTGCTATTGGCTCTATAGGATCATCCTGCTGCATCGGTGATGCAATTGAAATCACCACCTAGAACAATCAGCCTGGACATCACTAGCAACAGCAGCTGCTGGAAAACAGTCAATTGCTTAGTTCTTAGAGCCGGGGCATCACATTGATTAGCTGGAGCGAGGTTTTAGTAAGCATTTCTGCTGCGAGGAGGCAACTGCCAACTGTATTCTTTACTTTGTTCATGGTGAAGTTGCCTCACTGTAGCAAAACACAGGCCAGAGGAACAGTAATTGTTTCCTCCTGACCAGGTTGACGGTCCGTGAAACTATCATTGCAACCATTGCTGGTAGGTGCTGAGGTGCAGTATTCTGTACTCCTGCAGGAGAAGCAGGTTGGCTTAGAATTTGGTGAGGTATTCCAACGTCCAAACACATCGTGTAGTGGTTTTGATGCTACATCTGTTAATGGATGTCATCTTTATACGCATTTAACTGTGCGTGATTCAAGTACAGCTCACTAGACTGTTTGTCCATGCTGGTCCCAGCTGTTGGGTCTGTTAGTGCATACCCAAGATACGTGTAAACTGTTGCACTAATCCAGGCTGAGCTACTAGTCCTGGCCTCTCATGGGATGATTCTTTTGATAGGCTGACAATGGGGTGTTATAAAAGGGGTTGGGGGCTTGGACTGTCCCCAGTTGTACTGACACTTCTCTCTTTTCCTCATTTGCTGCTTCTGGCTTGATGTTTAGATGGTGTACACTGATCTCTTTGCTCCTCCCAGTGTTCTAGAGCCGAATGGGAGGAGTGGGGGAGGTGGGAGGGGGTGGGTGGTGGTAGTTGTGGACTTCTCTGCTTTCTTTATACTCTTTAGCTCTTTAGCATTTTGCCGCAAGTTCATTTTGGGCGGTGGCAATTTATTTTGTGCAGTTCTTCATGAGATGAGTAGCAAACGTTATTGTCTGAGGCATGAGGCACTTCTTGCCGCTATTTTTAGTTGTAGCTTCTCATTTTCTTGGGACCTTTTATTTGTCTTATTTATTTTATTTTACTTTTAACGTCCTCCCATTCTCCTGGTTATTCCTCTGCTGCCCTTCCTTTCATCAGCTCTGTCTGTTCCAGCAGTGGCTGAAGGCTGGTATTCTGGTTTAACTGCAAAGCTTTTTTCCCTTCTTGTCACTCGCTGTACCCTCTTTGTTGATTTGTTCACCCAGGGCACTTGGTGTGGAGAGGAGTGCTGATCTTCTTTAAGATGGCACTGCTATTGCTTCTTCTTTTGTCGGCTGCACTTTGATGACACTGTACTTTGGGCAGGCCTTGTAAAGATGACCAGCCTCCCCGTACAAGTTTGCCTTGGCATCCACTGTCAGGATTACCTTGATCTGCAGCTTGCTAATCCAGATCTTGAACAGATCGTTGACCTCAATGCTGGTTCCAGCTCCTTTTGGGAGCTAGCATCAGCACATCCACAACAGGGATTTGGGGGTTGTACATATGGACAGTACAATTCCTTTGCAACAGGAGGGTAAATAGTAGCTTCACAGTTGGGATTGACAGCAGGCTTCATCCCTTTCCTTTGAATGCTTGCAGAAACTTCAGGCATCCAGTAACATATTTAAACATTGCATTGAAATGTTCATCGCTGGGAAAATCCCATAGGCAGAATATATCAGCAGCTTGAAAATCGCAGCAGTCAAATAGAACCCCTTTCAACAAAAAGGTGTAGTCCACAGGTGTACTTTCTTCCCATTTTCTCACTGTTACCTTGACAGTTTCCTGCACCCCTTGGCTTGGTGCTTAGATATTGTTCCCTGCCATGCTGATTTGTTAGAGTCTTCTTCTGCTACAGTTGATAGACTGAAACCAGCATTGAGATTCGCCTAACTCAAAAAGAATCAAAACTCGCCACTCAAAACCAACTGATAATAACTGATAAAAACAAAAAACTACTGCGGATGCTGGAAATCCAAAACAAAATAACTGATACCACATTGATCTCCAAAAGACCAAGAAGTCTGGATGTATAACACTTACATTTCCTAATGGCAATGAAGGTAAATGTTTAAGAATACAAACAATGCAGCCCAGGAAGTAATACACAAAGGGGTATCCATTTTCTGTACAATATGGCCTTGCGTCCACATTGCAGGAATCAGCTCCCACGGTTTTTCTGTTCAGCAGAAGCAACCCTGTGCCTTAATTTAATAAACCTCTGTCACTGCCCAACTGTACTTTTCCTCACACCAGAGTATTTTACTTTATATGTGCAGAATTTCACCCATATGGGATATAAAAGATGATGAGATTGAGAGCAGTCTGTACATTCACATTTCCAGTCTGCAATACACATCTCAACACTAAACCTTTTTTTAATATAATGGATGGCTTCACAAGCCCATTCAGCAGCAGAAATAAATCCGATAAAAGCAAAATATTTATATCATAAGACCAGCAACCAAGACAACTCTGTAAGATCAAAAGATGGATGGACGCCTTCTGAAGTCGAGTCCATTATAAATGAGCTGCTCTATTTCTCTGCCACAACGCCGACACTATATCGGGAGAACTAAGTAGCTGAAACAGGTGACATACACCCCTTGGATAAGGAGATGTCACTGTGAGGAACTCTTGTGTAAATGTCCTTGGAGACTGAAAGATAGTTCATTCATCCTGCTTGTTGTGTTAATGGACAACTTCATTACACTTTCCACAGATGTCATTTTTTTTTATCAACAGATGACCTCTGTAAACATTCTTTTCTGTCTGGTTGTCATTTATTTACATTCTTTAGAAAACCTGCATGAAAATTACCCACATTGCTTCCAAGGGTTACAAATCCCACAGAATTCTCATCCTGATATGCTCGATGGCTGTTAGTAGATTTTGTAAATGTGTTCTTCATGGATTGACCACAATATTTCTGTAAGACTTCCGCTGATGATTTCTCCCAAAATGTTTATTCCCATGATGATGGATTAATTATCTGTTAGAATTTCAGAAGAAAGAATTTCCTAGAAATTTGGTTAGTGCTTGTGGTAAAGTGGAGTACCATGCACCTTTAAGAGAATGCAAGTGGACTAACCATATGACAGTACTGACCAATCACTGTACGGCATGGGCTACTGGTCAACTGGAAGTCTAGAGCTGGAGGTGGTTGTGGGAGGACGCAAGGATTTAGTGCTCTGCCTTCTGATGCAATAAAGAATCACGGTTTGTTCTTGTGTTGGTCTCTCTCCGTTACTGATATCAAGCATCAACTAACAAGTGCATATTAAGTTGTGCAATTCGAGTTTACTCAATGTGATGGTGTCATTTCATAGGCTGTTTAAACTGAAATGATATGAGCAATGTGAATGGCAACAGATTTTGTGATACCACAACAGTATGTGTCAATCTGGTACATGGTTGCCAGAGCTGAAAAAGAGACTTTATGAGGGGGTTGGGGTTGGGGTGGGGGTGAAATCAACTTGCACCCAAAATGGTTTCAAAATCAGCAGACCAATAGCGGCATACCCCGTACCAACCTGCGCCCCAAAGAAATCCACCTAATTTAAATGAAGCTGGTAAACAGTGTGTGGCAAATTGATATGTTTTTGTATGTTTAAGGAGCCAAACAGCAGGTTCAGGCAGCCATCCTAGATGCCCAATCCAATTTGATGTGCATTGCACTTCCAGTGCAGTTTGGGCATGGCAAATCACAACACAAAATTTGGAAGTGCAGGGAGGATTTTACACTGGAGCAATGGGTGGTAGTGAGTGGAATTTCTCTTGCTGTGACAGAAAGTAACTGAGACACACAGAAACAAGACTCTGTATGGCCTTCAGATAGCCTGTCTTATCCCTTTAAATAATTTTTCATCTTAAGAAGTAAAACAAAGTCTTGTGGTGCTTCTGTTATACTAAGGCATACAATCCTGATCCCTGCTGAACTATCATGAAGAGGAAGAGACGGAGAGAGAGAGAGGCAGGCACAGAAAGGAAACAGGGAGACTAGGTGAATGTACAGTGGTTCAGACAAGTACACAACTATGATGCTGGACAGATGGAGCGAATTATTGTAATGTGAACAGAAAGGCCTTGCCATCATTAACTTGTTTTTGAAAGGTCTAAAGAGTCAGCAAAAAACAAAAAAAAACGTGTTTATGGATAGTCTAGCATGAATGCAAATACAGTACAATTATGCAGCAAATGCATGAGTGCATAAATTTAATGTGCAATTAAGCCAAGATACAGATTCAAATGCACAGATACATATTGATATTAGAAAAGAGAAGGCTGAGGGTGATTTAATCGAGGTATTTAAAATTAGGAAGTGTTTTAAAAGGGTAGAAAAGGGGCAAAATTTTCCATGCCCGCTGGCATCGGGCGTGTTCGGTGGTGTAAGCAGACAAAATGGCGAGAAGGCCAAAAATTGGTTTCACGACATTGTAAAAACCAATTTGCAATTGTCTGCTCTGCCCATCAACGGTGGGCCGCATTTCCCGCCATCAAACATCAGGAACCTCATTGTAATACACCTGCATATGCCCAGCTCCAATATGAATCGTCCCCCAACGCTGGATCAACCGAGATCACGCCAACATGTTTCACAACAGTGTATATAAGGTGTGCATTTGGCAGGCTGCACTTCGAGGGGAACTCAGAGGTAACTGCATAATAACGTTGAACAGCGCTTGCTAGGGTCACCTGTTGGACTTCAAGGTTGAACTGCGTTTGGGCGGGGGGGGGGAGGTGGGGAAGAAGGCAAGGGTTGCCCTGTGGTTGATGGTAGTGCACAAGCACCTGTGTGGTGGGGGGAGGTAAGCAACCACGCATTAGGGAAATCTTGAAAAAAGTGACCATTGGTCCACAGCTGAGGCAGTTGAGGTGCAGCCACATTGATATGATTGGAGTGGGGCCTCTAGCTTATCTGCCCACTCAAGCAATGCAGAGACATGAAATTGCCACCAAGTACTTCAGAGCTTTGCACTCCTCGGGCACAGACTGAAAACTAATGAACATTTTAGTGGACGGCAGAACAGTTGGATGACAGCGCATGTTGTACAACCTCCTTGCTAAAGCTGGCCATGGACCTGTCACTGGTGGAGGCGCTCACAGCCCCTTGCCATGTCATCATCCCGGTTTGGACCAGTTTCCCCCATGGTTCAAGCTAACAGTGCAGCCTGGCAGTGCAGGTTAGGAGAATGTCTGCGTCTGGGCTGAGAGCACAGCATGCAGTCCAGTGGGCAAAGCTGCTGCTAATCGGTCAGGTGGAGTGGGGCAGAGGTGGGTGGAGTTTCGGGCAGCCATACAGCGCACTAAACTCTGGCCACCCAAGTGGTGGCCAGCACTCTCTGGAATGCGCTAAGGGGCCTTCAGACTTAACCAAGAGAGGTTCTTAGAACACCTAAGCTAACCCACGCATCTCTCTCTCTTTCATCCTGCAGCAGGAGTACATCAGGAGCGTGGGGCCTGGTGAACTAGCAGTACTGGCGTACAGAGAGTGGAGATGAAGGAGAAGAGGGTGACAGAGGTGCCTTGCTGCGCAGAGGGAGAAGCACCCTCAGGAATAAGGGGCAACTGGGGCTCCCACACATGCTGCTGAAGAGCCGCAAAGAGCTGCTGCTGGTCTGAACCTAGCTAGACCCATATGCTGCCTTTCATTCCTGCAGGTGACCGAGAACCAGTGGCGCTGAAGACTGTACATGTCTAGGGAATTGGTTGGACACATCTGCCAGCTGCTGCAGGATTTGGTGCCACAGGGACAAGGAGGGGAACGACTGCCTGTGTCAGTGAAAGTGACCACGGTGCTCAGTTTTTACACCAATGCCTCTTTTTAGGGCTCCACAGATGACCTCTGTGGGATATCACAAGCCTCCACCCACAAATGAGGTCACGGACGCCATCTTTGTGAGGGCACACAACTTTGTGCATTTTTCCTGGGATCAAGAGAGCCAGGATCCAAGAGCGATTAGATTTGCCCAGATCTTGGGTTTCCCACAGGTGCAGAGTGTGATCAACTGCACTTATGTGACGCTCAGATGTCTATTACAACAAGGGGTCAACTATGTCAACCGCAAGGGCTTCCATTCGCTGAATGTGCAGCTGGTGTGTGACCACCACAAACCATCCTGCAAGTCTATGCACGGTTCCCATGGAGAGTCCATGACTCCCACATTCTCAGTAAGTAACAGATCCCTGATGTCTTCCAGGGTCCACAGAAGCTGCAGGGATGGCTCCTTGGGGACAAGGGCTACCCGCAGAGGACGTGGCTGATGACACATGTGCGGCGGCCTCAGACTGCAGCAGAAAGAAGGTATAACAGGACTCATGCTGCAGCTGGCAACTTGGTGGAGCAGACCATCGGGATGCTGAAAATGAGGTTCCATGCCTGGACTGATCTGGTAGAGCCTGCAATATAGTCCACAGAAGATGTCACGCATTGTCGTCGCCTGCTGTGCCTTTTACAGCCTGGTGCTGCAACGGGGAGAGTAGCTGGCTGAGGAGGAGATGCAGAAGCTTGAGGTCTCCTCTGATGAGGATGAGGAGGTCCTCGGTGGTGACGATGGCAGCAATGGGTCTATCGCACTGGTCAGATGAGGAAGGCATGCTCGTGAGGCCCTCATAGCTGCTAGATTTGTGGAGGATGATGGCGACATGCAGTGAGGAGATGCCATAGATCCTTCCATTGCATCTGTGAATGTTTGACTCCAGTTTAGCTTATGACAGCGTACATATCCCCTGTGATAAGGCTTCTGTCATGGGAAAGCAGCGAAGGCATTAATAGTTGCTCGAATCCAGTAGGATGATGATGACATGCAGGGAGGCCAATCTAAGGAGTGCAGCGGACACCTCTTCCTGATGTTCCCGAGCTTGCCTTTTCAGCTCCTGAACTGAGACATGACCAAGTCCAGAAGTTCGTCATCTGACTCGGACTCAGCAGATTTCTGGCCTCCAGCAGTCCTCCAAGTGCAGGAGACCTGGGAAGACCCTGCCTCCACCTGCTGTGGATAAGACAGTGTGATGTGCTCACCAGATTGTGATCCCGAGGCTATTCTAAAGCCAGGTCCCACCAAGGTGTGTGTCTCTGTGCTGGTGGAGGGTGTGGGTGAGCACTGTGATGGGTCTTCAATGAAGGTGCCTTCAGATTCCTCTTCAGAGTTTTCTTCAGGGCTTGATTGGAGGCCTTGGGTCATGGAGTCTCTTGGCTGTTTTGCAGATGTGCCTGTAAAAGCAAGGAGAGATAATTAGTGCATGGCAAGGGAGTGTGCAACAGGATACATCACCCACAGCATGGTTGTCTGATCGATGTTGCACTGCTGGATCCTTACTTGGTAGAGCACCACCGACCTCATCGTCAGCACAGGAATGGTCCTGATCCTCACCAGCCAGCTAGATGGCTCTATTTTCAAAGTCCATGGGAACCTTGGTTTCAGGCATTTCTCCACCAGTTTTTGACCTCTCCCTCTTGCTGTGTGCCAGCTTGTCCTGCATGAATAGAGATAGAGAGAGTGTAAGCACAATGCCCGTCAGGCCAGATGATAAGTGTACCTAGCTTGTGTGGGTGATGAGTGGTCCCATGGGTGGGATGAGGACAATGAATGTGTGTGAGAGAGTGAATGGTGATGTCCCTTGCACTGGCAGTGAGTGAGATCCCTGTGGATGTGTGATGGGTTTGTGAGTGTGCGAGTTGAGAGTGGTGAGAAGAGTGACTTACCCTTGTGGAATGGAGGAGATCATTCATCCTTTTTTGGCACTGGGCGGCTGTCTCCTTTTGCAGGGCATTGGCACTGACCACCACTGCCACTGCCTCCCATGCTAGATTAATGATGTTGCTGCCCCTCCTGCGGGGTTAGAGGACATCACGGTGGGCCTCCACTGCATCCAAAAGGCACTCGAGGGATGTGTCATTAAACTGGGGGTCTGCAGTCTTCTTGCAATTTGGGGCCATGCAGCAGTCCTGGGCTGGAAGCACTGAGAGGTGTGCATGATGTTGCAATTTAAATATGGCGTCTGGCATGATGACGTGGCGAGGTGATGGCATGGTGGGCGAACGAGAGCCCCCCCCCGCCCATGCCATTGAAATGGCGTGTTCCTGGGAACATATCATTAATGTGGCGGGATTGGGACAATACAGCGTGAGAAACCTTCATTGCGGCCGACGGGTGAAAAGTCCTTTTACGCCCGCTTGGTGCAAATCTGGAACGATTCCACCCTTAGAAAAATTTTTCTACTTGTGCATAACTAAAGATCATAAATATAAGATAGTCACTAAAAATGCAGTAAGGAATTCAGGAGAAATGTGCCTACCTAGAGAGTGGTGGGAATGTAGAGCTTGTGATCACATGCAGTGATTAAGCCAAATATAATAGATACATTAAAGGGGAAGCTAAATTAGTACGTGAGGGAGAAAGGCAGAGAAGGATATGCTAATAGGATGAGATGAAGTAGGCTCATGTGGAACATAAACACTGAAACAGGCTAGCTGGGCTGACTGGCCTGTATCTGCACTGTTAATTCTTTGTAATCCTTTGTAGGCATTTATGTGTTTGTCATAGGTCAGGGTGTGTGAGATTTTAAGCTTTGGGGTTACTAAGCACAATGGCCCCAAAATTTTGGCTCCATAGCCAGTAATTTCAGCACTGTGGCTGCTGGTATAGTAGCAGGATGGCATCCGCAATGTTTCCATCCACTCCTTGCAAGGCCTGCACTGAACGCCATTTTATGGAAGGCATTAGCATGGGGGTTACATGGATGCAATACCAGGATTCATAGTAGGCAGTTTGTGATGTCAGTTAGCCATCTAATGCTGATTTGGCACCAGGCTTGTCCTTTTGGAGCATGTTGCATTAATTAATGCCCTCTCTTAAATGTACACAGCAGAATGAAGCACACCCCACCAGTGCTATTCAAAGGGATCATCAACAACTTGCAGGTTAGTTGCTGATTATTTGCTGCTGGTTCAGTTTGAGGTTTTGCAAGTGTTGGGTGTTTGGAGGAGTTAATAACAGTTGGTAAAGTCTGCAGAGAGTGGTGGGGAAGATGCAGCATTTGACTGCAAGGGTAGAGAGTGCACTATTTGCTCTCAGTAATGGGGGTTATAGTAACACGAGAGGGAGATGTTGTGGAGGCAGCAACTAAGGAGAGATGCTGCTCACAGAGCGGAGAGAAAGAGGAGAAGGAAAAGGGCTCTCAGTGAGAAGCTTTACCCACTAAGAGCACTTCTCCTAACTCCACCTAAACCAGGAGAAGTGTTTTCAGCATCTGCATTTTGCCAAGGAGTTGATAACAGAACTCTTCCCCGTAGATTGCCACCCTGTCGTGGTGGAGAGGTTTGTGCACTCCAATGATCCCTTCAATGATGCAGTCAGGTGCTCTTGCACCTGGCATGGCCAGGGGTGGTGCCACACAAAGTGCAGTCCAAAAATTCCTCAATGGCAGAACAGGTGTAGGACAACTATGCACCTCTCACCAGCTGCGAAGGCAGAAGAAGGCCAAGGTCATTGTGGTTTGACACGTCACCGAATCTGACCACCAACCTGTCAAGATTATGTGGACAATGTTAAGGCCCCAAGGCCCTCACGTTAAAGTAGGTTAAGCACAAGCTTCTACCGCGGTCCCTCTGCCAAGTCCTGTGGCGATAGAGGATTGGCAACAGGGATAGGGCAATGAATCTGGGACTCCCAAGTCAAGAATCTGCACACAGGCAAAAAGATGCATGAAGCTTGTTTTGGGACAAAGGTGTCTTTGGGCAGCAGCATCTGTGACTGAGCAGTCCTCTTCATGACATCATCTGCTCACCCCAAATGTGTAGGGGGCTAGAAATGGTGCCCTTAAAAGATTGCCTCACTTTCCCCTGGCTGGGGAACCACACCTAGCGGGATCACCAGCTTTGTGATCAAAGGAAGAAAATTCTAAATTTTGCAACTTAGAATGTTTGAAGACTCCTGGATAATCTCAAGGGAAATCTTCTGCAAAGAAGAACTGCAACCATATCCTATGAGCTGTCAAGAATCCAAACTGATATTGCAGGCATCAGACCCACCTTCCTGGGGAGGGGCAGCTGAAGGAACAAGCAGGGAATACACTATCCACTGGAAAAGAAAGGCTGACAGTGGCCCTCGTGCCCATGGAATTGGTTTTGCCATCTGGAATAGGACCTTAGATGCACTTCCAGAACTCCCCAGTTGCATAAATGAAAGGCTCATGACACTTCAGCCATAGCCACTATGCCACCATCATCAGCACTTATGCCCCAATCCTTGAGTGTGATGAAGATGTTAAGGAAAAGTTTTATTCTGACCTTGACCAAGTCCTCACTGCCATCCCAAAAGAAGAAAAAAAGATCAGCATTCTGGGGGTTTTTAATGCCAGATTTGACTGTGACTCTGAGTCTGGAATGGAACCATTGGGAAAAAACAGGATGGGAAAAGCCAATGCAAATGGTATCCTCTTGTTGACAAAGTGTGCGCAGCACGGCCTCGTTATGACTAAAATCCTCTTCTGGCAGATGGACAAATACAAAATCACACAGAGGCACCCTAGATCAAAGCATTGGCACCTTTTAGATTCTGTCATTATCAGGTCTCAGGTGTAAGTACATGCATATATCGCTCCACCCATACATGGACAATCGACTTGTTCGATCGGTGTTGAATGCCCACCTAGCACCAAGACATAATAAGGCTCAAAGGACCAAGAGGATAAAGCCCTGAGGCATCTTGACCAAAGAGAGGAATTTCAAGCACAGCTCACAACCAATCTAAAAAATCTTCACGCATTCAACTCAGTTCCAGAACAGTGGGATCAAATAAAGTCAGCTGTACTAGACTCCTGTGTCCAAGCCATTGGATTCAAACATCGTTTCACCGTGACTGGTTTGACGAAAATGATACTCAAGTATGTGAGCTCTTGAAACAAAAATGAACAACTTTCATTGCCTGGCAGAACAACCCAAGATCACAATTCAAGAAGGCAGCATTCCAACAACTCAAAGCTGACGCCCAAAGACAAGTCCTGAAGATAAAGGATATGTAGTAGGAAGAGAAAATACAAGAGATCCAACAAAATGCTGATCATCATGACATGCAAAGCACCAGGGTCATCTATAGACTGAAGTCAAATGGACAAAATATCCTTCTTTCAAAGTTGGTGTTTCTCTTCTTAAAGATTACAATGCCATCCATCAATGCTTCTGCTTGTGCTGCAATGGAAACTGAGATATCGGCCATCAGGTGTTGGGTTATGGTCAGATCCACAAGTCCTCTAGTAATTTGCCATAATTTCCATTCTTGAAAGGATGGGCTCCAAGCTCTTCTCAAAACTCTGTGTCAAGTTGAAGATTGACTTCCTCCTTGCTCTTTGACAGTGACAGCAGGCATTCTTGCAAGTTTGCCAATGCACCAAACATTCCTGTGTCCATACCTATCAGATTTTTCCTATATTCTGTCCTTCAAAGTCCTCACCTGAGGCCTTTGCAGCAGAACTTGTTTATGATGTTTAAGGGCCAAGTGCTGGTAAATGGGATTAGGTAGGTAGGTCAGGTCTTTCTCATGTGTCGGTGCAGACTCGATGGGCCGAAGGGCCTCTTCTGCACTGTGATTCTGTGATCTTACTATCTTTTCCCCCTGGCCTAGCTGCAGCCCACTCATGCCTGGTGGCTCACCTTGTGCAGAACCCACCTCTATGTTACTCTCTATAGCATGTCAGTGTTGGAGCTGGTGGCTGCAAATATCAGGTTAAGTGATGGCATTTCTTCTTCAGCTGTCTCCTCTTCATCTTGATTCTCAACCTCTCACACCACTGCCTGGTTAGGAGGCAGTTCTTGGGTATCTGAAGGAATAAAGGCACAAGGGCAGGGTTAGAATGAGAGAATTGTGGGGAGGGGAGGAGAAGTAAGAGGTACATAGTATTATGATTCCCATGGGGGGAACGGTAAAACAAAATAAACAAATTTATTGAATTAACCTGAAGTGAAGAAATTATCAACAAGATTCTATTTTTTGTAACTTTTGCTTTAACACAAATCAGAATACATGTAAATTAAACCTGAATTAACAGGCAAATTAGGGTCAGTACAAACTATAAATCATACATGGAATAGCATATACAACAAAGACTGTTTCACGAGATTACAAGTATTTGTATCACTCCCCACATAAATGTGGCACCTTGATCACGTACAATCTCAGTCTTTCCAACTCAGCATCCAGAATGTAGGATCTTTCAATTTTCTCACTCAATGGATTTGGTCCTTAATTCACCTGCAATGGTAGCTTCACTCCATATATCAAAGTTTCCCAGAGACGGTCGTCACTCGAACGGCACACTCCTGCAGAATCGCCCTAGCTAAGCTCACAACAATCTTGGTGGCACAGATTTGCCAGAGACTCCTTTATCTTTCCCTCTGTTTCTTGAATATCTTCTGCAGCAAGGCCTGCAGTGCAGAATCCAAGAACCTTGGGACATGCTCTGTGGTGTGTTGCACCAGTTTATGGATTCTTCCTGGTCTCCAACTCTTTATGAACCAGTTCCAGTCTCTGTTGCAGCCAGAATGCACCTTTCCTTTAAGATTATGCAGTCTGGCTTTGTGCAAACCTGGGCCCCCTCCTGGGGCATGCAGCCAGTCAGCATTGGGCTGCATATCATTACAACAATAATAAATGACAGCAGGGGCTTTGCATGTGGTCTGCATTATTTTGAATGGGTGAGGTGTAATGCCATATTGCAATCCCCGTGTCTGATTTCAGTTCCATCCAATTTGGCCCACATTGGATCTTATTTCTTCAGTGTACTATTTTGGACTAAGAGAAAGTGACCACTGAATGTCTTCAAGCCTACCACTCTAGCTATAAAGTATTAAATGGAGCACACAACTGGACCATGGGCTCATTCACACATTCACTTACAGGCTGATACTTTGTTTAACTGTGACCTGAATTTAGTGTCGAGCATGATTGAGAATCAATAATACGTTTAATTAAATTTCCATCAAACATGATGGATTCAAGAAACATGTCAGAAATTAAGCTTCAAAATGAGTATTTTTGTGCTGCAAAATATGTATGTGTTCAGTGTTCATATAGTTTATGAAGGTTAGAACCTTTTACCAAGTTACAGACTCTTTCTTAATGTATCAAGTTTAATTTGATTGATTTTATAAAACACATGCATACAAACATACAAATTAGGAGCAAGAGTAGGCCACTCAGCCCCTTGAGCCCGGTCCATCATCCGATAAGATCATGGCTTATCTGATTGTAACCTCAACGCCACATTCCCACCTACCCCCGATAACCTTTCACCACTTTACTTATCAAAAATCTATCCAGCTCTGCCTCAAAAATAATCAAAGACTCTGGGCGGGATTTTCCACACCCGCCTGCTGCTGGGATTGTCCGCTCCCACCGCAAGTCAATGGACTTCTGGCTGGGGCGCCACCTCACCCACGGCGGGTCCCACCCACAACAGAGCCAGAAAATCCCAGCCTCTGCTTCCACTGCCTTTTAAGGAAGAAAATTCCAAAGACTCATGACCCTCTGAGAGAAATTTTTTTTCCTCATCTCTGTCTTAAATGGGCAACCCCTTATTTTTAAACAGTGACCCCTAGTTCTAGATTTTCCCACGACAGAAAACATCCTTTCCACAACCACCCTGTCAAGACCTCTCAGGATCTCATTTGTTTCAATCAAGTTGCCTCTTCCTCTTCTAAAATCCAATGGATACAAGCCCAACCTGTACAACCTTTCCTCATAAGATAAACCTCCCCTCCCAGGTATTAATCTAGTAAACCTTCACTGAACTGCTTCCAATGCACTTCCATCCTTTCTTAAATAAAGAGACTAATACTGTACATAGTACTCCAGATGTGATCTCACCAATGCCCTGTATAAATTAAGCATAACCTCTCTATTTTTGTTTCCAAATCCCCTTGCAGTAAACGATAATGTTCTATTAGCTTCCCTGATTACTTGTTGTACCTGTATACTAACCTTTGGCAATTCTAGGGTGCCCAGATCCCTCTGCATCTTACAGCTCTGCAATCTCTCACCATTGAGATAATATGCTTTTGTTATATTCTTCCTGCCAAAATTTCACATTTTCCCACATTATGCTCCATTTTTGTCCACTAATTTAACCTGTCTGTTTCCCTTTGTAGCCTCCTCATGTCCCCTTCACAGCTTACTTTCCTATCTATCTTTGTGTCATCAGTGAATTTAGCAACCATACCTTCAGTCCCTTCATCCAAGTCATTTATATAAATTGTAAAAGTTGAGGCCCCGTCATTAATCCCTGTGGTGCACCACTCATTGCACCTTGCCAACCAGAAAATGACACAGTTATGCCTATTCCAAGTTTCCTGTTAGTTTAACACAGATATAAAGCTGACTCCAAATCTTCCTGTTTTAGGTCACAATTAGGCTGCTTAACTTTCCATTTCTTGTTCTAGTGTTTTCATTCAGAACTGACCCAAAACAATGGGGATCTGAAGGGTTCCAGCCCATCTAAATGGGAGCAGTGCTATTGGAGCTGGCTGGAAGAAGCCAATGGCAAATAATTTAAGGCAAGCGGTGACTGACAACCACTGACAAGGCATGATCACTGGTCCAAAAGGCAGCATGTCCATTTGCTGAGGTTTGTGACAACTTGCCTGATCAAAGAAAAATAATTAACTTGCATTTATATAGCATCTTTCAAAACATCAGGATTTCCCAAAGCATGTGTACTTTTGAAGTATAGTCACTGTTAATGTAGGAAGGGTGGAGCAAGGTCTCATAAACAGCAATGTGATAATGACCGATTAACCTGTTTCTGTAATGCTGATTGTAATACTGCCACGGAATCTTCGACATGCATCGGAAAGAAGGTTTAGCATCACAATGGAAAATGGTAACTCCAGCAATGCAGCACTCCCTCAGTACCTCACTGGAAGTCCACATCCCGTGAATGAATTAAAAAAAAGAAAAGAAAAGCAGGAGGGTTGGTCAGATGGGAAGTAAAGATAGAAAAAATACCCAAACCCAAACCTATTTCCAGTTTCCACAGACACGGGATTGTAGTAATTGTAGCTTTATTTAGTGTTTAATGTACCTTTAAGAATAATACTTGTTTTATTTTCCTTTATAATAGACTCTTACATTTCCCAATGACAGATGTTAAGCTAACTGACCTATAGTTACCTGTTTTTTTTGTCTCCCTCCCTTTTTGAATAAGGGTGTTACATTGGGAGTTTTCCGATCCACTGGGACTTTTCCTTCTTGGAAGATTACTACCAGTGCATCCATTATCTCTGTAGCTACTTCCTTTAATATCCTAGGATACAACCCATCAAGTCCAGGGGACTTATCGGCCTTTAGTCCCATTAGTTTCCCTAGTATTTTTTCTCTAGTGATAGTTATTGTATTTACTTCCTCTCCCTCTTTTTCCCCTTTATTATTTAGTATGGGAACGTTATTAATGTCTTCTACCATGAAGATTGAAGCAAAGTATTTATTCAACTCCTCTGCCATTTCCTGGTTCCCCATTATTATTTCTCTAACCTCATTCTGGAAGGGGCCTATGTTCACTTTGGTCTCTCTCTTCCTTTTTATATATTTAAAGAAGCTCTTACTGTCCATTTTTATATTACTTGCTAGTTTACCTTCAAAGTTTATTTTCTCCCTCTTTATTATTTTTTGGTCATTCCTTGTTGGTTTTTAAAACTTTCCCAATCCTCTGGCTAATCTTTGCCAAATTGTATGTCTTTTCTTTTAATTTGATACTATCCTTAACTTCCTTGGTTAACCATGGTTGGTGTATCCCCTTCCTTGAATCCTTCTTCCTCACTGGGATATATCTTTGTTGTGAGTCATGAACTATTTTCTTAAATGTCTGCCATTGTTCATAAGCCGTTTTTTCTGCTAAAATCCTATCCTAGTCCACTCCTGCCAACTCTGCCCTCATTCCTTTGTAATTACCCTTATTTAGGTTTAGCACAGTTGTTTCCGACCCAAGTTTCTCACTCTTAAACTGAATGCTAAATTCTACCATATTATGGTCACTGTTCCCTAGCATATCTTTTACCCTGAGATCATTTATTAAACCTGTCTCATTACACATTACCAGATCCAAAATAACCTGATCCCAGGCTGGATCCACAACATATTGTTCCAGGAAACTGTCCCAAATACACTCTATGAATTCTTGCTCGTGGCTACCTCTGCCCATTTGATTTTCCCAAACTACATGAAGATTAAAGTCACCCATGATTATCGTACAGCCTTTTTTACATGCTCTCATTATCTCCTGATTTATTCTCTGTCCTACAGTATAGCTACTGTTTAGGGGCTATAGATTACTCCCACCAGTGTCTTCTTCCCCTTGTTATTTCTTACCTCCACCCATATGGATTCTACATCTTCCGTTCCAAGATCATTTCTTGCTACCGTACTTATTCCATCTCACACTGATAAAGCTACCCCACCACCCTTTCCTTCCTGCCTGTCCTTTTTAAAAGTTACATACCCCTAAATATTTAGTTCCCAGCTTTTATCTCCTCGTAACCATGTCTCTACAATGGCTATAAGATCATACCCATTAACCTCTATTTGTGCTGTTAATTCATTAATTTTGTTCCAAATACTACATGCATTTAACTAAAGAGCCATTAATTTTGCCTTTTTTCCATATTTTTCCCCCTTTGATCCTATTTGCTGCTTTTTTAAAATGTTTGTACACTCTGTCCCTCCCTGTCACACTCTGGGTATCATTACCTAAATAGTTGCCCTGCAAGGTTACCATGTCCTTTTGCATTGTAAGCCTACATATCCCCTTTCCAGAACCCTCCCCCTCTCTATTTATTTTAAAGCCCTCGCTACACCCTAGTCATTCGGTTCGCCAGGACACTGGTCCCAGCATGGTTCAAATGAAGCCTGTCCCACCAGAACAGCTCCCTTCTACCCCAGTACTGATGCCAATGCCCCATGAACTGAAACCCTTTCCTCCCACACCAATCTTTGAGCCATGCATTTAACTCCTTGACTTTATTTACTCTATGCCAGTTTGCCCGTGGCTCAGGTAGTAATCCGGAGATTATTATCTTGGAGGTTCTGCTTTCTAATTTAGCTCCTAACCATTCAAATTCTTTCTGTTTCTGCTTATTGTCATTGCCCATTAAAAATGGTTGGACGTACTTGAGGTGAAGTCACCAATGTTGGCCGCTACAATTGAGAAACTACGTCAGTATTTTGTCATTCATGGACTACCAGAAGTAGTCATTTCCGATAATGGCATGGCATTTACGAGTCCTGAGTTTCAACAGTTTATCAGCCTCAAAGGTATCACTCATGTGAAAACTGCACCGTACCACCCTTCCTCAAACAGACTGGCCAAAAGGGCGGTTCAAACATTCCAGGCAGGCATCAGAAAGCTAAATGGTGATTCCTTGGCAACCAAGCTAACACGCTTTCTTTTTCACGACAGGAATACCCCTCACACAACAATAGGTGTCACACCTGCGGAGTTATTGTTGAAACACAGGTCTGGATTCTCCACACCCGCCCGCCACTGGGATCTTCCAGTCCTGCCGCAAGTCAACGGACTTCTAGCTCACCCGCGGTGGGTCCCACCCGTGATGGGGCCAGAAAACCCCAGCTGCTGTCTCAGGATGAGATTGAGCTTAATAATGCCGAATTTAGAGGGGAAGGTCGAAAGGAGTCAGGGAAGCCAGAAAACTAGTCATGATTGGCAAAATCAAGAGAGGAAATTTACCATGGGAGAGCCGGTATATGTGAAAAGTTTTGGGGAAGGGCCAAAGTAGTAACCGGGTGAAATAAGTGCGGTGATAGGACCTCTATCTTATCACATGGAGATGGGAGGCTGGATCATCCATAAACATGTGGACCATTTAAAGAAGAGAAAGGGACAAATCACCAAGATTTGGTTCCATCAGTGACCATGACCGGGTCTGTGTTTCCTGTTGAGGATACTCAACCCAGGACTGACATGTCTGATGTTTCTGTAAGTGTTGAGGATACAGAACTGCAAGTGCCCACGAAGTACCTGATGTTCAGGCAACTCTGGAAAAGGAGGTTTCTGACAAAGAATCTGAAGTTGTGAAGATATTCCACACATACCAGGAAACCAGCTAAAAGACTGAACTTGTAAATTCCTTACCCAGTAAGGGACCTCCATGCCTCAGGGAGTTTGAAGCGCTCTTTTGTGCGCATGTGCAAACTGCGCGCTAGGCCTGGCTCACCCTCCTTCCCCTACCCACACAGGTAGCGCCCAGCACTGCCGCTTGCGATCCACGCAGGGCAGGCCTTAATTGGCCCGCTCACGTGAAATCACGGAGCGGAGCCAAATGCGAATGGCAGTTGGCTGCCCAACCACCCCCGCCCGCCCCTGCTGAGCACCCCGCCAAGGGCAAAATCCTGCCCTATGGTTTTATTTAGTGTGTAATGTACCTTTAACAATAATACTTGTTAGATAGGATTACATGATCTGTCGTAACCAATAGGAGAGTAGCATGGGCTACCTGAACAGTCAGTGTAGAGATAGAGTTGGAGTTGAAAGCACACGTGTAGGTGCTGCTGAGTATATTCTAAAAAACCTTAAAGTTTCCACTCAAGAAGTGTCTGCTGATCAACTATCATTAATAGTACAACTCGGCCACCCTACTACAGGGATGGGGGCGCGGGCAACAAAAATCCTCCCAGTAAGTGGATTGCTCATTTGAATGTTTTCAGCTTCTAAGATTTCATCCGTGTTTCAGGCTTAACACTCTCTGGCCAGGATTTCCATGCCTCAGAAGACCCAGCAGCTAAATGGAGGGTCTGCTACTTTGAAGAGGCAAGTGCTTTATCAGCATTGGTTGTGGGCCAGGAGGAAGAGTAGCGCTTATCCCAGCCTCCAGAAAGTCTGTAAGCTTCCCTAATAAATAAACACCCATGCCATGCAATCGATGACCCCCATCTTGCAATGACTGTCTCTCCCCTGCATTCCCATTTCTCTTTCCAGTTGCTCCCTGACCATTCACAATCATCTCCAGACCCCCCAAGTTACACTGTAAATAAACCCATCTTTTGATCTCTACCCCAAGCTACAAACTTTCCTGCTCCTGGGCCTTGGCCTTTTCTGCATTATTCACCACCTGAAAGGGAGCCAACCCTGCCAATCAGGCAGGCTTCTGGGCAGAGAACCTGTTGGAAAAAAAATGGCACACTGTAAAGAAACTCCACAGTGTTCAGTCAGAACTCTACCCTGCCGGCTGGAAATCCCATCTCAGGGGCCTTAATCTGCAGGGCTACAGACTCCCGAGGCACCATTCTTCAGAAATATACAGGCAAGTAGTTTCTTGATGGGGGTGAAAGCTGTTTCATGTCAAACATGTTCTCATATTCTATGCTTGATCTACATATGCCAGACAAAAATGTATTTTTGTCTTGAATACGATGATTGATTAAAATAAAATTAAAAATCAACAAAATCTAAATTTATCTGAAAGCATCTATTTATTTTGTATTGGCAAAATGTAGAAGCTGGGCTTCATAGCAGGGAGACAAATAAGAAACTGGTCTACTTCATTTGTGCATACTTGCCTGTTACAAGGTGCAGGATGAAAAATAAATCTGCAGAACCATAGTCCCTTGTGTTGATCAATACATGTACTCAATGCAAAATCATTCATCCAAGATGGAGAATGATAATTGCAAATCATGCTTACTGAATTTGTTTAATGTTCTACTAAATATGTTTCTGTCATTTGTTATATGCTACATCGTTGCACTAAGTGAGCACTAAATGAGAAATTGAGACAAATAAGATGTTTAAAGAATTAATTTACCTTTCAGCTGAGATTTCTCTTAACTTGATTTACTATAACAATGAGAACAATAAGCTGGTGTCTGTTAATAATATATTAATGTAATGATGTATGACACAATTAGATGTTGGCATGCTGCAATGGATACAATTTAAATTGTGTCAAGGAAACTAATTTATTTATTATCCCCCAATAATTTTAAATCACTTAATGTTCAAATTAAATTTTGCTTTGGTGCTTACTCTTTCCCCTGACTTTCCTCATACATAAATAGGTGTAATTCTGTGCAATCCATTTTGACACATTGTGAGCACTGAGCTAAGTTATAGGATAGTTTTGTCACTTATCATTATTATATAGAACGTATGCGTGTCTTCATAAATCCTTCATAAATGAATTGTTTATGAGATTCTTGGATTTATTAAGGCATGGGTACCATTTTATTTCCAAGATTGTTTGCGACCAGACCATAGTTTTTAACCAAGTATGACTGTGTCACTTGAAATGTTAATAGTGCTCACAAGGTGTTGAAAATAACAAGGTAGGAAATTGTACTGAACATTTTTTGTTCTCTGCAGATCCAAGCTGAATTTAAAAATGCTACTTTCCACTGTGAAAGGTCTTGTTATTACTGTTCCCCCAAGGTGTTCATGTATTGTTCAGATTTATGTGCCTGTACCAACAGGGATTCTAAAATTCAAATTAAAAAGTCTTCAGCTCTCATTTCTTCAATAAAATAACCACTGAAAGCACTAAACAATGTGGAGACCTGGCTCGTGTGAAGACTGTATCAAAAGACACGTGAGACAATGATGTATAGAACATCATTTTACAATAAATCCCTTGTCAGACATATATTCTTATGATAGAATCATTGAACAGTACAGCACAGAGGAGGCTATTTGACTTATTGAATCTGCACTGACTCTTTTGAAGAACAATCCAGTTAATCCCACATCCTGGATCTTTCCCTATATATCTACAGTTTTATCTCCTTCAAGCATTTATCTAATTCCCTTTTGAAAGCAGCTATTGAACCTATTTCTACCAGTCTAGCAGGCATTGTATTCCAAATCCTAACCATTTGTTGAGTTAGAAAGTTTTTCCTCATGGCACCTCTAATTATTTTACCAATCATCTTAAACCTTTGTCTTTTTTTAATCTTTCAAGGAATGTGAGCATTGTTGGCAAGGCCAGCATTTGTTGCCCATCCTTAATTGCCCTTAAGAAGGTAGTGGTGAGCCACCATTTTGAACTGCTGCAGCCCATCTGGTGTAGGTACACTCATAGTGCTGTTAGGAAGGGATTTTGACTCAGCAACAACGGCGATATAGCTCCAAGTCAGGATGGTATGTAGTGAAGGCTCACTAAATTAATTCCTGGGATGGAGGTATTGTCCTAGGAGGAAAGATTAAATAGACTGAGCCTTTACTCTCTGGACTTCAGAAGAATGAGATGTGATCTCATTCAAACATACAAAATTCTTTTTGACAGGATAGATGAAGGAAGGATGTTTCCTTTGTCTGGGGAGTCTAGAACCACAGACTCAGAATAAGGGGCAGGACATTCAGGACTGAGATGAGGAGGAATTTCTTCACTCAGAGGGTGGTGAATCATTGGAATTCTCAGCCCCAGAGAACTGTGGAGGCTCAGTGGTTGAGTATGTTCAAGACTGAGATTGATAGATTTCTACATATTAAAAACATCATGGGGACAGTGCAGGAAAATGTTGTTGAAGTAGAAGATCAGCCATGATCTCATTGAATGGTGGAGTGGACTCAGAGGGCTGAATGGCCTACTCCTGCCCTTATTTCTTATGTTCTTATGTAATGGTGTTGATCAGTCTTGAGCCACTGGAAAAAAAATTCTCCTTATTTACTTTATCAAAGCCCTTCATAATTTTAAGCAGCTGTATCAAATCTCCCCTTAGCCTTCTGTGCTTTAAGGAGAGCAAGCCCAGCTTCTCTAGTTTCTCCATTAACTATAGTCCTTTATCTTGGGGAACCATCCTAGTAAATCTCTCCTGTACTATCTCTAGAGTTTGAATTTCTTCCTAAAATGTGCTGTCCAGAATTGATTACAGCTGGCTCCACGCTAGTGTTCTATATACGCTTAGCATAACATCCTGAGTTTTGTGCTGGATGCTTAATTTATAAAACCCAGGACCCCTTAAGCTAATGGTAATAATTGTTTCGTTAATCTGTCCTTCTACCTTCAAAGATTTGTACACAAACACCCCACGTCTCTGTTCTTGTGCCCTCTTTAAAATTGTACCATTCAGCTTCTATTGTCCCTCTTTGTTCCTCCTGTCAACGCCGATCATCTCACACTTTTGTGCAGTGACTTTCATTTGCCAAGTATCCGTCTATTTTACCAGTTTGTCTAAGTCCTCTTAATGTCTATTATTATGTTCCTCACTGTTGACTACATTTCCAAGTTTTGGCTCATCTGCAAATTTCAAAATTATGCCATGTAGCCACAAGCCCCAGTCATTAATGCATATGAAAACAGCAATTATCCTATTACTAAATCTGAGGAACACCACTGTACACCTCCCTTCAGTCAAAAAAATGCCTTTCATCACACCTGTTTTCTATCCCTAAGCTGCTTTTGCATCCACTGCTCCTTTTATCCCATGGGTTTCAATTTTGATAACAAGCCTATTACACAATACTTTATCAAACACTTTTTGAAAGTCCATAAATGCATCAACTGCACTGCCTTCAGCAAGACTTTCTGCTACCTCATCAAGAAGTTCAATCAAGTTAGTCAAACATGCTTTGTTCTTAACAAATCCATGCTCGCTCTCTTTTATTAGTCTATACTTATCCAAGTAGCTGTTTGTTTCTATTCTTCTGGATGATTATTTTTAAATGCTTCCCCATCACCAGTGTTAAACTGACTGACCTGTAAGTGTCAGGTTTATCCTTCTCCCTTTTTTTGAACAAGAGTGTGACATTTGCAATCCTCAAGTCCTCTGACACCACCCCCTGTATCTAAGGAGAATTGGAAGCTTGTGATGAGCACCTCCACTGCTCCTGCCTTTACTTCCTTCAACAACCTAGAATGCATCCCATCCAGACTGGGTGACTTATCCACTTCAAGTACTGTAAGCCTTTATAGCACAGTCTCTTTGTATATTTTTAGTTGGTGCAGTATCTTGATAATCCCCTTGTTTACCATAGCTTTGGTAAAGTATTTTTCCTTGATAGGCACAGATGCAAAGTATTCAGTATCTCAGCCATGTCTTTTGCCTTCACTAATAGATCTCTATTTTGGCTCCTAATTGGCCCATTGCACATCTGAGAACCCTCTTAATGTTAAGATGCCTATAAAAGATTCCCTTTTATATTAGTCACCAATAAATTCTCACCTTGTCTGTTCTGCTTGTTTCCATTTTCACTTCTCTTCTCTATCTTTAATATTCAGTGTTATTCTCTCTTGCATTATCAAACTGCCATCTCCTCAATCCTTTAACTCCTTTGTCATTCAGGAAATTCTGGTTTTGGTTGCTTTCCCTTTCCCCATTGCTGATCCATCTCTTCTAACACTGTTCCACTACATTTGCCCCTGCCAGTCTTTGACTCCAATTTATCCAGGTCATGTTGTTTTTCATCCAATTAAGTATTCTTATTCTAGATTGCTCCTTGTCCTTCTCTATACTTAATCTAAACTTTCTGATGTTATGAACACTATTTCTGAGACTCTCCCCCATTGTGACATTCTCCACTTGACCCAGTTAATTCCCTGGAACTAGATCCAGTAACAGCTCCTTCCTCATGTGGCAGGAAACATACTGATCCAGCAACTTGTTCCGAACATTCTTCAGAAATTCCTAGTCCGTTCTTAACTTAACAAATCACTGCTCAATTCAATATTGGGGTAATTAAGGCTTCTATTATCACTACTCTATCGTTCATGCAACTCTCAGTAATGGACCTGCAAATATACTCCTCTACATCTTTACTATTATTTGGTACGCATAAAATACAGCAAGTAGCATATTTCCTTTCTTGCTTCATGATTCTGCCTTTGACCCCATAAGAACATTTTCTCTTTCTAGCACTATTAATTTCCTTAATCAAAACCGTTACTCCTCCTCCAGTTTCTCCTTCCCTATCTTTCCTGAATACTTTGTACCCAGGACTATTAAGCATCCAATCAGTCTCTTTTGAGTCTGTTCTCCATTATCAACACTACATCACATTTGCAGGGGGCATTGTTTGCGTCTGCAGCTTAATTAATTACACATGGTACATTTACACACAACTTTTTACTCCAAACCTGACATACATGTGAGCTATGAAAATACAAATTAGGAGCAGGAGTAGGCCACTCAGCCCCTCGAGCCTGCTCCACCATTCAATAAGATCATGGCTGATCTGATTGTATTCTCAACTCCACATTCCCGCCTACTCCTGATAACCTTTTACCCCCTTGTTAATCAAGAAACTATCTAGCACTGCCTTAAAAATATTCGAAGACTCTGCTTCCACTGCCTTTTGAGGAAGAGAGTTCCAAAGTCATGACCCTCTGGGAGCAAAAAATTCTCCTTATCTCTGCCTTAAATGAGTGACCCCTTATCTTCAAACAATGACCCCTAGTGCTGAATTCTTCCACAAGAGGAAGCATCCTCTCCGCATCCACCATGTCAAGATGCCTCAGGATCTTAAAGGTTTCAAGCAAGTCACTCTTCTAGACACCAGTGGATACAGGCCTAACCTGCCCAAACTTTCCTCATAAGACAACCTGCCCATTCCTGGTATTAGTCTAGTAAACCTTCTCTGAACTACTTCAACACATTTACATCCTTACTTAAATAAGGAGACCAATACTGTACACAGTACTCCAGATTTGGTTTCCCCAGTGTCGTGTAGAACTGAAGCATAACCTCACTACTTTTGTAATCAATTCCCCTCACAATAAATTACAATCTTCTATGAGCTTTCATAATTACCTGCTGTACCTGCATACTAGCGTTTTGTGATTTATGCACTATAACACCCAGATCCTTCTGAATCTCAGAGCTCTGTAATCTCTCACCATTTAGATAATAAGCTTCTGTTTTATTCTTCCTGCCAAAATGAACAATTTCATATTTTCCCACACTAAGAACATAAGAATATCAGAAATAGGAGCAGGGGTAGGCCATTCGGCCCCTCAAGTCTGCCCCACCATTCAATAAGATCATGGCTGATCTGCCCCAGGCCTCAACTCCTCTTTTGAGCCAGCTCCTCATAACCCTCAACTCCCCGATATTTCAAAACTCCATTTGCCAGATATTTGCTCACTCACCTAACCTATTAGGTTATTAGAATAAATTAGAATAATTTTTTTTATTCACTCATGGGATTTGGACTTCACTGGCTGGGCCTGCATTTATTGCCCATTCCTAGTTGCCCTTGTGGAGGTGGTGGTGCTCTGCCGTCTTGAACCATCACAGTCCATGTGGTGTAGGTACATCCACAGTGCTGTTAGGAAGGGAGTTCCAGGATTTTGACCCAGTGACTGTGAAGGAACGGTGATATATTTCCAAGTCAAGATGGTAAGTGACTTGGAGGGGAACTTCCAGGTGGTGATGTTCCCATCTATCTGTTGCCCCTGTCCTGCTAGATGGTAGTGGCTACGGGTTTGGAAGGTGCTGTCTAAGGAGCCTTGGCGAATTCCTGCATCTATGTCCCTAAATAGCTTCCTTTTGTGCTCTTCACAACTTACTTTCCTACCTATCTTTGTGTCATCAGAAAATTCAGCAACCATTCCTTCGGTCCCTTCATCCAAGTCATTTTGTAAAAGTTGAGGCACCAGCATTTATCCCTGTGGCACATCACTCATTACATCCTGCCTATACCAACTCTCTGTTTCCTGTCAGCTAGTCAATCTTCTATCCATGCCAATATATTAGCCCTACACCATGAGCTTCTATTTTTTGCAATAACCTATGGTGTGGCACCTTATCAAATACCATCCGAAAATGTAAGTACAGTATATCCACCAGTTCTCCCTTATCCACAGCAACGTGACAGTTTCAAAGATCTCCAATAAATTGGTTGAACTTGATTTCCCTTGCACAAAATCATGTTGACTCTGCCTGGTTGCCTTGATTTTTTCCAAGTGCCCTGCTATAACATCTTTAATAAAAGCTTTTAACATTTTCTTTATGACTGATGTTAGGCTAACTGGCCTGTAGTTTCCTATTTTCTGTGTCCCTCCCGTTTTGAATAAAGGAGTTACATTTGCTACTTTCCAATCTAATGGAACCTTCCCCGAATCAATGTCATCATGTAGCCATGTCTCAGTAATAGCTATCAGATTGTATTTATTTATTTATATTTACACTTTCAGTTCATCTGTTTTGTTCCAAATGCTATGTGTGTTCAGATACAGAGCCATTAGTTTCTTCTCTTATTATTTTTGTAATGTCTAGCCTTATTTGCTGAGTTACGCTTGGGGCAGAATATTATGCTTGGTGTGCGGGCGTGTGCCCACATGCTTGAGCATAAAATGACGCATGATGACATCCGGCGTGCGTCCCGACGTCATCACGCAGTCTCGCGATGTTTCGTTCGGCGGGCGCGCGCCGGAGTTGGCTGCCTGCCCACCGGTAATTAAAAGGCCTATTAAGACCATTAACAATCTAATTAAATTCAAATTTATGCTGCCTGTCCAGTCGAACGGTTGGCGGGCAGGCGAAAAGGCCAAGCGGCCTTTACATTTTTTAGGAAACCTTATCTATGAGCGGGATAAGGTTTCCTAAAGCAAATAAGCATTAAATAAAAACTTAATTTTTGAATTAAAAACATGTCCCAGCTCATGTGACAGAGTCACATGAGGGGACATGATTTATTAAATTTTTATCCTCTTCATTATTTTTTTCACGCAGCCCTTCAATCTCCCTGTGGCAGCTCCGCGCCTCAGGGAGATTGAAGCGCTCTTTCTCACGCATGCGCGAACTGCGCACTAGGCCCGGCTCTTCCTCCTCCCCCCCGGGGGCACAGGCAGCGCTCAGTGCTGTCACCTGCGCTCCACGCAGAGCAGGCCTTAATCGGCTCACCCGTGTGAAATTGTGGTGTGGAGGCGATCGCGGGCAGCAGTCAGCTTCCTGACTGCCCCCACCCGACCTGGTTAGCATCCCTACCATGGGCAAAATGCTGCCCTTAGGTTTGTACTCTGTCCCTTCCTGTCACGGTCTGTTTATCATTTTCCATATTAGAACCTTTTTCTCTTGCCTTGTCTCTACTCTTTGGTTTATCACATCTTCCCAAATTTGATCCCTTGCCCCCACGATCTAGTTTAAAACCCTCACTATTTCCCTAATTATGCTGCTCGCTAGTACACCAGCCCCAGCATGGTTCAGGTGTAGACTGTCCCAACGGTATGACCCCCACTTTCTCTAGTACTGGTGCCAATGCCCCACGAACCAGAACCCACTTCTCTCACACCAGTCTTTGAGCCACACTTTCATTTCTCTAACCTTATTTGCCGCAAGCCAATTTGATGTAGACTTCTTTGTATTTTCTCTGATTGCTCCTAATTAATTCTGTATTATTTCTAACTCTCTCTCCCAGGCCTCTGTGCATTCTTACATGAACATACAGGGGCAATTCTTGTTATCGGGTAGGATCACAGCAGAAAATGTAAAAAATTCTGCCTACCATTGCCCCACTGCCCTGATGGATTACCTTCCCCTTGTTCCTGCCAGAACTGCTGATGACCTCCACTTTCCTTCCTGCTTGTCACGTACAAGTGGAAGGTGTAGAGTCCGGATTCCCAGTGCTTTCTTTCCACCTTAGTTTCCAATCTTTCCAAGCCTCAGAGTTCTCCCAGTGAAAGGAAGCAGCCTTTTAACTATTTTCTCCAGTCCAGAAGCACTTTTAAGACTTTCCATCCTTAGGGCGCTTCTGGCTCTTTCAGGTCCTTTCTTGCCTCTTCAGGTGGTGCAACAGTCTCCCTCCTGCAACACTACCAGAATTTCCTTACCTGCACTGGTAGACTCCTCTTGAAACTAGTAATCCTACCAAAAGTCTACCATGTTATGAGACCAACCAAGAAAATGGGTCAGGGCCGAGGGGAAAACAGACAGGTGGGCAGAGGAGAATTCCCCCCTGCCCCCCCACTACCATCCCCCATATACACACCATATGCATGCTTAGCTATCCACTTACATGGAGTTGCCCAACAGGTATACACACACACTCTCCCATTCATTTAATTGAGTTATAACTGGAACAACCACCTTTCTCTTCAGATCACCAACATGGTAAATTTACAGTGAAGGTTTTGGTCTGCGTTGTTTTGGAGCCTAATCTGCCTGGATAGATCCTGGTATTATGACAATACGCAGTTAATATGTATTATGCAAATTTTTAATTGTATGAGCACTTTACAGCTGAAGTATAATTTTGGAAGTAGCTGGTGCATGGAATAGAAAGGCTGTCAGCAGAAACAACAAACTGATAACAATTTTAAATTACTGAATGCACATTAACAGCTCAAATAAACACGCAAGATCAAACTGGAAGGTAGCCTTGCATTTAATTTAGCTTAATTTGGTGCCCTGCTATTTTTCTAAATGGTAATACATGCCTAAAATTATAAGAGCCAGAGATCAGAGAACTGCATAGACCAATACATTAGCACTGCAGCTTCAGTTGTGGGAAATAAATTTGAATCCATCCAGATTAATGGGATGAAAGTATCCTTTCTTTGCTGTCTGTATGGGTTCTATGTAAAATGGATTGGTCTCAGTCCAAGCCCCAGTGGGAATGGGTTCTCAACGCAAAGCTACTCACAGTTCAGTGCAGGTTGCCTTAAGTTGTAAAATCACACAGAGGCCATACACATAATTTGTGTGATGCCGGGACATGTCATTCTGGTGCATTGGAAGACATTTTTTTAAGGATGGGATTAAAGCTCAGCAGGTTGCAAGGTAGAGGGAGTTTAGTGAATTTCCTGTGCTTTACCTGGTTTGGGAATATTTCCTGGATGTCGAGTGAGGTCTATTGCACAATGAACCTGATTTGAAAGTTTTTGACACTGCATGGGCACTGGGAATACCTGATGTGATGTTGCAGGAGTTTTAGTCGTTAATCCAAATTATGCAATATCTAACTTTTGAATGTTTCATGGCTATACTGACAAAAGTGAATAACATTCCATTCTTAGAACAGATGTCTACTGAGGATTTCAAATTACACAACAATAATGTTCATAGTCCCAGATGCTGCAGTTTCACTGTGGGTTCTGCTACACATAATGCAGTTTTAAAATAAAATTGATTTAATACACATACACACACATACACACACACGTGTGCCCAACACACTCGAGCGTAAAAGAGCGCGTGATGACATCGGGTGAGCGTCCTGACATCATCGTGCACTCGCACGATATTTCACTTGGTGAGTATGTGCAGGTGCCGGATCCATACTAGCCATTTATTAAGAGGCCAATTAACGCCATTAAAAAGTCAATTGGTGCGGATTTTTTCACACTCGTCGCACGGGCAAAACAGACAGGCCGATAAAAAACCTCATTTGTGGGTGGGATAAAAAGAGTCAATAGCATTGCCAGTGAGAGTCGTGAAGAGTTTTGGAGATAGTTTGCTGCTGGTGACTTATTGCTGTATGGCAGCTTCATCTCTGTTCAGGGCTTCATTCTTAGCATTTCCAGGCTTCATTTCAGGACTCATTGGTGTCTGCATGGCCCCTGGGGTATTCAAACTGTGTGGACCCTTCCAGGTATCAGACAATCTTCCCTTACTCTGCTAATGGGGATTGTGGTCTCTCCTGGTGGCACCTCTTCTGAGGAGGAAGCGAGGGGCAGAAGGGAGAGGAGGCCAGGTGTCCCAGTGCAGCTTCCAGGGGACGGACCTGCAGGAAGAGAGGCGCAGGCACAGGGGGCGCAGGGCCAGCAGGAAGTACAAGGCAGGAGGGGCCACAGAAGACGCCACTATCCTGCTGCCAGGGTTTACAGGCGGTGATGCAGCTACCTCAATATGTCTGAGCTGCAGTGCCGAAGGAGGCTCCGCCTCTCAAGGGAGACTGTGGCCTTCATCCATCAGATGATTAGGCCTGAGGTCAGCTCCGGCTGTGTGAATGGACAACCCATGCCAGTGGCTCTGAAGGTCACATGGACCTCAGCTTCTATGCCTCAGGCTCTTTCCAGGGGATCTGTGTGGAGTCTCCCAATCAGCTGTCCACAGCTGCATCAACCTGGTAACAGGAGCCCTGTTCAGGTGGGTACTGACTTTTATTCTTTACTGTAGGTACGAGGCCATCCAGCTGAGTGAGCCAGGGGCTTTGCAGTGATTGCTGGGTTCTCCTATATCCAGGGTGCCATCAACTGTACACATGTGATCATCAAGGCGCCAGCGGGTGAGCCTTTTCAACAGGAATGGATTCCTCTCCGTGAACGTGCAGATAGTGTGTGACCACAGGATGCATATTCTGCAAGTCTGTGCAAGCTACTCTGGCAGCTCCCATGATGTGTACGTCATGAAACACTCCCAAGTGCTGAGGATCTTCAGTGCTCCCGCCCAACTGGATGGATGGCTGCTGGGTGGCAAGAGCTATCCGTTGAAGAGGTGGCACAAGACGCTTCTCCGCCACCCAAGAACAGAGGCAGAGAATCGTTACAATACGAGTCATGCCTCCATGAGGGCAGTGGTAGAGAAGACCATAGGTCTTCTGAAGATGCGCTTCCGATGCCTGGACTGTTCTGGGGGTGCACTACACTAACCCCCAGAGCGGGTGTTACTGATAGTGGTTGCATGCTGTGCTCTCCACAATCTGACACTGGCAAGGGGGGACCCAGTTGAAGAAGAGGATCTTGACACAGCTGCATAGGCCACAGAAGATGAATCCAGTAGTGAGTCAGATGAGCAGCACGGTGAGGGGAACACTGAGAGCATGGAGGCAGACCTCAGTAACTTCCAGTGAGGCAGGGATGCCTTAATCCAATGCTCCTTCAATTAAGCTACCAAATATCTGCTTCCACCACATGCCAGGGCTGCCACCTCCATCCCGATGTCTGAAATGGCCCTTTCATTTGCACCCAAAGTCCACTCAATGCCTGTGCAATAAAGTATCCAGCCACTCACATTCAGCATTACATACTGGTGTATCCTACACCAGAAAGAAAAGTGGTGAAGCATACTCAGGCCATCGGAACCAAAGCAAATTTAATGTTATTGTCACATTTAAAGAATAATGACACGACCATTACTGGTGTTGATGTCCACATCAGCGGACATATAAACTAAACATAAATGAACAGAAAATCACCCGTGAATTGTCCGTGCTCATGGTGCCTTTAGCTTATGTTTCCGAGTGCTATGTCTTGGTGCCTGCCCCCCTTTGCTGGCACTGGCATTGGGGACCGCCTGCTGACTCTGCTCTCTAGTTGGCCTTGATGACCTTAGCAGTCGACCTCTGGTCAGTGGAGTCTGTGCTGGTCCCACCTGGGAGGGAGCTGCCAGTGCCACTGCTGGCATCTCCCCAGTCACCGCAGACTCATCGGATTCATGGTCACTGGCGGAGGGGTGGAGGAGCTGCTGCAGTCATCCAGGGTGTCCTGAAAGGAACCCCAGAGACGGCAAGCAGCTCATGCGCCAACATGAGGTCACTCTGGACCTCCTTGCTCACTATTGATGGTTGAGCACCTAGCTGGGATGCTGGGTGCCTCATCCATTTCCCACACTGGCATTGACTGCCTGAGGTCAGTACCTGTGTGAGGGCTTGTAGGCCCAAGTGTGACCCCAGGAACCCCTTATTCTGTCCCTGAAGCAGCCTTTCCATGAGAGTCGCCACTCTCTCAATGGAGGAGGCAGTGCACTCAGTCATGAGAATCAACGTAGTGCTCATGCTCCACATGGACTCCTCCACAACAGAGACCATGGCACGCAAATTCTCATGGATCTCCTCCCGCACATCCTGTTGGGCATCCAACTTCTGCCAGCTAATGGACGACACCAGAGGCCCATCACCTTTGAGTCTGCATCGTCCTGGTCCCCAGCAATCCTTCGACTGCCGCTGCCCTGTGCACTCTCTGCCTCTGCCTGCATCTCAGGTGAGAGTGAAGTACCTTCACCACTGTGCACTGACATTCTAGCCGCCAGTCTAATGTCCACCGAGATGTTGGTATCTGCGCTGGTGCCTGGTTTAGATAGCAGGTGTGACGCAGCCCAGTGGTCCTACAGCATCAGGGATGGCCCTTCGGAGTCCAGAGAGTGACTCATGCTTGTGAATCTAAGGGAGAACAAGGACATGTCATGAGTTAAAGTCATCACACTGTCACTGTGCATCTTAGGCAGCCTGGTGAGACCATGGAGATCTGCACCATCGTGCCATCATCTTTCAACGATCAATGGGGACTCCAGGTTTGAGGCTCTCATCAATGAAGAATGGTTGCACAATCTGAAAGCTCACCTCTCTGCACTGCGCTTTTACATTGGTCTGGCACCCTCGCCTCTCCACGTCCCATTGCACGTGGAGTGTGCCGGCTCTCCAGCTCAATCAAGGGCATCCTGCTCAAACCTCGTGAGTAGGAGCAGGTTGGGCGGGCCTCTGCCTGTCCGTGACCTCTCCAATTGGTTATGGCTTGTCTTCTCCTGAAAGAACAGAGGAGCATTGATTAGTCCATTCTCTACCTGCAGTGCCATTGCAGCCTGGCCAACACCAGCTGAGGAACTCCTCACAGGTCACATCCGAATCATGGCCCTTGAGCCACAAGGCACTCAGTCCATGCAGCCAGTGTGCACCCCCTTAGCCAGCTCAGGCGTCACTGACAGTTGGCACTCAGACTCTAGTGCCCCTGCGGTCCATGGGGGGATGGCCACACATTAACACTTGTGCACACTGACCCATGCCAACACAGTACTCACCCTTCCTGAGCGTAGTAGGTCATTGAACCTCTCCTGGCACTGCTCCCATGTGTGCTGCACCACGTCACGGCTGCTAACCAATGCTGCAACCTCCTCCCATGTCCACTTTGGGAGGTGTGGTGGCCTCCTCCTCCCATCTCTGGGGACAAGGGTGTCCGTCCTGGCAGCCACCTCCCCCAGGAGGGCCGCGAGGCACTCATCTGAAAAATGGAGGGCTGAGTGCCCACCCGACCTGCCCTCCCGCCTGCTGTGTCCAGCCGCACTCGACTCCATTACTTGAAGGTTGAAGCTGCAGAGGAGGCGATCTTTCGTGGCAGCCTTCCAGGGGCTACCTGGGCCATTTTTAAACCGGCTGCCGGGTCACCATAGGACCCAGCGGCTGATAGGCACCTGCCTCTGCCCGCCCCTTCCTGATCAGTGAGGAGTCGTGCTTCACTCTGGGCGCACCAGCATGAAATCGCAGTCGGAGGCTGATCACGGGTTGCGGGCAGTTTCCTGGCTGCTCCCGGGCCCACCGACCATGCCCGCCAGCCGGCCTCAATATTCTGACCTTGGAGAAGGGGCAGCTTGCAACCTAAAATGCTGTGTCTGCGATGCCACATGGGGTCATGACCCACAATTTGGGAATCGCTGCCACAGGGTGAAATGTCAAAGACTCAGCTCCCTTTGCATGGGCAATTAGGGATGGACAATAAATGCTATCCTTGACAGCAATGTTCACGTCTAAAGAACGAATACAGTAATACCTGTTGGAGAAGCAGTGCTGCAATAGGCTGTGCCTATCCAGGCAGGTGGCAGCTGATTTGTGTGCCCTCGTGGAGGAGGACGTCAGGCCTCACCAGTCAATGGACATGTACTGCCAGGGACCGCAAAAGAGACATTGAATATAAAAACGTAACAAATAGGAGCAGGAGTTGGCCGTTTGGCCCCTCATGCATACTCTGCCATTCCATGAGATCATGGCTGACCTGATTGTGGTCTTAGCTGTATTTTCCTGTCTGCCCCAAATTCCTTGATTATGTTGTAGGTGAAAAACCTGTCTAATTTGGTCATGAATATATTTAATGACCCAGCTTCCATTGCTTCCTAGGGTAGTGAATTCCAAAGACCAACGATCCTATAAGAGAAGACATTCCTCCTCATCTCCTTCTTAAATAAGAGAGCCGTTATTTTGAAACTTTGCCCCCTAGTTCAAGATTCTGCCATGAGGGGAAATATCCTCTCAGCATCTACCCTGTCAAGCTCCCTCAGAATCTTATATGTTTCAATAAGATCACCTCTCAATTCTCTAAACTCCAATGGGTACTGCCCAATCTGTTCAACCTTTCCACATAAGACAACCTCTTCATCCCAGGAATCGACCTAGTGAGCCATTCTTTGAACTCCTTCCAATGCAAAAATATGCCTTCTTAAGTAAGGGCAATAGTACTTTACATGTGGTCCCACTAATGTCCTGTACAGTTGTAGCAAGGTGTACCTACTTTTATACGTCATCTCCCTTGCAATAAAGGTCACCATTCAATTTGCCTTCCTAATTAGTGGCCTACCATGTTATGACACAGCAGATGGTAAATGCTGAGCTGTTCAAATCCCAAAGCGAAACTTGAAATAACTGTCAAAACTAATTTTCAATTTGTGTGTTCCGAGATGCGGGCTTTGAATTCAGTAATAAGGCCACCAAGTCTTAAGGGTTTTATTTTATAAAACTAAATTAAACATTTATTTAAAAAGAAAAGATTGTAAGCACATATGTATGCCTACAAATTACTACAATAATAACTTCTAAATCCCTGAATTAATTTAACTCCCAGTTACACCTTCGTTAAGGCAACAGTAAGACACATAGCCAGGATATTGAGGTTGGCGAGAGGTGGGTGGGGTCCGCTCGCCGATGCGTAAAATGTCACGGGATGACATCGGGCGGAACTCCCGACATCACCCCTGCGTCATTTCAATTTTCAGGTCGGCCGGGGCACAGCCGAATCAGCTGTGCGCCCGCCGACCTGTCAACTGCCTATTGAGGCCATTTAGAAACTAATTCAAATAATTAATGGACCTGCCTGTCCAACCTTAGAGTTGGCGGGCTTCAGAAGAAGCATGAAACTTCATCCCCGGGTGGGATGAGGGTTTTTAAAAATTTAATAAAAGTTTGATTAAAAGAGATGGACATGTCCCAACTCATGTGACAGTATCACATGAGGGGACATATCAGGGAAATTTTATTTCTGTACATTGACCATTTTTAAAGGGCCGACCTCCCTAGGGCAGCACAGGGAGATGAGTGCGCCCTTTCACCTGCACGTGCCCGCTCCTGCACTTCCCCCCCAACAGGGGGAAAATTCTTCCCATAGATTTTAAAAGACCCAGGCAAAGTAAATGATACCCTGAACAGTTGGATTCAAAGTGAGTTCTCTTAACTTCAGTCCCTGGAGACAGCAGTTTGGTACATACAGGCTGCAGGTTTTTTACGCTTGTTGAATCTTAAACTGCCTCCCTTACAAACAGCTTTCTCTCCTTTATACATATTTTCCTCTTTGGATGCAACCTGCCTGCGTAAAATGGCAGCGCGCAGCCGATTGCGGGTGGTGATTGGCTCCACGCCCGCCGTTGCCCCCGCTCGCTCCCGCCCCGCCCACCCATCATAGGAAAAATCCTCCCCCATGTTTACCTAATTAACATTTCAAACCTAACTTCTCTTCTTACATCAAAGCACCCAGGCTAGTTGCCTCTAATTCAATTAAGTCACACACACACACACACACACAGACACATAGACATATTTCAATAACATTATGGAAATTATTGTATCTTCCTGAAAACCTGCATGCTAACTTTTTGTGATTCATGTATAAGAACACCCAGGTTCTTCTGTACTGCAATATTCTGCAGTCTTTCTCCATTTAAATAATTTTCTGCTTTCCTATTCTTCCCGCCAAAGTGGGCAACCTCACATTATCCCACATTATACTCCATCTGCCAATTTTTTCCCCACTTAACCTGTAGTATCTATATCCCTTTGCATACCATTTGTGTCCCCCTCACAACTTGATTTCACAATTTGGCTACAATATACTCAGCCCCTTCATCCAAGTCATTAATACAAATTGTAAATAGTAGAGGCCCCTGTTGCCCTTCACTAGTTACAGTTTGCCATCCTGAAAATGACCCATTCATCCTGATCCTCTGCTTCCTTTTAGTTATCCAGACCTCTATCCATGCTATTATATTACCCTGACACCAGGTGCTCTTATCTTGTGTAGTAACTTTTTATGTAGCACCTTACCGAATGCCTTTTGAAATTCCTCTTTATCCACCCTACTTGTTACATCCTCAAAGAATTCTAATAAATTTGCCAGACATAATTTTCCTCTCATAAAACCATGTTGACTGCGTGATTGTATAAGATTTTCTAAATGTCCTGCTACTACTCCCTTAATAACGGCTCCAGCATTTTCCCAATGACAGCTGTTAGGCTAACTGGCCTATACTTTCCTGATTTCTGTCTTTGTACTTTCTTGAATAGAAATGTTACATATGTGGTTTTCCAATTGGCTGGGACCTTTCCAGAATCTAGGAAATTTTGAAAGATTATAACCAATGCATCCACTATCTCTGCAGCCACTCCTTTTATGAATCTAGGATGCAGGCCATCAGGTCCAGCTTGACGGCCTTTAGCTCCATTAGTTTTCCTATGACATTTTTCTAGCAATATTGATTGGTATTAAGTTCCTTCCTCCCTTTTGCCCCTTGATTTTCTCCTATTATTATAAGAATGCTTTTTATTTATTCTTTGTGAAGACAGATACAAAATACTTATTCAAAGTCTCTGTCACTTCCTGTTTCCCATTATTAATTCCCCAGTCTCGTACTCTAAGGGACCAATGTTCACTTTAGCTACTTTTTTCCCTTTTTGTATATTTGTAGAAGTTTTTACTCCCTGTTTTTATTTTTTTTGCAAGTTTTCTCTTACTCTAATTTCTCTCTATTTTGTTTTAGTCATCCTTTGCTGGTTTCTTAAATTTTCCCAATCTTCTGGCAGAATTTTACCTCTTTTTCAATTTGATACCATCCTTAACTTCCTTAGTTAGCCACAGATGGTATAACCTTCTCATGGGGTGTTTCTCAATGGAATATATCTTTGTTGAGAGTTGTGAAATATCTCCTTAAATGTCTACCACTGCTTCTCTACCATCTTACATTTTAACCTATTCCCCTAGTCCACTTTAACCAACTCTGCCTTTATTTAAGTCTAAGACTAGCTTCAGGTACATGTTTCTTACCCTCAAACTGAACGTGAAATTCTATCATGTTATGATTATTTGTACCAAGAGGATCCTTTAGTATGAGGTCATTAATTAATCCTGTCTCATTACACATTACCAAGTCTAAAATATTCTGTTCCCTGGTTGGTTCAAGAATGTATTATTCTAAGAAACTGTCCTGAATACATTCGATGAACTCATGCTCCAGGCTACCAATTTAATTTGTCCAATCTATCTGAAGATTAAAATGTCCCATGATTATTGCAATATATTTCTTACAAGCCCCATTATTTCTCTATTTATACTCTGACCTCCAGCGCAGCTATTATTAGCAGGCTTTTAAACTACTCCTACCAGTGACTTCTTTCCTTTTCTATTTCTCATTCCCCCCCAAACTGATTCTACATCTTGATCTTCCTAGCCAAGATCATTTCTCACTACTGTACTGATCTCATCCTTTATTATCAGAGCTACCCACCTCCTTTTCCTTTCTTCCTATCTTTCTGAAATGTCAAATACCCTTGAATATTCAGTTCCAAACCTTGGTCACCTTCCAACCATTTTCTTCAACTGCTATCATATGGTACCCATTTGTTTCTATTTGTGCTATCAGTTCATCCATCTTGTTACGAATGCTGCATGCATTGAGGTAAAAAGCCTTTAATTCTATCTTTTTACCATTTTTCACTACTCTGACCTTATTTTCTGGTGCGCTCTTATGTACACTTTGTCCCTTCTGTCACACTCTGGTTATCATTCCTGTATCGCTATCCTGCATTATTGCCTCTCATCCTTTCTCATTCTTTCTAAATCTCCCCTCACATGAACCCCCCGCCCACCCCACTATTTAGTTGAAAGCCTTCTCTACAGCCCCAGTTATATGATCAACCAGGACCCTGCTCCCAGTGGGGTCAAATGAAGGCCATCCTAATGGTACAGCTTCCTCTTTCCCAGTACTGGTGCCAGTGCAAGAATCAAAACCTATTTTTCCCACACCAATCTTTGAAGCATGTATCAATTCCCTGATCTTATTTACCCTATACCAATTGCACCTGGCGCGTATAGTAGAGTCATAGGGGTCTACAGAACAGAAAAAGGCCCTTTGGCCCATCGAGTCTGCGCTGGTCAAACAAGTACCTAACTATTCTAATCCCAGTAGTCCAGAGATTATTACTTTTGTGTTTCTGCTTTCTAATTTAGCCCCTAACTGCCTATACTCCCTTAGCATAACTTCTTTCTTAGTCCTACCTATGCTGTTGGCATCCATATGGACTATAACAACTGGATCCTTCCCCTTCCACTTCAAGTTCCTCTCTAGCCCTAAGGAGATGTCCTTAACCCTGGCACTGGACAGGCAATACAGCCTTCGAGACTCTCACTTTCAGTCGCAGAGAACAGTGTCTATCGCCAGAGGAGGATTCTGTTCCCAACTAAAACTACATTACTTTTTACTCCCCCGGCTTGAATGGCTCCCTGTATCATGCTGCTATGGTCAGATTGGTCATCTTCCCTACAGTCCTTCGACTCTTTCATACAGGCTGCAAGAATCTCGAACTGTTGGACAAGCACAAGTGCTGAGGGTCCTCCATTGCTACCAACGGTTGTCCATACCTGCCTCACTTGTAGTCACACTCTCCTGTCCCTGACCACGGACCAAATCTGAAGTACCTAGCTTAAGTGGTGTGACTGCCTTCTAGAACAAAAGGTGCAGAAAAATTTTCCTCTCTGTAATGCATTGCAGTGTTCGAAGCTTGGAATCTAGCTAATCAACTCTGAGTCAAAGTGCTTTGAGCTGCAGGCACATACAGCAGATGTGGCTACTGAGGATCACACTGGTGTTTACCAGGTCCCACATGCTACAGCTGCAACACATCACCTGTTCTCCATTGACTATTCTATTTTATTTAACTAATTAGGGTTTCATGTTTAGAAATATTGCTCAATGATTATTTGTGGTTATTTTAACCAATTTAACTAGTTAAACTATAAATTTAATACAGTACTTATATCTCCTTAGTCCTAGTTTAAATTACGACCTCATTTAGGGAAGAACGAAACCTTAAAACTCATCAACCAACCACCTACCAACCAACTACCTACCTACTTACCTAATGCCTCTGGACTTCAGCTCTCAGGTCTCTCTCCCTCTGTCGAACTACTCCATCAGCACCTCTTCCCTCACTGTGTCGAATTCCCTCACTCACCAGTAATGCTGAATTTCTTTGCCTCTGGGTCATTTCAAGGAGTGGCAGTGATCTTGTATGGCATCTCACAAGTGGTCATCCATCATAGGATTAGGTAGGTGACAGATGTCCTTATAGAGAGGTGTTGGAGTACAAAGAGTTATAGAATGATGAAGTCACTCAGGTCCAGAGGTTTGTAGCAGGATTCCCTCATGTCCAGGGTTTATAAACTGCACCCATGTGACCATCAAGACCCCAGTGGAACAGCCAGGAACATTTATCAATAGAAAGGGATTTCTCTCCCTTAACGTCCAGCTGGTTTATGACCCCTAAATGGGGCAGTAGTTTAAACCTGTTTTCGGCAAGTGTTTGTGTTCAATTTCCTGGCAGTTGCCATGAAGCCTTCATACTGAAGCAGACAGGGCTCCTTAACATGTGGTTCTCGTGCCTTTAACCGTTAAGGGGCAGGTGGGGGCATCCTCCGGTACACCAGTGTACTCTCTCAAATGTCTCTTGCATACTGGTGGCCCTTTGCACTTCACACAACATGGTCCTCCAGCGAATTGTGGACCTTGAGAAGAAAGATGCAGAGGAGAGGCACATGTCTTTGGAGGAGGGGAGAGAGAAAGATGTGGTGGAACATGGTGATCCAGAGACCTGGTTGAGGCATCAAACCATTGACTAGAACGGCAGGAAAGCTCAGGCTGCATTGATCCATGCATGATCCTCCTGTGAATGCCACATTCTAGATGGCATTTGGCTCAGTATTACGCCTCTCCCACAAGCAATGCTCACATCCAAAATGCCTGTGATGGCAACACACCTGTTGTTTCCAGACAGTGCCTGACACATTGCCACTGGCCCATGGTGACCCTGACCACTCACTTTCCATCTCATTACATTGAGGGTTAATTAGTGAACAAAATCATTACAAAACTCATTGAAGTGAACCTCAAAGTGAAACTACCAATGTGGCGCCAGCCGCATGCAGCTACTTCTACAGAGTTCTCCCCATGTGGCTGAGGCAGAAATGGAGACAGGCTGCTTGCTTGTGCTTGCATGTGACAGAGATGCCCATGGCTCCTGTTCTCTGTGTTGTGATGTCAGTGCAGGCACTGCCACAGTTGCCCCATTTTTGTCAATACAGGGACCATGGGGCCTTGCTATGGTGGTGCCTCAGTCAGAGAGACCAAGTGGGTGAATGATGGTAATGTTGCGCCATGAGGAGTGGTCCCCTCAGCATCATCCTTGCCTGCCCCACCCCTTGCATACATACATGTACGTCTGAGGAAACCAGCAGCTGGAGGCATATGGTTGCCCATCCATGCATCTTTGTGCTATCAATGCAACTGGTCAGTTAGTGCGACAGAACGTGGCTTGCATTTTGTGCATGGCAGTGAGATGTTGCTGCACCCACAGTGCGATGCCACGTATAGCTCTCCACAAGGTTGGCCACTTTTTCAATGTGCTCATATGCATGAGACATTGCGGAACACATCTCATGAATGGACTCCTCTATTCTCTTCCCAAGGGTCTGCACTACCCCAGGGCACTCTGACATTTGGACACACATCTCCAGTTGCTGCTCCAGGAAGACCCGCCTTGTATGTAACCCCTGAGACCCTGCATCTCCACCCATCTGAGCATGGCTTTATCTGTCCTCCATCCTCCAAAGGGGACTGCCCACAGCTGCTTCTGCTTCCATCATACCCTTCTGTTCACACATGGTCTCCTGGTCACCTTGGTGCCACCCATTCTAAACTTGTGTGAGGCCCTACTGAAATTGTCTATCTGCACTGGTGAAGGGTGCACTTGACTGCTGTGACAGTGGTAACTTGGATGCATCTTCCACCCCTGAAGTTGCTGCTGACGCATAGTGGTGTGCTGAGGCTGCTGCTCCTCTACAACTGGCCCTGAGGGAAATATAAGATATTGGTTAGGAATCTCTCCTCTGTCAGTAGTTGCTTGTGCAGAGCTACAGCAGCCGATAACAGCTTATGCATTGGCATAGACTATGTAAGTGAGGACAGAGCTCCATCCCCTTCACGTGGAAATGCTAACGTGGTTTCACCCTGTCTCGGCGATACACCTATCTTGTCCTCGTTCACTTCTTGCCGAATTTCAAAGGACCTTCTCCATGGCCTTCAATATTGTGAGATATGCCGTTCCACCACTGGTGTGGGTCCTTTGTTGTGCGCTCTTTTCTTCTGCAAAGTCACAAGCCAAAGAGTTAAAGCCATGTTGACTTCTTTCACCTCAGTCAGCTGATCATTTGCATGTGATGTCCATAGCTGTAGTGCCATCTTCTCCACAAATGATTGTGGTGTGAGCATTAGCCATAGCTCCGGATGTTAGAAATCTAAAGATTAGAACAGAAAATGCTAAAAATACTCAGCAGGCCTGGTAACATCTGTGGGGAGAGAAAAAGAGTTAATATTTCAGTCCAAGACCTTTCTTCAGAACTCAGGATTAATTATCAAGTTTCCAGGGATGGAAAGCTATAATTGTAAGGTGGAGCAGAGCACATAAAGACAGCAAAATTTGGCTCCATAATGTCACTGGTGTCTCATTAACTTCCAGCACGGCCCATGTTCTTCACCATCTTTGGAAGATCGATAGCGGGGCTGTCCTGTACAATGCCGGAAGCATCCAGAGTGTGCAGGTCATTATGTCACTCAGCATCTAATAGTGATTTGGCATCCAACCTGTCATTTTGAATCTTTCAGAGTCTGTTAATGCCCTCCCTAAAGCACACACAGCTGCATGAGGGATCCCCAAGTGGGAACAGGGAAGGTGGCATTGTAGTAATGTGATTGGACGAGTAACCAGTGTCCCAGATTAATGCTCTGGGGATACTGGTTCAAATCCCACCATGACATTTGGTGGGATTTAGATTCAATTAATTAACAAATCTGGAATTAAAAGCTAGTCTCAGACATGGTGACCATGAAACTATCGGATTGTCATAAAAACCCATCTGATTCACTTCCCTACCTGAAATCTGTGTGCAACAGTGTAAACTTGCACTCAAGTGTGATACCCTGCGATTTTTAAGTCATCATTTGACGTCTGAAAGTGATCAAGTGAAGGAACTGACCTGAAACCTCATCAATTGCGAACATTCATTTGCCTGCAAGCCTTGAAACCACATCAATTGTGAGCAGCAACTGTTCAGCTGACATCATTAGTGTTGAACTGATGTGCAATGAAACCAAATCAGCTCTCAGCTAGCTTCAAGTGTGCTCACAGCAAGTGAATTGGCTTGTTTAAGTGCTCACATATAGAAATTGTTGTTGGAAATTAACTAAGTCCCTGCAGCCACACTTGGAGATTTGTCCCTGCAGTGTGCTTAAGTGCACATACCAGATATTAATATGAGCCGGCCAGGTAGTGAACACAGCTGCCTCCCGATATCTGGTATCATGGAATATAGAGATACAGTTAAGTGGAATATAGGTATTAGGTAGAATTGAATAAATGGTTTCAATTTGTTAACAGGCAGAAAAGGGCTAAATATTTTTCAGCTATTTTGCCCACACAGTGACAGCTCTGAATTTAATTCAAGACAGATGAAGTACTTCATGGCCAGAATTTTTTGCTTGGCGTGCAGGCATGCGCCCAACAAGCTCGAGCATAAAATAGCGCACAATGACATCGGGTGAGCATCCCGACGTCATCACGCAATATTTTGTTCATCGAGCAGGAGTCAGAGCCGTGCCCGGCATCAATTACAAGGCCAGCTAAAGCCATTAAAAAAGGCAATGAAGCTGTATTTTAGGTTGCCTGTGCGATTTTGCGCTTGTCACACGGGCGCAACAGGCAGGTGGGCAGCCGGCAATTTTAAAAACCTCATCCAAGGGTAGAATGAAAAAAGGGCAGCATTAGTGAGTAATGAGGAGTTCTGGCGATAGTTTGCTACTGGTTGCTTATTGGTGCTTGGCAGCTTCTTCTCTGTTTGGGGCTTCACTCTTAGCATTTCCAGGCTTCATTTCAGGACTTATTGGTGTCTGCAAGGTCCCCGGGCCTTGCCAGGTATCAGACAGCTTTCCATTAGCCTGGTAATGGGGATTGTCCTCTCTGCTGGTGGCACCTCTTCTGAGGAGGAAGAGAGGGGCAGAAGGAAGAAGGGGCCAGGTGTCCCAATTCAGCCTCCAGGGGAGGGACCTGTGGGAAGAGAAGTGCAGGCATAAGGGGTGGAGGGCCAGCAGGAAGTACAAGGCGGAAGGGGCCACAGAAGATACCACTATCCTGCTGCCAGGGTTTACAGGTGGCGAAACAGCTACCTCAATGTGTCTGGGGTGCAATGCCGAAGGAGGCGCCACCTCTCAAGGGAAGCCGTGACCTGCATTTGTCAAATGATTGGGCCTGAGATCAGCTCCGACTGTGTGGGTGGACACCCCATGCAAATGGCTCTGAAGGTCACAGTGGCCCTCAAATTCTATGCCTCCGGCTCTTTCCAGGGCTTAGTCGGGGATCTGTGTGGAGTCTCCCAATCAGCTGCCCACAGTTGCGTCAAGCTGGTGGCAGAAGCTCTGTGCAGGTGGGTACTGACCTTTATTCTTTACCTCATGGACAGGCCAGCCAGGTTGAATGAGCCAAAGGCTTTGCAGCGATTGCTGGATTCCCCACATCCAGGGTGCCAATGACTGCACACATGTGGCCATCAAGGCACCCAGCAGGTCAGCCATGTGCCTTCATCAACAGGAAGGGATTCCACTCTATGAACGTGCAGACAGTGACCACAGGATGCAGATTCTGCAAGTCTGTGCAAGGTACCCTGGCATCTCCCATGAAGTGTACATCCTAAGACACTCCCAGGTGCTGAGGCTCTTCAGTGCTCCAGACTGACTGGTTGGATGGCTGCTGCATGACTAGGGTTATCTATTGAAAAGATGGCTCATGACATCTCTCCGCCACCCAAGAACAGAGGCAGAGCAGCGTTATAATAGGAGTCATACCTCCACAAGAGCTGTGGTAGAGAGGACCATAGGTCTTCTGAAGATGTGCTTCTGCTGTCTGGACCATTCAGGGGGTGCACTACAATGCCCCCAGAGTGGGTGTCACTGATAGTGGTTGCATAATTTGCTCTCCACAATCTGGCACTGGCAAGGGGGGACCCAGTGGTGGAAAAGGACCTTGAGGCAGCTACACAGGCCACAGATGATGAATCCAGTGGTGAGTCAGAAGAGGACTATGGTGAGGAGAATGCTGAGGGCACGGAGGCAGACCTCGGTAATCTTCTGGAAGGCGGGGATACCAGGGATGCCTCGATCCAATGCTCCTTCAAAAGGCTACCAAAGATTTGCTTCCATCTCATGCCAGGGTTGCCGCCTCCATCCCGATGTCTAAAATGACCCTTTCATTTGCACCCAAAGTCCACTCAATGCCTGTGCAATAAAGTATCCAGCCACTCACATTCAGCATTACATACTGGCGTATCCTACACCAGAAAGAAAAATGGTGAAGCATACTCAGACCATCAGAACCAAAGCAAATTTAATGTTATTGTCACATTGAATGCATAATGACACAACCATTACTGGTGTTGATGCCCACACGAGCAGACATATAAACCAGACATAAATGAATAGAAAATCATCCGCGAACTGTCCCTCTTGTGCTCATGGTGGATTTAACGTATGTTTCTGAATGCTACGTCTTGTGAGCCCCTCTCACTGGCACCGGCATTGGAGACAGCCTGCTGACTCTGCTGTCTTGTTGGCCTTAATGACTTTGGCGGTCGTCCTCTGGCCAGTGGAGCCAGTGCTGGCCCCGCCTAGAAGGGAGTGGCCAGTGCCATGGCTGGCATCTGTCCAGTCATTGCAGACTCATCAACTGCCACGGTCACTGGCGGAGGGGTGGAGGAGCTGCTGTTGTCATCCGGAGCCCACAGAGATGACAAGCAGCTCGTGTGCCAATGTGAGTTCGCTCTGGACCTCACTAATCACCATTGATGGATGGGCACCTAGCTGGGGTGCTGGGTGCCTCATCCATCTCCCACACTGGCACTGACCACCTAAGGGCATTGCCTGTGTGAGGGCTTGAAGGTCCGAGTGCAACCCCAGGAACCACGGATTCTGCCCCTGGAGCTGCCTCTCCTTCAGAGTCACCACTCTCTCAATGGAGGAGGCAGTGCGCTCGGCCATGAGGGTCAACACAGTGCTCATGCTCTACGTGGACTCCTCCACAATGGAGACCGTGGTACCCAGACCCTCAAGTATCTCCGCCAGATCCTCCCACACATCCCGCTGGACATCCAGCATCTGCCGCCTAATGGACAACTCCAGAGGCTCATCATCTGTCTTCAACTGAACATCATCCTTGTCCGCAGCAGTCCTCCCACTGCCGGCGCCCTGGGCACTCTCTGCCTCTGTCTGCATCTCAAGCGAGTGTGAAGTGCCCTCAGCAATGTGCACCGACATTCTTGCCACCTACCTAATGCACACCGAGGTGCTAGTGTTTGCACTGGTGCTTGGTTCAGAGAGCGAGTGTGAGGCAGGTGCAAATGAAGCCCGGTGGTCCTCCGGTGGCAGGGATGGCCCTTCGGGGTCCATAGAGTGAATGTGTACTGGCAAATCTAAAAGGGAGAACAAGGACATGTCATTAGTTCAAGTCATCACACTGTCACTGTGCATGCCAGGCACCCTAGTGAGACAATGGAGATCTGCTTCATGGTGTCATTGTCTTTCAACTATCAACAGGGACTCCAGGTTTGAGGCTCACATCAATGAAGAGACTACAGTAGGATGGTTGCACTATCTGAAACTCTCACCTCTGTGCACTGCGCTCTTACCTTTGTCTGGCACCTCCGCCTCTCCACGCCCAGTTGAATGGCTCTCCAGCTCAAGGGCCTCCTGCTCGAATCTGTTGGGCAGGCCTCCGCTTGTCTGTGACCTCTCCAATTGGTTATGGCTTGTCATCTCCTGAAAGAACAGAGGAGCATTTATTAGTCCACTCTCTACCTGCAGCGCCATTGCAGCCTGGCCAATCCCAGCTGATGAACTCCTCGTAGGGCGCATCTGAATGATGTCCAAGTAGCCAGGACGCACCCTCTTGGCCAGCTGTGGCATCATTTACAGTTGGCACTTAGACTCTAGCTATGGCTGAGAAAACATGAGAAACATGCCTGATGTGGTGGCTGCACTCGCCTGTCCCATGAGTAATTAGGTGCCCTCCCACTGACCCCACAAACTCATATAATCTCAGTCCTGGAGAGCATCTCCAAGTGTGATCCTGATTTTTCTGCCAGGCCAGGATCTGTCAATATTCATTCCCATGAACTCTACTTAACTTATTTAGTCCCCTGGGGGAAAGACAGAATTTATCTCCCACTTCTAAAGGTAATTGAGCAAAACTCAGAAAATTCTCTAACTTCACAACTTCCCACAAACAACCACTTCACAGCATCAGAAAAACAGAAACATCATTGTGTTTCATGCAACATATGATTATCTTTGTCTATATTTATTTTCTGACCTTCAATCCCATTCCTAACCAGATATTTAATGGTTATTGGCTCCTTGGGCCAAAAATTGAATATGGCCCACTGGGGGCACAGGTTTCGCAATCTGTGATTACCTTGCACCGTAGTGCATCTTCCCATTGAGATGTGGGTAGCCTACTACCCTGGTAATGTCATGTACCCACTCCTCATGCTTCTCTCTGCTTTGAGAGAAAATAATGAAGCCTTCTCTCCTTACCTACAGGGCCTTGGTTACCTTCTGTTGCAGCTGTGCATGGCAAATGGTGAAATGCTGGCAGTATCTCTTGTTCCAGCCTGGAAGGATACTGAAGCTTAGAAAATGAGGGCCACAGTGACCTTGAAAGCCATTGGCACTGCCATCCTTGTCCTGCTCTGTGGGTGCAAGTCCAGTTAGAGGAGTTGACACAGTTCACCAGCCATATCCTTGGTGAAGCATAGCTGCCTTAAACATTGCTCCTGGCCAAGGTATGAAAGTAGAAGTGTTCTTTGAAGATTCTTAGTGGGTATGGCCTTCTATTGAGAACCCTCCTCTTCCTCCCTCCGCAAACAGTATCTCCTCTCTGCTGCCTGAGTTCCATCTCCTTGTCATGCTACAGTGCAAATGGGGCTGCAACTATAGCCCAACTGATGGAGATCAAGCTTTCTGCTCAGAGACCTTTAAAATCCACTCCACTCCTTGAAAAGATTCAGTACTCCTCTCTTCTGGCACAAATAATTTCTTGCTTAATAGTACAGCACATTGTACTCCCACTACCTCTTCAGCAGTGAAAAAAGTCAAAGGCACCTGCCCTGTAATTTCCATGGTGATACCCATAAATAGTTTATTTTTCCTTTTGTGGGATGTGAGTGCCCCTGGCAAGGCCAACATTTGTTGCTCATCCTGAATTGCCCTTGAGTAGGTAATGGTGAGCCACCTTCTTGGCAGCTGCAGCCCATCTAGTGTAGGTACACCCACAGTGCTGCTGGGAAGAGAGTGGATCAAATTGACTGAAATTGGTATCTGTGATGCCAGGGGGAGGCCAAGATGGATCACCCACTCGGCACTTCTGGCTGAAGATGGTTGCAAAATACTTCATCCTTGACTTTTTGCACTGATGTGCTGGGCTCCCCAGTCATCGAGCATGAGGATATTTGTGCAGCCTCCTCCTCCAGTTAGTTGTTTAATTGTCCACTACCATTCACAACTGGATGAGGCAGGACTGCAGAGATTGGATCAGATCCATTAGTTGGGGGACAAGCTTTGTCTATCTTATGCTGTGTCTGTTGTTTCACTTGCAGATGGCCTTGTGGTGTAACTTGATCAGGTTGACATCTAATTTCTAGATATGCCTTTTGCTGCTCCTGGCATGCCCTCCTGCACTCTTCATTGAACCAGGTTAATCCCTTGATTTGGGGGATTATTCTGACACAGCTGATGGTAAAGGCTGAGTTGTTCAAATCCCAGAAGGAAACTTGAAACAACTGTCATAACCCATTTTTGCAATTTGTATGTTTCGAGATGCAGGCTTTGAATTCAGTAATAATAAAACCATCGATTGTCAAGAGGATTTTTTTTATAAAACTAAATTAAACATTTATTAATACAAGAAAGATTGTAAACACATACATATGTCTACAAAATTACTACCATAATAACTACAAAAATCCACTAATTAATCTGACTCTCAGTTTTGCCCCCATTAAGGCAACAGTAAAACTCAAAGATTTAACAGACCTTTGGCAAAGCACACCCTGGACAATTGCATTCAAAATGAGTTTCTTTCAGCTCTGTGTCCTTGCAAACAGACTTGAGGCTTACAGGCTGAAGGCTTCTCATGTTTGTTGGATCTTAAAATACCTCTACCTTACACACAATCTCCTTTCTCCTTTACATATATCTTACTCTTTGTATGTAAATTTTCCATTGTATCACTTGGCTTTTAACTTTACCTCTTCCAACTATAACATCCTCTCATCCTACCAATTTTATTGGTAAGCTGAAAAAAAATAAACAAATTGCTTGGCGCCTTCTAGCTAGATGTAAGATTTCACCCACAGTCTTGTATTAACAAATACAAATTTACACGTTACCTTCTACCCTTCTTACGTTTATCTAATTAACATATCAAAACTACTATACATCAAAGCACCCAGACTAGCTGGCTTTAATTCAATTAACACACACACAGGCACACACATAGACACAGACCCCATTAGAACTCTATTTTAAAATAATTTCCAATAACATTATTATATCTTGACAGGATATACAGGGCAATAAGGTTACAGACTGTGATTGAATATAATTCTGCTGTTGATGGCCCACAGCGCCTCATGGTTGCCCAGTTTTGAGCTGCTAGATCTGTTCTGAATCTATCCCATTTAGCACAGTGGTCATGCCACACAACACGATAGATGGTATCCTCAATAAGAAGATGAGACTTTATCACCACAAGGACTGTGCGGTTTCAACTCTGCCCAATACTGTCATGGACAGATGCAATCTAGCTCCGTGAGAGCTAGATTGATGAAGGTAAAGTCGAATAGGTATTTTTGGTTCCTTCACCACCAACAACAATCTCAGTCTGGCAAATGTGTTCTTCAGGACTCTGCCAACTCAGCCATTGGTGCTGCTATGCTAAGCAACTCCCAGAGATGACCATTGAAGTCCCCCGCCCAGAGTACATTCTGTGCCTTTGCTAGCCTCAGTGCATCTTTCAATGAGTGCTCAACATGGAGGAGTACTGATTCATCAGCTGAGGGAGGGCAGTGGGTGGTAATCAGCATGCTTGTGTTTGTCCTGATGCCATGTGCCTTCATAGTACCCATAGTCAATGTTGAGGACTCCCAGGGCAACTCCTTCCTGACTATATAGGGATAGGACATACCCAGAATGGTGATGGTGGTGTCTGTGATATTGGCTGTAAAGGATGATTTGTGACTATCAGGCAATTGCTTGACTAGACTGTGGGTCCGCTTTCGCAATTTTAGCACAAGATAAATGTTAAAAAGGAGGACATGGCAGGGCCGACTGGGCTGGGTGTGCCATTGTCATTTTCTGTGCCTAGGTCGATGCCAGGTGGTCCATGCAGTTGTTTTTTTGCCTTTTCTGTGCTGTCTGGTACAACTGGCCTGCTGAACCATTTCAGATGGTAGTTAAGATTCAACCACATTGCTCTGGGTCTGGTGTTACATGTAGGCCAGACTAGGATGGCGGACTTTGCTCATTAAAGGATGGCCTGTGTCTCTATTACTTTCTCTCTCTGCCTGTGTCCCTCTCTGTCCCTGTCTCTCGCTCCCTGTGTCCCTGTGTGTATGTCTCTCTGTCTCCCTGGATTCCTCTGTTACTCTCTCTGTTCCTGTGCCCTTTGTCTCTCTCTCTCTGTCTCTCTCTTTCTCTCTCTGTCTCTGTTTCTAGCTCTCTTTTTTTCTCTAGCTGTCTCTCTGTCTGTCTGTCTGTCTCCCTTTGTCTCTAGCAGTCTCTCTCTCTTTATCTCTCTCTCTCTCTCACTCTCTCTCGGAAGGGAAGAACAATAGAAAACTGGAGAATAAGAGTTATGGTCCGAACTGATGTTCCATTATAAGGTATACAACACCAGTACCCCTATTTTCCAGTTTTTTACTGGTTTTTCCCAGTTTCTTTCTCTTTCTCTGTCTCTCTTTCTCTCTCTGTCTCCCTTTCTATCTATCTCTGTCTGTCAGCCTCTCTCTCTCTATCTTTCTATTTCTCTTTCTGTATATCTCTCTCTTCCTCCCAACACAGTCCAAAACTTAGCTTGCTCTTGGTCCCACAGGCAGCCTGTGTTGAGCAGATCCCTGATGTCACTTCTTGGGGGTGGGGAGATGGGAGGGGGTAAGGGGGTAGGGGTTGGGGGTTTGGAGGATGGTGGATAGTGTGCTGGGATCTAGGAGAGAAGGTGGGGGTAGGAGGGGTGGAGGGTGTGGTATTGGGCATAGGAGGGGGGTGGGGATAGGAGTGGGCAGAGAGCAGGATGGAAGTGGTGGGGGGTAGGAGTGGGGATAGAAGGGGGTAGGGATGTGGGGTAGGGGTGGGGGTAGGAGAGGGGTAGGGGTGGGGGTAGGAATGTTTGGGGTGGGGGAGGAGAGGGTGAGGGTGGGAAAGAGTGGGTAGGAGGGGTAGGGGTGGTGGGTGAGGGTGTAGGGGGTGGGTTTTGGATGGTTGGGCATAGGAGGGGGTGGGGGTAGGGAGGTGAGGGGGGTTGGGTGCAGGTGGGGGATGGGGGGGTCCCACTAGCCTTGAGACTAGTCCACATCTGGTACCTATGTCTCAAAAAGGCTTTTTAAACTTCCGGTCGATTCTAAACACGTGGGCCAGAATTTTGAGGTCCGTGGGTGGGCGCGGTCAGCCTGCTTGGGAGCGGCCAGGAAATGGCCCGCTGCCTGCAATTGGATTTCACACTGGCAGGCCAATTAAGGCCCATCCAGTATGAAACTCGGTTCCTCACTGGTCGGGAAGGGGCGGACAGGGGCGGGTGCCTATCGGCCACCGGGTCCAATGGCGACCCAGTGGCTAGTTTGAAAACGGCCCTGGTAGCCCCTGGAAGGCTGCCAGGAAGAACATCTCCTCTGCAGCTTCAACATTCAAGTTATGGAGTTGCGTGCAGCTGGACACGGCAGGTGGGAGGGCAGGTCGGGTGGGCACTCGGCCTCCCACTTTCCAGATGAGTACCTCGCGGTCCTCCTGGAGGAGGTGGCTGCCAGGACGGACACCCTTGTCCCCAGAGATGGGAGGAGGAGGCCACCGCACCTCACCAAGAGGGAATGGGAGGAGGTTGCAGTGCTGGTTAGCAGCCATGACATGGTGTAGCACACATGGGTGCAGAGCCAGAAGAGGTTCAATGACCTACAACTGCGCTCAGGAGGGGTGAGAACCATGTTGGCATGGGTCAGTGTGCAGAAGTGTTAAGGTGTGGTCACCCCGCCGTGGACCTCAGGGGCGCTGATAGATGCTTCCCTGTCTGTTTGCTTTTGGAGGTGATAGAGTTGTTCAGGCACCCAACCTCCTCCATCCCTCCATCCTTCCCCACTGCCCTCTCCCTCAACACCATCCTCAAGATATGGTCAACTAACTGTGCAGTTGACAGGAGCTCTTGTGAGGACTAGTATGCCTCAATTTACATGAACTAGTGACCTTCACTGATACAGTGTTCCACGATCCATCCTATTAAGTGGGAGCTGCTGACATCAGCTGTTCTGACACCTGCCTCTGCCTCCGGATGTCATTTTCCTTGAAAAGGATGAATGGACACCCTGGAAAAGAGGTCACTTACCAGGATCCATTGAATTCCTACTGTAGATACAACAAGAGGCCAGTGGAAAACCTGAGGAATTTCAGGGCCAATATTTGGGACAATATGCCTTGCAGGAATAACTGGTTGGATAGGATAAATATTTATTTTCCAATAAAAGAATATTAAGGTGGATAAGTCCCCAGGGCCAGATGGGATCTACCCCAGAGTACTGAGGGAGGCAAGGGAGGAGATTGCTGGGGCCTTGACAGAAATCTTTGTATCCTCACTGGCTACGGATGAGGTCCCAGAGGACTGGAGACTGGCCAATGTTGTTCCATTGTTTAAGAAGGGTAGCAGGGATAATCCAGGAAATTACAGGCCGGTGAGCCTTACGTCAGTGATAGGGAAATTATTGGAGAAGATTCTTTGTGACAGGATTTACTACCATTTGGAAGCAAATGGGCGTATTAGTGAGAGGCAGCATGGTTTTGTGAAGGGGAGGTCGTGTCTCACTAACTTGATCGAGTTTTTCGAGGAAGTGACAAAGATGATCGATGATGGAAGGGCAGTGGATGTTATCTACGTAGATTTCATTAAGGCCTTTGACAAGGTCCCTCATGGCAGACTGGTACAGAAGGGAAAGTCACACGGGATCAGAGGTGAGCTGGCAAGATGGATACAGAATTGGCTTGGTCATAGAAGACAGAGGGTAGCAGTGGAAGGGTGCTTTTCTGAATGGAGAGTTGTGACTAGTGGTGTTCCACAGGGATCAGTGCTGGGACCTTTGATGTTTGTAGTATACGTAAATGATTTGGAGGAAAATGTAACTGGGCTATTTAGTAAGTTTGCAGATGACACGAAGGTTGGAGGAGTTGCAGATAGTGAAGAGGATTGTCAAAGGATACAACAGGATATAGATCGGTTGGAGACTTGGGCAGAGAAATGGCAGATGGAGTTTAATTCAGACAAATGCGAGGTAATGCATTTTGGAAGGTCTAATACAGGTAGGAATTAAGTGCATTGATGGGCAGAGGGATCTGGGTGTACAGGTCCACAGGTCACTGAAAGTGGCAACGCAGGTGGATAAGGTAGTCAGGAAGGCATATGGCATGTTTGCCTTCATCGGCAGGGGTATTGAGTATAAAAGCTAGGAAGTCATGCTGCAGCTGTATAGAACCTTGGTTAGGCCACACTTGGAATATTACATGCAATTCTGGTTGCCACATTACCAGAAGGATATGGAGGTGTTGAAGAGGGTGCAGAGGAGGTTTACCAGGATGCTGCCTGGTCTCCTGGTCTGGAGATTATTAGCTATGAGGAGAGGTTGGAGAAACTCAGATTGTTCTCACTAGGGCGACGGAGATTGAGGGGCGACTTGATAGAAGTTTACAAAATTATGAGTGGCATGGACAGAGTAGATAGTCAGAAGCTTTTTCCCAGGGTGGAAGAGTCAATTACTAGGGGACATAGATTTAAGGTGAGAGGAGAAAACTTTAGAGGAGATGTGCAGGGCAAGTTTTTTACGCAGAGGGTAGTGAGCGTCTGGAATTTGCTGCTAGAGGAGGTGGTGGAAGCAGGTACGATAGTGGTGTTTAAGAGGCAGCTTGACAAATACATGAATAGGATGGGAATAGAGGGATACGGACCCCGGAAGTGCAAAATGCTTTAGTTTGATAGGCAATATGATCGGCGCAGGCTTGGAGGGCTAAGGGGCCTGTTCCTGTGCTGTACTTTTCTTTGTTCTTTGTTCTAATTTACCCTACTTTATATTCTGATGCTGTGAAAAATCAGGTGGAGTGAGTCGGCTTTTGGAAGTACCAGTGTTGGGGCTGGGGTGGGAGAGAGGTGATGTGGTGGGGGAGGTGGTGAGGTGGGTGAAAAATTGCCTCATTTGCTTATTTCAGACAGCAAGTGAAATGTACTTATTATTCTTAAGGTTTTTCATGTTTGAGTGCTTTACTTACAAGGTGATCCCTCCCACACAGTCAACATGATTGTCTCTGCGTCATCAAACATAGCTCCAGTGAGACTGTATATGAAAGAATATTACAGTTACAATCTCTAAATCCTCTGCTTTAATGTGACAGCCTGACAGAATGTTACGCAATTGCTCAACTACTACCTTATTCTTCAGATACGTCATAGTGTGAATGTCACAGATATTAAATTGAAATTTTTACCACTGTTGTGACAGTGTGTGAGTTAGTGTCATAGAGCTTGTGCCTGTGAAACCTCACCTCTGACAAGGCAGTTTGAAGAAATGATAAGAAGAATCTGCCATCATTTTTCCAGATGTTTCTATGATTTGCTTCTATAAAAAAACAAGATATTCTGTTAGAATAAACTCATTAGTTAATAAATGAATTAATGCATCAATTATATTTCTGCCTCTGTTTTCATTGACTCTTGATGCCTAATTTAGCACCAAATTTCTCCATTTCCCCCATTTCATGTTTAAAGTATCAGACAAATTAGATTCTGCCACGATTAATGTAGTTGGCAATAAACATCAGTTCAAAAGTTTCAAACTCATGTGAAGTTGAAACTTGAGAATTCAGCAATATTGATTCACAAAGGTTCAACACAGTAACTATGTCACACTGAAAAATCAATTTAATTTGAGCCATATTTAATCAGGACAGCTCTGTCAGACTGTCCATCACACACTGTGATCCTGAATCAGTTTTTTGAAAGGAATATAAGTCAAGACATCAAAGCAAGATTTGTATTGTGCTTCATTAGAAAGGATTTAAACTGCTAATCTTTACCATGGATACAAATTATACTTTTCTCCTTAATATTGTGCTGTTGTATTACAGATATCAAATGTGGAGCTGATGTGAAATGACTGCCACTGACAGGTTCATGAAGTAATAGATAGCAGAACCAAACCAACACCAGCATTACGACTAAGAATCGTCTTTGATACTCCTCTCTAAGCTCTCTGCAGTGCATCAATGGCCTTTTGAAGAATGAATGCTTGAAACTACACAACTACCAATGATCAAGGTTAGAATAATCTATTTGAACAGATCAAATGGCCTCAAAATACACTTGATTAACTTTCTTACTAATCTCAGATACAGCTGATGTACTTGTAGACAGCCTATTAATCAGACCTTCATCAATTTCCACACTAATTGTTTTGAGGATCCTTGGCTATTTCCCATCCTGCTGAATGTACTTTGCAAATATTTAATTATTTGAATTTCTTGGAGTTTTGCAGTCTATGGAGTAACTGTAATGTAACAAAGGTGTATGATGCATCTCCAGGACTGCAGGACACCCCTTGATTTTGATACTTAGGATTTTAGGATGACTGGGTTTGGATAGATTGACATGCCACCTAACATTTCAACCCATCTTTCTTTTTTAGACTCTGATTGATCTACATGGAACTATCATATTCTGCTTTTATTTTAAAGCATACTGTCAACCAATTAGAAAAATGATAGATTAATTCAAGCTGCTGTATATTACACTACTGGACAAATTGAAATCACAGATAACAAAAAAAGAGTCAAATATATTTAATTCTCAAATAGTGATAGAGTCCCTTGCCATGGCAAAAACAAAATTAAAAAGAGAGTTAACCTTTGACTGACAGTCACATTTTTAAAAAATGTCTCTAATCACTATGGTTTTGTACTGCTTTTCCTGAAGCTTGTGCCCATTTTCTACCTTGTGCCCCTAACAGCTCATGTCTCATCTCAAGTTTTGTTCTGTCACTGTCCACATTATGTCTCTTTCCAGTTGCCTGACTGGTCTTTCCTTACATGAAATAGTTAAATAAAATTAAACTACTAAACTCAGCAGTTGTTCCAGTTGAGTGCCAGATGATGTATAATACACATACACCTGAAATGGTATCACATTTCACTAATCTCAGAAAATGTTAACTTCTAAATGGTTTCACAGGTGTTTCAGATCCAAACTGTATCATTGTTTTTGGCTTGAGCAGATGATGAGACAGCACAAAGTGAGCAACATATAATACTTTTCTCCAAGAATGGAGGGAATGCGTAGAATCAGGCATTAAGATTCACAATACAAAGGCACTCTAACCAAGCAGCCCCCTGACCCTCCCTTACTGTACTTGTTCTGTGAAGCATCACAAGTGGTTTTGAGTTGGCCTCTTTCGTGTCAGACTTCGTAAGTTAACAGCATCTGACAACAGTGCACTCTCCCATCTCAACAAATTTGCTGAATAAATTATGACAAATTCTCAAGGGTAGTAAGTTAGTGTAAGATAATGTCAGACCATTTTTAAAGAAATAGTTACAGATGAGAATTCCTTTAATCTTCCTGTCCAAATTTTTAATACATAATTTTTTGGTGTGCGCACAATTATATTGAACCAGAAAGTAAAACAAATTCATTACTAATGATTAGTCTTCACTATGTGTTCCCATTTGATCCATACATCATCCTTGAGACACTTTGCTCCACCTAGAAGCCAGGCAAAGATCTATTAAAGCTCAACTCAGCTTTGGATTAATTGCCAGAGAAACCAAGCATGAAAATCAAAGCTGGACCAATCAAAATTTAAAGGCAGTGTAAGAAAACAAGAGATGTGTATGGAGGTGTGGTTTTGCCAGCATCCACAGTGTGACTGAACACCTTTTATTAATTCTATAGAGCAAAGGGATTTAATAGAGATTTTCTCTGCTGCTACGGATACTTGCTCCAATGAAAGGAACTGTTGTTAAGTGTTGGGCCTAGTTCAGTAGATCTTTGTAAGGTATTTACAGTCTTAGGTAGTTCAACAGTAAGTATTTATAAACTACTAGAAACTATATACATAGGTACAGTAAAGGTTCAAGCTTGCTTCTACATACTTGCCTCCATGCTTGCTTCTACACACAGCTCTGTCCAAGACTACACTGACCTACAGGTGCGGGTCATGTGTTCTCTTACATCACTGTGTTGGCTGTACTGTACTCAGTCCCACGTTAATCCTTTTTGTGCCAGACCTTTGGACTACACCTCCCCCCAAGGCTTTATCCAACATATTTACAAGTTATTTCAGTTTACCCCATTTATATCATTAATACTACCCCATCTCCCCCCCCTCAAGTTTCTGACTCCATAGGTTCAGGTGGTCTGAAGCCCTTATAATCATTCCATATCTCATTCGCACTACTGTCAGAGGCTCTATCACTGCAGATAAATTTTGTTGATTCGGAGGTTGTTCTGGCATCTGGGTGTCTTTTCATCATCTTTTTCCACCGAATCATTCTTTGCTGATTCCCCGATTGTAGTGATAGACAGCGATTGGTTAATTCTGCTCTTAATGGGGTGGGCGAACTCTGGGCTAATCTCTATCGTGTTTTTTTTTCTCTTCTTCATTTGTGCAGCTCATCGTGATACATGCTGGGATGGAAGATGGGTCTGCCTGTTGTGAGGGGGTGACTTAATAGTAAGCTCAGCTTTGCGTTTGGCTTTGTGGTGTGCTGTCATCAATGGATGGCTGCTACTCAGCTCCAGCATCGTTTGTGGAACTGTCATGCTAGCTGGGGATTGTAGTGTCTGCTCTGTGGTCTCAGGATTTATTTCTCCAACTGGCGTCAGAGCCAGAGGTTGACGCTCTTCTTGTTGCTGTTTTCTCTCTTGACTGTAAACTACTCAAGCTGTCATGGTAACCATCTGAGTGGTTGGCTGGTCTGAGCAATGAGGAGCTTCTGGCACCTCAACGAAGGGGAAAAACCTGCTCTGCAAAGAAAGAAGACAAATCAGAGCTGAAGTGCCACTCGAGGGAATCCTTCTTGGTGGAGTTCTTGGAGTTATATATAATTTGCGACAGTGGTTGTTTTGACATCTTCTGTTATTTTGAGGAGATTCAAGGCTACACATATATCTCTGCTCAAGAGAGTAAAAGACTGGCTATGGATGGCGTACATCAGCTCAAAGACTTGTTTGCCGTCATACCTTAGTGGTTCCAGAATCATGCCTATGACCAGATGTCGGAGCCCTCTGGGCCCATAAAGTGATGTGTCTGTTGCCTGTAACCAGAAGTCTTTCAGCCACAGTTCTTTGTCCGATAACACTAGCAACCTTGTCCAATTTAATGTTTATGTGATGGTCATTAACAAGAGATGTCCACATTCCAGAATGAAAATCCAGGATTTTTGACAGCAACAAGAAGAGCGTCAACCTTTGGCTCTGATGCCAGTTGGAGAGATAAACCCTGAGACCACAGAGCAGACACTACAATCCCCAGCTAGCATGACAGTTCCACAAATGATGCTGGAGCTGAGTAGCAGCCATCCAAGAAGCATGATTGTATGAAACAAAAACAGAAAATGCTGGAAAAACTCAGCAGGTCTAACAACATCTGTGGAGAGAGAAGCAGAGTTAATGTTTCGAGTCCACATGACACTTCTTCAGAGCTAAAGAGAAATAATAATGTGATGAAATCCACATTCATCACATTTTTCATCACAGATTTCATCACATTTTTACTTCTCTTTAGCTCTGAAGAAGTGTCATGTGGACTTGAAACGTTAACTCTTTATTTCTCACCACAGATGCTGTCAGACCTGCTGAGTTTTTCCAACATTTTCTCTGTTTTTGTTTCAGATTTCCAGCATCCGCAGTATTTTGCATTAATCATGCATGATTGTATGTCCTGTTGATGTGCTGTCTCTACTTCATGAATCTCCTTGGGATCTTCTATGCGTTTTGATGTTTTGACTTTGCACAGCTTCCTGAAGTGTCCCATTCGGATACATTGTAAGCATTGCGCTGAAATTGCCACACATTGATCATGCTTTGTTCCACAGCACTGGCATAGTCTCTCTACTGGTCGGTTAGGGTATTGTTTCCCTTGGTCTGGAGTGCCCCTATTTCTGTGCTGTTTCACCAACTGGATGGACAGTGGGGTTTACTTTGTACCGCAGTTTGCTTTCTCCTAATATGGATCCATGCTGCAAACGGATTTCAGATCGCCTGACAATCTGGATGGCTTTCTCAAGGGTTAGATCTTCCTTCGCTTGAAGCATGTCTGAGAATGTGTCGTCCGCCATTCCTACATCTATTCTACCCCTGATTAGCTCAGATTACATACAGGTCAATGTAATCACAGCCTTCAGTCATTCTGTACAGCTCATTAATGAAGGAGTTGACAGGTTCTCCTGGCTGCTGGACATGTTTATTAAATTTAGCCCTTTCAAGGATTTTCTGAGGGAAAAATAAGCATCGAATGATTTAAAACTTCGTCAAAGTTTGCAGATGATTTGTTGCTTCTGGATATCGGGCCTACCAAATAAAGCCATGTGTTCAGCTTCTGTCTTTTTATCCAGACCTGAAGCAATTATGTATCTAAGGAATCTCTTTCTCCAGAGTCCCCAATTTTGTGGTTTATCTGGGCCTTGAGTGGATTTATGATCAACGGTTGATATTTTTTAAATGCAGTTTCAGCTTTAAGAGGTTTCTGAAAATCCAAGATGGCACCACCGTATGCTTCTATACAAAGGGTTTTCCCATCCTTGCCAGTTTTGGCAGGCTCCCACAGTAATGGAATTCACAATCTCTGTGTTTAATTATTTTCAACAATGGCTGCCTGGGGTGACTGGTTAGATTCTTCCCACTTTAGCACAATGGGCAGAATATTACACCCTGCGTGAGGGCGCACACCCAACATGCCCAAGTGTAAAGTGACACACGATGACTTCGGGCATGCGACCTGACGCCATCATGCAGTTTCGTGATATTTCGTTCGGTGGGTGCGCGCCGAAGTCGGCTGTGTACCTGCCAATAATTAAAAGGCCTATTAAGGCCATTGGCAATCTAATTAAATCAAATTTACGCTGCCCGTCGAACCCTTATGGTTGGCGAGCAGGCGAAAAGGACAAGTAGCCTTTACATTTTTGAGGAAACCTCATCCGCGAACGGGATGAGGTTTCCTAAAGCAAATAAACATTAAATAAAAACTTTATTTTTGAATTAGAAACATGTCCCTTCATGTGACTCTGCCATGTTAAATTTTTATTCTCTTCATTATTTTTTCACACAGCGCTTCAATCTCCCTGAGGCAGCTCCGTGCCTCAGGGAGATTGGCACGCTTTTTCTCGCGCATGTGCGAACTGCGCACTAGGCCCGCTCGCCCTCCTCCCCTCGCCCGCACAGGAAGCGCTCAGCGCTGCTGCTCATGTTCCACGCTGGGTGGGCCTTAATTGGCTTCCTGGCAAAAGCTATGATTCACCGCTTCCAAGGCTTGAGAACATTGGGCAGGATTCTTCCCTTGGCAGATTTTTCCCTTCACTGGAGTGCTTGGCTTCCTGGCTGCTCCCGCCCGCCCCCACTGAGCACTCCCACGAAGGGAAAAATCCTGCCCAATGTTCTCAAGCCTTAGACGCAGTGAATCCTGGCCTTTTCAGGGTTTTTAAAGCTGCCAACTCAGTCATGATTAATTTTTAGTTAATGATTGTTTTCTTTGATCGGAGTGAGTTCTGCCACTATGTGTTCAGGCACCAACCTGGGACTCAGTTTCATGGATTACAATTTAAACATCCATTTCTGACTATTGCAGTATTTAAGTTTTTTCTGGACTTGTATTAAACAGTAGTTTTAAATTTTTAGCTCGTCCCTGCTAGTGCTGTTGACTCTGCACACTCTGGGTATTGAAGCTGGACCTTCAGAGGATTCAATAGGGTCCTCGACTTCAGTGAGAAGTTTTATTTCTGCCTTCAGCTTCCAAGCCTTTCTCTGGCGCTTTTCTCTGCCAATTTCCTTCTGCACCTTTGCTTCTTGAGCTTTTCTTCAGGTCAGAATGCTTCTTTGATTTTTCCTTCGGTTTTCAAAGATTTTAACTTTCTTCTGCACTCTTTATGAGGTTTTGAGTTGTTTCATTCACTGCCATCATGTTGTAAGGCATTGGGCATAGTTTGGCAGGTCTTATTAACATAGAAACATAGGGCAGAATTTTCTGCCTGTCGGGCGGGCGGGCCCGAACCAATCTCTGGCGAGCGGGGAGACGATCCCCGCTGGAGAAGCGGGCCCCACCATCATTTTACGTGGGTGAGCCAATTAAGGCCCACCCAGTGTGATGTCCGGCGGGAAGCGCTATGTGCTTCCTGTGATGGTGATTCCCCAAAAGCGAGAGTGCGCTCTTTCACGCATGTGCACAAAAGAGCGCACATCTCCCTGAGGCTAAGTGCTGCCTCAGGGAGATCGCTTATACTTTTAAAAATATTAAAAATAGGAAAAAAAATTCCCTAACATGTTCCCCAATGTCACATGAGATGGGGCATGTTCATAATTAATATAATAACTTTATTATAAATTTTAAAACCCTGCATGAAACCCCATCCCGCCCGTGGATAAGGTTTCATGTATTATCTGTTTACCGCCAGGGCTCCTGGCCTGCCCGCCAACCTTAAGGTTGGACGGGCAGGTACACTAAGTACTTGAATTGATCTGTCAATGGCCTCAATTGGCCATTGACAGGTCGGCGGGCACACAGCTAATTTTGCTGCGGGCCCGCCTTCCTGAAAATTTAAATAGACTGGGATGATGTCGGGGGTTCTGCCCAACATCATCCCACGTCATTTTATGCGTCAGCGAGCAGGCCCCGCTCCCTGCTCGCCAACGGCAAAATTCTGCCCATAGAAACTAAGAGCAGGAGTAGGCCATTCCGCCCTTTGAGCCTGCCCTGCCATTCATTATGATCATGGCTGATCATCTAACTCAATATCCTGATCCCGTTTTCTCCCCATATCCTTTGACCCCTTTCGCCCCAAGAGCTATATCTAACTCCTTCTTGAAAACATACAATGTTTTGACCTCAACTACTTTCTGTAATAATGAATTCCACAGGCTCACCACTCTCTGGGTGAAGAAATTTCTCCTCATCTCAGTCCTAAATGGTCTACCCCATATCCTCAGACTGTGACCCCTGGTTCTGTACTCCGCTACCATTGGGAACATCCTTCCTGCATCTATCCTGTCTAGTCCTGTTAGAATTTTATAAGTGAGATCCCCCCTCATTCTGCTGAACTCCAGTGAATATACTCCTAACTGACTCAATCTCTCCTCATATTTCAGTCCCGCCATCCCAGGAATCAGTTGGGTAAACCTTCGCTGCACTCCCTCTATAGCAAGAACATCCTTCCTCAGATAAGGAGATCAAAACTGCACACAATATTGCACGTGTGGTCTCATCAAGGCCCTATACAATTGCAGCAAGACACCCCTGTTCCTGTACTCGAATCCTCTGGCTTTGAAGGCCAACATACCATTTGCCTTCTTTACCACCTGCTGCACCTGCATGCTTACCTTCAGCAATTGGTGTACGAGAACACCCAGGTCTCGTTGCACATTCCCCTCTCTCAATTTATAGCCATTCAGATAATAATCTGCCTTTCTGTTTTTGCTACCAAAGTGGATAACCTCACATTTATCCACATTATACTGCATCTGCCATGCATTTTCCCCCTCACTCAGTTTGTCCAAATCACATTGAAGCATCTCTGCATCCTCTTCACAGTTCACCCTCCCACCCAGCTTTGTGTCATCTGCAGATTTGGAGGCATTACATTTAGTTCCCTCATCTAAATCATTAATATATATTGTGAATAACTGGGATCCCAGCCCCGATCCCTGCGGTACCCCACTAGTCACTGCCTGCCATTTGGAAAAAGACCCATTTATTCGTACTCTTTGTTTCCTGTCTGCTAACCAGTTTTCTATCCATCTCAATACATTACCCCCAATCCCATGCGCTTTAATTTTACAGGCCAACCTCTTGTATGGGACTTTGTCGAAAGCCTTCTGAAAGTCCAAATAAACCACATCCACTGGCTCCCCCTCATCAACTCTACTAGTTACATCCTTGAAAAGTTCCAGTAGATTTGTCAAGCATGATTTCCCTTTCATAAATCCATGCTAACTCTGTTCGATTCTGCCACTGTTTTCCACATGCTAAGCTATTAAATCATTTATAATGGATTCTAGAATTTTCCCCACTACCGACGTCAGGCTGACTTGTCTATAATTCCCTGTTTTCTCTCTACCTCCCTTTTTAAATAGTGGGGTTATATTAGCTACTGTCCAATCTTTAGGAACTGTTCCAGAGTCTATAGAATCTCGGAAGATGGCCACCAATGCATCCACTAATTCTAGGGCCACTTCCTTAAGTACTCTGGGATGTAGATTATCAGCCCTGGGGATTTATCAGCCTTCAATCCCATCAATTTCCCCAACACCATTTCCCTACTAATACTGATTTCTTTCAGTGCCTCCCTCTCACTAAACCTTATGTTCCCCAACATTTCTGGTATGTTATTTGTGTCCTCCTTTGTGAAGACAGAATCAAAGTATGTATTTAGTTGGTCAGCCATTTCTTTGTTCTCATTATAAATTCCCCTGTTTAAGGTTTTCTTTGTCTTAGGTAGTTCCACAGTAAGTATTTATTAACTACTAGATACCATATACATAGGTTCAGTAAAGGTTCAAGCTAGGAGTTGTCTCCATATTTCCTGCTAGACTTGCCTCTGTCCAACACTACACTGAACCCCAGGTGTAGGTCATGTGTTCTCTTACATCACTGTGGGCAGTACTGTACTCAGTCCCACATTAACCCATTCTGTGTCAGATCCTTATACTGCAGGAACTACAAGGAAAACTGAGAATTACTATGTAGGTATGCAATGACATCATGATATTCTGTCATAGCATCACTGTAAGTAAATGCTGCCACAGGAACAATTGTGCTTATTAGCTCTAGGAAGATCATCAACAATAGTCTAGAAGTCCCAGTCAAAAATTAGTCAATTTGCCTTCTGGCCCTAAAAAATAGTCATTTAACTTTTAGCACCTGCCAACTACAAGAAACTCAAGTGCCAGGAACTCATGATTTAGGATTGGCATACAAGTGACTATAAACACTAGGAAGTGAAAAAGCAATCTAAAATTTCTTCATTTACTATGTTAGAACCTACCATTTAACATTTAGCATTTGTCAGCAAACCCTCTGCAAAATCTGCACTACAATACTCATTACAGGTCTTGCTGAAAAATATTCAAATATCAAAGCTATTCAAATTACATGCTGACAACAGCTTTATAGTTGCCAATCAACAATAGTGGTTATCACATGAAAAAAACTGTCAAACATGAGTATATCATAGATATCATGTAAAGATGAGAACCTAACTGAAACATGAATTCTTTGAGACATTATTTTATGTCTAGGAATTATTAAAATGATTAGGCAAGAAGTTCTATTACAATGTCCAGAATAAAAGTGAAGTATATATATTTGGTACATTTTTAAAATTATGTTTCGTAGTTATTACATCATGCATATTTTTTCAAATTTATTCCCTAGATATTTGACAGCCCCTAGATGTTCGAAAGATAAGCTAATAAATGGAAGATTTGACTATGATAATGTACAGACCTCAATTAACATTATAAACTGTTAAGAACCCATTGTTAATTATTACCCCCAGCACTAAGGAGTAGAAGGGGGAGATGGTGGTGTACTGATACTGTGAGTGAACTAGTGGTTCAGGCTAATTCTGTGGGTGCATGGGTTCAAATCCCACTGTGACAACTGGTGGAATTTAAACTCAAATCATTAAAGAAAACTGGAGTTGAAAGCAATCTAGATAATGGTGACCATGAAATTATCATTGATTGTCATTAAAACCCAGTTGGTTCACTATCTGCCATCCTTACCTAGTCTTGCCTACATGTGTCTCTAGGCCCACAGCAATGCAGTTGACTGTTAACTGCTCTTAAAGGCAATTAGGGATGGCCAACAAATGGTGGCTGTTGGCCCTGCCAGTGACTCCCACAAACAAATAAAAAAATCTCTGCATGTTACTAGTATATAGCAGCATCCTTCAGCCTCATGCCATGCATTAGAGGAAATTCTGGATTCATAACAATTAAAGGTTTGACAAATGACAAAAGCAGAAAATTAGAGAGGGGCCAATGAAACTATTTCATTCAATAACTCACAACTCAAAAACCTTTGATGACATTTCACTGATCAAAATAATTACTGCTGGAGGAAATAATTCTATCATAGTTAAAAGCTTTAATCCAAAGGTATTTCGTCAGCCATCTGCAAAACAATACTTAGCTCCTGTTGTCTCTCAGGCGACAATAGCAGGAATTGTTTTTTGATTGCATCATTCTCATAATTTTTAAGGTCTGCCAGCTTATGTTTGGTGAGATTCCTACTTCAATAATATAGCAAGCCCTTTTAAGTGAATACTTAAACAATAAACAATTCACTTGTGATTGAAGCATCCAAATCCATTTATTCTATTCAGGTCAGCTGAACCATCAATAAATTGTTGAATTATTTCATTTCAACAATCTACTGAAAGAATAAATACAGCCTGCCATTAAGAAAGAATATATATTTTAAAAAGTAATGTGCAGGAATATTTCCCCCTGACTTAATATATGTTTTTTTTTATAAGATAAACCTGTCAGATAAAACAGGCACTAATGATTTTTAGGAGATTTAATTTTTTCTGGACAAAGAGCTATTTGATGATATGACTGGATGGGTAAGGTGGGTCAACAGGTTCTCCTATTTTGTAACAGAAATTTTTTAATCTAATAATTTAACAGAGGGCGCTGGTGAGAAGTTACTGAAGCATTCTGGGAGAAGTCACCGCAGCCACTGCGACTCAGGAGGTAATCGAGGAGAAGGAATCTTGCACTCAACAGGAGGAAGAGCATCCAACAGAGGGCGCTGGTGAGAAGTGACTGAAGCATTCTGGGAGAAGTCACCGCAGCCACTACGACTCAGGAGGTAATCGAGGAGAAGGAGTCTTGCAGTCAACAGGAGGAAGAGCATCCAACAGAGGGTGCTGGTGAGGTGACTGAAGCATTCTGGGAGAAGTCACCACGACTCAGGAGGGAATTGAGGAGGACCCACGGTCAAAGAACGGAATAGCTCCAAACATTATATTGCTGTAGTGTTTCTATCCCTCCCTCCTCCTCAAACCTAAAGAAAAAGAGAGGAAGAGGCAGTGCCTTCAGGTGTGCACCAGACCTGTGAGGGACACTCTTCTGAAAGTGGATTTTAAAGAAAAAGCAACTGATTGGTGAGTAAATCCTGGGAGCAGACTTGGAGGGCGGAGCCCCGGAGCGGTGAGTATAGATCTAGCTTACCTCGGGGATTCACGGCCTTGTCTCCAGGGAGCAGACTCGGAGAGAGGAGCACTGGAGCGGTGAATTCAGGGCACAGAGTAACTGAAGCCAAAACTGAAAAAGTGACATCACAGGAAAGCAGTGACCTGATTGGTTGGTAGGAAATCTGCACCAAATTTGAAAAAAAAACACTGCAAAGCTAATTAATAAATTAATTATCTAAGTCGAGATGGCTGGGCAGGTGATGTGCTGTAGCTATATGATGTGAGAGCTGGGAGATCCCATTGCGAGCCGCAGTGACCACATCTGCAGCAAGTGTTGGTTGCTGGAGGAACTCCGGTTCAGAATTGATGAGCTGGAGTCTGAGCTCCGGACGCTGCAGCATATCCGGGAGGGGGAGAGTTACCTGGACGTTTTGTTTCAGGAGGCGGTCACACTCGGTAGATTAAGTGCCTCAAGTTCGGTCAGTGGTCAGGGTCAGCAGGGTGTGACTGCAAGTGAGGCAGGTAGAGGGATCCTGTGTTCAGGAACAGAGGAGCCTCAGCTCTTGACCTTGTCCAACAGGTACGAGGTACTTGCTCCCTGTGTGGATGAGGAACATGGCTGTAGGGAGGATGAGCCAGCTGACCACGGCACCGTGGCACAGGAGGCCAGTCAAGAGGGGGGAGCAAAAAGACAAGTGGTAGTTGTAGGGGATTCTATAATTAGGGGATTTGATAGCATCCTTTGTAAACAGGATCGAGAGTCCGGCATGGTATGTTACCTGCCCGGTGCCAGGGTGAGGGACATCTCTGACCGGCTTGAAAGGATATTGGAGAGGGAGGGGGAGGATCCAGTTGTCATGGTCCATGTCGGGACAAATAACATAGGTAAGACTAGGAAAGAGGACCTGTTTGGGGATTATCAGGAACTAGGAACTAAATTAAAGAACAGGTCCTCAAGGGTTATAATCTCAGGATTACTACCCGAGCTGCGTGAAAATTAGCATAGGGACATGAGAATAAGGGAAGTAAACACGTGGCTAAAGGAGTGATGCGGGAAAGAGGCGTTCCATTTCGTGGGGCACTGGCATCAGTATTGGAACAGGAGGGATCTATACCATTGGGATGGTCTCCACCTGAACCGATCTGGGACCAATGTTCTAGCGAAAAGGGTAAATAAGGTGGTCAACAGGACTTTAAACTAGAAAGTGGTGGGGGGGGCGGAGGGAAGGGTAAAACTCCAAGAAGTATGGCTAATGGGAAACAAAGCAGCAGGTTAGCGTGTGGGGGGGGTGGATTCAACTTCATGGAAAATTATGAAAAAACTGAAAAGAAAGGAGAGCCCAGGAGAGGCTATTAAAGTCCCCAGAACACAAAATAGGACAGAGTGTTTGGAAAGGGCTAGGAATCTAACTTCAAGCACATCAGATAAAGGGACGACAATGAGAAAGGGGATGGGAAATACAGGACTGAAGGTGTTGTATCTGAATGCACGCAGTATACGAAATAAGGTAAATGAGCTTATGGCACAGATTGAAATTGGCAGGTATGATGTGGGCATCACAGAGACATGGCTGCAAGGGGATCAGGACTGGGAGCTAAATATCCAAGGATATACATCCTATCGAAATGATAGGCAGGTTGGCAGAGGGGGTGGGGTTGCTTTGTTAGTAAGAAATGAAATTAAATCGATAGCAAGAAATGACGTAGGGTCAGATGATGTAGAATCTGTGTGGGTAGAGTTGAGGAACTGCAAAGGTAAAAAAACCATAATAGGAGTTATGTACAGGCCTCCGAACAGTAGACAGGATGTGGGGCACAAGATACACCAGGAGATAGAAAAGGCGGGTAAGAAAGGCAAGGTTACAGTGATCATGGGGAATTTCAATATGCAGGTCGACTGGGAAAATCAGGTTGGTAGTGGATCCCAAGAAAAGGAATTTGTAGAAAGTCTACGAGATGGCTTTTTGGAGCAGCTTGTGGTGGAGCCCACTAGGGAACAGGCAATACTAGATTTAGTGATGTGTAATGAGGCAGATTTGATAAGGGAGCTTAAGGTGAAGGAACACTTAGGAGGAAGTGACCATAATATGATAGAATTTACCCTGCAATTTGAGAGGAAAAAGCTGGAATCATTGTAACGGTATTACAGTTGAATAAAGGCAACTACAGAGGCATGAGGGAGGAGCTAGCCAGAATTGACTGGGAGATGAGCCTAGCAGGAAAGACAGTGGAACAGCAATGGCAGGAGTTTCTGGGAGTCATTTGGGAGACACAGCAAAAATTCATCCCTAGGAAGAAGAAGCATACTAAAGGGAGGACGAGGCAACCATGGCTGACAAGGGAAGTCAGGGACAGCATAAAAGCTAAAGAGAAAGCATACAATGCGGCGAAGAGCAGTGGGAAACCAGGGGTTTGGGAAGCCTACAAAGACCAACAGAGGACAACTAAAAAAGAAATGAGGGAGAAGATTAAATATGAGGGTAAACTAGCCAGTGATATAAAAGAAGATTGCAAGAGTTTTTTTTAGATATATAAAGGGTAAGAGAGAGGCAAAAGTGGACATTGGGCTGCTGGAAAATGACACTGGAGAAGTAGTAGTGGGGAACAAAGAAATGGCGGAGGTACTGAATAGGTACTTTGCATCATTCTTCACGGTGGAAGACACGAGTAACATCCCCAAAGTTCAAGAGAGTCGGGGGGCAGAGGTGAGTATGGTGGCCATTACCAAGGAGAAGGTGCTAGGAAAACTGAAAGGTCTGAAGGTGGATAAATCACCTGGGCCAGATGGATTACATCCCAGAGTTCTGAAGAAGATGGCTGAAGAGATAGTGGAGGCGTTAGTGGTGATCTTTCAGGAATCACTGGAGTCAAGGAGGGTCCCAGAGGCCTGGAAAATTGCTAATGCAACCCCCCTGTTTAAGAAGGGAGTGAGGCAAAAGATAGGAAATTACAGGCCGATTAGCCTGACCTCGGTCGTTGGTAAGATTTTAGAGTCCATTATTAAGGATGAAATTTCAGAATACTTGGAAGTGCATGGTAAAATAGGGCAAAGTCAGCATGGTTACATCAAGGGGAGGTCATGCCTGACAAATCTGTTAGAATTCTTTGAGGAGGTAACGAGTAGGTTAGACAAAGGAGAGCCAATGGATGTTATCTACTTGGACTTCCAGAAGGCCTTTGACAAGCTGCCGCACAGGAGGCTGTTCAGTAAGATAAGAGCCCATGGTGTTAGAGGCAAGGTACTAGCATGGACAGAAGATTGGCTGTCTGGCAGGAGGCAGAGAGTGGGGATAAGGGGGTCCTTCTCAGGATGGCAGCCAGTGACTAGTGGAGTTCCGCAGGGGTCAGTGTTGGGACCACAACTTTTCACTTTATATATTAATGATCTAGATGAAGGAACTGAGGGCATCCTGGCTAAGTTTGCAGATGACGCAAAGATAGGTGGAGGGACAGGTAGTATTAAGGAGGCAGGGAGGCTGCAGAAGGATTTGGACAGGTTAGGAGAATGGGCAAAGAAGTGGCAGATGGAATATAACGTGGGGAAGTGTGAGGTCATGCACTTTGGTAGGAAGAATAGAGGCATAGACTATTTTCTAAATGGAGAGAGAATTCAGAAATCTGGAGTGCAGAGGGACTTGGGAGTCCTAGTCCAGGATTCTCTTAAGGTTAACTTGCAGGTTGAGTCGGTAGTTAGGAAGCCAAATGCAATGTTGGCATTTATTTTGAGAGGACTAAAATATAAAAGCAGGGATGTGCTGCTGAAGCTTTATAAGGCTCTGGTCAGACCACATTTAGAATATTGTGAGCAATTTTGGGCCCCGTATCTCAGGAAGGATGTGCTGGCCCTGGAGAGGGTCCAGAGGAGGTTCACGAGAACGATCCCAGGAATGAAAGGCTTAACATATGAGGAACGTTTGAGGACTCTGGGTCTATACTCGATGGAGTTTAGAAGGATGCGGGGGGATCTGCTTGAAACTTACAGAATACTGAAAGGTCTGGATAGAGTGGACGTGGAGAAGATGTTTCCATTAGTAGGAGAGACTAGGACCCGAGGGCACAGCCTCAGAGTAAAGGGAAGACCTTTTAGAACAGAGATGAGGAGAAACTTATTTAGCCAGAGAGTGGTGAATCTGTGGAATTCATTGCCACAGAAGGCTGTGGAGGCCAGGTCATTGAGTGTATTTAAGACCAAGATAGATAGGTTCTTGATTGATAAGGGGATCAAAGGTTACGGGGAGAAGGCGGGAGAATGGGGTTGAAAAACTTATCAGCCATGATTGAATGGCGGAGCAGACTCGATGGGCTGAATGGCCTAATTTCTGCTCCTATGTCTTATGGTCTTAGGGTCTTAATGAATCTCCTATGCATTGTGTGAGTTGGGGAGCATGGACCTCCTCTTCCCTTTCTCTGTTATCTTCATGTTGCTGTTTGTCTTTTTGGAGGGGGTCTTTTCAACTTCTGCCCAAAATGGGTGTGAAGTGGGTAAGGCACCTGCTGTTTTGATGAAAAGTCAATTATGTGAGACCCAGACAAGCCATTTTGAGGTGCATGCCTTATTAGTTTAGGAAGTGCAAGCTGTCAGTACTAATCACAATTGAAATTAGAAGCTCACATGCTGTAGGGGCTAAGAAATCCAATGGGAGCCCACCACTTAAGGGAAACCTGCACAACTGAAAGAGGATTAGCCTTTGGTTAATGCTGTCTCCTGTGCCTGTGGACTTCTTTAAAATGACTGTACCCAGAGACCCCCTTCTCTTTTTCTGGTGATGCCATGGAAGTCCTGATGGAGAAGGTCACCAGGAGGAAAGATGCCCCCTTCCCCAGAGATGGATGCAGAGTATCCATCTATATAACCCAGAAGCAGTGAAGAGAGGTTGCTGAGCATGTAAATGCTGGAAGCATCACACTTAGACCTGGCAGAAAAGCCAAAGGAAATTCAATGACCACAAAAGCTATTCATGTAAAGCTCCAATTCACAGTTTTCCTCAACACTATTCTGCCATAGTCCTACCACTGGCCAATCATTTCATACCCAACTCCTATCTCGCCATCCCAATGCAAGCAGTATACTTCACTGTACCTCCTTGTCATGAAAGTATAACAATTTTCATAATATTTTTCTAGTTTATTGTGAAGTAGGTTTATGAGTGTAAGTATAGTTGGGTCTGTCTGTGGTTTAATTACATTTGGAGTCAAGTAGGCTGCAAGTTTAAATCATCAAAAGAAGCTGGTTGACTGACACGCTACCGAGTAAACATGAATGCTGGCTTAGCATGTAAGGTGTGAAGAGAATTTGCATTTTTAGAAAATGAAGGGAAATTTGGATTTCAAAGGATCTCAGTCTGTTTACAACTAGACAGATAAGCAAGGCTAAGGAAGGTGTTTTTTTTCCCCCCTAAGGTTACTAACAATATATAATGACAACATGAAAGTATTTATATTATGAGGGAGATACAGTTTCAAAAACATGTGGAAAAATAGAATTTACAAATTAAAAAGAGAGAAACATATACAAAGGAGAATGAAAGGCTATATGTCAGGAGAAGGCCATGTAAGATCTTACATGAGTGTGTGAAATAGCCTCAATGAAGCCTCCAGCATTTGTGCATACATCTTCTGTTTAACAGAACTGAAGCTGGAGAAAAGCCACAATCCGGGGTGTTGTGTTAACTTGGTGAGTCTGTTTTAAATCTAAAATCTATTTTGGACAGTTGCCTTTAAGGGAGTGTAACTGGGGATTAGGTTTATTGGGAATTTTAGGAATTATTATAGTAGTAATTATAGTCTTATGTATGTGCTTGAAATCTTTTATTTTGATAATAAATATTTTAATTTAATTTTTAAAACCACTAAAGGCCTTGATGGACTTATTACTTCTGAATTCAGTGCACACATCTCATAATAAATACAAATTGCCAAACTGTTGTGATAGTGTGACAAGTTTCCCTCATGGATTTGGTCTGCTTGGCACACATCATCCTCCACATCATAACATTCCTTCTGCTTCCCCTTTCATTCTCTGCACCTTCTCTTGCCTTTCCAAATATTGGGTCCTCTTCCAACATTACCTGCTGCTTGTTTCTGTATGCATACATTGTGAAGATACCTCAAAAAGTTCTCAACCCTTGAACAGTCTAAGCATTAACATGCACCCACTCTCCTAGCAGGGCAAGCTGGTGCACAACAAGATGGAGATAACTGGAATAGGACTAAGGACATTTGCAATGCAAGTACTCATGCCAATGAAAGAGACTGGCTGAGGGGTGAGGAGAGGGAGCACAAAGCCTGTAAGGTGGTGAGGCTTGAGAAAGCATTCTGCATGGTATATGGCCATCTTTCTCTCCATTTCTCTTACGACTGAACTCTCTCCCTCGTGGTCCATAGGGCAACCACTCATATGCTATTGCTTTCCCTTTCCACTAAGCGCTTAAAACTTGCTGTTTTTCCATGTCCATGGCAGGTCCCGGGGCCAACTTTAACAGAGGAAGAATAGCTCAAGAAGTCAGCAGTTTCCAGCAATAAAATGCCATATTGGCCTCAGGCAATTTTCAGGCATTCTGTGCAGTCACCGAACACAAATATAAAGCTTCTTGCCTATGCTCATGAAAAGTTACTGTCTGTTTTAGAACCTCTTAGGGAATCAATCTGCTTTGATCAGAGCAGGATGCTGTGCCTGCTCTACTCAACTTTTGCTGCTATGGTTGCGACCTTGCACCCAGCCACAGCCAAAAATTTAAATAAAAGCCTGGATTTAATGGGGCTGAGGTGGCCCTGTTCACTGCCCAGAAAGTCAGGGGCAAGCTCACCTCAGCAGGTCATGGAAGCCCCGATGGCAATTCACAGATTTTTTGACTCATTCTCAAAGTCTGGAATATTCTGATTCTATTAGCTTTCATACGAACATACGAGCAAGGAGCAGGAGTAGGCCATTCGGCCCCTTGAGCCTGCTTCACCATTTAATAAGATCATGGCTGATCTGATAGTAACCTCAAATCTGCTTCCCACCTCCTGCGATAACCTATCACCCTCTTGATAATCAAGAATCTACCCAACTCTGCCTTAAAAATATTCAAAGACTCTGCTTCCACCGCCTTTTCAGGAAGAGGGTTCCAAACACTCACAACCCTCTGAGAGGAAAATATTTCATCTCATCTCCTTTCTAAATGGGCAACCCCTTATTTTCAAACAATGATCCCTAGTTCTAGATTTTCCCTATAAAGGAAATCCTCTCCACATCCACCCTGTCAAGACCCCTCAAGGTCTTATATGTTTCAATAAGCTGCCTTATACTCTTCTAAACTCCAGCGGATACAAGCCTAGCCTGTCCAACCTGGAATATTAAGATGAGCCCCAAGGCTCAATTTCTTGCTGGTCTTGGGCCCCTGAATGCAAACATGTGACCAATGCAGTGCCTACTTCATCTTAAGATTGCAAGACTAGGAGAGGGGAGGAGCTCAGATGAATATTTTGCTCCATATAATTTAAACAAACCAAATATAATAACAATGTACCAGTGCTGTTTTCCACTGTTCAGAGTGGGAAAAAAAGGGTGGGGTTCTCTTGTGCAGCTGAATATATGTTCGGCTGGGATCCCAGTTGAATCATGGAAATCACTAAGGAGGATATTAATAGGACTTGAAAGGTCACTTACACGATGATTTCTGGTGGTTAAGGTCACAAGTTAAATAAATTATTAAATTAACTTATAAACTTATATGATAACAGGTAGTACTTATTCACTGCTGATAGAATATTTTCCATGCAAAAAATCAATAAGGCCCGTTTGGTGCAGGCATTGCAAACTTGTGGCTTTCTGCTCCTCATGATTGGTGAGTGCAGCCCAGTGTGAAGGGCAGTGCTGACTGGCTGCATGCTCAACAGCAGTTCAGCAGCGGGCAAGGCTAGCACAGCGTACAACTAGCCTGGGCTCCTTAGAGTCACCCTGCCCCTCTTAAAGGGGAAGTGTACTGAGGCTACAGCAGTTGGTGAAACAGTTTCAAGAAAGCTTTAATGGAAGGAGGAAGACTGGTAATGGAACAGCAGGCCAGAAAGGGGGCTCCTAGGTTCTTCAGTAGTAGAGGGATGGGGGTAAGGGGGTGCGATGGTGGAGGGAGAGGGTGGGTTCTCTTGTGCAGCTGAATGTATGTTTGGCTGGGATCCCAGTTGAATCATGCAAGTGATTAAGAAGGACATTAATAGGACCCGAAAGGTCCAAAATATAGATTAGGTGACAAATCAGCATTAGTCACTGTTTGACGACACAATCAGACCACTCTGTATGCTTCTGGCAGATGCACAGCTCATCCATTCTAGTGTTACGGACAGGAGGGGGTTTAATTTAGTCCAGCCCTGACTTCTCCACACACTACCCGTCTGTAAACAGAAAGGTGTTTCTGATTTTTGATTCCCCCCGCCTTTATAAGTGGTGGCAGATGTTTCCCAACCCTTTGGTTTGGATTGATCCAATCCTCTATTAATAACTCCACAGTTAACTCGAGATAAGGTAAAATAAGAGGGTTGATTTATTATACACATGCACAAATGCGAGAAAGGGGTTTCACAATGTCCATCCCTTTTTGCATTCATACAATAAAAGAGGGACAAGGGAAAGAAAGGGCTTCATGGCAGAGACCATGATAAAAATAAGGATTATGGTTTCACATGTTTCCAGAGTCCAGAATCAAAGTCCAAAGAGGAATTCTTTCACAGGGTTCGGCTGGCTGAATACCAATGGTGTAAGATTTGCTTTTCCGGTGGTGTTGTTGTCCCAAGATGAAGTAGGCATGCAGAGATTAAATCAGTTCTGTAGGTGATAGTACAAAATCTTCCCAGCAGAGTCAGGTTACATGGGGGCCAGTTGTCCAACCTGGCCTGAGCTTGTTTCTGTGTGGCCTGCCCATCAGATGTTAAACAGCAGACTGAAGATAGAATCTGAAAGCTGTATAATTAAAGCAATCCAAACAACTCAAATCTCAGTCATGTGACAGGGTGGTTTCAGGTCAAGCTCTTCAGCTAACGAGGCTCCCTGGTTAAAATCCATTGTGCTTTGAGCAGGTAACTTTAGAACTATTAGCACAATGTTGGAGATGAGGAGTCACAAATAGCTCTGCCTTTGCCCATAGCTGGCTGGTGCCGATGTCTTTTCTACTATTCTTTGTGTTAGCTTTGTTGGAATGTTTATACAATGCAAGGATTGTTACATTCCAGGGGCTTGACACATTAGCCTTTGTCCATGTTTAAACTGCTCAGAAACTTCTAAAACTTCTATCATGTGGTCAACGGTGGCCATTTTATCAGTCCTGCAATTTTTCCATTTAATAAAAGCAGAATAATAATTTTATAAAATAGTCAGGATGATATAGACATGTATATTTTCCTCCCTGCCTCCTGGACAGTACATTAGTTATGCTGCTCCACGCAGACAGTGCTGGGATGGGCTGGGAGCAGTCCAGCCAACAGTTTTGAAGTTTCAGGCTTCTGTAGCACCAGTACCAGGGGTGCTCTAGATCTAGATGCTGTGCCTTAGTGTTCTATAGAAAATGTCAGATAGATTTTCTTTACTTTAAGCATGTCCAAAATATGCTCACATTGTTCTCACACCAGGCTCCATAGAGCTTCCCATACTCTGCAGTCTCAATGCTTTATATTAAATTCAGGATCCTCCTGACTGCCATGGATGTTTTATGTTAAACAACAAATAATCCTCTCATTGCTACTGATGCATTTACAGATCCTAGCATTTGCTGTTGTCCTCAATTGTTTCCAGAAGACTGAATCGCTTTGTGGGTGACTGATGCCGACAGGCTTTTGTTGTCGTTGTTCTCTGTAGTAAAAGCACTGATATAACATGCTAGGGTAAGCTTGTCTAAAACCAGCTTCATAATACAGAGCAGCTTCCAAATTCGAAATGTAAGAAAGTGGTACATCAGTTGAAATATTATTCTGTAGCCTTGGGGTTGGAGCATGTAGCTTTTTATATAATAAATATGCCACAAGCATGTGATAAGAATGACAGCCTTGAGATTTGAAGTGCGATTTGAATTCAAAGTACATCTTGCAGTGAACACAGGACACGGTTGTGCTTAAAAACACATCAAATGAAGGTGTCAATTGTTATGGGTGGAACTAGGCCTCATTGGCAGCAGACATGGGCCAGGACCTTATGTGCCTAATTTTACAATGGGTAATTTTGGCATGAAAGAAGGGGTTGGCCATCTGGCAAATAAATTCTCCCTTATCCTCTTTAAATTATGCAATTCTGATCCCATGCTGAATTTTACAAGTTTTGAAATGTTCGGATTCATCTTGCTGCTTACTCATATCACATTGGCACAAGACTGTCTCTCTGTGCATTGGACACTTTGCATACCTTTTTGTCCCTCAACATTTATTCTAAGATACACTTTCCCCTGGACCCTTTGCAAATATTGCTGCATTTACAAATTACAGGTAAACCAGCTGGGTCGGATGAGAATCCTTTGACTGTTACAATAATATTACATGAATTAGATGAGGAGAATCAATTGCTGAGGAAACTTCAGCCCAATCTTTCGATGCCAGCTTTGATTGGAATGATATTTTAACCCATCTCAGGGATACCTCGCTGACCTGGGCTTCCTTTCTAACCCTGAAAACCCATTTCATACGACAACGGGGCAACAGAAAGAGGTGGTCATGAACTTCCTGTCAATGCTTCTCCCCACCGCCAACTTCGCCACTCCAAATTTTCACTTTATTGATGGGCCCTGTGCTGGTCTATGCTTTGAGAGTACTGTCCTCTCTTCAATTTTTGTCCCAAAGCCCTCTCTGCCAATCTTTGAATGCTAGTCTCTAGCGTATGCCACATAAGCCCAGCTTTCAGGGCATTTTTAAAAAATTATTCTTTCATGGGACCTGGTCATCATTGGTGAGGCCAGCATTTATTGCCCATTCCTAATTGCCCTTGAGCCAGGTGGCTTTCCACATGATTTCAGAGGACAGCTAAGAGTCAACCACATTGCTGTGGGTCTGGAGTCACATTTTTAAAAATTCATTCATGGGATTATGGGCGTCACTGGCTAAGCCAGCATTTATTGCCCATCCCTAATTGCCCTTGTTCAGAGGGTATTTAAGAGTCAACCACATTGCTGTGGGTCTGCAGTCACATGTGGGCCAGACCAGGTAAGGACAGCAGATTTCCTTCCCTAAAAGGCTTTAGTGAACAAGGTTTAAACAACATTCAACAATTGTTTCATGGTCACCATTACTGAAACTAGCTTTACAATCCCAGATTATTAATTGAGTTTAACTTCCAGCAGCTGCCATGGTGGAATTTGAACCCTTATCCCCAGAACATTAGCCTGGGCCTCTACATTACTAGTCCAGTAACATTATATACTACCATCTCCCCACAAATAGCTCAATGGAATCTTTGACATGCTTATGCAAAAACCAGTGGTTGACATCATGCTTGTAGGGCAACAACTTAATAATATTTCCAGTGGAAAGGAGCTACCAACAGGAAAGGGCACAGAAGCTTTCCTGTTGGTAAGACATTCAGGGGATGTTAGATATGACCCATATTGCCAGCAGGACTCCACATCTATTTACATCAACAGAGCGATATTCTACTTCATAAATATGCAAGTTGTTTCACACTGGAGAAATATCATCCTGCAGTCTAACATTTGTTATTCAGAGAGTTACCACAATGCTTTTATTCTGCAGTAGGCAATGCTTGCAGGGCTTGCCATACATACCATTTTAAGCCATCGGTCCTAAAGAGCTTACGTTCACTGTATTGTTTCATTCAATTGACTCAAGAACAGGAACTTACATTTATATATCACCTTTTATGTAGAAAAATATTCTTCACAGGAGTGTAATCAAACTAAAATTGACACCAAGACAAAGAAGGAGATATTAGGGCCAGTAACTAAATTCACGCAGAAACAGGTAAATGGGCACCAGCTGATCCAGGCCAGCATTTATGCTCTACACAAGCCTTGGTAGGTTTTAAGGATAGTCTTAAAGAAGGCGAGAGAGGCAGAGGGGTGGAGAGATTTGAGGACTGATTTTGGAATGGCATGGTTGCCAGTGGTCAGTTGAAGGGATCAGGCGATACACAACAGACTAGAGTTAGAGGAGGTTAGAGTTGTGAAAGGGAAAGGCAATGGTGAGAATTAAACATGAGGATAAGAAATTTAAAATTGAGGTATTGGTGAACCAGTAGCCAATACAGGTACACAAGAATGCGAGTGAAGAGTGATCAGAATTTGTATTGTTTAAGGTATGGGCAGCAGAGTTTTGAATGAATTCAGGCTTCTGGAGGATGAACCAGGAAAGCATTGGAATAGTTGAGTTTGGAGGTAGAGAAAGCATGGATGAGTGTTTCAGCAGCAGATTACCAGAGGGGTAGAGATGTGTGTTTCTATGAAGCTGAAAGTTGATGGTCTTTGTAATGGAAAGGTGTTAGAAGTTCTACTCAGGGCTAGATAGACCATCAGTAACCAACAGTCTGGTTCAATCTTACTATTAGTTTTCTCATCACTGCTACTGTACACAGAAGACCTTTCCAAGTGTTAATAGTTCTTTTCATGAAGAGGTTCACCCTGATGCCCCAAAATGATTTACAGCCAATTAAATACTTTTTGAAGTGTAGCCGCTGTTGTAATGTAGGGAACATGGTAGCTAATTTACGCAGGGTTAGGTCCCACAAACAGCACTATGCCCAATGACCAGATAGCCTGTTTTAGTGATGTTGGTTGAGGGCCAAATGATGTCCAGGACACCAGGGGAAACTCTCTTGCACTACTTTGAAATAGTTCCATGGAATCTTTTACATAAAACTGGAATGGCTGTCCTTAATGTTTCAACTGAAGGATGATACCTCTGACAGAGCAGCATTCCCTAAGCCCTGATGGAGGAGCCCAGCACCGCAGTGCAAAAGATAAATAATAATAATAAATAATAAAGCTGAATAATCTTCTACAATCTGCAGCCAGAAGTGCCGAGCAGATGATTCATCTCGGCCTCCTCCAGAGATCCCCAGCGTCACAGATGCCAGTCTTCAGCCAATTCAATTCACTCTACGTGATATCAAGAAACGGCTAAAGGCACTGGATACGGCAAAGACTATAGGCCCTGATAATATTCCGGCAATAGCACTGAAGACTTGTGCTCCAGAACTTGCCGTGCCCCTAGCCAAGCTGTTCCAGTACAGCTACAACACTGGCATCTACCCGACTATGTGGAAAATTGCCCAGGTCTGTCCTGTACAGAAAAAGCAGGACAAATCCAACCCGGCCAATTACCACCCCATCAGTCTACTGTCGATCATCAGTAAAGTAATTGAAGGGATCATCAACAGTGCTATCAAACGGCACTCGCTTAGCAATAACCTGCTCATTGACGCTCAGTTTGGGTTCCGTAAGGACCACTTAGCTCCTGACCTCATTACAGCCTTGGTTCAAACATGGACAAAAGAGCTAAACTCCTGAGGTGAGGTGAGAGTGACTGCCCTTGACATCAAGGCAGCATTTGACCATGTGTGGCATCAAGTAGCCCTTAAAACTAGAGTCAATGGGAATCAGGGGGAAAAGTCTCTGCTGGTTGGAGTCATACCAATTTATGGTTGTTGGAGGTCTGTCATCTCAGCTCCAGGGCATTACTGCAGGAGTTCCTCAGGATAGTGTCTTCAGCCCAACCATCCTCACCTGCTTCATCAATGACCTTCCCTCCATTTTAAGGTTAGAAGTGTGGATGTTCGCTGATCATTACACAATGTTCAGCACCACTCACGACTCCTCAGGTACTGAAGCAGTCCATGTCCATATGCAGCAACACCTGGGCAATATCCAGGTTTGGCTGCAAAGTGGCAAGTAACATTCGCACCACACAAGTGTCAGGCAATAACCATCTGCAGGAAGAGAGAATCCAGCCATTGCCCTTTGATGTTCGATGACATTACCATCACTGAAACCCCCACTATCAATATCCTGGGGGTTATCATTGACCAGAAACTGAACTGGACTAGCCATATAAACATTGTGGCTACAAGGGCAGGTCAGGGGCTAAGAACCGTGCAATGAGTAACTCACCTCCTGACCTCCCAAAGCCTGCCCACCATCCACAAGGTACAAGTCAGGAGTGTGATGGAATACTCCCCACTTGCCTGGATGAGTGCAGCTCTCACAACACTCAAGAAGCTTGACACCGTCCAGGGCAAAGCAGCCCGCTTGACTGGCACTACATCCACAAACATTCACTCCCTCCACCACCGACGCACAGTAGCAGCAGTGTGTACCATCTACAAGATGCACTGCAGGAATTCACCAAGGCTCCTTCGACAGCACCTTACAAACCCATGATCACCACCATCCAGAAGGACAAGGGCAGCAGATAGATGGGAACATCACCACCCGGAGGTTTCCCTCCAAGTCACTCACCATCCTGACTTGGAAATCGATTGTCGTTCCCTCACTGCCGCTGGGTTAAAATCCTGAAACTCCCTTCTTAACAGCACTGTGGGTGTACCTACGACACATGGACTGCAGTGGTTCAAGAAGGCAGCTCACCATCACCTTCTCAAGGGCAACTAGGAATGGGCAATAAATGCTGGTGTAGCCAGCGAAGCACATATCCGTGAGTGAATTTAAAAAAAAATCTGTACTAGGTTGAGTTCTCTCAACAGGAAACGTTGACTCAGTCGCGAACACTGGTGGAATCATTTCTTGATGATTTGTCTATCTCTTCCTCAAATGATCCACATGTTCCTTCTCCAAAGTTCTTCACATATACGGCCTCTCCCACGGTAAATTTCCTCTCATGAGTCGTGCACAGTTTTCTGTATTCCTTGACTCCTTTCCTCCTTCCCCCATAAATTCGGCATCTTTAAGCTCATTCTCATCCTGAGACAACGTTTCATTAATAATTCCGCAGGTGTGACACCTGTTGTTGTGTGAGGGGTGGTCCTATAATGAAAAAGAAAGCGTGCTAGCTTGGTTGCTAGGGAATCTCCAATTAACCTTTTCATGCCAGACTTAACCCTTTGACCTGCTCTTTCGGCCAGTCCATTTGAGGAAGGGTGGTACGGCAAAGTTTTCACATGTGTTATACTGTTGAGGCTGATAAATTGTTGAAACTCAGCAATTGTAAATGCTGTACTGTTATCAGATACAACCACTTCTCGTAGTCCATTAATTGCAAAACTTTGACATAGCATCTCAATTGCTGGGAAGAGTATCCTACAGTCAGCATCGCGGTGAAGCAGCCTGGGAAGAGTGTCCTGCAGTGAGCATCGTGGTGAAGCAGCCTGGGAAGAGTGTCCTGCAGTCAGCATTGCAGTGAAGCAGTCTGGGAAGAGTTTCCTGCAGTCAGCATCACAGTGAAGCAATCTGGAAAGAGTGGCCTTCAGTCAGTTCTTGTTGAAAATAACAATAGTGACATCACAAGCAGCGCGAGAGAGCAGCGGAGAGATCAGAACCAGCGCGAGAGCGGGGAAGCTTCAAAAAGTGACGTCAGCACAAAGGTGAGAGCTGATTGGTGAGTAGTGGGTAAGTGTTTTTCTCCAGTTTTTCCCCCAGTTTTTCTCCAGTTTAAAATAGATTAAGCTAAGGAAAGATAAGAGTTCTAGTTTTTATTTAAAGTACAAAAATAATTTAACTTTTTTTTACTGTATTTAACTTAAAGTAAGGGTTTTTGTTTCAACTAGAGGCATGGCAGGGCAGCTCAATCCTGTGTTATGTACCGCCTGCAATACATGGGAAGTCCTAGACACTCCTTGCACTCTGACTGACCACGTGTGCAGGAATTACCACCAACTGCAGCTACTTGAGTTCCAGGTTTTAGAGCTTGAGTGGCAGCTGGAGGCACTGAGGTACATCCATGAGGCTGAGAGTTTCGTGGATAGTATGTTTTTATATGTGGTCACCCCACAATTTATGGAAGTGCAGACAGAGAGGGAATGGGTGACCATCAGTCAGAAGAAAGGTGTCAGGTAGGTAGTCAGGAAATCCCCAGTGTGCATCTCGCTCAAGAATCATTTTTCTGTGTTGGAAAACAGTGAGAGTGACGGTTCCTCTGGGGAGTGCAGCCACGCTCATGGCACTGTGAGTGGCTCAGCTGCACAGGGCGGGAGGAAAAAGAGGGGAAGAGCAAGAGTGGTAGGAGACTCGATAGTAAGGGGAACAGACAGGCATTTCTGCAGCCGTAGATGTGACTCTAGGATAGTATGTTGCCTCCCTGGCGCCAGGGTCAAGGATGTCACTGAAAGGCTGCAGGGCATTCTAAAGGGAAAGGGCAAACAGACAAAGATCGTGGTACGTATTGGTACCAATGACATAGGTAGAAAGAGGGATGAAGCCCTGCAAGCAGAATTTAGGGAGCTAGGAAGCAGATTAAAAAACAGGAACTCAAAGGTAGTAACCTCTGGATTACTTCTGGTGCTACACGCTAGCGAGTATAGAAATTGGAGGTTAGTCCAGATGAATGTGTGAGTGGGGAGATGGCGCAGGAGGGAGAGCTTTAGATTTCTGGGACATTGGGACCGTTTCTGGGGGTGGTGGGACCTATACAAGGTGGACGGGTTGCACCTGAACCGGAATGGGACCAACATCCTTGCGTAGAGGTTTGCTGGTGCTGTTGGGGAGGGTTTAAACTAACTTGGCAGGGGGGTGGGATCCTGAGAGGCAGTTCAGCAGGGGGAGATGCACAGCCAAAATTAGAAGAGAGAACAAGTGAGCCTGGAAGGCACAGAAATTATAGGCCAGTTAAAGCATAACAGAGTTTGGCAAGGTTGGATGGTATTTATTTTAATGCAAGGAGCCTGACGAATAAGGCAGATGAGTTGAGGGCACAAATTAACACATGGAAGTATGATGTCATTGCTGCCACAGAGACATGGTTGAGAGAGGGGCAGGATTGGCAGTTTAATATTCCACGGTACAAGGTCTTTGGGCGAGACAGTGAAGGATGTAAAAGAGGAGGGGTAGCACAATATTGATCAAGGAATTAATTACAGCAGTAAAGAAGGATGACATCTTAGAAGGCTCCTCAAATGAAGCCATATGGGTAGAACTTAAAAACAAAAAAAGAGCAATCACATTCCTGGGAGTGTACTACAGGCTCTCAAATAGTCAGAGAGAAAAAGAAGAGCAGATATGCAGGCAAATTTCAGAGAAGTTTAAAATTATAGGGTAGTAAGAGTGGGAAATTTCAACTTCCCCAACATTAACTTGGTTAGTCATAGTGTGATACGTTTAGAGGGAGTGGAATTCTTAAACTGCATCCAGGAGAGCTTTTTAAGCCAATACGTAGAAGGTCCTACAAGATGGGGGGTGGTCCTAGACTTAATTTTAGGGAATGAAGCCAGGCAAGTGGTAGAGGTATCAGTGGGGGAGCATTTTGCAGATAGTGATCATAACTCCATTAGATTCAAGGTTGTTATGGAACATAACAAAGATAGGCCAGAAATCAGAGCTCTAAATTGGCAGAAGGCCAATTTTAATAAGATCAGTTATGATTTGGCCTGAGTGGAATGAGAGCAGCTGCTTTTAGGTAAATCTGCATCAGAGCAGTGGGACCCATTCAAGAAGGAAATAGGGAGAGTGCAGGGCCAACATATTCCACTAAAAACAAAGGGTGGGACCAACAAATCCAGGCAACCCTGGATGTCGAGGGATATACAGGATTGGATATAGAGAAAAAGGGAGGCTTATGGCAGCTGCAAACAGCTCAAAACAGCGGAAGCCCTAGAGGAGCATAGAATGTGTAGGGGGGAACTTAAAAAGGAAATTAGGAGAGCAAAAAGGGGGCATGAAAAAGCAATGGCTGGTAAAATAAAGGAAAATCCAAAATTATTTTACAAGTATATTAAGAGTAAGAGGATAACTAGGGAAAGAGTAGGGCCCATTAAGGACCATAGTGGTAATTTGTGTGTAGAACCGGAAGCCGTAGGCAGGGTTCTAAATGAATACTTTGTCGGTGTTCACAAGTGAGACGGATGACGTGGGTATGGAAATCAGTTAGAAGGACTGCGATATAATTAAAGAAATTTGCATAGAAAGGGAGGAAGTTCTAAGTGGCCTGGCAGGCTTAAAAGTAGATAAATCTCCAGGCCCGGATGAAATGTATCCCAGGCTGTTGAGTGTGGTAAGGGAGTAGATAGCAGCGGTACTAGCAATAATTTTCAATACCTCTCTGGCCACAGGAGAGGTGCCAGAGGACTGGAGGACAGCCAATATTCAAGAAGGGAGGAAGGGATAAACCAGGGAACTGCAGGCCAGTCAGTCTAACCTCAGTGGTGGGGAAACTATTGGAAACAATTCTGAGGGACAGAATTAATCTACACTTGGAGAGGCAGGGATTAATCAAGGACAGGCAGCATGATTTTGTTAAGGGGAGGTCATGTCTGACCAATTTGATTGAATTTTACGAAGAGGTGACCAGGTGTGTAGATGGGGGCAATGCATTTGATGTAGTCTACTTGGACTGCGGCAAGACTTTTGATAAGGTCCCGCATGGGAGAATGATACTGAAGATAAGAGGCCATGGGATCCAAGGCAATTTGTCAAATTGGATCCAGAATTGGCTGAGTGGTAGGACGCAGAGGGTGATGGTCGAGGGGTATTTTTGTGACTTGATGCCTGTGTCCAGTGGGATTCCACAGGGATCGCTGTCAGGTCCCTTGATGTTTGTGGTATGTATAAACAATTTAGACTTGAATGTATGAGGGTTGATCAGTAAGTTCGCGGATGACCCGAAAATTGGTGGGGTGGTAAATAGTGAGGAGAATAGACTTAGATTACAGGAGGATATAGACGGGCTGGTCAGATGGGCTGATCAGCGGCAAATGGAATTTAATCCGGATAAGTGTGAGGTGATGCACTTGGGCAGGACAAACAAGGCATGGGAATACGCGATGAATGGTGGGACTCTGGGAACTACCGAGGATCAGAGGGATCTTGGTGTGCATGTCCACCGGTCCCTTAAGGTAGCGGGACAGGTAGATAATGTGGTTAAGAAGACATATGGGGCACTTGCCTTTAGTAGCCGAGGCATAGAAGGGAGGTTATGCTGGAACTGTATAAAATGCTGGTTAGACCACAGCTAGAGTATTGCATGCAGTTCTGGAATCTGCATTATAGGAAGAATGTGATTGCACTAGAGAGAGTGAAGAGGAGATTTACCAGGAAGTTGCCTGGGCTGGAGAGTTTTATTTATGAGGAGAGATTGGATAGACTGGGGTTATTTTCCCTGGAGCAGAGGAGATTGAGGGGGAACATGATTGAGGTGTATATAATTATGAGGGGCATAGGTAGGGTAGACAGGAAGGAACTTTTCCCCTTGGTGGAGGGATCAATAACCAGGGGCATAGGTTTAAGGTAAGGGGCAGAAGGTTTAGAGGGGATGTGAAGAAGAATTTTTTCACCCAGAAGGTGGTGAGAATCTGGAACTCATTGCCTGAAAGGGTGGTAGAGGCAGAAACACTCATAACATTTAAGAAGCATTTGGATGTGCACTTGTGATGCCATGGCATACAAGGCTATGGGTCTAGTGCTGGAAAATTGGGTTTAGAATAGTTAAGTACTTGTTTGACTGGCGCAGACTCGATGGGCCAAAGGGCCATTTTCAGTGCTGTAGACCTTTATGACTCTATGACTCAATTGTAGCAGAATACGTTGGTGACTTCACCTCATACATGTCCATCCATTTTGAGTGGACATCAACAATGAGCAGCAACATTGATCCCATGAAAGGTCCCACATAGTCAATGTGTTATCGTTCCCTTCCTGGCCACTCCCAAGGGTGTAACGGAGCTGTTGAAGGTAACCTCTGCAATTGCTGATACTGCACACAATTCTCCACTAAGCTCTCTATTTCTCCTTCCATTCCAGGCCACCATAGATAGCTGCACGCTATGGTCTTCATTCAGGATACTCCTGGATGTGCGCTGTGTAATTCAATTAACAATGGCTTTCTTCCCTTTGGAGGAACTATCACTTGTGCTCCCCACAATAGGATACCATCCTGGCTGGTTATTTTATGTCTTCTGTTAAAGTACAATTTCATTTCGTCAGATGCAGGCTCTTGTGACCAATCATGAAGTGCTTGTTCTGATACTTGAGATAGGACTGGGTTCCACCTTGTCCAGTGTCTGATCTGTCTAGCATATACCGGTGATGAATCTAAGAAATTTAATAATAACACAAGTTTTTGTGGAACTGGAACATCATCATCATTTTCTTGTGAAGGCAAACAACTAAGTGCGTCAACGTTTACAATTTGATCTCCAGGCCTATGTACAAAGGTATTCTCGTATGCTGCCAGGATCAACACCCATTGTTGTATTTTTGCTGAGGCTATGGGTGGTATAGCCTTGTCCTTGCTGAACAACCCTAGCAGTGGCTTATGGTCAGAAATGATAGTAAAATGACAGCCGTGTACGTACTGGTGAAATTTTTTGACACCAAAGTTGATGGACAGGCCTTCTTTTTCTATCTGCGAGTATCCCTTTTCTGCTGTGATGAGTGTTCTTGGCACATATCCTATAGGCCGTTCTGTGCCATTACCCATCCGATGGGAGAGCATTGCTCTCGCTCCAGTAGGGGGATGCGTCACATGTCAACACCAATTCTTTCCTCTGGTCATAATGTACTAATAGGTTGGGCGAGTGCAACAATTGCAAGTGAAAGCTTCTTTCTGGAGTGCCTTCCATGACCAACATTGGTTCTTTTTGAGTGGAGAATGCAGGGGGGCCAGCACTGTAGACAAATTGGGTAAGAAACGTCCATTATAATTGATCATTCCCAAGAATGATTTGAGCTTGGAGGTGTTCTTTCGTGCAGGTGCCTCTCTTATGGCTCTCACTTTTTCCTCAACCAGGTGGAGGCCCTGTGAATCTACCCAGTGATCCAAACAGATTACCTCCCTCACTTGGAACATGGACTTTTCCTTTTTTAAAACATACTCCAGTCTGCACGAAACATTTTAAGACTTCTCCTAAGTTCGCCAAATGCTCCTTTTCAGAGATTCCTGTCACCAGTAGCATCTAAGTAAACTATAACGTGGGGCAGTCCCTGCAGTAAACTTTCCATTGTTCTCTGGAAGATGGCAGAAGCTGAAGAGATGCCAAAAGGTAATTGGCACAACCCCCTGAGGGTATTAATTGTGACAAATTCCAGGGAGGCATCCTCTAACTCTAACTGCTGATGAGCATGACTCATATTAAGCTTCATGTAGGTGGTTCCACCTGCCAGCTTGGCATACAGGTCTTCCATTTTTGGTATGGGGTGGTTGTCCAGCTTAGCCACTTTGTTAACTGTCAATTTGTAATCCCCACAAATTCGGATGCTTTGGTCGAGTTTAAGTAAGGGGACTATTGGCGCTGCCTACTCTGAGAACTGCACAGGTTGTATAACGCTCAATTTCTCTAATCTATCCACTTCAGTGTCGACCTTTTCCAGCAGTATATAAGGTACTGGTCTTGCCTTCATGAATCATGGGGTTGCCTCTGGATCCACGTGAATTTTTGCTTGCAGTCCCTGGATCTTCCCAAGTTCATCCATGAAGACGGAGGCAAATTTTGTAGTAGCTCTGGTATTCCGCTTGCTTTTTGCTGGAAAATTTCAGCCCATTCTAACTTAATCTCCTTTAGCCACTTTTGTCCCAGGAGATTTGGCTCTTCACCTGCTACCACCATCAATGCTGATTGGCTTCCATAATGGACAGTAACTCTACTTATGCCTTTGAATTGGATGTCTCCACCCATGTAAGTTTTCAATTTGGCATCAAATTTAATTAAGTTCACCATAATTCAGACATTTGAAGATGTGTTCACCAATTACTGTAGTGGTAGCTCCTGTGTCCGCCACCATAAGAATAGGTCTGCCATTCACTTTTACTGTTACATAAATCGGTTCTGTTTTCCCTACCTTCAAATTGAATAATGAATTAATATCCAAATATGTTGCTTTAGGCTCTTCTGTACTGTAAATCCCATGGGGTTTTCTATTTTGCTTGAAAGTCTGCCTGATTCTTTCCTTGCACTGTCTCATTATGTGTCCATTTCAATAGCAATAAAAACATTTGAATTTTTAAACTGCCAATCGTTACTGATCTCCTTATTTCCACCTCTGTTGCCATTAATCCTTATTTTCATTTCTGAGTCATTCCTTTTTATTTTTCTGCTAGCAGCAGCTGTTTCCTGTTTCTCAGCAGAGTCTTGCATTTTCGCACCCAATTTGACTGGGGCTTCCCAACCAATGTGGAGGACGGCGCCATTTTGCAACCCCTGTATAGCTTTTTAATCCCTTACTGTGCTTTCCATGGCCAGTGCTATCTCTAGCGCTTTCTTAAAATCCAAATTTGTTTCAGATAGGAAGATCTTCTGAATTGTGTCCTCATTCACACTACACAATAACCAATCTCTGAGCATATCATTTAAAGATGTACCAAACTCACAATGTTCTGTCAACTGTTTCAAACTTGCCTCATAACAAGCAATTGTCTCCCCCGGGGTCTATTCCTTGAATTAAACTTGAACCTTTGCATCGTTACCAAGACCTTTGGCGGGTAACGACCCTTCATGAAGCCCATCAATTCATCAGAATTTTTCCAATCTGGGGCGCTGGGTGCCATCAAACCTCGAATTAAGCCGCAGGCTTTATTCCCACGTGTAGATAAGAGGATCGCCCACCTCTTTTCTTCTCCCTTAATCTCGTTTGCTTGAAAATAGAATGCAAGGTGTTCAATATAATGAGACCAATCGTCGGTGGCTGGATCGAATGGAATAATTCTTCCGAATTGTGGCATGCTTTGAGGGTATTGCTTCGATGATTTCAATGGAAACTCTTACTTACTCCGACTGTGCGAGGTACAGCCGATTTCGATTCTTTTGATTTCCTCTGTGGTTTTACTCTCAATGCTAATTTGTTGTATCTTCCCTTTATCCTTACTTTTTCCTTGTTTTTTCCTTGTTGCTGGTTTGCTGTGTCCTCATCGCAGGTTTGTTGGGTCTCTGTTTTATTCTTGTTTTATCCTCGTTGTCAGTTTGTTGTGACTTGTGAGTCCCAATTGCACACTTGTTGTGGGGTGACCGAATTGGTACTTTAGATAGAGTAGTTCTGCAGACACCTCTTAGGTGTAAACTTTCTGCTTATTTACAAGGTACTCAGTAGCTACACATGCGTGCTTCTACACCAAACTCTGTCTACATACTTCTGCTGCTCACTTGCAGACTACTGACTTCCAACTAACTACAGAGTTAGCCCACACTACTCCACTATTAGGTACACAATATCATGTGATCTTCCTTTATAACATTCTTCTTAAACATATATTACACATTAGGTAAAACCATAGTTACCACAGTGCCACTAACCAGTCGTTTATGTCTAAAATCTATGTGTGTAATAGCATGAATTTCCAAACATTTCTGATATACACGGCTGTTGGCAAAATGTGAAACTTTAAAGTTATCCCTAAGGAGTGTAAATCAGTCCCAGCAACTCATCATTGGTTGGATGGAAAAATGCCCTGAGTGCAGTGATAGGGTATAACCAGACAATTGTCACATAAACAGATACTTGATACTGTTTAAGCTGCAGTAAACCTCCATTTAAATTTCATTTTTCTTAACAGGTTGATTTTTAAAAGTTTGAACCAAGTACTCTTGCATTAAAAAGTCAGCTCCATCAATCTGATTGTCCTGAGGTAACATGGCACTGAAATTTGTCTGCCAAGTTATGTTAACTTTTCACACAGTTGTCCTGTGCTTAGGGAGCTGTTTCAGAGGTGATTCATTTATGAAAGTGGGACACAGATCTTAACTACTATTGACTAAAGGAACTCAGTAATGAATATTCATACAAACATTGTCATGCCCAGTGAAAGCATGTCCTAGTTATAACTTCAAACTAGGATGGTCTTTGTATGGAAGCTTTTTCAGGCCCGCAATGATTGTTCTTCTACAATGAGCCAAACACATGAACTATAAACTATTCTTTTGTCTACAACTTGTAAAAGTTCCCTATTTTCTTTAACTGTTTATATTTTCAAGCGCATATGTGAGTATGTGTGTGTGCTCAGTGATTGACGTAGCAGTTAGGCATTCAGGATGAATGTGTGAATAAATAATCCCCTTTATTCAAACCCACAAAAGCTTGCTGCTGTTATTCAGGTTGATTGGTTACTCAAGGGGCTAAGACACACTCACACACACCCCACACGCACACACACCTTCCCTTCCAAAACCACACTGATTACACGCAGTAAGGGAAAGGGCTTCAGTTACCACCCACCAATCTGTAACAAGATTAATATCATCCTGAAGCCATTTTGTATAAATCTGTTAAAGTGATAGGGCTAAAACTTTAGCTAACGTACAGAAATCAGATTTAAAGTATGGTGCACTAATTTTGATTTTAAAATGATTTTTTAATCATGGAAAGATGATTTTTTTTACTAGATTTCCAGGGTAGTGCAACTTCATTCATTAATTTTAACCAATAAACCACCAAATTTGGAGATCTTGGATTATTCTGTCTTTCTGTGTGATCATGGAGCTCACTGCAGCTCAAATTTTCTGACCCTGTTTTTGAATAGAACTGCGGAAGTATTTTAACTTACTTTTATCTGTTGCAGTCAATCGAATGAAAAATCAGGTGAAATTCCCCAATCGGAGCTTAGACAATTCTAACCTCTTGAAAGACTAGTCAGCATCAAATTAATGAAATGAATGACCAATGTGCAGTATAGAGCACGTTACATTGAGAAGATTGTCATGAGAGGGGCACTTGTATAATATCATTGACAGTATCCTTGAAAAGTGATGGAATTAGCACTGGCTAGCATATAGAAATGTCAGGTGAACAAATGAAGTCCATATATGGGGGAAGACTAGACTGGAAAAGTGTCAATGAAAAGCAGCAACAGTACCTGAGAGAGAGAGAATGCAATAATGAGCTTTTGTAACATTTGCAATGATGAATGACTGACTGATCCTCCTGGCTGAGGTAATATATGCTACTCCTACATGTGAAACACTATTCAAAACAAATTTCAAAATTTTGCTGAAATGCATTTGATGATGTGCTAAAAATAAAACTTGTAGAGACAGATATTGTAATAAAAACAAAAATGGTGGAAATACTCAACCAGGCAGCATTTGTGAAGAGAAACAGAACGTTTCAGGTCAAGAAGAACTTTAATCAGAAATGAAGAAAGCTAGAAATGTAATAGTTTAGAGCTGATGGAAGAGGCGAGGGGGCAGGAAGAACAAAAGGGAAGGCCTGTGACAGGTTGGAGGGCAGGAGAGATTAAATGACAAAAGATTTCATGGTGCAAAAGCCAAAGAGAGTGGCAATGGGTATAGTAAAGAAACAAAAGATGTGTCCAGAATGGTATGAATGCCTGCATAGCAGTCACCTGAATACAACATGAAGGGATAAGGAAAGAAATAAGACAGGACTGACTCAGCAAAAACAAACATATAAAACAAGATTATGATTTAAAATTGTTGAACTCAACGTTGAACCCAGAAGGCTGTAGAGAGCCAAGTTGAAATATGAGGGGCTTTTCCTCAAGTTTGCTCTGAGCTTCATTGGAACACTGTAGCAGGCCATCAACAGAAAGGCCAGAGTGGGAGTAAGGTGGAGAATTAAAATGACAAGCAGCGGGAAGCTCAGGGTCATGTTTGCGGACTGAACGGAGGTGTTCCACAGAGTGGTCACTCAGCCCGAGTTTGGTTTCTCCAGAATAAAGGAGACCACTTCATGAGCAAAGAATGCAGTATACTAAATTGAAGTAAGTACAAGTAAATCGTTGTTTCACTTGGAAAGAGTGTTTGGGGCCTTGGATGGTAAGAAGGGGGAAGGTAAAAGGACAGGTGTTGCAACTCCTGCATGGAAAGGTGTCATAGGAAAGAGACAATGTACGGGGTGGGGGGGGGGTGACTGAGGAGTGGACCAGGCTGCTGAGGAGTGGATGGTCCCTTTGAGTTGTTGAAAAGGGAGGGCATGGAAAGATGTGTCTGGTAGTGGGATCATGCTGGAGCTGGCGAAAATGGTGGAGGGTGATCCGTTGAATATGGAGGCTGATCAGGTGGAAAGTGAGGACAACACTTACAGTTCTGAGAGGAAGGGGGAGGAGTGAGAGCAGAAGTGTATGAAATAGATCAGAATAGTGGAAGGCCCTGTCGAGCACGCTGGGTGGGAATCTTCAGTTGAGGCAAAAGGAAGACATATCGAAAATGCTGGTGTATATCAACGTGGCGTCTTCTGCGGCCCCTTCTGCCTTCGACTACCTGCTGGCTCTGTGCCTGCGCCTCTCCTCCCACAGGTCACTCCCTTTGAAGCTACATTGAGACACCTGGCCTCCTCTCCCATCTGCCCCCTCTTCCTCCTCAGAGGAAGTACCAAGTGCCAGTGGAGACCACAATCCCCATTACCAGGGTCAAAGAAAGCTGTCTGATACCTGGAAGGGTCCACATGGTCAAAATCCTCTGGGGGCCTTGCACTTCCTGTGCGGGCGGGGGGGATTCCCCAAATGCAAGAGTGCGCTCTTTCACGCATGCGCACGAAAGAGCACATGTCTCCCTGAGGCTAAGTGCTGCCTCGGGGAGATCACTGACAGTTGTGAAAACATTAAAAATAGAAAACAAAAATCCTTAACATGTGCCCCTCATGTGACAATGTCACATAAGATGGGACATGTTCATAAATTTCACTAAAACTTTATTAAACTTTTTAAATCCCTACTTGAAACCTCATCCCGCAGGTGGATGAGGTTTCATGTTTTTTCTGGTTCCCGCCGGGGCTCCTGGCCTGCCCACCAACCTTAAGGTTGGACGAGCAGGTCCTTTAATTGTTTTAATGATTCTGTCAATGGCCTCAATTGGCCATTGACAGGTCGGTGGGCACACAGCTGATTTGGCTGTGCCCCCGCCTTCCTGAAGATTTAAATTGGGCAGGATGATGTCGGGGGTTCTGCCCAACATCATCCCGCATCAGTTTGCACGTTGGCAAGCGGGCCCCGCCCCCTGCTCACCAACAGCAAAATTCAGCCATTTCTTGATTCAAATGTGTCTGAACCAGACAAGCAATCCATAAAAATTTCCCTAGCTATATGGAATGAAGGTCTACACAGGCTGAAATTGTCAGGGTTAATAGCAGAAGAACTAAAAGATCCCCAAAAGATATGGGGCAGGATTTTTGGGTTGTCGGGCATGTTATTATAATGATATAATGCCCCTAATCACTCAAATAGGATTTGGTAAACATGTCGTGGGTTCATTTATCGAGACTAGGCACATGAGAAAATTTATACAAAGGTAGAAAGCTTGAAGACATCAGCAGCAGAGCTGTGTGTGTTATATTCTGCTCACAAGCCAAAGTGATACTGAGGCTGGATCTCCATCATGGGGAAAATTCAGGTCTCACTGTTGCAAAGCTATCTTGCAAATCTGTATATACGTGGCTAGTGGACCACTTGCTAGTCGTGGCATCCAGTGATTGTAACACTGCCCAGGCACTATGTAGTCAAGAGTTTGGACTCACTAACTGAGGATGCTCATCAGCTAGATTGACATCCATACAGTAGGCTTCTAATCCTCTATGATTGGCTGCTCCTCCTACTCATTTGTTCTCTGCATCTCATTCAGTGCAGCACCCTCTTTCTCACTGAGTAACTTATGATGAAATCTCATGAGAACTTCAATTGCAACATTTCTTCTATTTTCTTTCTCACTCTTTCTCACTATCTAATTCCTCTAGGGTAAATGTATCTAAGCTAGTTCTCAAGAGGGACAGAGTGAGTGATGAGGTGTGATGCACAGTGCTTGCAAACGCAGTGCCACTGGGGTCTGACTTTGCTTCCCTTCATAAATCTAAGGATAGAAAATAGAAGAAATGTAGTAAATGAAATTCTCATGAGATATCATCATAAAGTTATTCAGTATATGCTTTGTCACTAGTGAATGAATGAGCGAATGAATAAATAGAATAAGGAGAAATTACAGAAGAAAGTACTTAGCACTGATACTGAGCTGGGGCCAGTTGCTGTATTTCCCCACCTTTAGCCCCCTCTCTAGCCTCTTAATTGCAAGGCTCCCTGCTTAATATGGATTTTTGTGAAGAAATGTGAGTTTGGTGGGAGGGGGTTGGGGCGGGTGGTGGTTGTAGGGGGGTGGTGGGTGGGTGCAGGCAGGAGTGGTTCCATCCATGGGTACTATTCCTTTTGTTATAAGATGTCTTATTCTGCAGGCAGCATAATAAATTGCAGCTGCCATGATGTTATACAGTGAGTTCCAAGTGTCAACAGGCAGCCCACAATCATTGTGATGACTTCTATGTGTATGATGCAGCTACATTATCCTAAATGTATGTAAAGATATGGATGAAGGAACACCTCCCCAGGGAGGCAGGTGGTACTTAGTACATCTTTTGCAAATGGACATTTCTGACAAGTATTGAAAATAATAAAACAGCATGAAGGGGAGGTAATTGCAAGTGTCATAGGTGGCTAGTATACTGAATTAATGCAAAGTTTTAATGGGTACTCTGTGTGTTTGAAAAAAGAGTGTTTTGATAAATTAGGACTTGATTTAATTTAGGTGTGTACAGCCTCATTACAGGAATCCAAATTAACCCTTTACTGTTTGACTTCGACAGAGATTTAACCATCAGTGTAATAAGCTTGGTGTACCGACAGGTTTCTTGTTAGAAACAGTAAGCTTTATTTGCAGAGTTCCTGATGAAATTACATACTTCTACCAAGACCAAGGCCAGAAAGCTCCACCCAAAGGTTACCCACGCTTAGGGCTGATTCGTATGTACAGTCATATGATCCCCAAAACAGTATGAAAGGTTTTACTTACAATCACTACAATCAGGCAAAGACTCAGATATTGAATTATCAAATAATACCAACATTTATTGAATAAAGGGCAAAATAAAACAAGAATACACTTATTAATTAACTAAAGGAGCAAAAGGTATACTTATAAATAATACAGTACAGACTTCACAACTACAAATGGATGGCCAGTCCAGAAGAAGCAGAAAAAGGCATCAACTTTTCTTGCCAACAGGAATTCTGCCTCTGTCCCTGGGCCAGTGCCACACCACTCATTCCTGCATCAACAGGAATTCGACATCTGTCCATGAGAAAACACAATACCCTTTACTTGGTGCACACAAACAAGATAGTTCCCAAGACTCTCTTCTATACCTAATTCTGGCATTACCCTTCTTAGGCCACAGTTATTGTTGCTGGCTAATTGGTCAATAATGTTTTAAGTGTTCATGTCATCGGACTTGTCCATCTGCGCACATTGCCTTAAACATGAGGACAATGAATTATTTCAAGAAGAATTCTTTATCCTAATACTGCGCAAGTGCCTTAATCATTAGGTCCAGTTCTAGAATAGTCAAGGACAGTGTGTTCTGATAGGAACCTCCACTGGATAATGTAGGCTCTTTTCTTATGACATGCTGTCACAACATGTTTAAGGGCGGAATCACCCCAGAATTGCACTGAGTGTGGTGATGGGTGTGGAAAAAGGCGTTCTACCCGTCGGCCTCTATGTTGGGTTTTCGTGCCGTATCATTCCCTTCCCGCCTCATAAATGATGCAGTCACAGGAAACAAGCTGGATCGCTGGCGGCAGACCTCCAACTGGCCCACTGCATCGTTACCTCCTTCGCTTCCTCATGCCGGGCGCCATATTTAAACTGCAGCCGCGTGCACAATTCTCAATGCTTGCAGCCCAAAACTGCTCCGGTGAAGCCATGGCCCCAAAAGCCATGAAGAGTGCAGCCCCCTGATTCAGTGACACATCTCTGGGACACCTTTTGGATGCCGTGGAGGCCTGCTGCAAAGTCTTCACCCCCTGTTCTGGCCGCAGGAGGGCCATCAGTCTCACCACTCTATCTTGGGACAAATTGGCAGAGGTGGCCTGTGCCAGCGCTGCACACAAGAGGCTGGCTATCCAGTGCAGAAAACGAAGGAATGATTTCACCTGTGCCACCAGGGTAAGTCAACCATCTCACCAATTTCAACTTACACACTCACAAGCCCATCACACATTCACTGGTATCTCATTCACTGCCAGCATAACGGACATCACCACTCACTCTCTCACACACACCCTCACATCTGCATCTGGCCTCATCTCCTCTGGCAATTGCCTCCTCATCCCGTCTATGGGTCCACTCAGCACACATGGACTCCTGGCATCCTTCCCATTTGGCCTGGCATGTGCCTTGCTCACACCTTCTCCATCTGTCTTTATGCAGGACAAGATCGCGCACAATCAATGGTAGAGGTCCCAGACCGGAGGTGGAGTGCAGGACATCAAGGTCCTCTTTCCATTTGAGTGTAGCGCGTTGGAGCTGGCCAGAGAGGACGTCGACCATTTTTGCGGTGACGGTGAGGTCAGCAGTGAACACCCATGTGAGGATCCTGCGCCACATGATCCCTCTCTCAATGCTACCTTGGGTCCACCGTTCTATGTTTAACACAGCTGCCAAGCACTAATAATCTCCATTTTCTGTCCTATACACATCTGACACGTCGCCCTCAGGCAACCTTAACACCGACCCCAGCACCGAGAGCATCTCAGATGAGGATCATGAAGGCAGCACCATTGAAGTTGTGTCACGGCGCTCACCCACACCCTCCACTAGCGCAGCAACACACACCTCGGTGGGACTTAGATGCAGAGCAGCCTCGGGATCAAATTCTGGTGAGCATAGCACACAACCTGTTCCACAGCAAGTGGAGGCAGGGGCATCCTTGACCGTCGGCACTCGGAGGACTGCTGGAGGCAAGGAATCTGCTGAGTCCGAGTCAGATGATGAGCCTCTGGACTCGCTCCTCAATCAGTTGTTGGAGCTGCAAAGACAATCACAGGAACATCAGGAAGGAATGTCCGCTGCACTCCTCAGATTACAAGGGACAATGGAGGAGTCTGTCCGCCTTCAGTCCGAGATGATGGCGCTGGCATGCCGACACACCAAAGTGGCCCATGTGTTTGTAAAAATCTTGAGAAATGGTCAAGTTAAGCAGTCAACCTAAATCCTACAAAATAAAATTTAGAATCTAGCCCAGTTTACACCTCTTGCCTTACGTAACTTTGTATGGTCACTAGACTTCCTACATCGGACAGGATCATCCCAGAATTGCAGTAAGTGTGGTAGCGAGCAGGAAAAAGAACCTTTTACCTATTGGCTGCAATGGCAGCCGACAGAAAGAGTACCAACAGGTTTGTTCTCCAAGGTGCCACTGCCAGTTCCCCAGAGCAGCATTTCAGTAATCCTAACAATCTGTCGAAGGACAGATTGTTGAACTGCTGTGAGACCTTGCAAGCCCCTTTGTGCACTGATATCCACAGCCATGAAAGCAGTTGTCTGAGCTTGCACAGCAGAATAACAGCAAGTTTCTGTAGCACTGGAATGTTGATTGGCTTTTGCTGTAATGGAAGTTGACATATCGACCATCAGACGCTGCATCCTGGTTGGGTCCCCAAAAGTTCTGTTAGAACTGGCCACCATTTCTACACTGGAAATTATGGACTCCACGCTCTCAGGCAAAGCCCTGTGTAAGTTTGATGCTAGACTCGTCCATTTTCCTTGACGGTGATCGAAAATTCTTGCAAGCCTGCCAAAGCACCAAATATTTCTGTACAGGAATCAACCTATTCCTGTATCTCACCCCATCAAAATCCTCATCTGAATTGTCTGCAGCAGAACTCATGTGCAATCTTGCCCTTGCCCCCAAGCGCTATCCTTGCCCCTGACTTGGCTGCCGACCATTAATGTTCAAGTCTCATCATGTGCAGATCTCGCCTTTATGCTATCCTCTTTGTACGTGTTGCCAGTATCCAAGCTATTAGCGGTTGGTGAATGTGAGCTTGAGTGACGGTGTTTCATCATCATCAGTCTCTTCAACTCCTTGCATTGATTGCTCCTGCATCGCTGCCTGTCCAGGTGGCAGTTCTTGAGTAACTGAACGACGAAAGACACAAGTGTAAGATTGTGAGTGAAGAGCGGGGGAATAAAGAGGTGCATGCTTAGATCATGTGCAGCTTTTAAACCAGAAGAAGTTATGGGATGAGGGGTAACTGGGATGTGAGAAGGTGGATTAGGTAGATGTATACCATCACCTTTGATGCTTTCAGCCAGGATGCAAGGGCCATTGGATTGGCCCTGATCTCGGGATTCCCACAGGTGCAGGGTGCGACTGACTGCACTCATGTGGCGCTCAGGTCTCCATCGCTACATCCGGTGGACTTCATCAACTGCAAGGGCTTCCACTCACTGAACCTGCAGCTGGTATGTGACCACCAGAAACACATCCTGCAGGTATGTGCATGGTTTCCGGGGAGTTTGTACAACGCCTACATCCTAAGTCACTCGCATATCCCTTCAGTCTTCCAGGGTCCACAGAGGCTGCAGGGTTGGCTCCTCAGGGACAAGGGCTACCCACAGAGGTTGTGGCTGACGACACCCGTGCGGCAGCCTCAGACTGCAGCAGAGCGACGCTATAAAGAGGCTCATGCAGCAGCTTGCAACTTGTGAAGCAGACCATCGGGATGCTGAATAAGTGGTTCCGGTGCCTGGACCGGTCTGGTGGAGCCCTGCAATACAGTCCGCAGAGGGTGTCATGCATCATTATCATCTGCTGCGCCCTTTACAATCTGGCACTGCAATGGGGAGAGGAGCTGGCTGAGGAGGAGATGGAGGAGCTGGAGGTCTCCTCTGATGAGGATGACACTGACGGGGGTGAGGGGGCCCTCGGTGGTGACGATGATGGGGATGAGGCTCTTGCACTGGCTAGACGAGGCAGGCATGCTCGGGAGGGCCTCATAGCTGCCAGGTTTGTAGAGGATGATGGCGACATGCAGTGAGGTGTCCCCGTAGATCTTCACATCACAATTGTGAATGTTTGACTCCAGTGTGGCTTAAGGCAGTGCCAATAGCCTCTGTGAGAATGCTCCTGTAATGGAGACGCAGTGGAGGCCCTATTAGTCGCTCGATCGCAGGAGGATGATGACAACATGCAGTGAGGACACTCCATAGATCTTCACATAGCCTCTGAGAATGTCTGACTCCTGTCTGACCGAGGGCAGCTCGCTTGCGCACCATGATCAGGGCCATCTCAGAGACGCAGCCATGAAACATTAGATGCATCTGATGCTGTGTCCACCTTCAGCACCTCAGCCCTTCAGGAGCTGGTGCACAGCATCACTGGTCTCAGATGCTGTTGTGATGGGGGCCAGCCTCATCTTAAAGGTGCTGAGAGCATACATAGAGTATGAGAGAGCTCTGTAACGTCTGCCCACTACATTCTGGCAGCAATGACCTGCACTGCTGAGGTGCAGGCATCAGTAATGTTTACAGGAATTGTGAGGCCGGACCATCACTGTGGTCTGAAGGCTGCACAGAGCCCAGGGAAGAGGCCCTGGACTGAGACACCTGCCTTTTATCTTGTGCAGAAAGATTTCACATCTAAGTCACAAGAACACTGCTCATCAGAACAAGGAGCAATAGGCAGGGAGACATTCTTGGGAGTTTATTGACAACAGAGAACATTATGTACAAGTGATTAATGCCCGTGCCCAGGCTGTGCAACTACTTTTACTTAACTTTCCTAACCCTGCCGCTACGTCTTGGTGCTCCCCGGACATCCACAGTGGAGGTGGAGGCAGCCTGCTGACTGTGATATCCTGTCTGTGATGACTTTGGCGGGTGTCCTCTGGATAGCCAAGACTTGGAGAGCCCCGGCCTGCTTTCGGGGTCTGGCTGTGTGGCAGTGGCACCTCCTCGGCCTGTGAAGCTGGATCTGTGGAGGTCACAGGAAGAGGGGTGTCAGATGGGCCGGTCACTTCCAGAGTCATCTGGGTGGATGCCCCAGAGTGTGTACCTACTGATCCTCCTCCCTATGGGTGCCCGAGGGCTCCTGGCTGACTCCGTGAGCGGAAGGGATAGCTGGAATGAGATCGAGCTGCGCAGCACCCCTCTCACGTACACACTGTTGGAGGCTAACTATGGCATCAGTGATGGAGTTAAGCCTGTGCAGCAGTGCAGGAGTGACGTCCTGGACCAAGGTCTCTATGGCGGCTGCCATTCTGCCAGTGTTGTCCTTGGTGTGTTGCAATGCCGGCACTATCACCTCAGCCTGAAGATGGACGGATTCCTACATTGTGCCTTGCAATCTGAGGAGTGCAGCGGACATCCCTTTCTCCTGTTCCCTAGCTTGCCTTTGCAGCTCCAGCAACTGTGACATGACCGAGTCCAGAGGCTCATCATCTGACTTGGACTCAGCAACGTTCTGGCCTCCAGCAGTCCTCTGAGTGCCAGGGGCCTGGGAAGTCCCTGCCTCCGCCTGTTGTGGATCAGAAGGTATGATGTGCTCACCAGATTATCATCCTGAGGCTACTCTAAAGCTACGTCCCACCGAGGTGTGTGTCTCTGCGCTGATGGAGGGTGTGGGTGAGCGCTGTGAGGGGGCTTCAGGGAGGGTGCCTTCAGATTCTTCGTCAGAGGTTTCTTCAGAGCCTGCTTGGAGGCTCTGGTTCGTGGACTCCGTCGGCTGCTTTCCAGATGTGCCAGAAAAAGCAAGGAGAGATAATTAGTGCATGGCAGTGGCCTGTGGAAGAGGACACATCACTCACGGCATGGTTGTCTGATGGATGTTTCACTGCTGGATCCACACTTGGTAGAGCAGCGCCGACGTTACCGTCAGCACAGGACCGGTCCCGGTCATCGCCGGCCAGCTGGCTGGCTCTGTTTTTGAATTTTGTCAGAACTTTGATCTCTGGCATCCCTCCACCTGTCTGCGAAAACTCCCTCCTGTTGTGAGCCAGTTTACCCTGCATAGATAGAGATGGGCAGAGTGCATAAGGACGCCTGCCGGGCCAGGTGATAAGTATGCCTGGCCTGTGTGGGTGGTGAGTGGTCCCATGGACAGGATGAGGACAATGACGGTGTGTGTGAAAGAGTGAATGGTGATGTCCCTTGCACTGACAGTGAGTGAGGGCCCTGTGGATGTGTGATGGGTTTGTGAGTGTGTGAGTTAGGAGTGATGAAAAGAGTGGCTTCCCCTGACGGAACGGAGGAGATCATTCATCCTCTTGCGGCACTGGGTGGCTGTCCTCCTCTGCAGTGTGTTAATCTATTGCAGATATATCTGTAATGATCAACTATGGCAGGTTATTCATGAATTTTGATGGACTCTCTCTCTAATAAAAGAATACTAGGAATGTGTAGTCACTGGTGACACATCTTATTTGACAGCCAGGCATCTCTTGTTTGAACTGTGTAAGCATTTTACATTCATCTTAAAAGAATGCAATTTGATTTTCATACTTGAAATTGCAGTTTTACAGACACTGAAATTATCAGTCTCGTCACCCAATAGATGGCATAATTTTCATCAGGAAGCTGAAATTCTTTTATTCTAAATATGTTATGTATTTGCTAAGCATTTAAACAATAACTATCTTCAACATTAATTTGCTTGAAATAATACAATTTTATTTTAAGGTAAATTATTTATCTAGCTGTTATGTTTGACTTTTGAAGCAGGTATCTGCAATGTTGAAGGGAGAAAGAAGAATTATAATGGTGATAGTAATTTGAGCCATAATTTGAGCCCACTGTTCTTTCATCTCAATTTTCTAAGACAAAATGCCAACCATTGGAGAATTCTAAGCCCTGTCATTCTAATTAAGCTTTGATGGAAAAGTAATTGGAGTGAAAACCAAAAAGGTCACATACTGGGTCTATACAGAATTCAGCAATTTCCAATTTCCATCATATGGAGTGCTGCTAGTTCAGCCATGACATAGATTTGTATTTAAATATTTGTATGAGTGCTAATAAAGCAATAAACTATTTCCAGCAATGCCGAAGCATTCTTCTGCTGAACCACACTCAGGTAATTCCCAAAATGGAATATTAATTAAGGAGTTAGAATACAAATCTGTATCATTGTTTTGCTCCTAATCACTTTAAAAGCACATTGTTTGAGAGCTAGTTAAAACACAGGACTTTATTTTATATTGATCAATAACTTTTTTTGTTCTTTTGAAATATCAAGGTTGAAGGACCAAGGCCATAGTGCAGAACATCATCTAGTTTGAAAATGGTAATCAGGCAGCTATGATTCAAGATAGCACTTTAGTTTTTAAAAGTCTGTAGATTAACAACGGAAGAATTAGGAACTTTGAATATTTTGAAAACCTGACCAATGTATTGTGAGAGGATTCATAATTGTGAGCACTGAGAACTGCATGTATGGAAAAACTCAATGAATGTACATTACAACTATCAGCTAATGGCTAGATAGAGTTGAATGATGAATGAAGGAAGTCATGGGTCTGAACAGGGCACAGAGTGGGACAGGAAATAATCCTAAATGGTGTTTGAAAGTAAAAGCTCTAGTGCTGATGATGTGCATTATACTAATTGTATTTATTTACCCAGTGCTAATATAATGTCATGTTCACAGGATGCTATTCTGAATCCTAATTGGAAAATATTAGATATAATTTGTTCCTGTTGGTTTCAGAATTCTAATTCAGTTTGGAGCTCATTGCTACTTAATATAACTTTCAAGGATACTTTCTCCAATATTGAACAATTTAATGGTAAAGTTGTGTATTGATCACTTGCAGTGTATTAATCTAAGTTTGTTTGCACATTGAATAAAACTTTGGATTCTTAGTGAAAGAGGGATGAGGTCCTGCAAGCAGAATTTAGGGAGCTGGGAAACAGATTAAAAAACAGGACCTCAATGGAGGTAATCTCTGGATTACTTGCAGTGCCGCGCGCTAGTGAGTATAGAAATAGGAGGTTAGTCCAGATGAATGCGAGGCTGGAGAGATGGTGCAGGAGGGAGGGCTTTAGATTTCTGGGACATTGGGACCATTTCTGTAGAAGGCGGATGGGTTGCACCTGAATCGGAATGGGACCAACATCCTTGCGGGGAGGTTTGCTAGTGCTATTGGGGAGGGTATAAACTAACTTGGCAGGGGGATGGGATCCTGAGAAGAGGTTCAGCAGGGGGAGTTGCACATCCAAAATTAGAAGAGAGAGCAGGTGATTCTGAAAGGCATAGAAATTATAGGCCAGTTAAGGCACAAGGGAGTTTGGCAAGGTTGGATGATATTTATTTTAATGCAAGGAGTCTGACAAGTAAGGCAGATGAGTTGGGGGCACAAATTAACGCATGGAAGTATGATGTTATTGCTGTTAATGAGACATGGTTGAGAGAGGGGCAGGATTGGCAGCTCAATACTTCAGGATATAGGGTCTTTAGGCGAGACAGGAAAGAAGGCTAAAGAGGAGGGGGTATTGCAATATTGATCAAGGAATCAATTACAGCAGTAAGGAGGGATGACACCTTAGAAGGCTCCTCAAATGAAGCCATATGGGTAGAACTGAAAAACAAAAAAGGAGCAATCACATTTCTGGGAGTGTACTATAGGCCCCCAAACAGTCAGAGAGAAATAGAAGAGAAAATATGTAGGCAACTTTCAGAGAAGTGTAAAAATAATAGGGTAGTAATAGTGGGGGATTGCAACTTCCCCAACATTAACTGGGTTAGTCATAGTGTGATAGGTTTAGAGGGTGCAGAATTCTTTAAATGCATCAAGGAGAGCTTCTTAAGCCAGTACGTAGAAGGTCCTACATGAGCGGGGGTGGTTCTGGACTTAATTTTATGGAATGAAGCTGGGCAAGTGGTCGAGGTATCAGTGGGAGAGCATTTTGCAGAAAGTGATCATAACTCCGTTAGATTCAAGGTTGTTATGGAAAAGGACAAGGATGGGCCAGAAATCAGAGTTCTAAATTGGGGGAAGGTCGATTTTAATAAGATCAGATATCATTTGGTCAGACTGGACTGGGAGCAGCTACTTTAGGTAAATCTGCGTCAGAGTAGTGGTATTCATTCAAGAAGGAAATAGGGAGAGTACAGGGACAACATATTCCAGTAGACAAAAGGGGGGAACCAACAAATCCAGGGAACCCCGGATGTCGAGGGATATACAGGATATATGGCAGATACCGAGGGCTCAAAACAGCAGAAGCCCTGGAGGAGTATAGAATGTGTAGGGGGTACAGTCAGCATGGTTTTGTTAAGGGGGCGTCATGTTTGACCAATTTGATTGAATTTTTCGAAGAGGTGACCAAGTGTGTAGATGAGGGCAATGCATTTGACGTAGTCTACTTGGACTTCAGCAAGGCTTTTGATAAGGTCCCGCATGGGAGACTGAGACTGAAGGTAAGAGCCCATGGGATCCAAGGCAATTTGTCAAATTGGATCCAGAATTGGCTGAGTGGCAGGAAGCAGAGGGTGATGGTCGAGGGGTGTTTTTGTGACTGGATGCCTGTGTCCAGTGGGATTCCACAGGGAAGGGTGTTAGGTTCCTTGCTGTTTGTGGTATATATAAACGATTTAGACTTGAATGTAGGAGGGTTGATCAGTAAGTTCGTGGATGACACGAAAATTGGTGGGGGGGTAAATAGTGAGGAGGATAGCCTTAGGTTACAGGAGGATATAGATGGGCTGGTCAGATGGGCTGATCAGTGGCAAATGGAATTTAATCCAGATAAGTGTGAGGTGATGCACTTGGGCAGGACAAACAAGGTACGGGAATACACGATGAATGGTAGGACCGTGGGAAGTACCGAGGATCAGAGGGACCTTGTCTACCAGTCCCTTAAGGTAGCGGGACAGGTAGATAAGGTGGTTAAGAAGGCATATGGGATACTTGCCTTTATTAGCCGAGGCATAGAATATAGGAGCCGGAAGGTTATGCTGGAACTGTATAAAACCCTGGTTTGGCCACAGCTAGAGTATTGCATACAGTTCTGGAAGGATGTATGAAGGATTATATGAAGGATGTGATTGCACTAGAGAGAGTGCAGAGGATATTTACCAGGATGTTGCCTGGGCTGGAGAGTTTTAGTTATAAGAGACGTGTTATTTCCCCTGGAGCAGAGAAGATTGAGGGGGGACATGATTGAGGTGTATAAAATTATGAGGGACATAGATAGGGTAGACAGGAAGGAACTTTTCTCCTTGGTGGAGGGATCAATAACCAGGAGGTATAGATTTAAGGTAAGGGGCGGGAGGTTTAGAGAGGATGTGAGTAAGAATTTTTTCACCCAGAGGGTGGTGGGAATCTGGAACTCACTGTCTGAAAGAGGCAGAAACCCTCATAACATTTAAGAAGTATTTGGATGTGCACTTGCGATGCCATGGCATACAAGGCTATGGGCCTAGTGTTGGAAAATGGGATTAGAATAGTTCAGTATTTGTTTGGCCAGCACAGACTTGATGGGCCTAAGGGCCTTTTTCTGTGCTATAGACCTCTATGACTCTAGGAGTCTATGATCTAAATTTGACCATTCGAAGATTATTTGCAAATACATTGATTATAATTTCTTTGGTATATGTGCAGAAGAATATTACGATATAGATGCAGCTACTGTCATTAAGATTCCATTTTTGAGAATTTTTAGACATAAAAATGATCAAAAATATGAAAAAAAAGGGTTTTGCCTTCATAAAAAGCACTCTTTTGTTTAGGGAGCAAGAAGAACCGTGGGATTTGTGTGTTAATTTTGTCCTAACAATGCCAAGAACATTTAGAAGTTTAAAATGAGAGGCCAATAATGCAGTGGTCATCTCACATAACATCTGCATCAGGCACTGACACAAAACATGATAGAGCATCTTTGTATCGGGTACATCAGATTATACCTAAAATCAATGGCACTAAGAGTCCATATACTTGCCATGTACTAGGCTTATTAAAAACTTAGATGTTATTTAAAATTGAGGATAGCCTTGTAATGGTTAGGAATGGCTGTATGAAAGAACTGCTGCATGGAATATTCTATCCCAGATGTAAAATCCTTTATCTTAAGGGAACGTGATTGACTATAGAATCATCCAACACAGGGGGAGGCCATTTGGCCCATTGTGCCTGTGCTAGTTCGTTGAAAAGTTATCCAATTCAAATTTACTGCAATTATCTGTTAATTTCTACCTATATCAATGCTTCCTTGTGGCTTAGCTGTTTATTAATTTGTTTGGCTGTTTTGTATTCTCGAAGGAAAGTAGATACTGAGAATTCTTTCATACTGGACCCCATCTGTGAAAATTTTCCTAAGTATATTTCATTGTTTTTTTTTAACATGAGATCTATGAAAGAGTGATTCAAGGTGATGTGAGGTGCTTGGGTGAGGCTGATCACTGGGTTCAGCATGCTCTACTCTTGGACACCTAGGAGCAGAACCAACTTGTTAAAATTCTGACTTCAGGCACTCCTTGAAACACAGTTTAATAGCCAAGACACTTTAGTGTGTTACACTGCAGGACTGCTATGTGTCCCCACGTGTGAACGAGTGATTGAATGTGAGTAAGAAAATAAAAAATCAAAACCAGAGGATGATAATAACCATAAGCTCCAACTCCTAATCTCCACGTTTCCAGATTGTTGGAAAGCAGACGTACGACCCGAGATGTGTGTCGGGACCCCGTGGAAGTCTCGACGTGCTGACCTCTGTGGGAATTGTGTGAGAAGTTTAAACTTCCAATGGACAATCTCCGTGAATGTCTCTGATTCTGAGCTGGAGTCAGAGACTTTGGATAGTTCTGATTTAATTACCTGTATAGTTGCCCAGGAAATGTTAGACAGAAAAATCCTAGTCTAACATCTTGGTAACTACAGAACAGACCACCTGATCACTCACACTGACCCTCCTTGACTCCCCATTCAACACCCCAACTATATCCCTGACTCCTCGACCACCCCAACCACCAACAACTATCCCCCAACCCAACCCGACTAGCTCCCACCACCCAACCACTTCCCTGACCCAACTAGCTCCTGACCCGACTATCTCCTGACCCAGTTACCACCTCACCTACCTGCCCCCTACCCACTTATCACCTCGCCCACCTTCCAATCTACCCACTTACTACCTCACCTACCTTCCGCCCTGCCCACCTACTACCTCACCCATCTGCCATCCTACCCATTCACTCATCCATCCACTCACCCATTCACAAACATTCACCCATCCACTATTCACTAACATTCACACTGGACATTTAAACTTACCACATGGCAGCTAGTGCCGTAAAATGTGGGCGTGTTTTATCTTCCCCTGACACTGCAGCACTGCAGTGGCAGTCTGAAGGATGCTGTGCTCCACATTTCTGGAGAAGCTGGGCTCGGAAGACTCATTAAGAAATGTGGAGCAGCACCTGGAAAAGTTTGAGCAGAGTGGCAACTGAACAACGATTGGTGCTTTGTGGAAGATCCGGGCCAATATGTATTCTATGCACAGAATCTCCATAGCCTTTACCTCGTGAAGGGTAATGGGTCACTTAAGTGATCCCTTAATTGTATATGACCATCTCTTAACAAGCTGATTGAAAAGAGTTAGATACAAAAACAAAACATTGTGCCTTCTGGAAATCAGAAATAAAACAAAAAATTCTGGAAATACTCCTTAGGTTAAGCAGCGTCTGTGGAGAGAAACAAAGTTAATGTTTCAGGTCAATGTCCTTTCATCAGAGTTAAATATTGGAATAAGGAACCTGAGGGAGATGAGGGTCACTCTTGTGTGCAGGTTAACAACCATCTTAAACTGGTCTGTGAATATGCTGTAGGTTTGGTGTTCTTTGGCTTATCAAATTTAATGAGCTGTCATAGCAGAGCACAGATTGCACTCTTGAAAATCTAGGATTACCTGCACATTTGGAAAGCAGGGTGATCATTTGCTAGAGTTCTATGCATTGCCTCTCTCTGATCTTGCACCAAAATTACATTGAGACATTGTTAATACAATTTAAGAGAAAAATGTAAAAGTAAGCACAACATGATCTGTACTTACTTTGGTAATCTTAGGCTAGCATTTTTTTTTGCTTGCTTCCTCCTTAGGTTCAGGCCACAGGTCAAACAATATGAACTATTTCTCATACTCCTATGCAAAAATGCTCTGGCTGCACTTGACTAAGCTCCTCAGCTCCAAAATGGACTACCTTTCTTTTCAACTTCACTCTTCCTTACAGGACAATTCATAGCAATAGTTCTAAAGCAACTTCACCAAAAGGGGTTTGACTTCAGTAACTTGCTCTAGTTCTCCCCCAAAAGCCACTTTAAGGATGCGTTGCAGCCCTTCAAGGACTGCAGTATGTCATATCCTGCCCACTAGTCCCTGTGTGTTTCAATGCAGTGTTTTATGTGCAATTGTGATAATGTGTTGAATTTGTATACAGGTGTAAGGTCAGCTCAAAGCAAGGGCAGCACTCATGGAGAAGTGGTCTTGATGTAGCAATGCGCAGTCTGGAGTTTTGGTCCCTGGGGCTGAGTTTACATTGTAGAAGTTCTTCAGCTAGCAACAAATGCAGTAATTTCCAGTTTTCCATGTAAACTTATCTGTGAAGATAATTATTTCTAAAAAGTCACATCCCAACAGTTTACAATAGAAAACATAGGAAATTGCTTTATCATATTTGAGTCTTTGTCTGAAATAAAAACAGAAAATGCTGTAAATACTCAGCAGGTCAGGCAGCATCTGTGGAAAGAGATACAGATTTAACGTACAGGCCGATGACCTTTCATCAGAACTGGAATAGTTAGAAGTAAAATCGGTTTTGAGCAAGGGGTGTCTGGGACAAGAACACAATGCCTGTGATACGGTGAAAGACAGGAGAGATTGAAAAGTTCATCTTCCAGAGCCAAAAGATGTGCCTAGAGAAGGTGTGTTGCTGTCTGCAAACAAAAATAATAAGAGAGAAACTGAAACAAATAAAGAAAAGGCAACAAAATGGGGCAGAGATTATGGTCTGAATTGGTCCTGTTTCATGTTTGTCACCCAATGCTACAGATGTAATTATAGCCATTGATAGTGCTAAATTTTTACATGCAAACTCCTAACTGCTTTAACATTTGATGAAATAGCATTCTATTGATCAAATCTACATCATGTGCGGCAGCTACTTTAACATTTTTAGCCATAACGGAGACTACTTTGTCCAGAATTAATTAATTTATTTCTGACTTTTATGAATATATAATTGAAGTTTATAGGCCTGCATTAGTGTCTTCTGAACACGCCAACAGCCTTGCGTTCAATAAGATGAAGTAATAAGGAATAAAAGCAGCAATAGGCCATATGGCCCCTTGAGCCTACTAATACAGAATTTAATTGAAAAAGTTAGTTAGAGGCTTTTTCTTTGAAGAGCCTGTTCATATCCGTAACTGCCTGCTCTTGTAATGCTATTATCACGAGAAATAGATTAGAATGAACGATGCCTCAAAAAAGATATTCCTCCAATCTTTGTTTATTTTTCTATTATCAACCACGAGAGAAATGAAATCCATAATTGGAAATCAAACTCAGGAGAGTGATTATCCACAAGTGTCATTTTGACATGCTGCGAATCAAAGAAAAATGACAATATGATGATTAAGATCAGAAAGATGAATGCAACACCAGTCCCCATATTTGTGAACCCTTCAGTGTGAACGCTGTTCAAGGCCTGGGGCTGAATCTCTGCTTATACAGTTATAAATGAGATTTCTGTGATCTCCTGAGCCTCCTATTACTGAACAGTTTCATTTAGGAACTGTCACATTGATGATAAATTTAAATCTGCTCTTTTGGAGGCTTTGACCATGCTCACATATCATTGTCTACACAGGTGTCACAAAGCATTTAAGTCTGATAGAGTTGGCAAAGGAAAATGGTTACGTGGACGAATTAGAAAGTAACCAAGTGTGACAAAATCCAGCAGGCCCCTGATGTGATGGCAGATGCACAAACAGATAGAAAATAGCTTCTCTGGCCTTTTCCTTCCAACCTGCAGGCAATAGAGATAGGTTATGATAACTCAGTTAATCAAACATCATTCATTTCTATTTTAAAAAGATGCACTTTTATAGATCAATATTGTTTGGGTTTTACAATGTCATCCTCAAATTATCCGTTTTTTGAGTTTGTATCCGAGCCTTGATAAGGATTTTTAATACTGTGAGCAATTTGCTAACACTAACATCCAGATGCATATTGTCATAATATATATGTCACTCATTAGAGGTTGTTAACCTGTGTAACACTGATGAAGGAGTGTTTTCTTGTCTTATACTGCCTTTAAGGTCCATTAACTTGTGTCACATTGAGCTTAGTAACATAAGTTAAACACACTTCTGTTCCCTTCTTTTATTTTTCCCTCCTTGCAGGTTCTATGTTATACCCGTTCTTAGTGAAGCTTGACAATAAACATTTTCTGGGTCAAAGATTTGTTCTTAATCCTACGATTTAAAAGAAAGTTGAATTGCAGAGGACCCAAACTGGTCTTTCTCTGGTTAGTTTATTTATAGTCATCCTTTTGCCAAATACTTTTTGTTTCAGATTTGCAATGATCCACCATTTTAAATAAAATTGTTCATGTAAAGAATGCATGTGTCTATTACAACTATGGTCAGGATTTTCCATGGGCTTCAGGACGCTGATGTCAGGACCAAATGGGGATTCCTAGCCTCCACTTGCCCGGAGCCAGACCTTGGGGGCTATTTTCCTGGAAGCAGCCACTGTCCAGGCAGGTAAGAGAACTTGGGGGTGCCTCAATATGGGGGTGCCTTCAGAGGCATAAATGTAAACTATAAATTCAGATGGCCCAAGGAGCAGAGGGGAAACTACTGTGGTGGCAGTGGTTGGGTCACAGATGCAATCTTTGCCACCAGCTGCAGGGAGGCCACCTCCATTGAGGTGGCAATCGCCCCATGCACCAGGAACCACTCTGCTACTGAGAAAATGCCAGCAGACCCTCTAAGTCACCGCTTATGGGAGCTTTAATCATTTAAATTGGCTGCCTGCCTCCATGCCTGCTGGAAAAGTCTGCTGGGGCTGAGGCAGGTTTGGAGGCAGAGGGGCCAGAAAAAAAAAAAGCATTGGGCTGGCTCCCTGACATGTTCCCTCCCTTTTGCACTTTTGCTGGAGGCGTTTCAGAGCAGAGTTGGCAACCTGCCTGTCAGTGATAGGAAGACAATTAGGGTAATTATGGAGGCAATTAGCAGGCATTTTCAGAGGTTATGGCATTTCGCGGGCAGCACATGGGACCCTTGCTGCACCTGCAGCTCATACACTCAAAGGAGGTGAGAGCAGAGCAGGAGGACAGAGTGCCATGGGATTCATGTGCAATGGTCACTTTAAAATTGGTAGTTTTCAGCACAGCTGCAGGCAAATGCTGCAATTGTTTGCTTGTCACCTGCAGATGGATCCACTGAATAGATAGTGTTGTCTGTGAGGAATTGGCTGCTGGTCCCATTTGCAGCAGGATGCCTCCATCTTGTGCCACCCTCTCCTCCTCCATTCACTTCAGCAGTACACACCATTCACAGCTCTGTGAAATCACCCCTTCACCTTCTCTGCTCAAAGTGGAACAATCCCAGCTTCTCCAATCGCTCTACCTAACTCAAGTCCCTCCTCCCTGATATCATCCTGGTGGACATTTGTATCTTCTCCAAGGTCCCTTTTCCTAGATGGATTGGTGATCAACATCCATCTAGAGATGCAAGATGAGGGCTGCAAAATTTGGTTACATAGCATTTTGGGTCAAAAATGGCATTTGCGGTTTTTGTTCACATTCCTGATGCTGGCTGTGCCAGACACCATTTTGGCAAAGTGTTAGCATGAACACAGGGAGAGTGCACCTGAAATATGCAGAGCTGGCAGATTGTCAGCATATAACATTGATTTGGTGCCAATGATACTATTTTTGACCTGAAAGCTCCCGCTAATGTTCTCCCTTAACTTCATACACCTGAACATGCATTCAGCAATGGGAAAAACCCCAATCTGTGCAATTTGTAGGGATCATCAACTACATCCAGATGACTTACTGATTGTTTTCTACTTGCTGTTTCTGAGTTATTAGAAGTTTTTGGTGGTTTGAACTCCTATGTAAAGTTGCAGAAGTCTCAGAAGTCATTAAAAGTTGTTTAATCCTTTCAAGAGCATTTTGCTGGTCTACATTCCAGTACCACTGTTAAATCTGTCTCAACCGCTGTCTCAATGGCTCATTGACCTCTGCTAAATATATTAGGAACCTGCCTACTTGGTTAACCATCACAAGGAATCTTTGGAGCTCAGTTATGTCCCTGGGTTGTGAAAATTCTCTGATTATTTTTGTTTTTTTGTGTCTAGTAATTGTAAGTTAAACATTTCTTACTGTTATGGGGATCATGTGACTGTACAGGCAAATCAGCCCTAAGTGTGGGGAATCTTAGGGGTGGAGTTTTTTAGCCTTGGTCTTGGAACAAGCATGTAGCCTCACCAGGAGTCTGTAAATAAAGTTTACTGTTTCTTAAAAGAAACCAGCCCTGCATTCCAAGTTTATTACAATTGGTGGTCCCTACCATGAGAAAAATTAAAAGAAATGCTGGAAGCAGCTCACCAGTAACCCAGAAGTTAAAGTGTTACCGTTGTGGGGGAGATTATGCACCTGAAGTCTGTAGATTTAAAGAGGCAGAATACCACTATTGCCACAAAAAAGGGCATGTTGTTAAACAGTGCAGGACTAGATCAAGGCAGCCATTCAGGCAGCAGGACAAGTTAAATGAAGTATGCAACATAGATGAGCCAGAGGTTACTGAAGCTGATGTTTACTCCCTACACAACCTGAGGGCCAGGAAAACTGAACCAGTCACTGTTACCCTTCAGGTAAATGGAAAGCCTATGTTCATGGAGGTTGACACAGGAGCATCGGCCATAGTGGTGGGAGAACACATATTTAAATACCTCAGAGAAGGTACCCAGCCATTGAGTTTGGAGAAAACTGCTGCTCAATTAAAAACATATACCAGGAGAAACAATACAGGTGAAAAGCATCACCTCTGTACCTGTATCATACAGCCAACAGACAGCTCAGCTGCCAGTAATTGTTGCAACTGGAGAAAGACCTAGCCTTCTGGGCCACGATTGGTTGAAAGAGATCAAATTAAGCTGGTCAGAAATTTTTCAGGTCAGGACAAGAAGAAATCCTGAGTTGACAGGGAATATGATGGTGTTTTTTGGAATGAGATAGAAGAACGAAAGGACTTTCACAGGAAGCAAAGATCCTCAGCTCAGAGCTGGTCCTATGGGAAAATCATGAAAAGAAGTGAAACGAATGCAGTGCCACTCTCAACCCACTGAAGAAACAGTTGGAAGTAAAAAACCAACAGTGTTCAATGTTCCAAGAGGAAGCCAAAAATACAAACAAGAGACAGAAGAACTGAAGAATCAGTTGATGCACACAAAAGAGGCATTAGAGGGAAAAGTCATGGAACTTTCCAAGATACGAATGGGTAACTCGACCCTGAACTGAACCAAGTTAAGGTTTCACCAGAGAAAATTGGCCGACTGTGAAATCAGAATGAAGGATGAGATAAAACCCTGCGGCAAACACAGAATGAAAACAGAAATCAAATCTGAAAAGCCAATAGAATAAGTATCCAGAACTCTTTCTGCAGCCGAGAATTTTTACTTACAAATTGAAAAGGAGGGTTTAGCTACCGTATTTGAAGTAAAGAAGTTCCATCGATATTTGCACGGCCGACACTTCACTATAGTATCAGATCACAAACTACTGTTAGGGTTGTTTAGTGAATCCCACCAATAGCCTCTGCTAGAATTTAAAGATGGGCTTAAATTTTGTCGGCATATGAGTACTCTTTTATGCAACGTCTGGGTGTGCAGACGCCCTCAGTTGTCTCCCTTTGCCTGATGTTATTACACATGTTCCAGTGCCTCAAGAGGTAGTACTTGTGTTGAATTTCCTGGAATTCTCACCAGTCTGCTTGAGACAGGTAAAGAATTGGACAAATTGGGATCCAATTTTAGCAAGGGTCCGAGAACAGGTATTACAAGAATGGTGAAATGCACAAGTCTCTAAAGAATTAAAACCATTCTTTGCCCGTAGATCTGAACTGAGTTGTCAAGATGTTATCTTGTTATGGGAACAAGAATAGTTGTCCCTGTGCAAGGAAGAGAACCATTATTGGAATAATTTCATAGCGCGCATCCTGATATTTCAAAAATGAAGATGCTCGTATGAAGTTATACCTGGCCAGGTATAGACAGTAATAAAGAAAAAATAGTGAAACACTGTCTCCAGTGTCAGCAACAGTAGGAGTTGCCCATTTCAGCTCCACTGCATCCGTGGGAGTGGCCTGGTCGTCCCTGGGTTAGACTACGTACAGACTATGTAGGCCCATTTCTAGGTACCATGTTTCTTCTGATTATTGACGCACATTCCAGATGGATGGATGTGTTTGAAGTGAGATCACCTACTTTGTCTACAACCATTGAAAAACTGCACCAGAGTTTCAGTGTTCATGGTTTATCTAAAGTTTACCTGAAGTTATTGTGTCAGACAATGGCACTGCTTTCACTAGCACTGAATTCCAAAGGTTCATGAACCTAAATGGGATTAAACACATCAGAACAGCACCATATTATCCCTCATCCAATGGATTAGCAGAAAGAGCAGTACAAACCTTTAAAACAGGCATGAAGAAACTATCAGAGGGAACATTAGAAATGCAAATTTCAAGATTCCTGTTCAGCTGTTGCACACCTCCTCATGCGACAACTAGTTTAACACCTTCAGAATTGTTAGTGAAGCGCCAACTTTGTACAGGGTTGAGGTTAGTATTCCCTAATTTAGAGGGGAAGGCGGAGAGAAATCAGGGGAGTCAGGAAGTGAATCATGACATTTACAGTAAAGGTTGAGAGTTTACTGTGGGAGAGGCAGTTTTTGTATGAAATTTTGCAACTGGACCAAGATGGGTCCCTGATACAATCGTCTCTGAAACAGGACCTTTATCTTATCAGGTAGAAGTGCAAAACAGGATTGTTAGGAAGCAGATGGATCATCTCAGAAGTTGAGAAACCCTCCAACAACCAGTTAATCCACCTGAAAACCAAATTGAAACTTCGACCCCTGAGGTGCCAGATTGACAAAGAATAGACATCCCTGATGTCTCTGTTGTAGTAAATAATTCTGAATTACCGTCGTCTAGGGATATCCCTGAAGCTGCAGTTCCTGTTCAAGTTGATCCAATGGAAGAACCTCCAGTTGTAGACTTGCGTTGCTCTACCTGAATCCGAAAACCTCCTCAAAAACAGTCTGAGGATACGGGGTAGACTATTTAGGACTGAGATGAGGAGAAATTTCTTCATCCAGAGAGTGGTGAGCCTGTGGAATTCGCTACCAAAGAAAGTAGTTGAGGCCAAAACATTGTATGTTTTCAAGAAGGAGTTAGATATAGCCCTTGGGGTGAAAGAGATCAAAGGGTATGGGGAGAAAGCGAGAGCAGGCCATTGAGTTGAATGTTCAGCCATGATCATGATGAATGGCGGAGCAGACTCAAAGGGCTGAATGGCCTACTCCTGCTCCTAGTTTCTATGTTTCTATATTTCTAAATTTATAATGGCATGAACTATACATCTTTATACATAACATGGATTAAGATATTTCTGTAAATAAGAGAGTCAACCAGGATTAAAGGGGGAGGAATGTAGTAATTGTAAGTTAAACCATTTCTTACTGTTATGGGGGTCATGTGACTGTACAGGCAAATCAACCCTAAGCGCGGGGAATCTTAGGGGTGGAGTCTTTTAGCCTTGGTCTTCGAACAAGCATGTAGCCTCACCAGGAGTCTGTAAATAAAGTTTGCTGTTTCTTACAAGAAACCGGCCCTGCATTCCAAGTTTATTACATTGTGGATCAATTTTGATTCTTTTGGTTTCTACTATGTGACCTAGAACTTTGATCTTAGGTCTGGAAAACTCACCATTTTTCATTCAATGTTAGCCTGCATCCTGTAAACTTTTCTAGCTCTGCAGTCATGTTGTTCTCTTGTGGAGCCACGTATGAAGTATGTCATCCATATGACATATTACTCTTTTTTTGCCTTCTAGAGTGTGAGACATTGGGTGGAATCATTCCAGAATTGCACTAAGTGCGGCAGTGGGCATAAAAAATGACGTTTTACTTGCCAGCCGCAATGGCAGGTTTTCATGCTGTATCGTCCTCTTCAGTTTTAGCTATGCCTTTCTGCAAAGTAGAACACTCTTGATTTTGAATGATGTACAGAGGCTGGAGGATTTATCGGTCTTTATATTTCAGCTTTGCCATGAGTTGGCTTTGGCTTTTAAAGTTGTTTCACTAGGGCCTTGTAATTTTATAGATGAGGGTTGCAATGTAATCTGTTTGAGCCATTTGACTTCATCCAATAAAGCAGAAACCCCTGCTCCTGTGTCTAGTTTAAGCTCGGTGGGGTGCCCATCCACTTTGAGTTTAATACTCCAATACTTGTTTCCAGTATCATTTACCTCCTTCAGGAAGGCTACTTCCTTTGCTTGTGGTTTTTCCACTTCTTGGAATAGGTTCTGTTTTAAAATTTTCTCCCTCTTTTTCTAAAGTTTATAAGTGACGAGCAGTTTTGAAGGGGCCTATTTTTCCACAGTTGTGGCACTCTGCCCCTTCTGCTGGACATTCTTCTCACTTGTTTGTTTCCACCACACTAAAGACATTTCAAATTGGCGGTTGGCACACTTTAGGTATCTGCATTTTGCCATCTTCAATGGTTTCAGCCCAACCTCTAGCCACAGGTTCAGTCATTGTCGCTCTGATGATGGCAACCACTGTTTCCTCCATAGGTGTAAGAACATGGAGCTGTGCCCATCCCCTGCTGGTTAGATGCCATTGCCTGCCATTATTCAACACCTTGACCCGCAAGTGAGAGGAAAGTGTGCCAGTGAGTGTGGTGCAATGTGTTTGGGTGGTATGGCTATCATAGTTGAATAGCAGACAGTGTATGCGCATAGTGAGATGAAGGTATCAGGTTTGCAGCAGTGCTAACTTTGTACCCGGATATGGGTACAGGAGCATAGTGGTTATTTTACTGGATTACTAATCCAGGGACCCGAACTAAAGATTGGAAAACATGGGATGGAATTTATAGGGAGTTGTTGCCCTGTCCACGAACCAGAAGGTCGGGCGCAACCTCACCTCAGTCTTTCTGGGAACCCCGACTAAATTTTATGTCCATCAGACAGCAAATGAGCTGACATCGGGTGTCTTGTCCCTTTAACAAGACAAATCCCGCCTCCAAGAGCTGCTGGTCAATCAGAGAGCCAGCAGCTCAGCAGTCCCAGCAGTGCCCCTAGGAGCAGTGGTCACTGCTGTGGCTGAACCCAGCCAGGAGAAGCACCATCGATGGCACTCACGGACCAAGGTAAGTGAGGCCAGGTTGCCAGGAGCAATAAGGGCAGGGAAGGTGGTTGGGGGGTTGACAATGGTTGATGAGGATGGGGTGGATGTTGTCGCAGGGCCAGTCCTTGCCAGTGGGGGGGCCCTCTGAATATCACTAGATGCCCAATCATGAAGACCCCCTCCCTGAGCCTGTTCATCACTAACAAGTATGAATGGACGTTCTGGGTGGACTATAGAAGTTCAAAACTGCCTTCAGAAAACAGATCTATCATCCCAGGAACCAGTGAGAAACTGATCAGTCTGCAGAGGACACAGCAAGAAAACAGCTGCAGCAACCACGCCTTTTAAGACCAGGGGCAGAATTTTTCATCCTGCCGGTGGGCGTGCCCAACCCGGGGTAAAATAGTGCGCGATGACGTCGGGTGAGCGTCACGATGTCATCGTGCACTTGTGTGATATTTCATTCGGCGAGCGCGCGTGGGTGCTGGAGCGGCGCCCGCCATTAATTAAGCAGCCACTTAAGGTCCTTAACAGTCCAATTGACTGTGATTTTTCCTTGCCTGTGTGATTTTCTGCTCATCGCAGCCGACATTTTCACAAACCTCATCCAACAGCAGGATAAAAAAGATCAGCATCATTGCCGTGTGAGCAGTCGGTAGTTTTAAAGACAGCTTGCAGCTGATTGCTTCTTGGTACTTGGCAGCTTCATCTCTGTTCAAGATTGAAAATGTTTTCTTCAGCAGGCCCGCAATGTACATTTCTTTCCTAAAATGCGACAAACACGTGAATTACAAACTGTTCCTTTGTTTGTAATACGTAAAAGTACACCATCTCCTGTAAATGTACATTTTCTTGAGTGTGTGTATATGTGTGAGTGAGTGAGTGAGTGAGTGATGTAGCGTTAAGACTTCCAGGATGAATGCATGAACAAATAATCTTCTTTATTTAAACCCATGAAAGATTGTTGCTGGTTTTAAACACGCTCAGCGGGTAAGAAACACACACATCTTCCTTTTAAAAAAAAACACATGAATTACAGACAGCAAGGAAGGGAACTGGGGCCTCAGTTCTCTTTCCCAACCTATAACAGAGAATAATATTTATTGTACTTAACCCAGCCTAAGTAAAAATAATTTAAAAATTGCTGTGACTTTCACGCAGACATATACTCAAAAGTTCACACACACACACACACACACACACACAAACAACAAAGTTACAGAATGGGAGGATTTTTGGGTCTGATAAAGGTTGAAGCTATATGGGTCTTGTAGATAGATGACTTGAATAGCTACAGGCTGGCTCAGGATTTGGCATCAAGGCAGGTGAAAGATGTTGACAGTCAATTTATTGTTTCTTCCAGAGACAACAGCTGCTGGGGTGAATTATTTTTTAAATCTCTGCCTGGTGCACGTGAATAGTCAAATGGCATATATGGCTTGAGCTTGCAAAATGGGTGGAGAGAGAGAGTCCACTGGGGATCCGTCTCTTCTGTTTGCTTTCAGGCTGGCTTGTTTCTCCCTGGTTCTTGGAGTAATAGATTTGTTATCTGAAATGAGTTTCGATCATGTCCACGCAAATGATTTGAAGTTAGAAGCTATTTCTACACAATGGGGAATGCGTGATGGCTGTTCACACCTGCTTGTGATAATCTAGTTTCTCTGCATGTCTCTTTGCTAAGTATCAAGCTCAGAGGCAATAAGTATTGGAGTCCATGGATTTTGAGTTATGATAAGTACACAGGCAATAGGAGTATAAATTCCACAAGCGACTTCATCTCCAGTATGTCCATTCAAAGGAGGGCACCCTGAGCCGTGGTCATTTAATTAAGAACTTTCTGGAAACCTGAGGCCCCTGACTCTCGGTGGCCATCTTAGCAGCTCCTGTTTGAGTCATTGGAATGCTGGTTCTGTTTTTAAACCTCAATCAGTGGTTTTCAGTCAGTAAATACATAAAAGCATTTTCAATATAAAGCATAGCTTTGCAACAGTATCCTAGATATTCAATCCCTGGTGCTGCAAAGGTGCATTTGTCCTTTTTGAGCATCAAATTGTGTAATTCAAAATGAGTGAGTACCACTGATAACTTCTGATCATGTTCTGCTTTATCCCTTCCATGGACAACAACATTGTCAAGTAGGTTGAGTGGCCCCTTAATGCCCGGCGAGACTGAGAAATAATCTTCTGGAATGCGTAAGGTGCTGAGCTTAGTCCACGGAAACACACCTTCATGACTAACAAAAACTGTTAAGATATCAGCTTTGCTCTGCTAATGGTATCTGAAAATAGCATTGTCGCATGTCGGGTTTTATGAAGACTGTGCTGTCATAAATTACGCTGATAGTTCTTGGATTGTAGGAAGTGGATACTTGTCTAGAATGATTGCTTTGTTGACCAGCTTAAGGTTGACACATAGTCTAAGTTCACCATTTTTGTGTAGTGCAATGATTAGATTTGATACCCAGGGTGATGAGTCAATTCGCTCAATTATACCGTCTGCTTCTAGTCATTTCAGCTCCTGTGACATCTCGGCACAGATTGCAAACTGCAACCATATCAAATTTTGCGAATCTGGTTGAACTGATGTGTTGATGCATGGAACATGACAGTGCTCCTTGATCTGCCCAAATCTGGCAAATAAGGAAGGATACTGGTGTGTATAGTTTGCACCATTGATTATGTTAGTGTGCACTGCAGTGAGGTCTTCAAATTTGTATCCAAGCCTATCAAAAAGGTTTACCCCCATAAGGCTTCTACTTCTAGATACATAGAAAGTGAACCTGTCTAGGGTGACAATTTTGTAGTAAACTGGAACTGTGATCATTCCCAAGACTAGAATAAGCTTGAAGAATGTCTGTTGCTGGAGTGAGAGAAAGTTTCAAAAAATATTGATAGAAAAGTTTGTTACTCAAAATAGATACTTTCACACCAACATCAATGAGAAGCGACACTAAGGTGCATGTGACCCTGATTGAGCATTCCTTAAAATGACCTGGTGCATTACCATTCGTGATGGTATACACATGTTCTAGCTCACTCTGCAGAAATGTCTCCTCCACATGTCAAACTGTTGAAGTCCTCTTCGTTGACAGACACACCTTTACAAGTTGTTCCACTACTCTACGCATGATTAACACTTTTCCTCTCGAGTTGGACATGGTGTAGTGAATTGATGAGCATTTCCACAATTTAAGCACAGTTTTGAAGGTATCTGACCATAATGGGGCACGTGTTGATGTCTCTTTATCCATGACCTTTGTACTTAAGCTGGTTGGGCAAGCTGTGTCTGCAACCCTGAGTCTGAGGGTGCATTCCTGTGTAACCTCTTTGGATCTAACATGGTAGCTTTGATTTGGACTGCCAATGTTGTGGCTTTTTCCAAGCTTAAATCATCACCCTCCATGAGAAGACCATCTCTAATTTATGGGATGTGGGCGTCACTGGCTAGGCCAGCCTTTATTGCCCATCCCTAATTGCCCTTGAGAAGGTGGTGGCGAGCTGCCTTCTTGAACTGCAGCAGTCCCTGTGGCATAGGTGCACCTACAGTGCTGTTAGGAAGGGAGTTCCAGGATTTTGATCCAGCGACAGTGAAGGAATGGCGATATATTTCCAAGTCAGGATGGTGAGTAGCTGGGAGGGAAACTTCCAGGTGGTGGCATTCCCATGTGTCTGATGCCCTTGTCCTTCTAGATGGAGCGGTCATGGGTTTGGAAGGTGCTGCCTAATGAGCCTTGGTTCATTGGTTAGTGTGCCAAATTTACATTTTTTTAATTCATTCATGGGATGTGGGCTTCACTGGCTAGGCCAGAATTTATTGTCCATCCCTAGTTGCCCTTGCGAAGGTGGTGGTGAGCTGCCTTATTGAACAGCTGCAGTCCATGTGGTGTAGGTATACCCACAGTGCTGTTAGGAAGGGAGTTCCAGGATTTTGACCCAGCGACAGTGAAGGAACAGCGATATAGTTCCAAGTCAGAATGGTGAGTGACTTGGGGGAGAACTTCCAGGTGGTGGTATTCCCATCTATCTGCTGGCCTTGTCCTTCTAGATGGTAGTGGCCGTGGGTTTGGAAGGTGCTGTCAGAGCTCAGAGCTCAGTTCCCTGGGTCTCTGGATTACTAGTCCAGCAACAATACCACTATGCCATCGCCTCCCTACATGTAGAACATAACTGCTGCAACACTGCCACATATTGTTTAATGGGCTCACCATTTTCCTGCATCTCTGATGGAATGTATATCATCTGACCATCAGACTTTTCTTTGGTGCAAAGTGTTTTTCAAGAGCACTTAGCTTCATATCAAATGTAGATGTGTCCTCTATGAGCTTCTTGTATATTTGCTGGCCATCTGCTCTAGGACACTATTTGAGTATGGTTTTCTAGCTTCTTGCCTTTCTTTCTTCACTGAATGCTGCAGATACTGAGGATACGAGATGCTGTTGAGGCCACTGATGGATCCAAATCTCCCTTTTCACTTATTTCTGGCTTGGAACTAAAGATGCATGGTGATTCCTCTCAGCTGCAGACAGAAAATCAGCCAGAGAGCTTGGAAACAGTGCTGGCAGCTCTGGCTGGCATTTAAAAGTGGCACCAGACCCTGTGCTGCCATCGGCTGAAGTCAGAATTTCACCTTATTGGCTGCCCCTGTCACTTGAATCACCGGACCTCACGTCACGACTTCATTAATTGGCTGGCCGCTGTATGCTCGCAATCAGCTTGCGAGTGTGCTGCCTACTTCCAAGTTCACTGCTGGGACTTGTGTTGCCAACATTAAATTTGCCCACTATTAAACTTTGATGTTAAATGCTGTCTGCCATATCCTATTTTTATAATTACACTTTTACTCCTTCTGGCAGTAATCAGCAATGTCAAAATTTACAGACTCTGCCTTTCAAAGCAGCTAGTGAAATCATTGCAATTAATATTTATAAAGTTTTTGAACACACAAGGAAATAATATTTTAGGAAATATATCCCAACCCAAATGGTATCTCTTCAATTCCTATTTAGTTGACCAAATGGAGTAGGTTGGTTGTTGAAATGTTATTACATAAATGAATTACCATGAAAAAAAATTAAGTTATTGTTTGCTAAGAAAGATTAGACGAAAATTTAAAGGCAATCTCATTAATGTGGGCACTTTGGTAGAGAAAACAAAAGAGTCTTTGAAATATTATACCACAAAATAATTTGAAGACAGTTTGAAAGTTTATTTTCAATGCTGCATTTACACTGAATTAGCTCAATGCTTTTCCTGATCAATTGTAGACTTCGTCACACTTTGGGCACTTTAATTGTTCTGTTTAGTTGAAAAGAAATCCTGGTAGTTTAAAGGAAATAGCTTCAGAGGAACCTGAGTTAATTGATATGGAAAATTCTACTCACCAGTTTGCCTGGGGACAGTTATTTTTGAGCTCTGTTGATCTGGAAAATAGAACTTTCAAGTAATGTGAGTGTTTATTACTCTTATCTATTTATTCTTAAAATGTTTTTGCTGCATCTAATCCTCAGTGGTTTGCTGTAGCCCTTCTTAAATCTAGACATTATTTCCATTGACAACATTCCGGAAGTGTTTCTTCTGATTTCTCCTTTTCCCTTGCTATTCTGAAGCCTGGGCCCTGAGATCCCATGAGTGCCACTCTGGCAATGGAAATGGAGTGGAGCAGAGCTCTTGTCCACCAGTGGAAAGCACCATAGACCCAATCCCAAATAATGGATCATGGTTACTAATATAAGTGAGGTTGGATAGTCCACACATGGAAGTATACTTCAGAGCATTGGCCTGTACCGCTTCTGTAAATTAGAGCAAATCACAACCTTTCTGTTGAGCAGATCCCTAAGATCAAGAAGAGCTTTTTTTTTCAAAAAGTTAATTTATTTTTCTGCTACTAGTATTGTGCATAATTAAACATCACCTCTGGGATCAATATCCTTTTCTTGGGCAGTCCTGAGGCCTTTTTTTTCGTTTATGGGATGTGGGTATCACTGGCTAGGCCAGCATTTATTGCCCATACCTAATTGCCCTTGTTCAGGTGGCACTTAAGAGTCAGCCACATTGCTGTGGGTCTGAAGTCACATGTAGGCCAGACCAGGTAAGGACAGCAGATTTCCTTTTATGTTTTCAGTAAATGAGTTTGTTGGCCAATCAAACTCGAACTGCATGCCTTCTTATGTTCTCATCAATTGCTGCTTACAATCAATAATGGGGAGAGACTGATGTAAGAATAAACAGTGGTGGTTTATTGAGACACAGGGCAGAGCACCAGATCATATGTGCTCACTCAAAAACCTCCAGAACTAGACTTACAGTTCCCCATGATGTACAGTGACTCATCAGTGCTGTCACATGATTAGTACATTTGCATTCTCTTAAAGGTACAGGGTACCTCACCTTCCCTAAAGGACATTGGTGAACCAGATTAGTTTTTATGACAATCGGCAATGGTTTCATGGTGATCACCAGACTTTTAATTTCAGATTTTTATTGGATTCAAATTTCACCGTCTGCCATGGTGGGATTTGAACCTGGGTCCCCAGAGCATTGCCTTGGGTCTCTAGAATAGCAGTCCAGTGATAATACCAATATTCCACTGACTCCCCCCTACCCTTTACTAGGGCCTCATCTGGCAAAGGTTCTGTAGGTCTTTTCTAGGATGTAATTGTAGGAACTTCTAGGTAACTGTTGGATTCTAGTCACCACTTTGTTGGGACTTATGGATCCTGGTTGCACGCTTGTTGTGGGATGGCCGAGTTGGTACAATAGACAGGGTTGATCAGCAGACACATCTTAGGTGGAACACATTCTGTTTATTTACAAAGGTACTCAGCAGTTACACTTGTGCTTTCAACTCAAACCCAATCTCCATACTTCTGATTACTAACCCAGACTATTGACTACAGAGGAAGCCTGTGCTGCTACTCTATTGGTTACATAAGATGTGATCTTCCTTTATAACATCCTTCTTAAAGGTATGTTACACATTACATAAAACCATAATTACCACAGTATCCCAGGAATTTCACCAGATTTGCGAGCTGGATTAAGGGCGACTCACTCATGCACAATCATCCAAATTGCAACTGTTTTTGCACTGGGGGGAGATCCAGCGATTCAATTTTCTAAACAAAATTCCAACCTCCAGCTTGTGATCTGCTCCCACTCTGTCTTCTTTGGCCCCTATAATTTTGGACATTTGCAGGGGTATGATTACGTGGGCCCAGGAAAACCTCCAGTAAGTCGGCCTATTAAATATGCTCTAGCTGTCAGTCTACGCACTGATTCTTAAAACTCCATGGGCGTTCCACCAGTCTCCAGTCCAGCCAGAAAGTGGTAGGACACCTATCTAATTTAAGTGCACAGTGCTGGTGGGAGAATGATATGAAAGACATCACATCTGAGTTTGATGTTATCTTCATCTGGTGTCTAAATGTGCATTCTCCAGTAAGAGTCACTGGACATCAATCAGGGTTCTGCCTAAGTTTCCTGCTCCCTAACTGGTATATATTCAAACTAAATGTAATATCTTGCCACAGTCCTGGACCAGATCAACCTGATCTCACAGGTTGGGACCTCACTAAGAGAGCCCTGTAGTTCATATCAGAATATGCCACAGTCAGAATCACAATAAATCAGTGTGCCTACTCATGAAATTGACCATAATCCTCGAGATTTTGTCACTTGTGAAGTATCCTGTCAGCTTTATAATCAGAGCACAATATTGGGTATGCATATCTGTTGTCTATCTCTGCGATTAGCTGCAAAGTATCAGCTTGGCTCAACTGGTAGCAGTTTTGGCTCTCCCATTCAGGAGTTGTGGGTTCAAACCCAACTCAAGCTCTTAGCATGTAATCAATAGTGACAATCCAATGCATAAGTGAGGGTCTGCTGAAATCTGCTTTACTAATTGCAGCACTGACTCCGTTTTGTCTTCTTAGAAACGTTACCATAATTATTGCTATCCTCTGGAGTTTAAAATTAGTTGGGGTTGGGTGGGGTGGCTTCATAATAGTGCTAATTTGCTAATTCTCCAGCGTCTTTTAAAAAGCATCAAATTGCCTTTTTTCAAATCAAGCTGTGCTTTCTTATATCCTTTATATCATTACAGTAGAAAAGAAATGCAGTAACATTTACCATGGAAATAAACTTATGTTAGACTGGAGCTAGCTATTTCCACCTCTTCCCCACTTGTCTTTTCTTCTATATTCTTTACTTCCTACAATGCTGTCCAGTTATGATATCTTTGTCAATTTGTGTTGCATCAAGTTATTTTTATGCTCTGTTAGATTACGCTATCCATGAATATTACATCACATTATTTCATCTAGCTCCATGCTTACTCCATCATAACAACAAAATACAAAATAAATATCTTTTACTATTTTTTCAACCATGAACATATCTAAAAATTAATATTGGCCCTGCGGCTGCTTTTATTTCTATTCATTTAAGGCATGTTTGTTTCCAATATCTATTAATAAAGGTACAACAGCAGTTGAATAGGTGCTACCGAGTACTGTTCACTACCATCAAATTTTTAGAATATCAGTTTTGTGAATATTATACACCATTCAAATATATATAATAACGGCACATTGCAAAAGTTATACAGGTGGTTACAATTTTGGTGGAGGCAAGTAACTTTAAAAAAAACACTATGAAATCCTGCTTATTTACTAAAAGGAAACCACAAGATTCCATAGTTTAAAGCAGAAGAACTTTGACTACATAAGAGTCAAAAAAGCAAACACTATGGGCAGAATTTTGCCCTTGACGGGCGGGCGGGCCCCATTTGCTTGGCGGCAAGTGGGCAGCCGATCGCCGCCACCGAAACGGGCCCTGCCGCATATTTTAAGTAGGTGGGCCACCCAACGGGAAGCGCTATGCACTTCCTGTGCGGGGGGGAGGGGGAGCGATTCCCCAACTGTCAGAGTGCGCTCTTTCAGGGAGAGCGCTGACAGTGTTTGAAACTTTAAAAATAGAAAAATAAAAAAATTATTAACATGTCCCCCTCATGTGACAATGTCACACGAGATGGGACATGTTAATAAATATCACAAAAACTTTATTAAACTTTTTAAAAACAGACATGAAACCTCATCCCGCCGATGGATGGGTTTTCATGTTTTTTCAGAAGCCTGCTGGGGCTCCTGGCCTGCCCGCCAGCCTTAAGGCTGGACGGGCAGGGCCTTTAATTGGTTTAACTACCCTGTCAATGGCCTCAATTGGCCATTGACAGGTCGGCGGGTGGACAGCTGATCACACTGTCCTCCCGCCTTCCTGAATACGTAAATGGGGCAGGATGACGTCGGGGGAACCCCCAACGTCATCCCGCATAATTTTCGAGTTGGCGAGCTGGCCCCGCCCCCAGCTTGCTGACAGAAAAATTCTGCCCTATATACTATCTATCCTGCACTCCAACATCAAGAATTAACATGAGTTGAACATGAATTAAGAAGCAAATTGTGGTTGAATATTAACTATAAATTGCATGTTAAATGTCAGATACAACTAAGATAGGTCATATGAATTGGCTCAGCAGCCCACACAGATTTTGGTGATCACAGTCAATCACAAAGCCTTTTAAACTCTGTCTTCCTCATGAAGAATTTCATCTCCTTTCCTTTTAGGAGCCAGCCTGATTCCCCAGCTGATAGCAGCGCACAACCAACCCGAGTTCCACAGGCATGGTCTTTACCACAAATGACACACATCTGCAGAACCTGCTGAACTCAGTCTGGATGGGATAGATCCACCAAAGTTATCTTCAAGTAACAGAAACAGCTTAGCTCCTGGACCTCGATTCTGTCTTATTCAGTCTTGCCTGTTCTGTACCACTGCAGTCAGCAACTGCTACTGCCCAGCTTGGACTGATCTCTGTCCTTTTATATCATTGAACCAGGTTCAGCTTCCCAGAAGTTTTGCTTTCCAAATTCAGTTTGTTTTTGTTTCTTAAGAAACTGGGAGGGTCAGTTTCCTTTCTATGTGTATCTGTTCTGTTTCCTTTTTTGTTCTCTTTTCAGTTCAATATCTGTTTTAGTTAGGGCCTGCCTCAAAAAGTACAAATTAAATTAAAAAACACAGATTTCCTCACAGGTTGCTCAGTACTTAAAGGGTAAAGTAATATTTCTATTCTGGTTTAAGTGTTGGGAGCTAGAGACGAAATTGGATCGCCATATTCCTGCTAGCTAATACCTTTTTTTAAAAAGAGAAACTTGCGATAGAACTCCTTTTACTTGATTCAAACACATTTTTGAACAAGCATTGTATGCTTATGGACAAATCCTATTCTTATTTACTTGGGTATTACAGAATCCCAGAGGGCAAAACCCTGTATCATTCATTCCTATTAGATAGAATCTCAACAAAGCAAATCTCACCCTATTCATTACCATTATGCAGAATGACTAATAACCTAATGGTGCCAGATTGCTGAACATTAGGCACATTGCTTAGACTCAAAGTGCACAAAATATGGGGAGGAGAAGTAGGATGCCCAGAGTCAGCATCGCTTACAAAAGCTCTGGCTGTCCTTAAAGCTATGCTTCTTCAGAGTTTCAAAAATGTTTGGGGTTAAAAAAAACCTATTCGGCAATTTAACAACAAGGTCCGATTGCAAAAGTTTACAGTGTTTGCTGGAGGGAGGTGCCCTCCAATAAAGTGTACCACCTGAGCGGCATGACACAGTGCATGAATATAGGTTCACCTGTGACCCAAACCTTGGAGCAGGTGTGAAAAAAAAAAACGTTGCTGGGTTCCTCAGGTAGCTGAGATAACTGTGCAAATGTGGCTACATCTTAAAATGTTGTTTTGCATACAATCTTTATTTCCTTCCCCTGTGAATTTAATGCAGTCATAGGGGGAAAATTAAGTGAATAATGCAAACTGTCCAACTTTCTAACTGTACAAGCATACTCACAATCTTCAATAGAGTTGTGTAATGTTGTCACAGATAACTGTGTACCATATTAAACGTGGCAAGTGAAAATGCTGCATGTTAACAAATGTTATAAATTCGGTAATGTCCTGTGCTTTCAGGTAATATACATCATTTCTCTGCCCATCAAATACTTTTTTTTACATTTTCTTGTAGGAGAAGACTGCCTAAGAGGCACTGAATGCAGATAGATTGGCATCATATTGATCATTGACATATTATGAGAGAAGGTGTGGTAATCTGAAATGTAATATAACTTTAAGAAGAATGTTATAATGGAAGGTCACATGATCTTAGTATCCAATAACAGAATAGCGCGGGCGACCTCAGTAGTCAGTAGTCTATAGTTAGACCCAGTACTGTAGAGACAGGGTTTGAGTTGAAAGCACACAAGTGTAACTGCTGAGTACCCTTGTAAATAAACAGAATGTGTTCCACCTAAGAACTGCCTGCTGACCTACCCTGCCTATTGTACCAACTCGGCCATCCCACAACAAGCATGCAACCCTGATCCATATGTCCCAACAAACTGGCGACCAGGGTCTAACAGAAGGGCTCTGGAAAACATAAGTCTTGCTTTAAGGGGCCTCTGGTCAATCTCCCAGTCATGCTTAATGCCAAATCCATACAAGACCACCCATGTCTGGGAGCAACTGGTTGGTGTATGGGCAAGCCTTTACATCACTAAAAGAGTTTTTCAGCATCAGCAAAACTACTCACTCTAGAATATTTTAACAAGTATGGAAAAGCACCCAATATGTATAGAATTGCAGCAACCAACAAAAAAAAATCTAGTAACTAAATCTGATTAAGTAAACCTATAAATATTTGATAATCCCTTCGAATAGTACTGATACCGAGTCCTTCATGCTGCTTAATGGGTGTTCAGCTCTGGGAGGTTAAGAGAGGTTGTAGGCTGGTGCATGAAACTCCAAAACTGCAGCACTGCTGCCAAATCAGCTGATTGACCTCATGATCTGCCTGCTGCGCATACTTCTGAGGGATATCAGGTGTCTGTGAACTATCCTCTTCACCAATATGGTGTCTAGGGTGTGCACGTGTTATTGGTACTATTTTGGAACCTTACAGGCCCTCACAGCATTGAAAATGCAGGTGCTGCTGAGATAAATTTCCCCCCCACCACCCACCCATCCCGTTTAGTCACATTGTACATATAGCCATTAAAGTTTACAGCACAAAAGGATAGTATTGGACCCATCATACCAGTGCTCTATGCTCAAGCAATCAAAACTAATGCTACTGCTCCATTCTCTCCTCATGGGTTTGCATTATCCTCTGCTGAATTACAATGTGACCACAACCCCTTCCCATGTAGTCCCATTGTACAGAATCATTGGAACCATAATCTGCTTTATTACTTCCCACTGTACAAAATTACATGAAACTATTGCCCATTCCTATTCAGTCCCATTGTACAGATGTTATTGTTTAGTTAGAACAACTGAATACATAATTTTAATTTGAGTACAAGATGGCCCCCAGTTGTTTACATTCTCTAACTTTCAAATGGTGAATATTTAAGTCCGTGGCCTAATCTTCCCAAACACAGCTGCACATATTTAGGCTCTAAGCTTTCATAATACTATTAATTTTTGTTAACTATATTCTCACAAAAAATTGTTTTGTGTTGTCTTTGGTTCATTTGCAGCATGAATAATCAATGAAGCTAAGACAGAAACATTGTAAATTGGTCATTTGCAGATGAGAGAAATCCTAGCTCAAGTACAAAATTCAGTTGAGTTGTGGGATATATGTTTAGCATCAATCGATAACAATTACATCACCTATCAGATCCTACACATGGGGCGGAATTTTCCGTGCCCACTGGCATTGAGCATGTTTGATGGCGTAAGAAGAAAATATGGTGAGAAGGCCAAAAACCGGTTTCACAACGTCGTGAAACCAGTTTGCAATCGTCCGCTCTGCCCGTCAGTGGCGGGCCGCATTTTCTGCCATCAGACGTCGGGAACGTCATTGTAATACATCTGCATATCATTATAAGCCCAGGTCACCGGAATCATCCCCCCACACTGGATCATCCGAGCACGTTGGCGGGAAAACACGTCAGTGCAGAACACATCTTGATAAGTGTGACATGCAAAAGCCAGGACTTACCGCCAGGGTCTTGCTCACATCGTGGACATCCAAGGAGCAGAAAACGCTGGAGCCCGACAGTAATGGCACACTGCAGGAATGTCCATGGCACACTGGGTGAATTCTCGTAGACATTGCTGCACCGTGAAGCAGGTCACGGAAGGTGGAAAGTCACCGCTGAGGGTCTGGTCACAACGGATGATGGTCGAGTGGGTGGAGAGGAAGATCCAACTTTGTTTGGGAGAGGAAGGTCTAGGTTTGACTGGGAGAGGAAGGTGTATCAGGGTGGTAGTGCGGTTGGGAAGGGGGGAAACTAAGGAGTCAGAGGGGTGAGGTTGGGAGGGGAGGAACAAAGCTATTGGGGGGTGAGGTGGGGAGGTCGTACGGAGGGGGGAGTGGGTAACAGGGGAGAAGATGGCAACTGGGGAGGTAGGTGTAAGGGGAGAGGAAGGTGTAAGGGAAGGAGTTCAGAGGGAGGAAGGAGTCCAGAGAGGGGTAAGAGTAAGGGTGGCGGAAGAAGCAAGGGTGTAGGAAGGAGAAGGGAGAAGGACTAAGGGGGTGTGGAGTCCAGGGGATGGGCAAGCCTTTTGGGAGGGGGATGCAGTTCCTGATTGGCAGGGAGGAGTTCCTAGAGGGGGAGGAGTTCCAAGGAGGGAAGGAGTTCCAATAGGGGAAGAATTTCAGTGGGGGGGTTGATGTCCAGGTGAACATGCAAGGGAGGGGTCTGTTGAGTCGATGGCTGCCTCCTGGGGAATGAACTCAGGGTGGGCATGGTAAAAGGGAATGGTGAGAATGACTGAGGGCAGAGTGAGGTGGTAGGGTGGGAGGACAATGGTGCAACGTTATCAGTAGGAGGGACGGCAGGGTGGTTGGTGGGGACTCGGGAGCAGACACAACCACAGTGGGTGGGAATGAGGAGGTTGGGGAAGTTAATGTGGATGGAGGTGGGGTTTTTCGGGAAGGAAGGGAACGTACACGTTAACCTGGACAGCCCCGAAAGAAAAGAGTTGTGGCTGGGAGGTGACAGAGGGGAGGTGGAAGGTGATGCCAGAGGGGTCGACAATGATGGGGGAAGGGAAATGGATGAGCATGGGGGACCTCAAAACAAATTGTAGCACTACCATTCTTGCTAAATCGAAACTGAAACGAGAGTCATGGTGGCCGGGAACAGGTGCTACATAGGAGTGTGATCAGTGGAGAGGAGGAGATGCAGGTCAGCTTAGGTGGACAACTGAAAGTGAACTCCAGCAGGCAGATTGAAAATGCTCAGGACATTGAGGTAAGTATGATGCAGGGAGAGCGCTTGCACGAGGCTCCAAAAGGCCCTGCCACACACACACTTCTCCCTCCAGGATCACTCGTGGACCGGTTGCATGCAGCTGAACTGCAAGTAGGAGAATGCAGTGGGAGAACTAGCAAAATCTGTAAATGAAGCTGAAAGGCACCATTACAACATTATTCAGTGAAAGTGAATTTTTTTTGAGAATGTAAGACGATAAAATGTGTTCACTCATGAAAGCAATTGTGATCAGAATTTCTTAACTTTTGAATGCCTTAGGCTTCTAGGTGCTGCCCTGACATCTGCAGGAGGGATGGAGACAGCCTATGTAAATGGTTGGCTCAGTTGTCTCTGATGACTTTGGAGTGGGTCCTCTGGAGAACCGAGGCCTTGGGGGCCCCGGCTTGCTTTGGCTGTCCTCCTGTGGGCCAGCTGCTCCCTCTGTGGTGACAGAGGATGAGGTTGAAGGGGTTGTAAGGAACATATCTTTTTATTTCTGTTGGGCTGTTATAAAGAACATATCTATATATTTTCTGTTGGACTATGTATTAGAATTACAATGGCTGCAAGTTGAAAGACATTTCCACTGGAACAGGATGAGAGATATATACAATGTTGCAGTCCTGGAACAGTGTGCCATGAAAGACAGGATGTTGCCGGAAAGGAATCTTGGAGCAAAGGAGCTGCCTGACAACAGCATTTTAATTGGCTCCTGACCAGGTGACCAGGTTTTGTGTGAGATGCAGCGCAGCTGAATAGCTCCTAGCCTGAAAGGAACAAGACCTAAAACCTCTTTCTCCTGTGTGTGGAAGATTCCAGTAATTCCACAATAAGCCGGCTGGTTTTTTCTTCTCATGTCTCTATAACCTTCTCTCTCCCTGAAAATCCCTGTCAAGAGGCAAAGGGGAAAATCACTGATAGTGACATTGAAAGGCAAGTGCTCTACCAGTGAACTAAATACTGAAAGTGCTGGAAGACCACCTCGTGTCATCAACAAGAATTAAAGGAATTTGGAAGACATCGATCAAAATCAAGCCATCGAATCCTATATTCCGGAATTGGTGCTATTGAACTGTTTTATCCCACTCTTAAAATCCATGTTTTTGTATGTATATGTATAGGGATTTACGAAGGGGGTAGAGTTTAAGTTATAGTGTTAGAAATTAGCCGTTCACATTTATTTCTTTTGCCACTGGTTCACGACAGTTTGTTCAATAAACAGTTATTTACTTATTAAGTTTACAAATGTGGTGCTCATATTCTGTTAACCTAAATTAAACAGTTAGGTAGAATTGGGGCAATCAGGTGGTTTGATCAAACACTTTTCACATTTGTTGCGGCTCGAGGAACAGTGGGGCTTAATATTACAGCTCACTATCCCCAGTGAGTCATGACAGTGTCACAGGCAAAGGGGGCAAGGAGGGAGAGGACAGCCTCTGAGATTCCTGAGTGGATGACCCAGGGATATCCAGCTGCCGCTTTTCCCCTTTGGGTGCCTGAGGACCTGACTCCTTGAGGGGAAGGAGCACTGGGGGAACGTTGAGGTGCCTCATTTCCCTCTCGTGTTGTCACTGCTGGAATTTACCCATGGTTACCGTGATGGAGTACCGGTCTGCGTGTATCTCCGTGTTCTGCTCTGTTCTGCAGCAGGGTCTCCATAGTATCCACCATCCTTCTTATGGAGACCTCCACTGGCACACATGTGGGCATCACTTCATTAGAGAGCAGGCAGATGCATTCTGACTCGTGTGCCACTCTGTTGAAGTCTTCCAACAGGTCTGTGTGATGTTTCCCCGCCTTTTGCTGACTCTCCACAATGAGTTGGAAGGCCAGAGGCTTGTCATCTGACTCGAACCTCACGGATGCCTCTTCCCCAGCTTTCCTCCCAAGTACCAGGGAGCTCAGTTGAACCTGCCTCCTCCTGCTGTGGATGCATGTCCGTGTGGTGACCACCAGATTGTGAACCCGAGCCTGTTCTAGATCTAGGTCTCACCGAGGTATGTGTCTCTGCGCTGGTGGAAGGTGTGGGTAAGTGCTGTGATGGGTCTTCCAGGCTGCCTATTTTCAGCTCTTCAATAGAGTTGGAGTCCCCTTGGCTGGGGATGAGGATCTGGATGAAACTAAGGAACTGGCTGGCTGAGGTTGTCAGTCACTTAGCAGAGCTCCCTGTGAACCAAGGTAGAGATAATTAGTGCATGTCAGCAGAGTCAAAAGCAGGAGAGAAAGCACTCACATATGCATTGAGAGAGGGATGATGTGTTGTAGGATCCTCAGGTCGGAGTTCATCACCGACCTCACCATCGCTGCAGGCACGGTCCATGTCCTCACCAGTCAGCACGATGGCACGCTCCTCAATGTGAGTGAGAGGGTCTAACGTGTGCTACTTCACCCCCGGTCTGGGGCCTCTCCCTGCTGATGTGAACCAGCCGCTCCTGCATGAAAACAGATGGAGAAAGTGTGAGCAGGATGCATGGCACTGTGTGGAATGTTTGCGTGGTCAGCAGAGACATGGACGGGATGTGGACGTGAGCTCCAGAGGATATGAGCCTGATGGAGATGTGAGGGTGTGTGTGTGAGAGTTAGTGGTGTTGTCCTTTGAGGTGTGAGATTCCTAAGTGTGTGCGATGGCTTTGTGACTGTGTGAGTTGAGAGTGATGAGAAGATTGACTTACCCCGGTGGAACGAATGAGACCATTCATCCTGTAGCGGCACTGGGTGGCTGTCCTCTTCTGCAGGGCATTGGCGCTGACAACTGCTGCCATTGTCTCCCATGCTGGATTAGTGATGTTGCTGCCCATCCTGTGGCCAGAGCGGGGGTAGAGGATATCACAGCGGACCTCCACTGCGTCCAAAAGGTGCTCAAAGGAGGCATCATTAAACCGAGGGAGCTGCAGTCTCCTTGCCTTGTCTTCTTTGCGGCAGTCCTGCGCTGGAAGCACTGAGAGGTGTTTGTACGGCTGCACTTTAAATATGGTGCCCAACGTGATGAAGCGGCAAGGTGATGGCGCTGCGGGTGAATGAGAGCCCGCCCAGCCTCAAAAAGGCGTGTTTCCCGGGAATGGGACGATACAACGTGTAAAGTCGCCACTGTGGCCGATGGGTAAAATGTCCTTTTTCCTGCCCAGTACCGCACTTAGTGCAAATCTGGGATGATTCTGCTCACCTATGTTTATGTTTATATGCCCCACCATTGGAGATTTACATTTGCACTCACCAACCCTCAGGATATCTGTTTGAAGTTATTTTGGGAAGCAGTCATTCCCACTACATGCTGTAACAGTTTTCCATACAAAGACCACATGTAGGGGAAGCCAATTCTAATTTAGACTTGATTTTTCTGATTCGAAAATATGATTATTGGAAAGATTAAGGTTTATCTTTGGCATTAATACATATGAGTGCAGACAATGAACCTCTAAATTCAGATCTCCTTTGATGATACAGTAAAATAAAATTTGTACTTCATCATTTTCTAAAACTGGGAATGATTAGACAATTTCCCATCAAGCTGAATATTGGGAACATGAATCTAAACAAATTCAAGGAGTAGGAGGATAACTATATTCAGCCAATGGCTTTGAGAACCCAATGCTGGGATTTCCCAGTCTCCCCTGCTGCACATTTAATGGCTGGGGGTGCGGGTGGTGGGGAGCAATGCAGTGGGAGCTCAAAGATCGGTTCATGCCAGTGGGAATGTGTTCTCCCACCTGTCATGACGGGTTGCCATTCCCGTCAGCGTGAAGCCATTCTGCATCCCATGAATGAAATGCAGAAGAAGCCCTGACCGGAATTGAACTCCTGTTGAATTATCCGCCCCGCCAGCGGGATATCACGCCAGTCTGGAACATGTCCGGACCAACGCAGCGTGGACATGTCAGGACTTAACTGGAAGAAGGACTGGGGCAGCTTGCAGAGAGTGGAAATGGAGGCCTCCAGCAACCGGGGGCCGTGGAACACCACCTGCAGCAGTGGAACATCTCCCACGTGGATCTTCTCACTGCAGCAGCTTCCAGGATGTGGATCTTGACGCTGCAGGAGCTTCCAGGACATGGATCTTCGCATTGCAGGATCTTCCAGGACGTGGATCTTCGTGCTGCAGGTGGCCAGCTGCATGAGGTGCTGTTGGGCCGTGATGGTCTATGCTGGGCTTAGAGGTGGAGGAGACGAACAAAGATGAGGGAAAGGTGTGGATGCCTAGAGGGGGGCAGGGGAAGTTGGAGAAAGAGAGGGATGTTGTGGGGGTCATGGAATGGGTGAGGTAGTTTATGGAGTGGTGGGTGGGAAGGGCCATGGTGGGTTGTTGGCAGGGGTGTGGTGTGCAGGTGTGAATGGGCATGGGGAGTCGGCAGATGTGAACGGGCTTGTTGAGGGGGAAGAGGGGAAATGGTTTCAGAGGGAGGGGTCTGTGTTGTCAACTGATGAGCCCTAGGGGGCACACTGAGGAAACTGTTGAAAGAAAAGGATAGCAAGGGTTAAAGGAGCAGTGGCAACTGGTAGGGTGGGATGTTGAGGATCCTGCGATCCCGACACGGAAGGAAACCGAATTCTGGGAGTTGGAAGGATGATGGGGGCATGTCAATTGTTACGGGGCTAAGCTCCTTGGGAAGGTTCGGGAAGTGGGCATTCACCTGCACAGGACGGGGGGTAATGGGGGAGGGTTGTAGGGTGACTGTGAGGCCAAAGTCACACCAGATGGATTAATGTTTATGGGGGGAGATTGTGTGTCATGGGTGAGGTTGGAAGGTGTTGGACTCTACCTGAAAAGTCACGCACACCGTGGCCGCTTGTAACTATCCAGAGCCTCGAGGTGGAGATCTCAAGATGCTGCATGTGTGTTGGGTCAGTGGGGGTTGGTGGAGCGGCAGGTCAGCTCAGCTGGACAACTGAAGGGGAATCCCAGCACAAAGTACTGACAATGCTAAGGCATTTCAACAATGAGTATGTGAAAGGCAAAGGTTCAGCATGTGTATGGGAGGCTCTTGCACATAGCTCGCAAGGACCCTGGCAAAGATCCTCGTCAACTTGCATGTGCATGATTCTGGGGCACATTGACCCAGCCTGGGGTATCCCCCTGAAGACAGGGGCGGGTGACTTAAAGACTACGGGTGACTTAAGGGTGACTTAGAGACCTTAAAGACTACGAGTCGCAATGAAACCCCATCAAACCTCATTAAAGTGCAGATATAGTCTATTTACAAAGGTGTAAGAAATTTAACAATTATAGTGCATCCATGCAACCAAACACGAAATCATAACTTCTTAATCTTGCGTTCCCTACCCTTCTAGGTGCTGCCCTGGCATCCACAACAGGGTTGGAGGCAGCCTGCTGACCACTTTGCCCTGTTGCCTTGAATAACCTTGGCGGACGTCCTCTGGAGACCCAAGGCCTGGAGGGCCCGAACTTACTTTGGCTGTCTTGCTGTGGGGCAGCTGTTCCCTCTGCACTCACAGAGGACAAAGCAAAGGGGTCACAGGAAAGGGGGATTTCGAAGGGTCGAACACCCTCAAAGAATCCTGAGTGTAGGTCCCATGGGTGTCCAACAGTCACTTCTCCTCCCTTCGGGTGCCCCTGAGGGCCCCTGCCTGACTCCTTGAGGAGAAAGGGCAACTGGAGAGAAATTGAGGTGTCCCCACCCCCCCCCCTCCCAATCCCCCCACCCCACCTCCCTTGCATAGCCACAGCAAGATCTCACCCATGGCTACAGCAATGGAGAGCATGTCAGTGCGCATCTTCGATGGAAACTGGGCATTCTGCTGGATGAGATTCTCAATGGCATTCGCCATTCTGCCCATGGAGACCTTCATGCACACACAGGTTGGAACCACTTCATCAGAGGGCAGGTGGATGGATTCCTCTGTCTCACATGCCACACTGTTGAGGGCCTCTGCTGCCTTTGCGAGATGTTTCCCTACTACAGGTTTCATGTTACACTTGAAAATGATATATTATAACAGATTTTCAAATCTGCATTTTTAAGTATTAGAAAGCTTTCTGCATAAGTCACAGCTATGTTTATTTTAATTTTTATTTAGAAATGCCATTGAAAAATGCAAACCTTGGTTGTAACTCCAAACAGTTGAATCTTTTTATTTTAGGGTTCAGTGTACCATGCTCAATGATCTTACTGAAATTTATTTTTTGAATTTTCATTCTAGAATTAGTCATCATCCAAATACAAAGCAAACCCATTTGCACCTAAAAGGAAGAGAGATTTCAACAGGGGCCGTTGACCAGAACCAGGGAGTTATCAGAGCCTGTAATAGGTCATTAAAGCTATATTTCACCCCAGCATTGTTCCTGAGGTCTGCCCATGGTGGATACTGGGTGAATGGCATGGAGAGTGTAAGGGAAAAGGGTGATGAGTGGGGGGCATGAATTGGTATGAGCTTGCACTAAGTTGGCCAAAAGCTGGGACCTGTGCAATGCTGCTTTCTATCAGTAGCAGTATAATCATATGCTATCAAAATCTACATCCTCATGGGCCAGCATGAGACCCTGCCATAATGCCATATTGTCACTGTCCCAAACATATTTGACACAGGAGTGATTTTAATTTGGAGCGCAGTGATGGTACACTCAAAATACCAACCTGAAAGTGTCAACATGACTCATGCCATTTTCATGACTGGACCTTATGTGCATTAATTTCTCAAGTTGCCAACGCAAAACATGTTCCCTATCGGCAGCTCAAAGATCTGGATGCAGGAAATCTGGAGAGTTTTTAAATGGATTGCAGGAGTACATTAAAGGAGAGAACAAGAAGCATCCAGAATGAAAGGAAGCAGCAGTTTCGAGCATCAGTTTCTACAGAACTTGTGGCATCAAGGGCATGAAATATGAAAGCTTTCAGGCCTCAAAATCTACAAGAGATGACACAAGAGTGCATACCAGCTGTCTCTGACAGGAGCTTAGTATCCACTTGTGAGCAAATTGGCTACCTTCTGATTTCTACTGCCCTTTTTGGTGGATTGGTGCAGGAACTGACAGTAATACCCTTTTAATTCCATCAATTCCCTCTTACTGCAATCTATCCTACCTTAATTGTCATCTATTTTCCTCATTATCATCCATTCTTATTTACTCTCCCCTTCATTGCCATCAATTAACCATTTTGTTACCATTCATTTTGCCTTACCGTCATCTTCATTATGTTTTCCCATCAATTCCATCCACTCCTCTTTACCCCATCCAATCCCTTTCCTTACCTGCCTTTTGTCATCCAATTTGCGTCAAAACATCAATTTTTCCATCATTACCATCAATCACCTTATTCATTGCTGCCCTTTTACCCTTCAATACTACATTTGCCTTCTTCCCCTCTGCCCTTCATTACTATTTCCCTTTTCAGTGCCATCTATTCCCCTTTTTTCAATCCATTCCACTTTCATTCTTGTCACCCGTTACCTCCTTTATTGCTATCCATTGCCTTTCGTTGTCGTCCATGGGAGGAGGGAAGCAGGAACAAGTGAAGGAGGAGCACTGGGCTAATTGCTCGTGTTCATTTTTTGTCACTAACCACTGACATGCTGAGTGGGATAAAATGCTAGCTGTCAATGTGAAAAGTTCACTGTGACACAGATGCACCGAGCAAGACATCATCTCACAGTATGCAGCACATCCACTTTAACCTGTCAAAGTACCAGTTTTGGCATCCACCTGGGGTTATTTCAATACTGACGTAGAGGAGGCTGCATTAGTTTATACACAGGGAATGAAGTGAGCAGGAGCGAATAAAGAAAAGTTGTCTGGGTCAACAGCCTGCTGTCAGAGAGCCTGCTATATATTAGAGGTGATCTGGGATCCAAATGAAAGAAACAGGTGCTGCAAATCTGAAACATAAACAGAAAATGTTGGAAACATTCAGCAGGTGAGACAGTATCTGTGAAAAGAGAAACAGATGGTTAACATTTCAGGTCAGAACTCTTTGACCTGAAAAATTGACCCCTGTTCCTCACCCCACAGGTGTTGCCTGACCTGCTGTGTATTTCCAGCATTTACTGTCCACAGGAGTTTAATGTTAAAAGAGAAATGCTTCCTCAGCATCAAAGATTATTACAGTAATTGGGAACAGCAACTTGCAACAGATGACAGTAGGCACCAATTAATTCAGTAACTGTATGTGTGTTGTGTTGATGGATGGACTTACATGGTGGTAGCCCACCATGAAGCATGTGGCAAATATAAGGACATCAGCAGTAAAGGGCCCATGGAAGAGACCAAAATGTCAACAGTTACATTTTTAGTCAGTATTCAGACAGCTGCCGTAGAGGTTTAATTTCTATTTGTGCTGTGTTAATTGAACTCAACCAAAAGAGACACAATTAGGTTTTATCTCTGCAGGCTTGGTGAAGAAAGTTTAGCCACAGTTCCACTCTGGTTTATTATCTTTGTTGTAAAGGGGAGGCGTATGAAATGGAGGTGAACATTGTGTCAGATTTTGCTGCGGCATTTCCATGGGCATATAACCTGTCCATACTCACTGTAGAGGTTTACACAGGAGAGACCGTCATTGCGTATAACACCTGAGGAGTATGAGCCCCTATTACTTAGCAAGAGTCCAAATTCACACAAATTTACATAAATAACGTTTTCTGTTCAATTTTACATTCAGAAAATTAATTAGACTAAACATTGTGAATAAATATCAAGCAGCATATATTTAATTAAGTGAGGAAATCTGGAAATTCTGTAATGCTATGTACATGGATGTTGGAAATTCCTGAGAACAGGCCTTATACCGACAGTATAATCATAAAGGCTGAGTTTTTCCGATGGGATTGTGCTGTTGCTGCTCAAGGATCCTGATGGCAGCACTACAGGAGCCATTGCAAGCTTGGAAATTATGTAGATGAAAGTGGGATTGTCAGAAACGTGATGTCTATACTTTGGGAAAATTAGAAGCAGTGTATCTCAAGTCTTGTTTCCAAAGAATTCACAGTGAGTTTTCTTAAAAGCGTGTTTTTGTTTTGCTATATTCAAGTTGGGTGTATTTATTTTTGTGTCAGTCTTGTCTGATTGCATTTTTTTTTTATTTCTTCTTGTTTTTATGACTCTACCATTGCACTGTGTTTAACTGCCTATTGAAGCATCCTAAAATTGGAGGATGGTCATTCCTCTTGTCCACAAAAAGCTGCAGGATGAGGAGATGCTTCACAAGATGGGTGGCCAAGATGCTCCCTTCAGTTTCCCACTGCAGGGTTTGGCTGTAATTACCACAAAATGAAGCAATATTCATGGACAATGTGGAAGGACATGGCTAAAGTTCACCTCATTATACTTTTTTGAAGACTTTGGCTTAATTTGTCATTACGCTGCACTACTTGTCAAAAACTACAAGAATATTTCTAAGCTGACAAGTCTCAAGCAGCATGGACCATTGGTACAATAACCCACATGAAGGCAGGTACCATGTAAACATTGGGTTTCCAAGCTCAGTCAGAATCATTCGGCCTTTTAGCTGACTGAATTGTTTTTTTTTAATTTTAAGACCAAAAATCTCTCATGTATGACCCAGTAAAATATTTGATCTGCCACCTGTTCCCCTTTTAAATATGCTTGTATCAAATTAACTACTCGTGTGCCAGTAACTGGAGCATAACTTTCTTTTTTGCATGAGTTTAAGCATAATATTGCAGTGATGCTTAGGCCTTATGAGCAGTCCTTTGGTAAGCTTAAAAGTCCTAGGGCAGCACAATTGCACTGAATCTTAGAGCATCGACTTTCAGAGCCATAAAAAGAGGACCAGCATAACTTCGATTCCTGTTTTGCTCCAATTTGAACTGCATTGAGTAGGAAAATCTCAAGTGGAGCCATAGGGCAGAATCTTCTGTCTGTCAGGTGGTCTGGGCGGGAGTGGGCATGGGCAGGCGTGGGCATGGGCATGAGCTGATCGCCACCCGTGATCGGCTGCGCGCTGCCATTTTACGTGGGTGGGCCAATTAAAGCCCACCCAGCATGACGTGTGCCCGGTAGCTCAGCGCTACCTGTGCAGGCGGGGGGAGGAGGGAGAGTCGGGGCCTGCGCTTTTTCGTGCATGCGCACAAAAGAGCGCAGAAATCTCCCTGAGACATGGAGCTGCAGCAGGGAGATTAATTTCATAATAAGAATTTTTAATAAAGAAGGTAAAAAAATAATTTACACATGTCCCTCGTGTGACAGTGTCACATGAGCTGGGACATGTTTATGAAATGTTCGAAAAATATTTATTAATTTAATAAATCTTTCATGAAACCTCATTCCACCAATGGATAAGGTTTCATGAAAAATGCAAAGGCCGCTTGGGCTCTTCGCCTGCCCACCATCTTTAAGGTTGGACGGGCAGCCCTGTCAATTTGGTTAATTGGTTCATTAATGGCCTTAGCAGGCCTTTGACAGGTCAGTGGGCGCGCAGCCGAGTCCGGTGCACACTCGCGGAATGAAAGATTGGAATGATGCGCAGTGACGTCGGGATTTACGCCCGAAGTCACCGCGTGTCATTTTACACGTCGGTGTGCGGGGCCCGTCCCTGCATGCCGAAGAGAAAATTCTGCCCATTGTGTTTTCCTTGAGGTTGAAGAAAAAGTTAGAGGGACAGCTGCACCTGAGCAGAATCTTGATTTTCCTGATAGGTGAGTGCAGCAGGCCTTAAGTGAAGGTTAGTGAGTAGACATTCTGCCCACCCACTCAACAGTAGGGATGACAAGTTTGTGTAGAAGAAAGGCTGTATACATTCACAAAGAAAGATTGTTGCAAAAGAATAAAATTTAAAGCCGTAACATCTTCCCCGCTGAGGCTCCAGCTAAAATTCACAAGGACCTATCGACGTAATACACACCTGCTCCTTTTTCGATGTCCACGCAGCCAATTTCCGCTGGACGAGCTAGGTGAAAACTAACTGCGTGGGCTGAAGTTTTCATTTAATTTCTTGCAATTAAACGAACAATTGCATTTTAATGAACAATTCAGACTAGCTTGGCCTATGGTGCTGCACAGTAAGGGATTACTGTATAGCAGGTGACAAAGAATGATTTATTTTGCTCAGCCATTAAACATTACAAGAATAAAAAAAACCTCACGATAGTTAACTGCGTAGTTCCAATTACAAAATGAATTATGAAACAGAATAATATTCCATCTTATTCAGCATTGTAAAGTTATTCCTCTTGAAACAATAAACTGTTCAGTCAGCAATACCGACTGGCATTGCAATCTAGGTCAGGCATTATCAGACATTCGTGCTAATGGAGCTGTCCCTATATTCATAAAATTTCTAGGGACAGGGAGCATATGGCAATTATTCTTCGACCAGAATTAAGTTGATGTAATGTGGCGTGCCCACTAACAGATTGGGGTTTAGGGTATTTTATTGGGATGACAATTGCAACTGGCAAAATCATGTTTTCCCTTCCAGCCATACCAGCTTCAAGCCCATGAGCTTAAATGAGATGATATCTGCCTATTGGCCTTGGGGGGATCTACATTGGTGCCAGCAGCTATAATGGCTGAGAAATTTCGCCATGCAGCATCTGTTTTTCAGATGCTAAATGGCCTCTTAAACCTCTAATCTGGTGGGCATGAACTGCACGCTCATTACAAGCTAGAGTGTGCAATCTGGTGTATTGGTAAAGGACAAATAATTGGCATATAGATGCTTAAAACAGGAATTAGTTTTTGCATTAGGAAGTAAGGGGCCTAACAGCAGGAATTCACCAAGGCTCCTTCGACAGCACCTTCTAAACCCATGACCACTACCATCTAGAAGGACAAAGGCAGCAGATAGATGTGAACACCACCACCTGGAAGTTCTCCTCCAAGTCACTCGCCACCCTGGCTTGGAAATATATTGCCGTTCCTTCACAGTCGCTGGGTCAAAATCCTGGAACTCCCTTCCTAACAGCACTGTGGGTGTACCTACACCACATGGACAGCAGTGGTTCAAGAAGGCAACTCGCCAACTAGGGATGGGCGATAAATGCGGGCCCAGCCAGCGAAGCCCACATCCTGTGAATTAATTTTAAAAAGCTATTGATGTCACCACTGCAAGGCTGTGAATAAGGTAAGTTCCTAAAGTATACTTAGCTGAAAGTAGTGTGTTGAAAGAATGTGAGACCCTAACTCAGCCATCGATCACTTGCCCTGGCCATAGATTACCCAGTGCATCGACTGGCTGAACCCTCACACTCTGCTACCACCTGATCCAAATGCCAACTCTTCTCGGCCTGTCGCCCAACCTTCTTATCTGAGAGTTGCCGCTGGTGTCACAGTGGATTGATCTTCATTTACACTTTCTGGAAGTTCTGCAGCTCTCTGGCTCCATGGAAACAAGACCTGAGACCTGATATCAGTCAATACTGCACCGAAAATGGGCACGCCTGAATTCCTGGTCCAAGTTCTCTACATTTATGGGTGTTCTCCTAACACTTATGACCAATAGAAAAGTTAACTCAATTTGCTTTGGTAGACTCCCATTGGACTGGATTAAGATCATGCTATCCATGTATAGAAACTTTGCATTGTGTTCTATCTTGATGCCATTCAGTTTAAGCAGTTACATTTAAAGTGAATGCAGAATGATAAACTGGCAAACATTGCTTTCGTTGTCGATGGCTTGCCCTACAGCTCATGTAATACCAACAATGAAACCAAAAGGCCCTCAACTAGAAGTGTTAGTATAAGCAGAAAAATTGAGGAAGTAAAAGCCAGGTCCTTTTCAAAATTGTCCAGGTGCGATTTTATGATAGACTAGTTGGTAGCATGTGCTTCCCTGCAGCGCTGGCAGTGCTGTAACAAACATAAGCTCTGAGAAGTACCACTGTGATTAATAGGACCTTGTCTCATTTTCTAGATCCTTCTTTAAATTATTCTCAAGATCAGGGGACACGTCTCCTGTGGATCAATGGAGTTTTAATGCAGTGACTCCAGCCAAGCAGCACCTATGAAACTTTAACCACCAAATTATTACAAACCGCTGCAATTTGCATCACAACCTGAGGCACTTGACTTCCACATAAAATTTTCCATTAATTCTGAATTTCTAGCAGAACAGCTGGGACAGAATGATATTGGCAGCAATTCTTTAATTACTGCTTAATTACTGATGTTGTCAGCCAGAGAGACTCAGGCTGACTATCCTATCCTCTTGGAAGTAAATAGCATTTGTTTTATCCTCCAGCCACCAACAACTTTTTGATGAAATAAAATATTTTTTCCACTTTCTGTTCAAAACCTTGTTAAATATTCAGAATATATTCATTTCAAATGACCCATTTTGATTAACCATGGAATAAGTAAAATATTAAATGCCAATTGATGGAAATATGTTTCAGTATGATGGGAGAGTGAAAATGTTTAACTTCACAAAGACAAGGAAATTGAGTGTCTAAACAAAGGTTTAAATTTTGTGTATCAGGTGCATAATCCTGCATCTCAGCAACTGGAACATGCCAGTAAAGATGACAGGAAATTTCTGGAAGGTATCAAGTGTGGGATTGAGAACCTGCAAAGGGAGTTCTCAACATATGTGTGAAGTCTAACAGCTGCTGCCAAACTAAAGTGACCAATATTGAGCCAAATTCTGATCTTTACTAATCAGCCTGAAATGGAAATATTTTGCTGCAGCTCTCCTAAAGGGGTTAGGGCCCTGATATAATTATTGAGTCAGCTATATTGGAACACCAATCAACTCACATATTTATTTCAACTCAAATAGCACGGACATGTTGCCAGCCAACAAGGGGCACAGGAGTTTTCAGACAATGAAAATGATTGAGTCATTTAAGGTCTGAGAATATCAGAAAATGCTTCACAGCCGATTAATTACTCTTGAAGTGCAGTTATTGTGGCTTTGTTGGCAAATGTTGCAGCTAATTTGTGATTAATTAATCTCACAAATGACAAATAAGATGGTTGACCAACCAATTTGTTTAGCTGGTGATGTTTGAAAGGGTGAACGTTATCAAGAACGTTGGAAGACCTCCAGCTCTTCAGAGAAAATAAGTCAGAGATCTTTTGTGTCTACCCGAACTGGCAAATGGGCTTTGGTTTGGTTTAATATCTCATCCAAAAGATTGCATCTCAAAACCTTCAAATTGTATTGGAGTGTCAGCCTGGATTTATGTACTCAAATCCCACGACTGAGCCAAGTGACACTTCCAAAAATGAACAATTAATGCCCTGTGGGCACGATGCACTGAATGGCCTCCTTCCATGCTGTAAATTTCCATGATTCTATGATTGATCACATTCACTAAAAGATACAGAGGCAGAGCTTCAACTTGTTGTCTGGGTGTAGACTGGCATTGTGGACCTAGCACTTGTGTTGTGTGGTTTCTATAATGCGTAGCTGATTTGCAATGTTAGTTTAATGCCCAGGAGACTTGCTGACAATCAATGCAACAGATGTAATCTAGTGTGTAATTCACACCTTCTTCTGTGTCTTCTTATTCTGTAACTACAGAAAAACAGCTGAATTTCAAAGTCTAATAGGTTTTTTTATTCCTTCACGAAATGTAGGCATCACTGGCTAGGCCAGCATTTATTGCCCATCCCTAGTTGCCCTTGAGAAGGTGGTGGTGAGTTGCCTTCTTGGACCACAGCAGCCCATGTGGTGTAGGTACACCCACAGTGCTGTTAGGAAGGCAGGTTCCTGGATTTTGACCCACTGATAATGAAGGAACAGTGATATATTTCCAAGTCAGGATGGTGAGTGACCTGGAGGGGAACTTCCAAGCAGTGGTGTTCCCATATCTGCTGCCCTTGTCCTTCTAGATGGCAGTGGTCATGGGTTTGGAAGGTGCTGTCTAAGGAGCTTTGGTGAATTCCTATAATGCACCTTGTAGATGGTGCACACAGTTGCTTCTGTGTGTCAATGTGGAGGGAGTGAATGTTTGTGGATATGGTGCCAATCAAGCGGGCTGCTTTGTCCTAGATGGTATCAAGCTTCTTGAGTGTTGTGGGAGCTGCATTCATCTAGGCAAGTGAGGAGTATTCCATCACACTCCTGACTTGTTCCTTGCAGATGGTGGACACGCTTTGTCAGGAGTGATGCTCATATATTGATGAACCCAAGCCAAACTGATAATTGGTGAATTTGACCCATTTGTGGGTAACGCTAAGAAAACACTTAGTAAAGATATGATCATGGAACATCTGGATAGAAATGAAATCATAACAGATGGTCAATATAGGTTCATGAAGGGGAGATTCTGCCAATCTAACTTACTGCTTTTCTTTGAGGGTGTGACAAAGGAACATGATAGGGGTAAGACAGATGATGTTAAGATCTCGGCTGAGACTGGTAAAATAAATTCCAATTCATGTCACCATTTGCACCTCCTTTAGCTAGTATCACCACCATCAACACCCCTTCAACCTTTTGTTTATGACATCTTTTGCAATCTCTCCTTTGCCTCCACCTATCACTGGCCTTCTATCCAGCTTCACCTGTCCCACCCTGCCTTGAACAGTATGTATTTCATCATTGCTACTTCTGAAGAAGAGTCACATGGACTTGAAACATTAACTCTGTCTTTCTCTCCACAGATACTGTCAGACCTGCTGAGTTTTTCCAGCATTTTTTGTTATTGTTTCAGATTTCCAGCATCCACAGTATTTTGCCTTTATCTTAGTGTTTAATGGACTACCACTTCTCTCCCAGCAATGCCTACCTTGAAGAAGTACTGCTCTTCTCTCCGACAGGATTTCTGCTTGTCTCTTTTGTCCTATTCACTTTCATTGCTTTCCATTTCCCTCCTGGTGTTTGACAAGATGTTTACTAAAACTCGCTTTCACAGCCATATTCCCTCCCTCAGTGATTGTCTCCGTCTCTGACTTAACCCATGTGGATTCCAACTGAAGCTCCATCCCACATGTTTCGAATCCATCCAGGATTACAGGTATCTCTGGGACATACAACACTCCTCGGACTGCTGTTCTCACCACATCCTGAGATCCACGCTCAGTGCCATGCGCCGCCATATGAACACACTCTCCCTCCAGCAGCACTGACTCACCCTATCTCAAAGTTGTCCTTGCCCCCAGTTTCATTTTATTCTTCGTCTCATCCGACGCCTTAACAAGAAACTTTGTCTCTTTCTTTCAGATGCTAAGGAATGTAAGCTCCAACAACTCATTGATGCCAACATCCATCCAGAACCCTCCACCCCTTCCCGTCCCTCTGACTCCATCCCGTCTTCTAATCCCAGCCCCTGCCGTATATTCACCATACCCCCTGACCTTCCCCTCTCTGATGCTGAATGTTCAGTATTCAGCAAAGGACTCAGTTTCATATCCTAACGCCCTCACCTCAATGAATTCCGGGTGCAGAATGATGCTGAACTCTTCTTCCGCTGCCTTCATCTCCCTGCTCACTTCTTTGGGCAGGAATCCTCCCCCCTGTTTAACGGATCCTTTCACCCGCCTCCAGTATTCCCCATCCATTAGGACCCCTCCCTCTGGATTCTTACCTGCTCTTGATCTTTTCATTGAGAACTGTCAGGGTGACATCGGCCGCCTCGATTTCTCCGCTCCTCTCACCCACTCATACCTCTCTCCTTCTGAACTTGCCACACTCTGTTCTCTCAGGTCCAACCCTGACTTTGTTATCAAACCTGTTGACAAGGGTGGTGCTTTTGTTGTTTGGCGTACTGACCTCAACCTCGCAGAGGCTGAGCGCCAACTCTCAGAGACTTCCTCATACCTCCCCCTGGACCATGACCCCACCACTGAACATCAAGCCATTGTTTCCAGGACTGTCACTGGCCTCATCTCCTCTGGAGATCTTCCCCCCACAGCATCCAACCTCATAGTCTCCCAACCTCGGGCAGCCCGCTTCTATTTCCTCCCCAAAATCCACAAACAGCACTGTCCCGGTAGACCGATCATGTCAGCCTGTTCCTGCCCCACGGAACTCATTTCTTCCTATCTTGACTCCGTTCTCTCTCCCCTTGTCCAGTCTCTTCCCACCTACATTCGTGATTCCTCTGATGCCCGACATCGTATCAACAATTTCCAGTCCCCGGCCCTAACTGCTGCCTCTTCACCATGGATGTCCAATCCCTCTACACTTCCATCCCCCACCAGGATGGGCTGAGGGCTATCTGCTTCTTCCTTGAACAGAGGCCCAAGCAATCCCCATCCGCCACCAATCTCCGTCTGGCTGAACTTGTCCTCTCACCGAACAATTTCTCCAAATAAAAGGTGTGGCTATGGGTACCTGCATGGGCCCCAATTATGCCTGTCTCTTTATGGGTTATGTGGAACATTCTTTGTTCCAATCCTACTCAGGCCCCCTCCCACAACTCTTTCTCCAGTAGATCGATGATTACTTCGGTGCTGCTTCATGCTCTCATCTGGACCTGGAAAAATTTATCAATTTTGCTTCCAATTTCCATCCCTCCATCACTTTCACATGGTCCATCAGTGACACTGCCCTTCCCTTCCTTGACCTCTCTATCTCAATTTCTGGTGATAGACTGTCCATCAATATTAATCACAAGCCCACCAACTCCCACAGCTACCTCGACTACAACTCCTCCCACCCTGCTTCCTTTAAGGATTCCATCCCATTCTCTCAGTTCCTTTGCCTCCATTGCATTTGTTCTGATGATGCCACTTTCCAAAACAGTTCCTCTGACATGTCTTCCTTCTTCCTTAACCAAGGTTTCCCACCCACGGTGGTTGACAGGGCCCTCAACCATGTCCGACTCATCTCCCCCCCCTCTGCCCTCACACTTTCCTCTCACTCCCAGAACCATGATAGGGTCCCCCTTGTCCTCACTTTTCACCCCACCAGCCTTTGCATTCACAGGATCATCCTCCGCCAACTCCAGCATGATGCCACCAGCAAATACATCTTCCCTTCACCCCACCTGTCAGCATTCCGTCGGGACCATTCCCTCCGGGACATCCTGGTCCACTTCTCCATCACCCCAAACACCCCAATAATCTCCAACTGCACCTTCCCATGCAATCACAGAAGGTGCAACATCTGCCCCTTTATTTCCCTCCTCCTCACCGTCCAAGGGCCCAAACATTCCTTTAAAGTGAAGCAGCGGAGAGACCAAACACAGACTGGGTGACCTTTGCAGAACACCTTCGGTCTGTCCGCAAGCATTACCCAGACCTCCTGTCGCTTGCCATTTCAACACACCATCCTGCTCTCATGCCCATATGTCCATCCTTGGCCTGCTGCAATGTTCCAGTGAAGCTCAACGCAAACTGGAGGAACAGCACCTCATCTTCCAATTAGGCACTCTGCAGCCTTCCAGACTTAACATTGAGTTCAACAACTTCAGACCATGAACTCTCTCCTCCACCCTCGCCCCTTTTTGATCCCCTTTTTTCAAATATTTATTTTTAAAATTTTTATATTTTTTTCCCCCACCTATTTTTATTATTATTTCAATTTATTTCAATTTTTATTCATTGAAATAGCTAAAAAGTGGGGATAAAACAATCTTTTTTCCCACACCATCCCCTCCCCACCTCCACTAGGTCCATCTGTCACTTGCTCATTCTACTTTCTACTCTTAATGTCACCATTAGCACCTCCTTTAACGAGCATCACCACCATCAACACCCCTTCGGCCTTTTGTTTGTGACATCTTTTGCAATCTCTCCTTTGCCTCCACCTATTACTGGCCTTCTATCCAGCTTCACCTGTCCCACCCCCCTTAAACAGTATATATTTTGCCACTTCTTCTTCTCTTTAGTTCTGAAGAAGGGATTCGAGATGCAAACTCTGTCTTTCTCTCCACAGATGCTGTCAGACCTGCTGAGTTTTTCCAGCACTTTTTGTTTTTGTTTCAGGTTTCCAGCATCCACAGTAATTTTGCTTTTACCTGGTCTGAGGAGGTTGCCTGATCTGGGGAGAGTACGTGAATAATTTAAATCCTCTCCCGTGCCATTAGAAATAGATTATCTCCTCAAGCGATACTCAACACAGTTAACGAGGCTCCCGTTGTTTAACTTTTAACACCCCACATCGTGGTCTCACCCACTTAACATGGGCCTCCATTTGATCCGTAATTACCTGGGCCTATTTGCCAACCTCCTCAGGCCAGGTATTCTTTTACCTATCCTGCCTTTAAAAATGACTATTTCCAAACTAGAAATGATCTTATCATATATGCATTTGTAACAATGGGGCGAACTTGAATTCCACTGAGGTCTTTGGTAGAGTTCCTCAGGAAAGACTGTAGTCAAAATGAAGAAAACATGAATCAGTGTGATTTTACAATGGATACCATGGCTGACTGATAGAACTCAGTGGATGCCTGGGAGGATGTACCCTGTGGAATCCCACAGGGGTTTAAATGGGGCCTTCTTTTGTTTAATATCTTCATAAATGTTCTGGAGCTAAGGGTCACAACCACAAAGCTAACGAAGGTAGTATACTCCAAATACAAATAGAAGTTATAGGATGATTAAAATATACTTGTCAATTGAGTAGACAAGTGACAAAATCAACATAGAAACAATCAAAGTACTTCATGTGGGAACAAAAATTTTAGAAGAGACTATTACGTAAACAGAAAGCAAACAAATGTATATGGAAAATGAAAGAGATCTGTAATTCTGATTTTCAATAAATTGATCTGCAATGAATTGCAACAATGCTCCCCAGTAGTGAATAAAACAAATCAGATGTTGGAGTGTATTAAAAGGTCAATAATGAGTTGCAATAGTGAGGTAATCCTGCCACTTTATAAATCATTAGCCTGACTGCACTTAGAATGCTGTGCAAAATTCTGTTTGCTACAGTATAAAAAGGGTATTGCAGTTATTGAAAGGATATAGAAATGAGGAACCAGGACGATAAAGAGGATGAAGGGAGAGCTAAGAACACAACATTGTGTATCTAATGCAGCAGGTATAGCCCCAGGGAAGTAAAGAAGTGTGGGAAAGATGTGCATGAAAGGTACTTACTGGCCGGTGGCATCATACCTCCACATTTGGCTTTGTTAATGCCTTCAGCTGTTTCCTGGGAAAGAGAGCAAGGCCATCTCCTCTGGTCCCCTCCAGAGGTTCTATGCAACTCTGGCCTCAAGAAGAACAGCAAAGAATATTAGATGACCTGCTCCACATCGGAAATAGTAGCTCTGTGCTCACAATGCTTCCATCCTGAGACAAGCTGTTTGTGAAAGGAGGGAGAAGAACAACAACATTACGGCCATAGGATGAGCTAACATCTTTTTTGCTCAAAGTTTCCAAAGCGTAAGAAAAATAATCAGATGTTGAGCATCCTCAGCCCAGCCACCTTCAGTTGCTTCATCAATGACCTTCTTTCCGTTATGAGGTCAGAAGTGGGGATGTTCGCTGATGATTGCACAATATTCATGATCATTCATGACACCTCAGATACTGAAGCAGTCCATGTCCAAATGCAGCAAGACATGGGTAATATCCAAGCTTGGGCTAAGAAGTGGCAAGTGACATTTGTGCCACACAAGTGCCAGGCAATGACCATCTCCAGCAAGAAAGAATCGAACCATTGTCCCTTGACACTCAATGGCAGCATTACCATTGTTGAATCCCCTACTATCAACATCCTGGGGGTTACCATTGACCAGAAACTGAACTGGACCAGCCATATAAATACTGTGGCTACAAGAGCAGGTCAGAGGCTAGGAATCCTGCGGCAAGTAACTCACCTCCTGACTCCCCAAAGCCTGTCCAACATCTACAAGGCATAAGTCAGGAGTGTGATGAAATACTCTCCATTTGTCTGAATGAGTGCAGCCCCCACAACAGTTAAGAAGCTTGACACCATCCAGGACAAAGCAGCCGCTTGATTGGTACCACATCCATAAACATTCACTCGATCCACCACCAACAGTGGCAGCAGTGTGTCCCATTTACAAAATGCATTGCAGGAACTCACCAAGGCTCCTTAGACAGCATCTTCCAAACCCATGACTGCTACCATCTAGAAGGACAAGGGCAGCAGACATATGGGAACACCACCACCTGGAAGTTCCCCTCCAAGCCACTCACCATCCTGACTTGAAAATATATCGCCATTCGTTCACTATCACTGGATCAAAACTCTGGAACTCCCTCCCTAACAGCACTGTGGATGCACCTACACTACATGGACTGCAGCGGTTCTAGAAGGCAGCTCACTATCACCTTCTCAAGAGAAGTTAGGGATGGGAAATAAATGCTGGCCTAGCCAGTGATGCCCACATCCCATGAATGAATAAGAAAAAGCCAATGAAGGAAAACAACAGAGAAACGTTTAAAATTTTGGTCGGTGAAGTGGGTTTTAAAGAGGAGTGATAGGTGGAGACGCTGAGACGTTTCGGAAGAGAGTCCCAGAACATGGGGATGAGCTGGCTGAAAGCATGGCTGCCAATGGTGGAGCAAAGGGAGGGGGTATGCACAAGAAGTTGGGATCGGCGGGGGCAGTGAGGGGAGTTTGGTATTATAGAGCTGGGGGAAGGTTACAGATATATGGTGGGGAAGGATCATAGGAGGGGTTTAAACACAGGGATAAGAAATTTAATTTGCATCTTTATTGTGTATCGTACATGTCAACCTACAAAACTCAGAAAAGCTTGTGTACTGCTTCAAAATAGCTGAGAAGACAAAACCATGCATAATTTGCTAAAAAAAAACTAGATTTATGACACTGCTTTGAGGCAACTGAACAAGTATACTCCTTTTTAATCATTTGAATTTCAGGACTTCTTTTGATGTTTTAGAACAGATGCTAATTTTAGTTTTCTTTCATGTGAAAAACAGAATCTAATGATGTCACCTCTCGCATGTGAAAAGTAGTTCTAATGTCTGTGCAATAAGACATGAATTTTGTTTTGCCTTAACGTGGAGATTTGACCAATGCCTGGTCAGTTTAATTCTAGAGGAATAAAGACACATTTTCTGCAGAGGTAGATTTCAACTTCTGTGAAGAAGATGTGAGCTCTGGAGTTATATTTCCTAAAGGATTCAGGGGGATGGCATTCCAAGCAATTGTATGAATATTATGTTGCATTTCCTTGCTTTATGTTTTTAAAACAAAAAATGATGATATGTGTGTACATTAGATCCTCAGCTGAGTCTGCCAACAATAGGAACACATTCCAGAAATGCAGAAAACTGACACTACAATGGCATCCTTTCTGATACCATGGGAAACAGTGGACAGGATTTCAAAAAGCTGACTACATCCACATTTAAAGTGGACAGTTGACAACTATGCAGCACTTGGTTGGAGCAGGATTTGCAAGTATTAAGTGAAATTTTTAACAGTGGCCCACAGCAAATATAATGGCCTGCACTATGTATTGAGTGTTTACTTTGAAAAGGGGAAATATATTCTCCTCACCTTTCATCTCTGAAAGGGCAGCAAAGCACCCAAATTTGCCTGACAGATCTCCCATAGAGAAACAGGCAGATAAGCAACGTGTTATACTAACCTTCTCCAGTCTCTCAGTATGAATATAGTAGGGTAAATTCACTGCACTCTCAGCAAAGAACCATATTTGAATGCATCATGGTTTGGAGATGTCAGTTCTTTGGTCCATGCTCCTCTGTGCACAGACTCCCAGTCAAAACATTGGACCAGAACATCTGCCTTACTATGTGACAAGTAGTACCGAATCATGAGAGTCTTTTTCTCAAAAGCTTTCAAGGTGCCTTCACTTTAAGAGAATCACCTGTGCCAGCTTTGTTTACAAAGGAAAAAACAATGCCAGGATGGTCCACACTTACAGCTCACCCTGAAACCAAAATGATCAAACATGAACTCATGTTGCTTTGGAATTACCATGGGCTGAATTTTCCCCCCACTGGGGTTTTGTGCTGGGGCTGGCAGGAGCAAGCATGAACCCGATCGGCGCCCCCGATTGGGTGCGCTCCGCCATTTTATGTGGGCGGGCCAATTAAGACCCTCCCAACGTGATGCACACCCGGAAGCGCTGTGCGCTCCCTATGCAGGTGGGGGGGGGGATTCCCTGAGTCAGGGCCTGTGCTCTTTTGCGCATGTGCGTGAAAGAGCGCAGAAATCTCCGAGGCATGGAGGTGCCTCAGGGAGATTAGTTTAAGTCTTGAAAAATGTAACTAAGGTCAAAAAAAGAATTAAGGACATGTCCCCTCATGTGAAGCTGTCACATGAGCTGGGAAATGTCCATTAATTTTTTCAAAAATTTTATTTAATTAACGAACCCTTCATGAAACCTCATATTGCCTGTGGATGAGGTTTCATGAAAATTCGAAGGCCGCCTGGGCTCTTCGCCTGCCCACCAACCTTAAGGTTGGACGGGCAGCATTCTTAATGGCTTCAATTACTTTGTTAATGGCCTTAATAGGCCTTTGACAGTTTGGCGGGTGCACAGCTGACGTGGCTGTGCGCTCGCTGAACTGACAATCTAAATGACGTGTGGTGACATCGGGGCTCTCACTCGACGCACTGCATGTCATTTTATGCATCAGCAAGCGGACCCTGCCCCCACTCGCTGACGGGAAAATTCTCCCCCATGTCTCATTCATTGGAGGTGAAACTGGTCTTCAGTGACAGTACAAAACAGAAAACAACAAATTGGCAGTGTTATGACACAGCAGTTGTTAAAGGCTGAGTTATTTAAAACCACAGAAGGAAACTTTAAATAACTGTCATAACCTGTATTTTCAATTAGTATGTTTTGAGTTGAGTTTAAATTCAGGAATAAGACCACCAAGTCTCAAGAGGTTTTTATATCAAACTAAATGAAATATCTATAAAGTTACAACAAGTTGAACACATACACATGGCTACAAATTACTACTATCATAACTTATAACAAATTCCCAAATTAACTTCCACTAAGGCAACAGCAGCACATAGACTTAACCAGACACCAGGCAACGTATTTTCATCTTACAAATTCAAAATGAGGTTCCTTTCAAATTGTTCCTTTGCAGACAATTGTAGGCTTACAGGCTTAGATTTTACATGTCTTTGACCTGCACATACTAACTCCTCTCAGGGTATACCTAGCCATCCCTTTTGAATGCAAATTCTCATTGTATCACCAGGCCCTTTGAACTCCACCTATTCTAACAATAAAACTCCTTTCATACTATCAACTTTATTAATAATATAAACATTGCTTGGTGTCTGCTAGCTAGGTGCAAGATTTCACCCCACTCTTGAATGCTATATTCAACAAAATGCAAATATCCCCTCTATCTACTGTTTCATCTTAAAACTACTATACATTAAAGCACCCAGATTAACTGCTTTAATCCAATTAACAAACACACAGACTAAACCCCTATTTAAAAAGTAATTTCCAATAACATTATATACATTAATATATCTTCCTGACAGGCAGCCTGCTTCCCACACCACATCAATAGAAAAGAAAAATCAGGTAGGGTGTAAAGCAGGTTGCCAATTTGCTACTGTCTGTTTTACACTACCACCAAACAACAACTTCATCCTCTGCACATAAATTTCCCAAATTTGAACCTCATTAACCTTTATTCCAGAGCACTGTTATATGGACAGAAGTCCTTCAAATCATGTTATTATGTTCCCATGCAATAAAATTAATCTGAACATTATTTATGTTGAAATGAGGAGAAAGTTTTACAAAGAACAATTTATATCCTGTAGTCTGATTGAATCTTATGTGCTACTGTCTATTGCTGCTCTCTAGTCAGTCTGTAGCTCTTTGAAGCAAATATATGAGGCGAGTCTTCTGTTTGAATGCCAAAGCTGGAAGCATTATGCCGTGGGGCTGTAGACTATGTCCAGCTGCTGAGTTTCAGTAGACATTTCATAAAATATGCTCTTGGCTTGCTGCATTGTTCCAGTGAAGCTCAACACAAACTGGAGGAACAGCACCTTAACTTCCGACTCGGCACTTTGCAGCCTTCCGGACTGAATATTGAGTTCAACAATTTTAGATCATGAACTCTCTCCTCCATCCCCACCCTCTTTCTGATTTTCCCCCTCCTTTTTGTTTTTCCCGATAATTTATATACATTTTTCTTTTTCCACCTATTTCCATTATTTTAAAATGTATTTCCATCCATTGTTTTATCCCTACCTTTTAGCCTTTTTCGATTCCTTCACCCCACCCCACTCCCACTAGGGCTATCTGTACCTTGCTCATCCTGCTTTCTACCCTTAATTAGCACATTCCTTTAGATAATATCACCACCTTCAACACCTCTTTGTCCTTTTGTCTGTGACATCTTTTGGTTATCTCCAACTATCACTGGCCCTCTATCCAGCTCTTCTTGTCCCACCCCCCAACCCCCTTAAACCAGCTTATATTTCACCCCTTTTCTATTTTTCCTTAGTTCTGTTGAAGAGTCATGCGGACTCGAAACGTTAACTGTGTTCCTTTCCGCCGATGCTGCCAGACCTGCTGAGTTTTTCCAGGTATTTTTGTTTTTGTTTCATAAAATATGCTGTTGTTTTAAATTGACTTTACACAATAAAGGACCAGTCAGGATAGAAAGCTCTTATGATGCTCACTCTCAGCACTCCTGAAGAACTATTTAATACGTTAGAACAGACCAGAAACAGAAATATTTCCACTTAGCAAATGCACAGGAACTCAAGTTATATATTTAATCAGACAAGTGGGTGAACTGTAAATCAGTGATTTAAACAGCTTGCAATATTAATAATCTGCCTCCCTAATACACCATGAAGGTACCGAATGACTAAATATGGACATTTCCCCACAATTTGTGACCTATAGTTATCCATCATTATGCAGTGTAAGTGTGACACTGCAGTGAATTAAGTTGCATTCAATTACTTTCATTGATGTCTTCCTGATTGAACTGGATGCTGCAAGACCGCAGCACACAAAGGGAGCTACATATCTCTAATGCACACCGGGCTGAAACATAGGGAATGAATTTAAGCATGCTGGGCTGGCAGGCAATTACCATTACCTTGGGGACTCTCCTGCTGACGTACCACTTTCCTCCCGTAGGCTATCATTTTAACTTGTTTTTCTCAGGAGGCAAGGAAAACAGCTTCCAGAAACCAGCAGAGTCTTTTAAAATAAAATTTGGCCCTGTTGGCACAATTTTAACCATAGGCATGAATGGGCAGTTCAAGAGGTGTTAGGTCTAGAAGAGGCCAAAAGGGCTAAAATTATTCCCCCACCACCGCTTTCCACCTTTCGTATAGGATTATAAGGTTCTCCTGAAATTAAAACAAACATGAATCACCTGAGTTCTGGAAACAGACGCTTTTTTCCTTTATTCCTTCTCTGTGACCTCCTGCTGCTGGTTATGGTGTCTTCTGATTTTTCGCATAATAGTTGGGATTTTCCATTCCCTTTTGTGGTTGGCGTCATAGCAGGCAGGAGTGGAACATATCGGGAGATCGCAAAAATTGGTTTCACGTTGTCATACAACCAGCTTGTGATCGTTCACTTCTCCTGTCAATGGTGTCATGACCACAGATTATTGCCCCAAATTGTTTACGGGCATATTGAACTTTTATGTAAGACATGTCTTATTTTGAAAGGACATACAAGTGAAAGCTGGCTGAGATTGAGACTGTAAAGTAACCACTTGCTGGAAAACTCCTATGTGGATTACACTTGGCCAACTAGCCCGGAGAACGGAATGTTGCACCTAAAAAGTGTCAAGGCCGGTTTCAGATAGAGACACTTCAAAGGAAAAGATGCAATCTGAACTGTAATCTCCTGTGGTTGCGGAGATAATGAAGACTGATTACCATTTAAGCAGGAACCATTTCCTGTGAGTTATATCCCAGGCTGTGGACATGATGTGAGTTGAAAAGAAAGCAGATCTGGGTGAAAGATATGTGTTTTTTCCCTTCCAGGAATACACAAGAAAAGGGGTTAAAAGCCAACTGCAACCCCTGATCTCTGTGTGTTAGTTTTGGTGTTTCAGGCCTGGTATGCGTGGGTTGCTGTGAAGGTCACAGCTGAAGAACTTTAACTAGGCATCGCCGCACTTGCAGGTGAAAAAGTCCTCACTCTCTGATTGCTGGGAGCAAGTCACAAGTCAGCAAAATCGCAGTGAGAAGGGAAACAGGACAACTTTCACCTAATCTGCAGAACCAAGAATCTCCAAACCAATTGCTCAACTGCCCAAAGTCGGCTCTACTGGAATCAGCCGACTTAATGGCTGCAACGTTTCATTATCTACTCCTCATGCACCAGCCAAAGACTGATATGTATAAGTTTTTAACTTTTATTTCTTTTAATCTGTGTGTATGTGTGTTGCATTTTTATTATTTCTTTTCTCGCGGTTTAGTGACGAATAAACTCAATCTTTCTCTAACTCAGGAAAGTCTGGTTAAATTGGCTTCTTTTAAAACATACATACATTTGGACTGGGAAAAGGTATCCACGAGGGAAGGGATCCTTTTTAAATTAACCTTGTTGCGACCAAATGAGGAGATTTAATAAAGAATGGGAGCCAGTTCATTCCTCCTCACTTGGGAGCATGACAATTTGGAGTATCTTGTCTGGAACATAACAAACTGGGGGAACCTTGCCTGGGGGCTGGTTGTAACAATGGTAGGCCATGTTTCCCACTGCTGCATACCAGGGAACTAATTTCAATACATTAGAACCTCATTATAAACCCTGCTAGTCAGAATCATCCCTCATGCTGGATCATGAGCTCAATCACACCGACATGGTTCACAACGGCATATAAGTGACGTACGCCTGGCGGCCTGCATTTTGCTCGGGTCTTCGAGCTTTGTTTGACTACCTTGCTTCAGTTTGCACTTGCGGTCATCAGCACTTAGCTTCACAGGCAGCACCACATCACTTTTAGGGGGGGCACTCATGGTCAAGTCCCTACCTTTTCAACAGCTGCAGGGCTAAGGTTTGCTTGGGGAAGGGTGAGAAGTGGCCTCAGGCAAGAGAAGAGGCTGCCGGGTGAGGGTTGTACTGGAGAAGAGGATATCCCAGGGTGTGTGGGGGGGGCACATGTTGATCTGTGTAAGTGACCTCAAGATGGTGAGGGCTGAGGAGGCAGTCTCTAGATGACATGAGCCCTGATGGTGATGTGAGTGTGTGTGAGAAAGAGTGACTGGTGATGCCCTTGAGCTGGCAGTGAGCGAGATACCAGTGAATGTGTGATGGGCTCGTGAGCGTGTGAGTTTAGAGTGATGAGATGGTTGACTTCCCCTGGCGGTACGGATGAGATCATTCATCCTCTTTCTGCACTGGATGGCCAACCTCTTCTGTGCAGCATTGGCACTGACCACCTCTGCCACTGCCTCCCAAGCCGGAGTGGTGAGATTGCTGGATCTCCTGCTGCCAGAGCAGGGGTAAAGGATGTCTCCCTACCCCCCTGGAGCAGTCCTGGGCTGCAAGCATTGAGAACTATGTGCTTGGCTGCAGTTTAGATATGGCACCCGGAGTGAGGAAACAGTGAGGTAACGGCATGGTGGGCAATTCAGAGGCCGCCTACCAGTGTGTTTTCTGTGGCTGCATAATTAATGAGACTGGAAGTGGGTGATACGGTGCAAAAATCGGCCCTCGTGGCTGGCGAGGAAAACGTCTTTTTTCATGCCTGCCACCACAATTCAGGGAAAATTCCGGCCAAGGGCTCAATTTTACGGGCCACTCGTGAACGGGAGAACAGGTGGGTAGACCCATAAATTAGGGCACAGTGCTATTGGTGGAGTGTCCACTGTTGCCTGGCAGCCCCCGCCCCTGCCACAATTTTACAGGCAGAAGGGGGGTGGCGTCTGATGGGTCACCCGCTCGTGACCCAGTTGAGGCCCTAAGCGGTCAATTATGCCCAGTTAAGGGCCTCATCCCACTGCTGGTCCAATTTAACAGACAACAGGAGAGGCTTGCACCAAACCTGTAGCCCAGCAGGTTTAACCCTGCGGGCTGCTGGCCAACGAGAGTTGGGGTGTGGGGGAGGTGCCTCCTTCCCAGGCCCCCTGTGCTAATTGGAGGCCCTTCTCCCACAATTTTGCCTCTCACGCCCACCCTCCTCCCTGCCATGTCCACCATGCCCCCAGCCCCCTTGTCAACCCAGCCCCGGCGAGATCCCAGATTGACCTGGGTTTGGGGGCATCCATAGTTCCTCTTCTCCGTGGGCATCCTGCAATACCAGCATTGGCTACCAATCCTGGTCTGGCACAGAGCTGCTGGCCTCCAATAGACTGGCTGCTCCATGAATGGGACCTCCTGGAGACGGATGAAGTTCCGCCTCAAACTAATTAAAGAGCCGTCACCCGAAAAATTAAAGTGGGGCAAGCCGGCCAAGCGGAGGCTGACTCGCATACCCCACAATCATCCCGCGCTTACCTCTGGTCTAACAGAAAGCCCTTTAAGGTCAGATGGTTCTTTGAAATGAAAATCAGGACCCTATAATTCATATAGGACCTGCCTTTCAACTTTTGAACAATCATATTATACCCCTTCCTTTGCTTGGCGAGACTAAATCCATGATTTAAAAATGTTAATATTAAAACTATGCGTGAGATAAAAAGACCTATTCCATATGTTAATGTCAGTGAAAGTGTTACTGGCACCTCACAGGAGGCCTAGCAGTCTTTACAGCCAGCAGAGTTGAAGCAATTTGGTTTGAGTGCCTTGACGGTACAGATTATGTTGCAGCCCCTGCACGCTGACCTTATCTGGTAATAATTAAGTCCGGATGTGACTCTTACCTCCTCTGCACAGCAAACCTTATCACGTGCAAATGGCAAGCATTTGCTGAATGTTTAATTAGCTTTTCCAGAGATAAATATTTTATATGGCTCTCTATGTAAATATTTAAAGATGTTATGTGGCTAAATGCACTATTTGCAATTTTCTGTAAACCACTTAAGCATGCTATGAATAATTTTTCCTGGCTCACTGTTAAAATGTTCATAAAATGAAACCAGTTATGTTTCAGTAGTTTCTAAAAAAGGTGTAATTTATTTAGTGAATTAAAATACTTTTTGCTAAGCAGTCCCAGCCATATATGAGATGTTATCTCGATGTACTTAAAGAGGCCAGGTGGTGTATGGAACAGTCAGCACTGATTTAGAAGCATTGGGTCATGTTTCATGAACCTGCTTGAATTGTTTACAGGTAGCTAAACAAGTGAAGGCAGACCAGCTGGCAGATATCATTTATTTGGATTTTTCAATAGACGTTAAATAACTTTCCACACATGAGGCTTTCAAAGAAAGTCAAAGGTTGCAGAAGTAATGGCATAATCGCTAACTGTAATTTTTAAAATATATTCGTTCCTGGGATGTGGGTGTCGCTGGCTAGGCCAGCATTATTGCCCATCCCTAATTGCCCTTGTTCAGAAGGCATTTATTTAAGAGTCAACCACATTGCTGTGGGTCTGAAGTCACATGTCGGCCAGAACAGGTAAGGACAACATATTTCCTTCCCTAAAGGATGTTATTGAACTAGTTTGGCAATGACAACTGAGCTGCCAACGAAAAGAGGAAATTGACGACATTCGGGAAAAACTTTAACTAGGAAATTGTGATTTGTAGCGTTCCATAACAGTCTGTTCACGCAATCACAAAATAACATCGAAAATACTTCTCCCAATAACAGTTACAGGGCACACAATAGGATTTCCTGCTTTGTACTTATGCCAATTCTTTTCCTAAAATATCAGAAGGCATTGCAGCTCAAACTAATCTCTATCCTAACCATGTGAAGACTGCGGAGGATTTCATGTTACTATTGTTGTGCTCAGCAGCAGGGTGATGAGCCCAGGGTCTTTTTAATTTTGCATTACACCATCATTAACTGCACCACCATGTCATATCCTGAATTCCAAGAACTTCCCCTGCACTAATTTACATCAGTTCAGTAGACCAAATACTGGCTGCCCAGATAGTGTTAGTGGGTGAATGTTCTATGGTGGGCCTCTGGACATAACATAAGTTGCCTGTCTCTTTACATGTACAGAAAAGCTAAAATGCAATTATCAAATGGATTTATCTACCAGAAAGTCAGAGCATCAAAAATAATAAACAACTATATTTATAACTTTACGACCAGTCATTAATGGGCCTTGACTGTCCCGAGTGGATTTTTGGATGCTTTTTAGAATGCATTTGCCTGCAGACTCTGGATGTGTCTGTTTGTTACAAAATAGAGGCTCATAACTTCCGAGCTCCAGGGCAATCTGGGGAGCACTCCAAAGCTGTGCTGGGGAGTACCTCCTCCAGATGTTTCCAGGTACGGATTGCACGGAAATTGCCTGGGAAGTTCAAACTTCCTTTGGGCCATTGAACTGGGGTTGATCTGATAGTGCAGTTTAAATTGCAAACTTCAGATTGTTCTGACTGTCATACAGCAACAGTTACCCAGAAAAAGTTAGAAGAATTAAAACCACTTCTAGCTTCTAGGTAACTATAGCACTGACTCCCCCGAACCCCCACAGAATTCCCTCCAGCCCCCTGCAACTGCTCACGGGATTCCCCCCCCACCCCCCACTACTTTCCCCGGTACCGCTCCTGACTACCGTCCGCAACTCCCACGGGACTCCACCCAACCGCCCACCACTGCCCCCATTACCCTCCTCCCTCGACCCAACCCAACCTCTCCCCCGACCCAATTTGAACCCCCACCACGACCCCGGGCCCGACCCAATCCCACCCCTGACCAGGCCCTCCCCCAACACAACCAGGCCTGGCCCGAGCCCACCCCAGTCTCGACCTAACCTGACCCTCCCCAACCCCAGGCCTGGCCCAACCGCCCCCCCCTACCCTGACCCACAACCAGGCCCGGCCTGGCCCGACCCAACCCAACACCATCTCCAATCCCTGGGCCCGACATTCCTCATAACTACAGGCCAGTCAGTTTCACATCAGTGGTGGGTAAGGTTTTAGAAACAATAATCAGGGGAAAAACAATCAACAGGCACTTGGAGAGGTTTGAATTAATTAAGGAGAGCCAGCACAAATCTGTAAAAGGCAGATGCATGCTTGACTGATTTAAGTGCATTTTGACGACGTCACAGAGAAGAAAGAAATGCAGCGGGTGTTGTTTATATGGATTTTAACCAGCATTGATGGGAAAGCTGCTTCAGCAATCCAGCCCTGATGTTATTCCTATGAGGCCTTCAAAAGCTGGTGGGCTTTTGCTCACATCAAGACTCCATGCACTGATCCTACAGATTTGGGAGGAAAAAGAACTCCATCAACCATCGCCCCCTTCCCCACAGCTGTGTCCCCCCGCCTCCCCCCCGCCCCTCTTCCCCAACACACCAACTTCAGGAACGCGGGGATTGCAACTATTTTCAAGAAGGGAGATAAATCACGCTGTGGAAACTATTGAGGTATTTCCCTCTTGTCCAGGGCAGGGAAAATCCTGACACACATTTTCCTGAATCGCCTACTTCCTGTGGCTAAGGAAATCCTCCCAGAGACACATGGTGACTTTAGATATTCTAGGGGAACCTCTAACATGGTCTTTGTTGCCAGACAAATCCAAGGCAATTTTTTAGAACAACATCAGGAACATTTTTCTGGATTCACCGACCTGACCAAAGCATTTAACTCAGCTAATCGTGAGGCTCTATGGATTGTACCCCAATGGTTTGGATGGCAAAGAAACTTCAGCACAATCATTCAGTTTGCTTCATGATGATAAGGCTGCGCTGCCTTGAATGGGAGATATACAACTGATGCCTTCAAAATCTGGACTGGGGTCGAGCAAAGCTGTGTGATAGCCCCCATATGTGTTATAATCTTCCTGACAATGGTTACTCACCTTGAAGATCAACCACCCTCTGATGACAGTATTAAATAACATCTAGATGGGAAATTCTTTAACCTCCAAAACTAAACTGACCACCAAAGATAGACATGCCTGCAGTGTCATTGCCCACTGCGCACCAGATCTGCACTCTTAATCTTTTCAATTCTGCATGCAAAATACTCGGCCTGTCCTTGAATGCTGCCAAAACAAAACTCATATCAACTCACACCTGGTCAGGCAAATACTTCACCTCCCATATATTTTGTAAGATAGACTCTTGAATATGTTCAGCATTTCCCATACCTTGGTAGCCACGTCTCTCAAAAGGCCATCATTGATGAGAAGATCCAACACCGGATCAGAGGTGCCTCAGCCTTCTGTGAACATGGCAGTGAATGTTTGACAATAAACACCTCTGCAAGTCAAAAGTCCTAGTGTACAGAGTGGTTGTCGTCACCACACTCTTGTACTGTAGTGAGACCTGGACTGTATATCAGTGAAAAAGAATGCTACCGACAGTCCTTCAGCAATGCATCCGCCGTATCCTCAGGATTTTTGACCGTAGAACAAATGCTTGTGTACTTCTTGATGCCAGATCCACTAGCATTCAGGCAATATCCCTGCAAAATCTACTTTGATATATTGGCCACTGTGCCTGCATGGCCGAAAATAGTCTCCTTTGCCAGGTCCTGTTCCTGTTGACCTTAATGTCTGGAACTAGGGATAGTTTAAATAAGTTATATTTACATTTGTGGGTGTGAGAAATGAGCTTAGCTTTAAGTCTAAGTTTAATCTGTGTTTCTGTATTGGTGTGTTAAGAAAGGGGAGGGCTCGAGTTTTGATTTCACTTTAAAAGATGCCTGCATTCTAATGAGGTTTTATGACTCTTCAAGGGAAGTTAAAATAAGCACAAAGTAGAACAAGCTGTCCCTAGCAACAGGGTTTCCAGAGAGAGGGACCCACAGAGACAGAGAAAAACAGAAAAGTAGTTTCAGTTCAGTTCGAAGCAGGAGCCAGGAGGAGCTAGACAAGAGAGGGAACTGCAGAAAGCAGATTTCCCACAACATCAGGGGAAGGTCCTGAAACCATGGAGTGGAAAAAAAAAGAAAGTCTCAAGAAGACCTTCATGTCAAAGGAAAAGAGCTGGAATTTGGGAAAGGTCCTGTTAAGTAAAGTTAAGAGTGAGGAGCAGAGGAAGGCTCCAATCTTAAAGGGAGAAAGCTGCAGGACGCAGACTTAAAGCAAAATAGGCTTGCGAAAAGCCAGGAGATTCAAGGAGACAGCCAAGGTGGGTGAGTCCTTGCTATGGGCATGTGAAGCAGTCGTGTTCTGTTGGCACAGCTGAGCCTAAGAGAAAGTGCATGGAAGGCGAAGCTTGAATGCACGTGGCGATCCAGGAGAGAGAAACATCAGAAGGAGAGATCAAAACCCTGGAGGTGGACGCTTGCGGAATGCATCCAAGAGAAAGCATAATTTGAGAGAACATTCCAAAGCGGATTCTTCGAGAGTGGAGATTGGAAACCCTCATGTGAAAGACGGAGTTCAATGAAACCGGTTGGCTGACAGTGTGACAAGCTTCTGGAGGGAGTTGATGAGGTATCCGTAGCATCTGTTTGGGATGGCATCTGTCACTTGTTTCAGAGTATGGTCTGTCTGACCACAGGTCGCCTGTTGGCTTACATGGACTGTGTACTTACTGTGAACATGAGAGTATAAGATAGCTTTTGTAACTTGTGTTATCTTTCAATGTTGAGGCAGAATGATAGAGAAGGAAAGAAAAGGAAGCAAAGCCTGTGCTCCAACTCTCAATACCTCATGTATGTGTTCAAAGTTCTGCAGGTTGAGAATCAGCCTGCTCAGTCACATGATGACCCAGGGCAGAAACTCATGATGCCGAGTAGACGTCATCCTCGAATCGAGGGACAGCTGATGACACTTGTCCTGCAGGTTCACTTTCATAAGAATATTCAATATCCACACATCTAGAGGTCAATTGTTACTTTCTACACCTGTTTCTGTTCAATACTATTGAGGTTTACTGTTTCCGAACCCTGTGGTGTACTAGCGCATCAATGGTTTGTACATTTATCACATTGAGCACTTGGACCTTTCACAATAGAAGCTTTAGGTAATAATAACAACAACATTTGTATAGTGCTGATATCGCAAGAAGCTTCATTGCAACATCATCGAACAAAACTTTACAGATTTATACATGGTACACCTGAAAACAACAATGTGATGTCAAAATCTAGGCTTTACCTATTCCGATGCACAGAATATGATGGCCTATAAACCTTGCACTAACCTCTCCAGATTCTTAAGTCTGCTTCACCAGGATCCAATTTAGTCAACATGCTCAAAAAATTATATTATAAACAGACATTGCAGGAGCAATTTATGTGCTCACTTCAGCAAAGTCCTTCTATACCCAGAAAGCATTGAGATATACAGGATATACAGGATGTTGTGAAGAAGTTATTCTGCAATGCTTCTTTACATTAAACCTGGGGAGTAGGACAGGAGGTGGCAGGTTCAAACTGCTGAAAAGTAATTTTAGTACTGATATCAAGAAACTCTTCTTCACAAAGAGATTGAGCAATTATTGGAATGGAATTTCCAGCAAATTGATGGAGGAGAAAAACTTGGAATTATTTAGAAAGAAATGGATGCAGAAATGGGGGTAAGTGTAGGACTAATCTAGGTGAAATACCTAAGCTGCAATGAATAGTCTTAGCAGATAAATGTCTTGTACCTTGTGATATTTATGTGTGTGCGTAAACATTACATATCCATTTATGGATACAAACATCATATCAATCTACTGAATCAATCTGCTGAAACTGAAGAATTCATTCAGAACAAGATTTAATACAAGTTGTTAGAAACTTAAAGTGTTGTTGTTCATATAGAGTCATCGTCAGGCCATAATAAACTGAATTGAATGTAGCCAACCATTTTATTATTGACCCATGCTTCCTCTAAATACAGGATGACACAAGCAGTTGGCTCTGAGAATTTACTTCTCAATAAATTGCAGCATTGATGAGCTAACTGTGTTACAAACATAGTTTCAACCCAAAAAGATTTTCTTTTTAACAAAACAAAACATTACATTAAAGAAAGTAAACAGAATTTGATTATGTATAAGTGAGAGGTTTGTAAAATGCTGTATTATCCTAATATTATAGAACATACATTCCATCAGTGCAATTTTAATTGGCTGGTGTTATGAAAGCCAGACTTACCTTGGAGCTGAGGGCAGGGATTGGGAACTCCATGTCCCAACAGATCTCGGAGTTTCCCTGCATAAGTAGTCCGGGAGTGGGCTGCACATGCGCAATGCAGCTTTTTGAGTTCTTCGCACCAAGGACAAGCCCAGCGTGCTTGTGCATTGGGGAAAACGGTGAAAAAACCCATGTCATGTGACTGGGAATGGAGCGCCATTGAAGTTAAGCTAAAAGTAGAGGAGCAGAGAAAGAGGCTCCAAGTAAAAAAATGGGCTGCGATTAGCAGGCTTTAAGTGAAGAGGGCTCAGGAGAAACCCTGAATATCCAAGAAGGCAGCAGAAGGTTGGTGACTTTTGAAGCTGTAGTGACCTGCTCAGCATGGCCGAAGAGCTGAAGTTGTGCTTGTGAGTTGGTACTTGAGTGCGGATTTAGGAATCCAGGGGAACAGGGTCTTGGGAGATGAGATTGAAACCCTGTGAGGTGGGCCATCACTTAGGCTATCTGAGTTGGACCAACTTGTGGACAGAATTCCAAGGCGGGACCTCTCGCTTACATTCACAATCAGCTCCATTGATGACCGTGGTTCAGGACGGATACAGTCCCAACAGTGGCCACCACCCCAGGGGTGCTGCTGGGATTAGAGAGCTGCTGGCTGTTTGAATGACCAGCAGCTTTCGAAGGTGGGACTTCAGCAAATTAATGGCCCGATGGCCGTTAAGTGGCTGTGCAGCAGGTCAGTGAAGCAAGGGTGGGCTCATGCCATGTGTCCCCCCCCATCCCTGACTGAGACCCTATCCCCATTGTAAATGACTGCTGCTATATAATTGTGTCAGAGTTATGGGTTCACTGGAATTGCTTCAATAGTATGATCTTCATTCATACAGGTAAAGGAGTAGTTAATTTAAGGAAACCGTTGATATTGGGAAAGAAGAATCAAAAAGAGTGAAAAATAAATCATATCCAGGAAGGTTTGGGGCAGTGAGGATATGAAAACAACTGAACAGCATTGAGTGATAGACATGTAAAGATAGACCGATGTTGGGCAGACCAATAGATAGATACACACACTGCAACTGAAGGGGAACTGCACATAGATACACACACTGCAAAATTTGCCTGCGTAGCACTGCTGGCTTCAACACTATGGTAGCGGGTTGAGATACAACATGGTGGGGGTACACTCCTATCCATTTTCAGCCCAACTCGTACTGATCACCATGTTGTGAAGGGCAATATTGCGGGTGTTCCACATGTGTGCTAGAAGTATGCAGAATGGGCAGATCATAACATCAATCAGCATTTGCTGCTGGTTTGGCACCCAACCTGCTATTTTGGAACCCGCTGCTCCTTGTTAATGCCCTCTCTTAAGATGCACATCTGAACATGCATTCAACTGCTTAAGAGACCCCTCCACCAGCGCTATTTAAAGGTACTACCATCCAACTTGCAGGTGAGGTACCTTTGACTGCTGACTTATTGTTGCAGAGTTGTTGGAAGTACTGTGTTTTTGGAGGACTTGTGAGATATTGTCTAGTGGTGTTGAACATTTGGAAGGAGCTGTGTGCTTCTGAAAGGCTTCTGAGTAGACTGCTTGCTCCTAGTCGTTGGTGATATGGTTGCAGTTCCCTTTTGGGTGCAACATCAAAGGGTGATGGAGAAGAGGCAGCAGAAGACAAGCTACTCACAGGGGGAGTAGGAGGAGAGCTCACAGCAAGAAACTTTATCCACTTAGTGCCCCCAGATGGCACATCTTCTTCCTCCACCTAACCCAGAAGCAGTATATCTGGCAGCTACATATCAGTAAAAAGGTTGTCATGGAATTGTCCCACGTCTTACAACCAGGCTGACAGCCTCAGAGCAGCAACAGGATGGTGCTGCCCTGCCAAGGTGACTGTAGCCCTCAATTTTTATGCCAGCAGCTTCTTTGTGGCTGGCACAGGTGGCATCAGTAATATTCTGCAGTTTGAGGTACATCACTGAATCCCAAAGGCCCTGCACGCCAGGAGAGGGCATTTCATTTTCTTCTCTCTAACCAAAGGGATACAGGAGTGGGAACATGACTTTGCCAGGATACAGGGCTTCCCTGTGCTGCAGGGAGACATCAACTTCGTACATGTGGCCTTTCCGGCATTGTGGAAATTTACTGAAAATGCAAGGGATAGCACTCACTTGACATGGAATCAGTACGAGACTATGGCCACAGCATAATGTTGGTGAATGCCTGTTACCCTGGCAGCTGCTGTGTTGCTTCCATTGTGCGCCAGTCCTCAGACCCAGCCACCTTTGAGCCAGAAAGTGGTTGCTCAGTAACAAAGGTTATCCAATAAACATGTGGCAGTCTGTAACTAGTGGAAAACCACAAAGATCAATGCTGGGGCCTCAGCTGTTTACAATCTATATCAATGAATTAGAGAAAGAGACCAAGAGCAGTATCTCAAAATTCTGCTGATGATTCAATGCTAGATGGGGACATAAGCTGCAAGGAGGACACAAGGAGGCTACAAAGAGATATAGACAGGTTAAGAGAGTGGGAAACAAGATTGCAGATGGAGTACAATGTAAGTTTGTGGTTATTCACTTTGGTAGAATAGAAAAGTAGAATATTTTTTAAAGGCATGAAACATGTAAATGTTGATGTTCATAGAAACTTGGGTGTAGTCGTACAAGGAACACTATGTTATTATGCAGGTACAGCAAGCAATTAGAAAGATAAATGGCATGCCGACCTTTATTTCCACAGGATTCAAATAAAGAATAAGGAAGTCTTGCTGCAATTGTGTAGGGCTTTGGTGAAACCTGCCTGGAATACCGTGTGTTGTAATACTCCTTTAAGAGATTGCAGCGTGACATCACTAGAAGTGAAGTGTGTCATGCGATCCAGTCTTAGTTTCACCTTTGCTTTTGAGAACAGCAGAAACATACAGCTCTGCTACTGATGTCTTCAAGCTTGCTACTTATGTATAAATGTTCCCATGTGCGTAGTCTAAATAAATGAACCCACAACGTGTTTACACAATCCTTTATGAGTGATTAGTGCCTTTATGTCAGTGTAACAACATGATAGTTTGCATTTTTGGTCTGCATATCTAAGGAAAGATATACTTGCTTTGGAGTTAGTACAGTGAAGGTTCACTAAATTGATTCTTCGGATGAGAGGGTTTTACTATGATGAAAGGTAGGGTAAATAGGGCCTATTCTCTTTGCTAGTTTAGAAGAATGAGAGGTGATTTCATTAAAACACACAAGGTTCTGAAGGGGCTTGTCAGGGTATACATTGAGAGGCTGTTTCCCCTGGCTGGGGAATCTAGAACATTTGGACACAGTCTCAGACTATGGGGTTGATCATTTAGGACTGAGATTATGGAGAAATTTTACATTCAGAGATTTGCTAATCTTTGGAATTCTGTACTCCAAAGGTTTGTGACTGAATATATTCAAGTATGAGATAGGTAGATTTTTAATCTACTAGGGAATCAAAGGCTATGGAGAGTGGGCAGCAATGTGGAGTTGAGGCAGAAGATCGGCCACAATCACATTCAATGACAGAGCAGGCTTGTGGGGCCATCTGGTCTACTCCTGCTTCTATTTCATATGTTCTTGTGTTCTTATGAAGGCTTCAGTGAAGCCACATGCCTCAGTGACAGCTGCCTCAATAACAGAAACATATAAACAAAGAAAAATTACAGCACAGAGGAAGGCCATTCAGGCCACAATATCTGTGTCAGCTGAAAAATAGCAATCCAGCCTAATCCCACTTTCCAGCTGTTTTTCCGTGGCCCTGTAGGTTACAGCACTTTCAGTGCATGAGCAAGTATTTATCAAATGCATTGACAGTTTCTGCATCTACCACCCTTTCAGGCAATGAGTTATAGACCCCCATCACTCTCGAGGTGAAATAATTTCTCCTCAACTTTCCTCCAATCCCTCTGTCAATTTCTTTAAATCTATGCCCCTAGTTGTTGACCTTTCTTTCAACAGAAATAGCTCCTTTCACCAAACTCTACCCTATCTAGGCCCTTCATAACTTTATGAACTTCAATTAAATCTCCCTTCAACCTCCTTTGTTCCAAAGAAAACAATCCCAGCCTATTCAATCCATTGGTAGTTTCCTGCAGTCCACAGCTTTCTTCCCTTGTTATGAATGCTGCAAACTTTCAGATAAAAAGCCTTTTATTCTGTCTTTTTACCATTTGTGTCCCCTCTGACCTTATTTGCTAGTGCACTCTTATGTTTTGTATGCTCTGTCTCTTCTTGTCACACTCTGGTTATCATTACCCAGCACTATTGCCTTGTCCTTTCTCTTTAAATTTGAACATCTCCTTTCACACGAAATCTCTTGCCACCCCCTGCCGCCATTTAGTTTAAAGCCTTTACATAATTTGGCATGACACTAGGAAGTTCTGAGGAACAAACGGACCTTGGTGTGCGTGTCCATAGATCTCTGAAGGCAGAGGGGCATGTTAGTGGGGTGGTGAAAAAGGCATATGGGACACTTGCCTTTATCAATCGAGGCACAGATTATAAAAGTAAGGAGGTCATGTTGGAGTTGTATAGAACCTTGGTGAGGCCACAGCTGGAGTACTGTGCAGTTCTCGTTGCCACATTATAGAAAAGATGTGATTGCACTGGATGGAGTGCAGAGGAGATTCACCAGGATGTTGCCTTGGATGAAACATTTAAGTTATGAAGAGAGGTTGGATAGGCTTGGGTTGTTTTCGTTGCAGCAGAGAAGACTGAGGGGCGACCTGATCGAGGTGTACAAGATTATGAGGGGCATGGACAGGGTGGATAGAGAGCAGCTGTTCCCCCTAGTTGAAGGGTCAGTCACAAGGGGGCATAAGTTCAAGGTGAGGGGCAGGAAGTTTAGGGGGGATGTGGGGAAAAGCTTTTTTACCCAGAGGGTGGTGACGGTCTGGAATGCACTGCGGGTTGCCTCACATCCTTTAAAAAGTACCTGGATGAGCGCTTGGCACATCATAACATTCAAGGCTATGGGCCAAGTGCTGGTAAATGGGATTAGGTAGGCAGGTCAGGTGTTTCTCATGTGTCGGTGCAGACTCGATGGGCTGAAGGGCCTCTTCTGCACTGTGATTCTGTGATTCTGATTCTGTGAATTTGTCAAAACTGTGGTCCTGGCACAATTCAAGTGAATGTCATTCCAATGGTATGGCTCCCTCTTTCCTCAGTACTGGTGCCAGTGCCTCATCAATCAAAATCCAGAGAGTACCTTTTTAGTTCTGTCTTTAATTTAGCCCCTAGCTGCTCATACTTGGCAGAACCTCTTTCTAAGTCCTACCTATGTTGTTGGTACCCATGTAGATCACAAAAACTAGGTCCTTCCCCCTTCCAAGTTCCTCTTCAGCCCTGAGGAGATATCCTTAACCCTGGCACTGGGCAGGCAAAACAGCCTTCGAGACTCACGGTCTCAGCTGCAAGGAACTATACCTATCCTCTAATTATACTGTCCCCTACTACAATTACATTCCTTTTGACTCCACCCACTTGAATGACCCCCTGCATCACAGTGTGTCTCATCCTCCCTACAGTCCCTGCTCTCATCCACGCAAGCTGCAAGAACTTCAAACCTGTTTGACAACTGCAATGTCTGAGGCTCTTCCTGTGTTACCTTCTGGATCCCCATACCTGCCTCATTCCCAATCACACCCTCCTGTCCCTGACCATGGACTAAATTAGAAGTACCTATCCTAAGAGGTGTGACCATCTCCTGGAACAAAGTGTCCAGGTAGCTTTCCCCCTCCCTGATGCATCTGAAGTTCAGGCTACAGCTCATCAATTCTGAGCCGACGTACTGAAGCTGCAGACTCTTACTGCAGATGTGGTTGCTGTGGATCAGCTCCCACATGATGTACATCATCTGTTCTGCCATATTTACTGTGTTTTATTTAACAAATTAGGTTTAGAAAAATCACTCAACAATTACCTGTAGTTATGTCAAATGGTTTAACAAATTAAGCTACAAAATTAATATGATGCTTATATCTTTCCAGTAGCAGTTTAAACTACTGCCCCCACCATCCTCCCCCCACCACCCCATTTATAGAGGGAAAATAAACTGAACTCAGCAGCCACTCCCCTACCTGCTCACTTAAATAATGCTTCCGGGCTTCAGCTCTCACGTCCCGCTTCTGTTCTCCAGCTCCCTATCTCAGACCGTATATTTTTAAAAATATACAGCACCTCCTCCTTCACTACACCAAATTCCCTCACTTAACAAATTCACAACCATACACTCTGTCTCGAGCTGCACTCAGTCACATGCTTCTATCTTTGTGTTTGCTTGCTGTTGAAGGATAAATATTGATCAGGACCCTGAGGAAACCTTCCTTGCTCTTCTTTGAAATAGTAGCATGCGATATTTTTACCTTTGTGCATTATGATTTCAGCCATGAGGCTACTGGACAAGCCTGATACTTGTTAGGATCTGGCTTGATAAGCCATAATCATTTAAAGAATGTAATGCATGAAAGGGCCAAAGGTACGGAAATAAGCAGCAGGACTCCAGGGTTAAATCGAAATGCCAAAAGAATCTTTACAATACAAACTTGAACAAAACAAATACAAGCAATAATGACTAAATAGGTACCCTGAGTATATAAGATAATGATTCTAAACAATATGAGCTTTGATCTTAAACTCAATCCAACAGATTTAGCCCATCTTAACCTTTTACTGTGGCTTTCACTGATAGGTTTTTAAAGATATTCATATTCAGGGAGGCAGTTCCTTTTTCTATGGGTCTGGCTGCACAGGTCACAGCTTAGGTCTGTAGTATATTCCTACCAATATGCCCTTCTGGCCCAAGTATGGGCATCGCTGATTGTCACATGCCATGACTCATCAGACACACGTAGACACTGCATTGGCATCTATTCCATATCTGGACTGCTCCTCTCTTTATAGAACGACTTAGTCCTACTCAAATTTCTAGAACTCCCTCATTTCCTCGCTAACGTACAGAACTGATTTCTCTGGTTAAACACAACAGACTGAATGTCTGCAATTTCCAGGTCAGCTTCTCTTATACTTACCTTTTCCTAAAAAAAAACAAAACCCACCTGTTTTCCTTTCAGAGCATAGCTCCACCTTCAGCAATTTTCTCCATAGCAACCTCAGGGCTTTCTTGCTTCTAAAAGCCTCCCAGCTGGGTCAAATTGTGAAGCATGTTTAGTAAATGCACATAGGCAAACTAATCTAAATTGAAAGTAAACAACCCTCACTTAATCTTAATCTGAACACAAAACTCTACATTCTTAACTCTTAATATAATGCACGTTAGACATAGGGCAGAATTTTACCATCGGCGAGTAGGGGGCGGGGCCCACTCACCAACACGTAAAATGATACAGGGTGATGTCGGGCGGAACCAGCAAAATCAGCTACGGGCCCGCCGACCTGCCAATTGAGGCCATTGACAGGATCATTTAACCAGTTGAAGGACCTGCCCGTTCAACCTTAAGGTTGGCGGGCAGGCCAGGAGCCCCAGCTGCAAATAGAGAAAACATGAAACCTCATCCAGCGGCGGGATGAGCTTTCATGCAGGGTTTTAAAAATTTTAATAAAGTTATTCAGTAAATTATGAACATGTCCCCACTCATGTGACATTGTCACATGAGGGGGACATGTAAGGGATTTTTTTTTTCTATTTTTAATATTTTTCTAAGTCCAGGCGATCTCCCTGAGGTTGGAGGCACTTAGCCTCAGGGAGATGTGCGCTCTTTTGTGTGCATGCGCGAAATAGCGCACTTTCGCTTTAAGGGAATCCCCCCACCCCCCCCACCCGCACAGGGAGTGCATAGCGCTTCCCGCCGGATGTCATGCTGGGCGGGCCTTAATTGGCCTGCCCATGTAAAATGCCGGCGGGGCCCACTTCTCCGGCGGGGATCGGCTCCCTGCCCGCTGGAGATTGGGTTGGGCCCACCCGCCCGACAGGCAGAAAATTCTGCCCATAGTTATAACAGCTTCCCCCATAAGAAAATGAAAATGCATCCGAAAATGAGACATTTTCATTTAAAAACCAAATAACATACCTTAGCATGGTATATTTGTTAATTCTTATCTTTACATATATCTTATACACTAATATTGCCTTCATAGTACATTCCAATACAGGGAAAAGATCCTTCCAAACTTGATGTACGCAGATGAATTCTATGAAGTCAATGTCCCCTCCGAGAATCATTTGAACAGGCACAGTCTTGATAGAGTATCAGTGATGATGTTGATTTTCCCAGCAGCATGAACATCCTTTAAGTTGCAGGGTTGTAACATCAGACTCCAACAAAAGAATTGAGGTTCTTAGTGTGGACCTTCTCCAAAAACAGTAAAGGATTATGGTCTGTGTAAACTACCATTGCTCCTTGTATAAGTGAAACATATATTTCAAGTTGTTGAAGAGGCAAGATCAGACTTGGGGTGCAAGCATCTCAGGTTTACACTAAGGTGGTAGCTGGTGGAAAAAGGACGTTTACTCGTTGGCCGCAGGAGTGGGTTTTTGTGCCGTATCGTCCCATTCCTGCCTCATTAATTATGCATTCCTCGGAATCAAGCTGGGTCACTGGTGGGGCATCCTCTGATTTACCCGCTCCGCCGTCCCTCTGGCCTTCAGTAAACTGGGTGCCATATTTAAAGGCCGCGTCTGCAAAGATCTAGAACTCTTCAAGGGACAGGAAGCTGCTGGGAACTGATGGCTTCCAAAGGAGGAAACATGCTGCTCTCAGATTTAGTGACACCTCCCTGCAGCACCCACTTGATGTCCTCTACCCTTGCTCTGGATGAAGGCCAGCAAGCAAGTTCACCAATCCAGTATGGGAGGCAGTGGCAGTGGTGGTCAGTGCCACTGCCCTGCAAAATAGGACGCCTAATCAATCCAGGCAGAGGATGAATGCTCCCACCTATTCCACCAGGGTAAGTCACTCTTCTCATCACACTCAGCTCTCACACTTACAAACCCATCACACATCCACAGGGATCTCACACCTCAAGGGACAACACCATGAACCCTCACACACACCTTCACATCTCCATCAGGCTCATATTACCTGGAGCTCGTGTCTTCATCGCATCGATGGCTGCGCTCACCACACAAACATTCCACACAGTGCCATGCATCCTGTTCACACTCTCTCCATCTGTTTTCGTGCAGGAGAAGCTGGCTCACAACAGCAGGGCGAGATCGCAGAACAGGGGTGGAGTGGCCCACATTAAGTGTGACATCTCGCTGACTGGTGAGGAGATGGACTGCACCTGCGGTGATGGTGAGGTTGTAGTAAACACCCATGCGAGGATCTTGCACCACATCATCCTTCTCTCAATGCAAATGTGATTGCTCTCTCTCCTGCTTTTGACTCTGTTGCCATGCACTAATTATCTCTACTTTGGTTCACAGGGAGCTCTGCCAAGCGACCAATACCCTCAGCCAGCCAGTCCCTCAGCTCCATCTAGGTCTGCACCTCCAGCAAAGAGGGCACCTCCTCCAATGAAGAGCTGTAAATAAGCAGCCTGGAAGAGCCGTCACAGCGCTTACCCACACCGTCCACCAGCGCAGAGACACACGCCTCAGAGGACATAGATCTAGAGTAGGTTTGGGTGTCACCACATGGACACATGTCTGCAGCAGGAGGAGGCAGATTCAGCCGAGCTCCCTGGAACTTGAAGGACTGCTGGGGAAGAGGCATCTGTGAGGTCCAAGTCAGATGATGAATTCTGGATTTGGCCTTCCTACTCATCGTGGAGATTCAGCAGAAGGTGAGGGAACATCACGCGGAGCTGGTGGAAGCCCTCAACAGAGTGGCATGTAAGTTGGAGAAGTGCAACTGCCTGCACTCTGATGAAGTAGTGCCCATGTATGCACATATAGAGGTCTCCATGGGAAGGATAGCAGATGCAATGGAGACCCTGGTCCAGCAGGATGCAGAGATGCACATAGACCTGCACTCCATTGTGGTAGCCATGAGTGAGTTCCTGCAGTGGCAACGTGAGAAGGAAATGAGGCACCTCAATGTCCCTCCAGGTGCTCCTTCCCTTCAAGGAGTTAGGCCAGGGCCCTCAGGCACATGAAAGGAGGAGGAATGGCAGCTGGACACTCCTGGGTCATCAGCAATTTCAGAGGCTGTCCTCTCCCACCGAGTGACCCCCACAACCTCATCCTCTGTCACCGCAGAGGGGGCAGCTGGCCCATAGGAGGACAGCCAAAGCAAACCTGGCCCTCAAAGCCTTGGCTATCCAGAGGATGCAAGCCAAAGTTATCAGAGGCAACAGGGCCAACCATTGCATAGGCTGTCTCTACCACTGCTTCAGATATCAGGGCGCCACCTAGAAGAAGTGGTAGGCTTAGAAAAGTTAAGAAGTTCCGATCACAAGTGGTTGCATGGGTGAACACTGTCATGAAGTTATTAATGTATATAATATTATTGGAAAATATTTTTCTTTTAAAATAGAGGTTTAATCTGTGGTTGTATTTTAGCTGGATTATAGCCAGCTAGTCTGGGTGCTTTAGTGTGTCCTAGTTTTGAGATGTAAGAGAGGTAGAGTGCATTTGCATTTTCTGAATAGAGCATTCAAGAAGTGCGGTGAAATCTGGCACTTAGTGAGCAGAGACCAAGCAATGTTTATATTGCTAATGAAATTGGTACTATGAAAGGGGTTTTATTGTTAGAAGAGGGGAGTTAAAAAGGCTGATACAATGAGGATTTACATTCAGTGAGCTGTGCTAAGTATAACATCTGCAGTTTTCGTCTGTGCAGAGCAGAGGCAATGTAAGATCAAAGCAGCTGTAAGCCTACAACTGTCTCCACAGGAACTAAAGTGAAAAGAACCTCATTTTGAATTCATAAGGTGAAAACGATTTGCCTGGTGTTTGCTGAGAGTCTATGGGCAGAATTTTCCGTTTGTCGGTCGGGCGGGCCCGATCGACTCAGCGGCGGGCGGGCAGGTGATTGCTGCTGGAGAAACGGGCCGCGCCGCCATTTTCCGCGGGCGGGCCAATTAAGGCCCGCCCAGTGGGTAAGCGACTCCCGTGGAGAACAGGAAAATAGTCGTGGGGGCGGGCGGCCTCAGACTGCCGGTTCCAATGGGAAACCGATAGCCTGTATAAAGAGTGGCCACGTAGCCTGCTCGAGGCAGTGCACCATGGCCACTCAGAGAAGGACATGCTGGATTGAGGGCAGAGGAAGAGGGGGGCAGGCTGCAGGAGAGGCCAGCGGGGGGGCCACTGTGCCCCCCATTTTCTGATGCATGCCTTGCAGTCCTCCTGCAAGAGGTGGACATCCGTCGGCACCTTCTGTATCCAGAGGATGGGAGGAGGAGGGCCCCCCATGTCACCAGCCAGGCGTGGGAGGAGGTGGGTGACGCTTTAAGTGCCCATGATGATGTGCGGGCGCACTGGCACACAGTGCAGGAAACGATTCAATGATTTGCTGTGCTCTGGAAGGGTGAGTACCATGTCTGTCTTGGCCATTTGACCCAGAAGACAGCCTTAACCTTTGACCTCCCACACCATGTCTTGCTGTCGTTACTGCATAGGGCATCTGCCGCACGCTGGGTTTGCAAATGGGTATTGACCAGGCTTACACCAACCTTAGTGGTTGAGGAGAAGAAGGGTTCTCCCCGCAGCATATGTTGGTGTTTGTGGCATTTGATTGGCTGGGGGCAACCTGCAGGGGAGGCTGCACGACACATACTCAGAACTCCAACACATGTCGTATTGATGGTAATGAGATGGTGCAAGGGGTGCCTCCAGGTCTTTTGGGCAAGTGCCATCTGCTGGCATCAGTGCCGCACCTAGTTGCACCTCCTTGCCATGGGCGCTAGGACCCATGAGTTATTCAAAGTGATGGACGCTGAATGTGTCCAAGGTGTCCGTTGGGGGATGGGGTTGGGACCAGCCATACTATCTTCTGGGGACTGGTCACCAGTAGTGTGGACAGGAGCCGCTGGAGGCCTCAGATGGGCCTCTGTGGTTGGGGTGCGGCATGCGTGTGCAGAGTACATGAGCGATCAGCCCCAAATAAATTCTCTGTTTTGTAGGCAAAAAGTCACCACAATGCCCGGGAGCGCCAGAGGACTGGAGGTGGGCGCGCCCTCCTGCAGCGCCTCACGCCTTTTGAAGAGCAGGCCATGGAGCTGGGCAGGAAGCAGGAGGCCAAGGCGGCCGGGGGCGGTGAGGCTGGGGTCCGGCGGGCAGGTATTTGAGGTCTACAGTCCCATCCACTCTGTTTGCCCACCATCCAAACCACTGATGGTTGCTGCAATCATTAATGCTGAAACAATGCTCATTCACAGACTGAGACGTTCTGACGTGTGGGTCATACAGAAGGGACCCTCGTCCCCTTGAGGAATCGCGTCTCCACCACCTTCCAAAGTCACCTTATCCCATTTGTGACCACTATCACCATGGTCTAACATGCCATTGGATCGCTGCTGCACAGCCAAAGACTTATTTCATCTGAGGGGGTTTGGGACCTCCAGCACCCTTTCAGCCAGTGCGCCCCACATTACTTTGTCTAAAAGGTCCTCAGCACCTCAGCTGTCAACCTCCTGGCACTCAACTTAGATGAATGCCACCACGTTACTCATCCCTGTGCCAAGGGGAAATGTTGCCTTCTGCCCACCCGGTCTACGCCCCTCCTTACAGAATGAAGGTCAATAATGTGACCTCTCAATCTCCTGTGATCAACAGCAAATGTCGCTACTGTTTGTGATGTTTCCTCAGCCCCGCAACTATCCAGGCCACAATGCATCCAGGTCAGGTACCTCTGCACTGTCCCCACTCCTATGGTTCATAACATGCCATGTGGCGTTCCTGAGGCCATCTGACCAGCCTGTCTGCATGTGCGTTTAATATTTGGGGCTCGTCTTGACTCTTTTTCACCTCACCAATGTTCTTCTCCTTAGGGTCTTGAAGGGTGAACGGTGATATATTTCCAAGTCAGGATGGTGAGTGACTTGGAGGGGAACTTCCAGGTGGTGTTTTTCCCAAATATCTGCTGTCCTTGTCCTTCTAGATGATAGTGGTCGTGGGTTTGGAAGGTGCTGTTGAAGGAGCCTTAGTGAATTCCTGCAGTGCTTCTTGTAGATGGTACACTCTGCTGCCACTGTGCGTCAGTGGTGGAGGGAGTGAATGTTTGTGGGTGTGGTGTCAATCAAGCAGGCTGCTTTGTCCTGGATGGTGTCAAGCTTCTTGAGTGTTATGGGAGCTGCACTCACCTAGGCAAGTGGGGAGTATTCCATCACACTCCTGACTTGTGCCTTGAAGATGGTGGACAGGCTTTGGGGAGTCAGGAAGTGGGTTACTCGTCACACTATTGCTAGCCTCTGACCTGCTTTTGTAGCCACAGTATTTACATGGCTAGTCCAGTTCAGTTTCTGGTCAATGCTAACCCTCACGATGTTGATAGTGGGGGATTCAGTGATGGTAATGCCATTGATCATCATGGTTGGATGCTCTCTTGTGGGAGATGGATAATGCCTGACACTTGTGGTGCAAATATTACTTGCCACTTGTCAGCCCAAGCCTGGATATTAGCCAGGTCTTGCTGTATTTGTACATAGACTGCTTCAGTATCTGAGTCGTCGCGAATGGTGCTGAACATTGTGCAATCATCAGCGAACATCCCCACTTCTGACTTTATGATGGAAGGAAGTTCATTGATGAAGCAGCTGGAGATGGTTGGGCCGAGGACACTATCCTGAGGAACTCTTGCAGTGATGCCCTGGAGCTGAGATGACTGACCTCCAACAACCATACCCATCTTCCTTTGTGCTAGGTATGACTCCAACCAGCAGAGAGTTTTCCCCCTGATTCCCATTGACTCCAGTTTTGCTACCAAATTCTGTCAAATGCTGCCTTGATGTCAAGGACAGTCACTCTCACCTCACCTCACCTCACCTCAGGAGTTCAGCTCTTTTGTCCATTTTGAACCAATGCTGTAATGAGCTCAGGAGCTGAGTTGCCCTGGCAGAACCCAAACTGGGTGTCATTGAGCAGGCTATTGCTAAGCAAGTGGCACTTGATAGCACTGTTTTTGACCCCTCCCATTACTTTACTGATGGAGAATAGACTGATGGGGCAGTAATTGGCTGGGTTGGATTTGTCTTGCATTTTGTGTACAGGGCATACCTGGGCAATTTTCTACATAATTGGGTAGATGCCAGTGTTGTAGCTGTACTGGAACAGCTTGGCTAGGGGTGCGGCAAGTTCTGGAGCACAAGTCTTCAGTATTATTTCGGAATATTGTCAGGGCCTGTAGCCTTTGCAGCACTCAGTGCCTTCAGCTGTTTCTTGATATCACGTGGAGTGAATCAAATTGATTGAAGACTGGCATCTGTGATGCTGGGAAGCAGCCACTCATTCTGGGAACAGGAAAGTCCAAAATCACTCGTACTTTAGCACTTTTACTTTGGGCAATACTTGGCCTTATTCCACAATGTGCTCCAAATAAGTGACTTTACCTTTGTTAACTTCACCTTTTGCAAAATTTATCACTAAATTGGCTTTTTGCAACCAGTCAAACAGAGCATTCAGGTCCTCCACATATTCCTCCCAAGTTATACTGTAAATCACCAAATCATCTATAAATACAACACAGTTGTTGAATGATTTTGTTTGTTAGTCTTTGAAATGTAGTTCATTCCAAACAGCATAACTTTACATTAATACAGTCCATCAGGGGTGACAAATGCAGTTATTTCCTTAGCTTGATCCATTAATGAAGCCTGCTAATAACCCCTTAGCAAGTCAATCTTACTCACAAAGCCTGCATTTCCAATTTTATCAATGCAATCTTCCAACCGTGGAATTGGCTATGAATCTGCGCCTTGACTTTCCTATAGTCAATACAAAATTGTTTTTGGCATCTGGTTTTGGCACCATCACCACTGGTAAACTCCAACTACTCCGACTTAGTTTAATAATATCATTGTCAAACATAAATTTAATCTCTTCCCTTACTTGAGGCAGTTTCTTAGGGTTAAGCCTGTAATGATGTTGTTTAATAGGAAGAGCATTTCTTACATGAGCATCATGTGTAGCTAAAGAATTTCTCCCTGGCAGGTCGATACATATTGACTCATTTGCTTTCAACAGCTTGGGTATGTCACCAACACTTCTCTGGAAGTTAATGTAGTATCTTATCCAAACTTTTCAACACCTCTGTATTATCCAATCTGATTAATGGAGGGTTAACTTTAGAATTTTCAACTTCTGATTCCTCATCCGAATTCCCTGATACATTCATCTCACTCTTTACCTCTCCTACTACTGTGAGTATATACTTCTCCTAACTATTCTCTCTATCATCATATTATTTTAGCATATTAACATGAGATATTCATTGATTTTTTTTTTCCTTTTATCTGGTGTGCTGCTGATCACATAACTTACATCATTAAGTCTCTTTTTAACATGATAAGCTCCATTGAACTTCACCCTTTGTGGTTCACCTGGCACAGGCAACAATGCTAATACTTTATCCTCAGGTTTAAAATTTCAAGCTTCAGCTGTTCTGTCTGCTCTATCTTTCATTATTTGTTGAGAAAGCTTTAAATGTTCCTCAGCTATTTCATGTGTTTTACTCGATTAGTCCCTCCTGAAACTTAGGCACGTAGGCTAAAAGAGTAGTTTGTGATCCTTGATTTATAAATTTTTCCTTGATAAATTTAAGTGGTCCTCTCACTTCATATCCATATACTAACTCAAAAGGACTGAACCCTGTTGATTCATTGGGCACATCTCAGATGGCAAATAATAAGAATGGAATTCCCTTATCCTGGCCTTCTGGACATTTCTGACAGTAGGGCTTCCAGGTTTGATGACACTTTTCCAATGCACCTTGTGATTGTAGATGTTATCCTGAAGAATTAAACTATTTTCCCTAAGCCACCCATGGATTTTTTATGATCTGTGACATAAAATTTGACCCTTGATCGGATTGTACTTCTTTGGGTAATATATACCTCGTGAAGAATTGAACTAATCCTTCAACTACTACCTTTGCTGAAATCCTTCTCAAAGGCACTGCCCCAGGGAACCGTAAAGGCATATCCAGGATGGTTAAAAGATATTGATGCTCACTTTTAGTTTTGGGTAGGGGTCTCACACAATGTACTAAGACCCTAGTAAATTGTTCATCAAAAGCTGGTATGGGCATTAAAGGGAGCTGGTTTAATTGATGGTCGAGGTTTCCCAACTATTTGACATGTATGACATGTCTGATAAAATTTAACCACATCTTTGTGTTACCCTGGTTAATAAAAATGTTTCATTATTTTAGCTTGGGTTTTCTTGATTCCCAAATGACTTGCCATCGGAAATTCATGAGCAACTCATAAAATTTATGATATGATAATCAGGAGTGTCTATAATATGGTGGACTACTGTCCATTCCTCATCTGATGGTATCTGAGGTGGTCTCCATTTCCTTGTCAATATTTCATCATTTATGTAATAACATTCAGGAACATTTTCTGATTCCACCTCAGAATATGCTGTCTGATAAAATTCCTGCAAACCAGGTTCTATTTGTTGGGCTTCAATTAAAGAAGATGAACATGTCAACCCCATAACTTTCAACATCTTCCTCCGTACTTAACTTCTCAAGAATAGTCCCAGATAGCTGAACCTCTAAACCATCCTCCTTCACCAAGGATTCCCCTTCCTCCTGCCTAAACTTATGAACCTGAGACCTAGTTATCATACAGTCTAGAAACAATCCAGGATGTTCCTCTTGCAACATCTCAGTTTCTCTCACCTCCACCAGTTCTTCCAACACTGTCGGAGAAGCTACGGTTCTTGAAGCTGCCAGATCATTTCCCAGTATAAAACCTATCACTTTGATCGGCAAACTAGGAACCACTCCAACAGTAACATCCCCATTCACGGAATCATTACTTCCCCCTAACTCAGTACTATGGAACAGATTTGTAACTCCCATGTATACCCCCAATTAATATTTTCTCTTTCACCGACCCATCTAGAAAACAATTTGTATCATCAGCCACCATCCATTATCCCTTCATACATTAATTTGCTTACTTACTTTGTTGGAAGAATAAAGGAATGTGTCTCTCCCCTAGAAACAAAACCCTTACAGCCTTCTGTAGCCTGTTTCCCCAACATCTGTACTCAGTGAAGAATCCACCTGATTATCCTGAGGAGTTACCCCCGCTGTTTTGGTACATTCTGAGAACTTATTTTGCACTTGTACTATTGCCATTATTTCATTACTCAATCCCTTCTTGAAACCAGTCTTCTCTGAAGACTCCTTAGGCATCCCTACTATTACAGCTGATTTACCTCTTAGTTTCCAACAAGTCATTTTGACATTCCAGATTTATTAGAATGGGAACATACTACTTGATTTACTTCACTTCTAGGTTCTAAGTTATCACTTTCATCCGAGCTACTAGACTCTTTCACTCCGTAACCTAAGTTTTTCTTTCACCAGTTCAAGCTTTCTGGGTCCTTTCTCTCTTTGAAACACTTTTTCCCTTTCCTTATCTCTTTCCTCCCTTCCTAAAATCTCTCTCTGGAGTTCAAGTTTAAAATTTCACATTTCTCTTTCTTTTTTTCCCAGTTTGAGCTTTTTCATTTCTCTTTATTGTTCCTCTTTTTCCAGTTCAAGCCTTTTCATTTCCATTTCTCTTTCAAGTTCAAGTTTTTGCTTTTCTCTATTTCTTTCTACATCAAGCTGCTTCATTTGTAACTGATTTCTAGCTAATTCAACTGAATTACCACCTGGATTAATTTCTCCTTTTTCCAATTCTGAATGCTGTGCTATTATCTCAATTATGTCAGCTTTCTTAGCCCCTGCTTTTAATTGTAACTCCAATTTCTCTGCTAACCCAGGCTCAACCTAGCCTTGGTTATTTTTTGCAACTCACCCAGGGATACAGCTTCCCTTTCCAGAAAAGTCTGAGCAACTGACAAAACCATTCTGCTGTTCAATGAGTATTGCAAAATTCACCATGAAATCCTATTCGCTTAATTCCACCACCTCTCCATGTACTCATGTCCTCTCTAGATTCAACGAACTACGGATAACTTATGGATTCCGTAGTCCTGTCAAGATATATGGATTTTTTTTTTTATATCCTGCCAGAGCCCCCATTTTGTCAGGATCCCAGCTATGCGAATACTGGACAAGCCTGATACTTGTTAAGATCTAGCTTGATAGCCCATAATAATTTAAATAATGTAATGTGTAGAAGAACCAAGGGTAAGAAAATATGTGGCAGGGCTCCAAGATTAAATTGAAACACCAAAAGAAACTTTACAATACAAACTTGAACAAAACAAACACAAGCAATAATGACTAAATAGCTACACTGGGCAAATAAGATAATAATTCTAAACAATAGACATTCTACCATAAACTCAATCTGACGGATTTAGCCCAGCTAACCTTTTTATTGCTGCTTTCACTCTGATAGGCCTTTAGACAAACTCATACTCTGGGAGGCAGTTCCTTTTTCACTGGGTCTGGCTGCACAGGACACAGCTCCAATCTATGGTATATTCCTATGAATATGGCGGCTCGGTCCAAGTTGCTACAAAATTGAAGCACCCAAAGGACTCATGGACAGTCACACACCACAACCCACCAGGCACACATAGACAGTCCCTTGGCATCTATTCCAAAGCTGGACTTGTCTCTTTACAGAGCTACTTGGTCCCACCTAAATCTCTAGAACTCCCTCTGTTCCTAAATGACATACAGAACTGATTTCACTAGTTAAACACAACAGACTGGATGCCTGCAGCCTCCAGGTCAGCTTCTCTCACACTTACCTTTTCCTGAAAAAATCAAAACCGATCATTTTTTTCTTTTAGAGCATAGCTCCATCTTCAGCAATTTTCCCCACGGCAACCTCAGGGATTTATTTGCTTCTAAAAGCCCCTCAGCTGGGTCAAAAGTTCAACCATAATTTGGAAGCACACACAGGCATGCTAAACCAAACCAAATGTAAACAGACCCCACTTTACCTTAAATTGAACCCAAAGCTCTACGAAAGAGCGCACATCTCCCTGAGGCTAAGTGTTGCCTCAGGGAGAGCGCTGAATTTTTAAAAGATTAAAAATAGAAAAATAAAAAAACAATCCTTAACATGTCCCCCTCATGTGACAATGTCACACGAGATGGGACATGTTAATAAATTTCACTAAAACTTTATTAAAGTTTTTTAAATTCTACATGAAACCTCATCCCGCCGGTGGATGAGGTTTCAATTTTTTTCTGGTTCCCGCTGGGGCTCCTGGCCTGCCCACCAACCTTAAGGTTGGACGGGCAGGTCCTTTAATTGTTTTAATGATCCTGTCAATGGCCTCAATTGGCCATTGACAGGTCGGCAGGTGGACAGCTGATTTTGCTGTGCTCCCACCTTCCTGAAGATTTAAATGGGGTGGGATGCTATCGCGGGTTCCCCCCGATGTCATCCCGTGTCATTTTACGCCTCGGCAAGCGGGCCCCGCCCCCTGCTCGCCGACAGCAAAATTCAGCCCAATATATATTTTAAAACAAATGATAGAAAGTCTTAATTTTCATTTCAGTAGAGTGTTCAGAGCTTGGGAGTCACAATATAAAAAAAAAGTTCAACCCTCGGTAATAATCACTTCAGGTTCCCTGCAGATTGGAAGCTAACAGTTGATAATAGCATTTCTTTGGTAGGCATCAATCAAAATGAGTACTATCAGGAGAGCTGTCATCACTTCAGTGTATCCTCATGGATAGGTCAGCTACTAACATCAAAATAAGTAGGAATCACCCAGTCCCAATTGGTACAGCACCATGGTAACAATACTAGTGCCACTAACATATTTCCACCATGGCACAGTAAACGTCTCATGACTATGTTCCAAGCCAATTAAGTGGTTTTACAGCCAATTAAGTGGTTTATTTTTGGAGTGTAGGAGATACACCAGCCAATTTACACAGCAAATTCCTCCAAATAGCAATGTGATAATGACCAGATCTTTTGTTTTAGTGATATTGATTGAGGTATAAATATTGACCAGCACCATGGGGAGAACTTGAGTGCTCTTCTTTGAAATAATACCATGAGATCTTTTATATCTACCTCCGAAAACAATGTTGCTTGGTTTAATATCTCATCTAAAAAATGGATAGATAGATTCACTTAGCTAAAATTACTATTTGCCCAGGAAATGCCACCCATGAAAGGTCAGTGCCAAAGACAGTATTTGCAAAAATCCAGCCATAAATAGTGGATGATCCATGTCATCCTCCTCCTGAGGTCCACACTATCATAGATGCCGGTCTTCAGTCAATTTCATTCTCTCCACCAGACAGCAAGAAATGGCTGAAGGCATTGGATGCAGCAAAGACAATGGGCCCTGACAACATCCCAGCAGTAGTGCTTAATGTTAGTTTGTTCTGATGTCAGATGGTGAAGTAGGAAACCAGACAACAATCTTTTTTACTTAATACTAGACTTATTTACAGAATGCAACATTATATATGTCTGTCTCCTCCCTAACCAGCACCCTTTGTCTCAGATGTCTTTCTTTATAAACTCTTTTGAGAAAACAAAAATGTCAATAAATCAAATGGGGTGACAGCCCCTGGTGGGGCACTGTGACTAAAACAATAACACATGAAAGGAAACTTACAAAATCAAATCAAAATGTCATTTCTGAGGGTAATGATGCACCCCAGCCCCCACAGTGCCCACTGATCTCAGAAAGCCTCTAGCAAACTGATGGACACCGCATGCTCCCTCTCCAGGGCCACCCGGCTGTAAACACAGCCACGGAAGATAGTGTCTTTCTTTATAGACTCTTTTGAAAAAGAAAGTCAATAAACTAACTAAAAATCAAAGTGGGTGGGGGGGGGGGGGGTTGTGGGTAATGGCCCCTAGTGGGGCACTGTAACTAAAAAAAACTTGAAAGGAAACTTAGAAAATCAAATCAAAACATCATTTCTGGGGGTGATAAAGCACCCCAGCCCCCACAGATCACAGAACACCTCCAGTGTACCAGTGGACACTGTGTGCTCCCTCTGCATGAGCACCCAGCCACAGACGAGGCTGTCTTTCTTTATATGTGCTTAAGATACTTAGTCAATTAATGCCCAGTACCTGTGTATCCTTGAACTTGATAATACAATTAATATTCCATTAAGACTGAAGAATTGTGCTGCAGAACTGGCTACACCCCAAGCCAAGCTGTTCGGCTACAGCCACAACACAAGCATCTACCTTGACAATGTGGAAACTTGCCCAGCTATGTTCTGGCCGCAAAATGCCGGACAAATCTAATCCAGCCAATTACCGACCACCAGTCTACTCTGAAATAGATTCACAGAGTATCTTACAATTAAATACGGACTAGAGAAGCCCTAAAGCAGGGAAAGAGATAGTGAGGGAGATGCCCCATGCAGTTGGGGAGCCTGAAGGAAGGCAAGCCATTATACCAGGAAAACAAAGGATAAGGAATTGCCTGAAGTATGGATGGCAGAAACTTTCTTTCCAGCATTAAAAAGGGACAAAGGGAATTCCCAAACTGATGAGAAGATAGGAAGCAAAATGCATCCCCCGGTCCAAAAAACCACAAGGGAGTGTAGCTGGAGCTGAACCTCCACTTGAGGGCAGTGGTGTTCCAGGAGGCATGGAAGAAGTTAGCAGAGTCCCCTCTCCAAAGCCAAAGGCCCCAGCTAGGAAACCAAAGATTGGTTTAGCTGATAGCTTTCTCACAAATTTAAATGGGGACCAAGAAATTTCCAAATTGGCCCAGTTAGAGTGAGGGTGATGTCTCACTTAGTTGAAAAGCCACCAGGAGGTACAGAGAGAGCTGACCATCCACTAGAGGGCAGTAATGTCCCAAAAGACACAGAGCATACCGGCCAACTGACCAGCATAGGAATCCCAACCAGATTGGACCCCATACTTAGCCACCTTAATGCAGAATCGCAAGGTGACCGGACAGGGTTGCCCCCTGCAGTTAAAATGATCCATAACCCACCAGGGTGCAGCCTTGTAGACCTACTTGGTACAGATGTGGGTGAGACCCTTTCCAGAAGTCCACTTCCTATCATCCGAGCCCAGAAAGGCCGGCTCAGGTTCAGGGGTGGGCTGCCCACCTATTGTCATGCCAACCCAATGCACGTAGCAACTGAAGCTGGAACACCCCAGTTGTACTAGTGTCCGAACCGGACACTAAACCAGAATCCCCTAAAGAGGCCATAGGGCTGAATTTTCTGGCTGGCGGGGGTGATGGAGTGGGAGCGGGCGTGGGTGGGCACGCACACGATCGTCACCCGCGATCGGGTCCGCATCGCCATTTTACGCAGGTGGGCCAATTAAGGCCCGCCCAGCATGAATCGCGGCTTCCGAGGACAACGGGAGTGAGTGGGCGGGCGGTGGCGGGTCTACAATGATCGCCAGGTCCAATGACGGCCCGGTGGCCTGTTTTAAAAAGTTGCAGCAGCCATTCCAAGGCTGCGCATCATGGCCAGTGGAAGGGCTTCCCAGAGCGCTGCTGGTGAGCAGGCCAGGCAGGAAGGTAGGGCAGGGGGGCACTGTGCCCCTCGTTCTTCGGATGATTGCCTTGCTGCCCTCCTCGAGGAGGTGGTAACATGGTGGGAGGTTCTCGCACCCCAGGACAGGAGGAGGAGGACCCCCCACCTGACTAAACGTGCCTGGGAGGAGGTGGCAGAGGTGGTGAGCTCCCGTGACATGGTGCGACACACCTGGGTCCAGTGTTGTAAACGCTTCACTGACCTGTTGCACTCAGGAAGGGTGAGTACTATGTTGGCATTGATCAATTAACCCAGCAGGTCGGCTTTCCCCCCTGGCGCCACCACCTGCTCCCCCCCCCCCCCCCCCCCGCCAACCCCCCCAGTCTGAGTGCAGTGACTGCATTGAATTATTGACGGCATGTGTCCTTTGCTGGGTGGGCCAGCAGATATTGCCCATGCCGAGGTCACCCTGAGGGCGGTGAAGAGATGGGTTCTGCCCCTGCAGCATGTGGTACACTGAGACCCACATTACTGTTTTGGGGGCAACCTGGAGGAGCTGCACCGAGCGCAGTGCTGGAACTCCAGGACATGTCAAGTCAGGGTGATGACATGCTGGGAGGGGAGCTTCAAGGTGGCGTCGGCACCAAACCATCTGCTCTTTGCGCTCCATGTGCTTGCGCCTCCTTGCTATGGAAGGTTAGACCATGTGGTACCTAATGTGATGTAGGCAGCATTTGGCCAAGGGGGTTGGGGGGTCGAGGGGGACAGGAATCTTTGTGTGAGTGTTCGGCAGTAGCAGGGTGAGAAGACACTGGAGCCCTGCAATGTCCCACTCTGGTTGGGGTGGGCCGTCCGCAAAGAGAATCCAGGTACAAGTAGCACTAATCAATGCTCTTCTCTCCTTTTCAGGAGAAGAATGCACATAATGCCGCCGAGTGGGTGAGGACTGGTGGCGGCCTGGCACAGTTGGCGATTCTCAGCCGCTTCGAGCAGGAGGCCCTAGATTTGGAGAGGCACCATGCACCCAGGTCCACTGGTGTCGGTGAGGCTGGGGTGCCATGGGCAGGTATGTTTGCCCAGCAGTGAGGTCAGCATTGTTCTCCCAACAGCCATGACAGTGCTGAATGTTCAGTGACTGAAGTTTGTAACATGGTTTGGCCATTGCTTATGGAAGGACGAGCACATAATGATTCGGGGGACAGGGATGCACATTGAAATTGGCTCCACATTAACTGATGTAATGTCCTTGCTCTTCCTTGCAGCAGCAGGGCTGGGAGGCGGTGCAGCAAAGGCCCCCTCTCACACCTGAGGGCCCTGAAGTCTCACCAGTGTCACACCATCTCTGCCAGGCAGGCACCAGTACAGATACTAGCACCTCGGTGGGAATTAGAACATTGGCTAGTGTCCCAGTGTGAGGCCATTTCACAGTCGCTGGAGGAGCTGGCAGAGACAGAGAATGCTCATGACGCCAGCAGTTGGAGGACTGCAGGAAACCAGGCACATGCTCAGTCGGTGCCTGATGATGTGCCTCTGGAGTCGTCCGTGATGCAGCAAGCGCAGGAAATGCGGCTGGGTGTGCGGGAGCATCTGGGGGAGATTGGCACCAAGTTTCCCAGCTCGGTGCCCATCCATCCACGGTGAGCAGGGAGGTCTGAAGTGACCTCACGTCGGCGCAGCAGCTGCCTGTCGTCTCTGCGGGCACCTCTCAGGGCGCTCCGGATGGGGACGGCAGATCCTCTGTCCGTCTGCCTGTGACCATTGCATTTGGTGAGGCTGCGACGACTGGGGAGATGCCAGCTGTGGAACTGGCAGCTCCCTCCCAGGCGGGTCCAGCACAGGCTCCACGGGCCAGACGACGACTGCCAAGGTCATTAAGGCCAACAATACGGCAGAGTGAGCAGGCTGTCTCAGATGCCACTCCCAGCGAGGGGGCAGCACCAAGATGTAGCACCTGAAAACATAAACATAAACAAAAGGCACCTTAGGCACACCACGGGTTTATCACTGGTGCTTTTGTGTTGGCCCACAATGAGGTCTTTATGAGCCAGTGTGATTTTTAACACCTTTTTCATTTTGTTTCATTAAGTTCCTTCTGTTATAATATTACATTCAGACATGTCACCATGGCTGGGGGTGCCTCTTTTCTTCTGCAGGTGGATGGTTACTAATAATGTTATGAGTGATTTGTGGGACATTCAGCTTTATTAACAAGGACCTTAGTTAATGTTCCTATCCAGGCAGATTTTGCACTCAGGTATCGAGTATGGAGCCTGCAGCCCAGGCTTGTGTTGGAGGTCTGTGTGTGGTGTGCTAGCTAAAGATTTGTTGGATTAAAGCCTCCTGGGTGTCCCAGCCTCCATGGAGTATGCTCGGATAAGCGTCTACCCCCTTAGCATTTCCCTGTGCGTGCTCATCCTCGGACTCACTGCTGGACTCATTGTGTGCCAATGCGTCTACATCTTCATTATCCACAGCATCCCCCCTTTCCAGCGCAAGATTATGGAGAGTGCAGCATGCAACCACTATCAGTGACAAACAATCTGGGGGGTACTGGAGCGCGCCCCCCGAGCGGTCCAGGCATCGGAAGCGCATCTTGAAAAGACCAATGGCTCTCTCCACCACAGCCCTTGTGGAGGCGTGGCTCCTATTGTACCGCTGCACAGCTTCTGTTCTTGGCCAGCAGAGAGGCGTCATGAGCCACCTTCTGAGGGGATAGCCCCTGTCACCCAGCAGCCATCCATCCAGCCGGGCTGGGGCACTTGAAGAGCCCAGGCACCTGGGAGTGTCTGAGGATGTAGGTGTCGTGGGAGCTGCTTGGGTACCTTGCACAGACTTGTAAAATCAGCATCCTGTGATCTGCACGTTCATGGAGTTGAAGCCCTTCCTGTTGATGAAGGCACCGGACTCACCTGCTTGCGCCTTGATGGCCACATGTGTGCAGTCTATAGCACCCTGGACACGGGGGAAGCCAGAAATCGCCACGAAGCCTCTGGCTCACTGTGTCTGGCTTGCCTGGTCCCAACGGTAGTGGATGAAGGCCAATGCACGCCTGAGCAGAGCATCTGTAACCTGCTTGGTACAAGTGTGAACAGCTGATTGGGAGACACCACAAAGATCACCCACCAACCCCTGGAAGGAGCCAGAGGCATAGAAGTTGAGGGCAGCTGTGACCTTTAGAGCCACTGGCTTGGGGTGTCCACCCACACAGTTCGCAGAGATCTGAGGCCCAATCATCTGACAGATATAGTTGACTGCCTCCCCTGACAGACGGAGCTTCCTTCGGCACTGCACCTCAGACATATTGAGGGAGCTGCTTTGCTGCCTGTATACCCTGGCAGCAGGATAGTGGCATCTTCTGTGGTCCCTTCTGTCTTGGACAACCTCTTGGCCCTGTGCCCCTTGTGCCTGCGCCTGTCCTCCCAAAGGTGGCTCTCCTGGAGTCTAAATGTGCACTCCTGGCCTCCTCCCCCTTCTAGCCCTCCCTTCCTCCTCAGAGAAGGTATCTCCAGTGGTGAGTTCAGCCCCCATTCCCAGGCTAAGGGAAGGCTTCCTGAAACCTGCAGGCCCAAAAACGATTCTTCACTGCAGAGTGCTGACCTGAAGGTTGTGAGTCCAGACCAAGCAGCTGGTATGTGTTTTGAAGTATTGCAGATCACACGGGCAAGTATCAGTAACTTTGAAACATCAATACTTGATAGAGCTCGCGACCCCACTGATCCCTCTAATCCCGCCTGTGGATGAGGTTTATACAAATGTGTTCTACCCGCCTGCCTGTTGCGCTTATGCGCCGACGCAAAGATTGCACAATCGATTGGTGCCTCCAGGGCCTTAAGTGGCTGTTAATTAATGGTGGCCGCGCATCAGAGAGCATCGCGCGCCCACCCAATGAAATATCGCAATGGCGCGTAGGACGCTCGCCAGTGTCATTTTACACCCATGCGTGCGGGGCCCACTCAGAATTCTGCCCATAGTCCCTTTAAAATGGCCCGCCCACCATGGAGCGGCGTTTTCCCAGGGAATGCATAAATAATGAGGCGGGTTTGGGACAATGCGGCGTGAAAATCCGCCATTGCATCCGACGGATAAAACATCTTTTTACCCACCCGCTACCGCACTTAGTGCAAATCTGGGAACATTCCGCCCTCAGAGCGAGATACCCAGCATTCCCCTGCAGATAGCCCAGAGCAGCTTGACTATCATTTGCCCCCTGAGAGCTACCACCCTGTAAAACCCCTAGACCCTTTAGAGGACATTTAATCTGAAGTTGAACAGGCAGAACTCAATGGCTTTCCCAACAGAGGGAATCCAGAGCTCTAGCCCCGAATAGACTTCCCCATAAGGACAGGTTTGAATCTCCGGAAGTCACCTAAACCTTCCACATCCCAGAACCGGACACTGTCCTCGCTGATGCACTAATGCAGGTTTAAACCTCAAAAAAAGAAAATGCAGTGTGGAACTGCCATTGACCCTGCTAACTGATGTGCCAGTGAGAATGAGACGATGCAGGTATACTTCTTCACTGCAGATTTGAGCTTACTGTGAGGTCAACTATGATCTTATTAAATGACTGAGCAGGCTCGAGGGGCCGAACGGCCTACTCCTGCTCCTTGTTTGTATGTTCGCCTGTTTTGTTTCCTATTCTTCCTTCATAAGACCACATAAAAAAATGAAATAGAATTGATTTTGTTCTCTGAGGCCGTGAGGACTGTAATGAGGCTAAGACCTCACACTGATTTTCTGGCTCTGCCCACTGCTGGGTTCATTAGGTCCCACCAAAAGTCCCACCACCAGGTCTTTTGCATGGGCCGCCGATATATATGTATATATGCAATATATATCCTCATAGCTAATTTCTGAAATTTAAAAAAACTGGCAAAGACTCTTGTTTTTTCATGGCTGAAGCTATATCTGCCTGGGTCCCTGAACAAAAGAAGTTATTTGGCAGTATCGCAGAAACTTGTGCCTCTTTATCTCTGAAGAGATGCTAATGACCCCTGTGAATTGCAGAGACCAAATTCAAAGGGAATTATGCAAAAGCCATCTGCCTTTCCGAACCAGGCTGGCCAACTGGAGTCTACTAGTCTGCTAGGACAAAGAGCCCTGCAATCTTCCCTTCAATTCTTAATGGCTGGGACACTTAAAAACCTCAGGGACCCAGATGAGGAATGCATATCCTTTATCAAAGGTGGTGTAGAGAGATGGGAGTCATGTGACATGAGCCTCTAGGTGGGAGAATCAATTACACTGTCTTGTTGTACTGCAAAGCAGTTGGCCATCTTTACATCAACCAAGCAGCAGCTCAGAAAAGAGGCTCTGTCCAGCTTTGAATGCCTGGCCCCATCTACATTGTTTCTACTGGAGCTTCTGAACTTCTGTACCATCAGCTACCAGACTAACTCATCTCTATGTGCCTATCTCATCATGTAAGTCATCTCTCCTGGAAAAGTGAATTATCCAGCATCAGTTCTCAATCTGCAACCTCTGTGAAGGAATACACCATTGGACTTTGATTCTGGACTCTGGACTCATGTGGAAAAATAATTATTTTCTCTGTGGTCTTTGTCTTGTAAATCTTTCTTTCTCTATCCCCCTTTTTTATTGTATGAGTGAAAAGGAGGCAATGTTGCCACCCTTCTCCTGCATTTGAGTGTGTGCAAATAAACTAACCCTTTGACTTCATCCTATCATGAGTTTGCCGTGTGGTTACAAATAGGAATTGGGTCACACCGAAACTGAGGGTTTGGGAAATATGCCACAGCTTATAAAGGGGGAAGCAAATCGAGAAAACCTTTCTGTTTACAGTTAGGTGGTGAGAGGAGTAATCAGGGCTACTTAAATTAAACTCCCTCCTGTCCGTAACAGAAGAAATGGAAGGTGTCGTCGACAGAGCTATTAAGTGGCACTTACTCAACAACAACCTGTTCACTGCTCAATTTGGTTTCCACCTGGAACACTCAGCTCTAGATCTCATTACAACCTTGCTCCAAACTTGGACAGAATAACTGAATTTCAAGCTCAGTTTGCAATAAATTCAGGGCTCTTTAGTGTAGCCTTGACAAACGGAGTGCAGCTGAACTAATTGAGTGAAGACTTGGAGTTTGGTGAGAGGGGAGCTTTAAGTATTAATTTTGTTCTCAAATTTTGCTCTTACAATCTAATTGAGTCTGTAATTAACAGTAATGGGAACGTACTGTGTAATCAAGCTAAGTTCTTAGAAGAAGACATGCTTGTTTCCTTTTTCTATCTTTCCCACCCCATAGAAATTGGTTCTAGCTCTACTACAGGGAAAGAGCTGTTTGGTAAGTATCTGGTAAGTGGTTAAGTTCTATTCTATCCCTAAGGTTTAAAATACTACACAAATTGGTGGTAAAGTTAATAAAATATATAAGAAAGCAACATAAGTAAGTGATTAATATAATTAAGTAATTATTTATAATACATTAAGGATGGCAGGACAGGTGATGTGTCAAGGCTGCAGCATGTGGGAGCTCCTGGATAACATTGTGATCCAGGGCAAACACGTCAGCAGTAAGTGTTTGTGGCTTGAAGAACTTCGGCTCAGAGTCATTGAGCTGGAGGCTGAGCTCCAGACGCAGTGACACATCAGGGAGCAGGAAAGTTATCTGGTTGCTTTATACCAGGAGGCAGTTACAATACTTAGGATAGGGTCTTCTGATTTGGTCAGTGACCAGAGACAGGAGGGTGTGACTGCTGGGGGACCCAGAGGGAGGAGTGCAGGAATATGAACCTCTGCAATTGTCCAATAGGTTTGTGGTTCTCTCAGATTGTTTGGATGAGAATTGGGGCTGCAGGGTGGATGAGCTGACTGACCAAGGCACCTTGGTACAGGAAGCCATCCAAGTGGGGGTAGCACAAAGGAATGTAGTGGTAGTAGGGGACAGTATAATAAGGGGGATTGACACTGTTCTCTGTAGCAAAGAGTGAGAGTCCAGACAGCTTTGTTGCCTGCCCAGGGCCAGGATTCGGGACATCTGCTCAGGGCTGGACAGGAACCTGCAGTAGCAAGGCAAAAGTCCACTGGTCATGGTCCATGTAGGTACCAACGACATAGGCAAGATGAGGAAGGAGGCTCTGCATAGTCAGTATGATGAGATAGGTACCAAATTATGATGCAGAACCTCAAAGATAATAATTACTGGATTATTACCTGAGCCATGTACAGAGTGGCATAGGACAAATAAGATCAGAGAAATGAATGCGTGGCTTAAAGACTGGTGTGGGAGAAGTGGGTTCTGGTTCATGTGGCATCGGCACCAGTATTGGGGAACGTGGGATCTGTACCGTTGGGTTGGTCTACACCTGAACCATGCTGGGACTGGTGTCCTCACAAGCTGCCTAACTGGGGAAGTAGAGAGGGTTTTAAGCTGAACAGTGGGGGCAAGGGATCAAATCTGGGAAGATATCTCTACCCTTTGGTTTACCACAAGGCAAGAGAGAAAGGTATTAATATGGGAAATAATAAACAGACTGTGACAGGAAAGGATAGAGTACAATCCTAAGAGTAAATCAGCAGATAAAGCTAGATGTTACAAAAATAAAAGGACAAAACTAAATATTCTGTGTCTAAATGCACATAGCATTCGAAACAAAACAGATGAACTGATGGTGCAAATAGAAAGAAATAAATACGATCTGATAGCCATTACAGAGATATGGCTGCAGGATAACATAGATTGGGACCTGAATATTGAAGGGTATGTGACATTTAGGAAGGACAGGAAGTTAGGAAAACGTGGAGGGGTGGCTCTGTTAATTAATGGTGGTAAGAGAGGGATGACCTATGTTCAGGAAACCAGGACGTAGAAGCAGTTTGGGTTGAGATGAGGAATGATAAAGGCAAGAAGTCACTTGTGGGAGTAGTGTACAGGCCCCTAATTGTAACTACACGGTAGGACTGAGTATAAAAGAAGAGATAATAGGAGCTTGCCAGAAAGGTACAAAAATAATCATGGGGGATTTCAACCTATGTATAAACTGGAAAAATCAGATGGGCAAAGGCAGCATAGATGAGGAGTTCATAGAATGATTTTGGGATAGTTTCTTAGAACAGCACATTCTGGAGCCAACCAGAGAGCAGGCTATACAAGACCTGGTATTGAGCATCGCGATAGGAATAATTGATAACCTCATAGTGAAGGCACCTCTAGGTAGCAGCAATCATATGATTGAATTTTATGTTCATTTTGAGGGAGAAATTAATGCATCCAAAACCAATATTTTAAATTTAAATAAGGGCAATTATGAGGGCATGAAAGCAGAGCTAGCTAAAGTGAACTGGCAAATGAGGTTAAGGGATAGGTCAATAAAGGTTCAATGGTTTGGATTCCTTGTCTAAATTACCAGGAGCCACTGTTTGCAACCAATTTTAAAAAAAACTGTACTTTTTGCTAGTTTTGCCAGACTCTCATCGACAAATGCCATTGGGTGGATCACCTTTTCCACTGCTTTGTTCAACTATCTGAGGTCAATACAGATTCATATTGAGCCATTCAGTTTCGATTCTGGAACCATGCCTGAACATCAACTTGTCGGTTTGGTTACATATGAAATGACTCACTAATGCAGCATTGACTCAATTTCTTGTTTCACCTTCAGTAAAAGTGGGTGTGGAATCCTCCTTGGGGTGAACAAGCACACTGGTTTTTCATCTGGTCTCAATGTGATACAATAGGATGTTTTCAGCGCCCCCAGACCTTTGAATATTTTTGGAATTCTGTCCTGAATTGTGTTGATTTTTTCTGGGCTTCCCAATACATCTACTTTACATTTGAGTTGTGGTTCTGTGCAAGCTTTTCGGCTTAACAGTGAACACCCTTTGTTGTGGTTCACATTCAATGGGCAGGATTTTCCGGTCCTGACAGTAGTGGGTAGGCGGGGCCAGAAAATGCAGAGGAAGCTCCAAAATCTGTTTTACACTGGCATAAAATGGTGTCGTGAGTGCCCACTCCTGACTTTAATGGCGGCACCTATCTCCCGCCGCGCTATGTCGGGAACAACATTTGAATACATTTAAATATCATGGGTGCTCATTATGAAGGCAGCTCGTCAGAATCACTCCCCTGCTCCTGATCAAAAGGCCACGCTGGCGTCTACTTAGACCCGCATCATTCACGATCAGATACAAGTGACGTGCACCAGGCAAACTGCATTTCACTCATGACTTGGAGGTATGCTCGCCTAGCTTTCATCACACTGCGCACGTGGCTGCTTTGACTCTGTGCCAGGCCGCACAGGCAACAGCAGAGGGAACTCCGCTCTACACACCAGACCAGCAGTAAGGTGGCGATGGGGTGGAAAGGGGCTGAAAGGAAAAGGCTTGATTGGGGGGGAGGAGGGAGTGCGTGAAGACACACACACACGGCTGGGTGTGGGGAGGGGTGGGGGAATGTCCTTGGGGTCAGAATGGAAAGACTGTTCAATGCAGAAATGCCACAAATTAGATTGCTGATCGTTGATAGACGGTCCTTGAGCCAGTATAGGGAGGGGGAGCACCAATCTGTCCGGTATCAGCCATGCCCAGCATGGCATGCGCAGGGTCAGGCCACAGCCTCACACATGTCGGTCCAGGTGGTTTTTTGCATAGTACTGGGCTGCAGATCGCACAGTCACAGTCAGGGAAGGCATCTGCAGCCTGTAGATTGGGAACAAATAATTAGGAGCGGGCAGTTGATGGTCTCATGGTGGGGGTGGGGGGTGTCCCTATATGTGGCTGTGCAATAGGCCTCAAGATGGGGAGGGGTTAGGTCTACACGGGACATTGTCACATCAACATCAAAATGTTCAGTGGCTAAGACAAGAAATCCATCACTACGACAATGGGATCAAAGATTAGAGGAGGAGGACTGAAAGTCGCTGGAGGGAGGGTAACCAGAACATTATGCCCCTCCAGGACAATGGGAGAGATTTTCACAGTCACAGGAGGAGGGTCGAAGCTGGTCTGGTCATAGACCTCAGCACCACCATTTTCCAACCTGAAGCTATGTTGAGTTTGAAAAAGAAAGTATAAACAAACTCTGCAGGGGAGGTCTCTCTGGGCTGGGGGGGTGGGGGTGGGGTGGGGGGTGGGGTGGGTTGCGGGGGAAGTTGACTACTGCACTCTTGGGCCGTTTGAAGGGGCAACCAACTGAAATCCATATTCCCTAATGAAGAGGAAGGCACCGCTGAGACATACTGGGAGCATTTCAATGGCAATGGAGGGAATCAGGAGCCTTAACTGTTATAGCGCATTTTTGCGAGACTAATCACAATTCGTCCCATTGATCAATTTCCTTGCAATAACTCATTCGCCCCATTCTTGGGAGATCCCCGTTTGAAGAATGATCCAATAGACAAGGGGGCAACAGGACAAACTGCAGATGCCTATTGTCTACACAACGTCTAAACCTGGCAGCTGGCAGGTTCAGAGCTGGGAAACTCCCCATGCCCCCTAACAAAACTCCCATTCCCTCACTGGATGCTTAGTCTGCTGTGTTTTCCAAAGGAAGCAGTCTCAGAGTGCGCTGCTTCCAGCACCTGCCAGAACCCTTGCAGATACAATTACCTGTTCAAAGCACTCTCACTGCAGTAGGGTCAGCTGGGGGTAGGGGGGGAGGGAGGTGGGGGTGGTGCAGGTGGGGTAGGAATTTGTGCTGCTTTGATCCTGAAGGCTGTAATAACACTGCCAAGAGACTAAGTGGGGATCTAGTGCCTGCGCTGAAAGTAACCCATTGACTCCATAGTCAATCCCCAGTCAGCAACAGGAAGATCACCTTCAGAGACCAATGCCAACTCATGTTTCTGTGCAATGTGCCTGCAGAGAGGAGACTGAGAGAAAGATAGATGGATCTAACGTTGCCTTCATCCTAGCATACAGGCAATACCAAAGGTGGAGAAGATTGGCATGTCGGCACCAGGATCACCAAAGGGAAGAACTTCACCCTGATAAGCAAGAGGTAGCAGGGCCCTTTCCACTCCCAGAAGCTGAGGCTCACCAAACCGCTGAGCATAGGCAGCTCGTAAGACTAAGGTTGTACAGAAAACGCTTATCGTATCTCCAGATGAGTGAAACAGTGTCATCAATGCCTCTGCATGCCTAGGGATTTGGTTGGTCACATCTCCCACAATCTCCAGGGGGAATTGAAACCACAGGGACTGGGAGGACATCCATTATTAGTGGCTCTCAAAGTCACTGCCGCTCTGAACTTCTACGTGAGTGGTTCCTTCCAGAGCTCGACTGGGGACCTTTGCCAGATTTCTCACGCTTCCACTCACAAGCGCATAGAGGAAGTGATCAACACCATATTTATCAAGGTCCATAATAGTGTGCAGTTCTCCCAATGAAGCCAGCCAGGCTTCCAGAGCACTGGGCTTTGCTGCAATTTCAGGATGCAGGGTGCCATCGACTGCACTCATGTGGCTTTAAGAGCTTCCTGGCAACAGCCAATCCAAGACATCAACAGGAAAGTGTTCCACTCTTTCCATGTGCAGCTGGCCTGCAACCACCAGAAACACACATTGTGCAGGTATGTGCCAGGTACCCAGGAAACTGCCACGACTCTTACAGCTTGAGTTAATCACAGATCCTGCGAATCTTTGGGGAACCTCAGCACATCTAGGGTTGGCTACTCGGGGACAAAGGCTATCTGAAAAGACACGGTTGCTGACCCTTGTCCGGTGTCCAGAAACTGCCTCTGAGGAAAGGTAAGACATTGCTCAGCTGCAACATTATCATTGAGAGAACAAACCATTCGCATCCTGAAGATGTATTTCCGATGTTTTGACAGTTCAGGCAGCGCTCTGCAGTACACTCTCCAGAGGGTCTCCTGCATCACCGTGGCTTGCTGCGCCCGACACAACTTGGCGCTCCAAAAGGGGGGATGTCTTGCCAGATGACGAGATGGAGAAGCTGCATGTCTCCCCTGATGGCGATGATGGTGAGGAAGCTAAGGGAGCAGGGGAACAGGCCAGTGAACTGTCCAGGAGAGGCAGGCACACACGTGAAATGCTAATCACCCACTTTACTACCTGCATTGTTATCCCTGTTTCAACTATCCACTTTAATCCGTCAGTGAATAGTTTCACTTTAGCTTCACCATGTACTCATCCTATGAAGGCAGCCTGGGGGGCATGAGGCCTTTCGGAAAGGTGCTCATAACTGCAGAAGGATCTTTCATCAGCACACCTCCAGATGGTGCAGCTTCTTCAAGCATTTCTCTAACATCCCACTCACTATGGCAGCCGACAAGAGGCAGGAGCACCACTGCAATCCTCAATTCAGTTGTTGCAGTATGCCTGCATTTGGACAAGGCACTTCAAGGAGATCAATGCACATTTAGAGACATCGCCTTCTGTGTGAGTTTGATGGTGATAGCTCAAGGCGATATTTGGGCTAAGTCAGCCGATCAAGTAATAGAAGTGTTGATGCCTCTCCCCAGCACTCAGCCCTCAGCATCACAAAAATCCTCAGGATGCAGTCATATGAAACTCTCAGGGAAGGATGCCGGGCTGCAGTTACCCTGAACATTCAATGGGCATCGAACACTTCATGAGCACAATACTCTGATAGCTGCCTGCCAGTCATGGACATGCCGCCATTTGGAATTTCTCATTCTCCCCAATGCCCAGCCCTGGCCTTCCTGATACTGAAAATGCAGACACACCGCGTGGCCCTCAAGGTTACTAATTGTTGATAATAAAGAGCTTACATCAGCTGCATTGCATCCTCGCTCTCAGCCCATTTCAGGGCGACACATTTTCATTCCCTCTGCCTGACACATGAACATGGAAAACAGACACAAAGATGCTATTGTCTGTTCCACATAACCATTGGAGTTATCATCTCAGAGCGCACAGAGGGTTTAGGTTAGGGGACACTAACCGGAACTTGTGGTCTTGCGCTGCATCTTTCCATAATCATGATAGCCTTGTGAGTAGAATGCACACAATTCCAAGGTCACTAACTTTCCAATATCCAGCAGGAAACCGCAGAACAAACGTGTCAGTGAGGTCCAGAGCTCAAAAACATGGAAGTGGGAAGGTGGGAACTCTTACTGGGGACTGTGCAGATTTCCACTCGGAAATTAGAGAATGCCAAATGCAGACAGGAGAACAAATGAGCTCTGAGTTAGGACTGATAGATAGACCACCCTCAGGGCTAACAGAGAGTGCGTGGAGGCCAATGAAAGATGTCCTGTCTCCAAGCACATCTACATTTCATCATGTATACCACATTCCACAATGTGTACCCATCGGGGGCTACAGGAATCTGCACATTATACAATCAAAACTGAACATCACTGGAACCTGCAAAGCATGTCTCATTCTCTTGTAATGCCCAGTCCTGGCCTTCCTAATACTGAAAATGCAGACACACCATGTAGACCTCAAGGTTACTAACTGTTGATAATAAACAGCATACATCAGCTGCATTGTATCCTCGCTCGCAGCCCATTTCAGAGTGACACATTTTCATCCCCTCTGCCTGACATATGAATATGGAAAACAGACAAAAAGATGCCATTGTCTATTCCACATAACCATTGGGATTGGCATCTCAGAGCACACAGTGGGTTTATGTCAGAGATGCCTTGCAGAGCCACACTTTTCCTTGAGGCTGCCTCGTCACTGATGTCGACACTGAGCAGAGAACCGATACTCACGGGTTGCACACAACATCAAGCGGAGGCATGTGATGAGACTTCTGCGAAAAAGGGTGGGGGGGGCCATTGTGTGACACTTGATTGTCCACAAAACAGCTCACCAGACAGAAGAGGCATACACAACAGGGGAAGTGGAATGGGTGCAAATCTATTTACATTAATGGAAATGATGTACATCTTGTGAGCACCCCTACAACCTTTGTGCTCCTAGTACTTCTTGATCTTCCTAGCTCTACCGTTACATCCCCGATATCCACAGCTGAGCTTGAGGCAGCCTGCTTACTGTTATGCCCTGTTGTCTTTGATGATTTTGGGGGGTGTCCTCGGGAGGGCCAAGACCTGGAGGGCCCCGGCCTGCTTTGGGTTTCCTACTGTGGGGCAGTTGCACCCTCCTCAGCCTGTGGAGCTATAGTTGATGGGGCCACAGACAGAGGGGAATGGGATCGGTTGGACATTCCCTGCGTCATCTGGGTGGATGGCCCTGATGTGTCCTGCTGCTGATCCTCATCACTATGGGTGTCTGAGAGCCCCTGACTGACTACTTAAGGAAAAAGGGCACCTGGAGCGAGACTGAAGTGCCCTGTACCTCTCTCACTTAGCTACCCATAGATGCCACCAATGCCTACAGCAATGGAGTGCAACTCCTGGAACACAGCAGGCCCTATGTCCTGGACCAGGGTCTCCATGGTGCCGCCATCATACCAGTATTGACCACAGTACTCAAGCATTTGGCGCTATGACATCAGACTGAACACAGATGGACTCCTCCATTGTCCGTTGTAATCGGTTGACCCTGCCTGATATTCCCGTGTCTTTCTCTGTAGCTCCAACATCTGTGTTACAGCCAAGTCCGGACGCTTGTCATCTGACTCAGACTCAGCAGAATCCTTGCCTCCAGCACTCTGAGTGCTCGTGACCTTGGATGTCTCTACCTTTGCTTGCTGTAGATTAGAATCTGTGCTGCACTTACCAGATTGTAACCCTGAGCCTGCTCTAAAACTAGCTCCCACTGAGGTGTGTGTCTCTGTGCTGTTGGAGGGTACAGTGAACGCTGTGATGGGTCTTCAACTAGTGAATCCTCAGAATCCTCATCCAAATCATGCCGGGGGTAAGAGCTGAGGGGCTGACTCCCATTGCCCCTGCTAAGTTTCATGCTGGTGCCTGTCAAAGAAAGGCGATAATTAGTGAATGGCTGCCTAGTCAACAACATTAGAGTGCACTCACAGTATCGATGGCTGAATGATAACTGGTGCAGGGTCCTGACTTGGTTGAGAGGCACCGGTCTCACCATTGGCACACACGCGGTCCTGGTCCTCTCCAGGTCAGCTCAACAGCACACTCGTCATACAGAGTGAGGGCCTTCAGCTCCGGCGTTCCCCTACTGGTCTGGGATCTCTCCCTTTTGTTGTGGGAGAGCTTGTTCTGCATAAAGACAGATGGAGAGACTGTGTGCACGAAGGATGCCAAGGCAGATGATAAGGATGCCTGCCTTGTGCGGGTGCTGAGTGGACCTGTGTAAGAGCTGAGGATGTGAGCTGCACATGATGTGAGACCAGCTGGAAATGTCAAGGTGTGTGTGTGAGTCAGTGGTGATGTCCCTTGTGCTGGTAGTGTGTGTGATCCCTGTGGACTGTCAGGCTGCAAATGCCTGGTAGGATTGTGAGAGTGTGAGTTGAGAGTGAGGGGAACGTTGACTTACCTTGACAGAATGGATGAGATCATTCATCCTCTTCCTGCACTAGGTGCCTGATCTCTTCTGGACTAAGTTGGCACTGGCCTTGCTGGCCACCTGCTCCCAAGCTACTGTGGTGTTGTTTGTGGACTTCCTTCTCTCATCATGGCAGTAAAGGGCGTCCTGGCATCCCACCATGGCATTCCAAAGCAGCCCCAGCACTCTTTCACCAAACTTGGGGGCACTACTCTTATTCGCTTTGGGGGCAATCTCTCTCTTCCAGCAGCCCTGGGCTCCAGAAGTGAAGGTTGTGTACGGGTGCAGTTTAAATATGGCATCCGGAAAGATTATCCAATTAGGTCATGGCCAGGTGGATGAATCACAGCCCATCCTGCCACAAGATCCAATGCCCTTCCTGCTGATGCATATATAATGAGGTGAGGCATGGACAATCTGGCATGGAAACCCGCCATTACGGCTGGTGGGAAAAGTGCCACTCATGCCACCTGCCACTGCACTTAGACCACAGAGGGGAAAATCCTGCCCAAAGTTTTTGATTTCTCTTCCTTTGTACTGGAGTTCAGCAGTCAACTGCTTTGACCTTCAGTTGAATGCCTCCTGGACCATGGAGCTTATGAATGATGGCTGGAGGAAGTCCTGCTTTAGCCACAGTTCTGTGCCTGAAAGAATTGAAATTCCTGCTCCAGGGTCTAATATGAAATGTGTTTTATGTCTGTTGACCATAATGTCTTTGCTCCAGTCGTTCCCATTTGATCCCGTAATTTCTCTCAAGAATGGCACTTTATTACCTTTTTCATCTTCTACATCTTGAATGCCTTAACTTCTTGAACACTAGATGTTCTTAGTTGGTTCTCCTTTAATTCTTGAGTTAGGAGCTTTTTGCTGCAACATACCTATTTAAAATGTCCCGTCCTCTTGCAGGAATGGCAGGCATTCTTCATGCTGGTGCATCCTTTTCCCACTACAGTGCGAACACTGAAGAATGGCAGTTGCTTCTTTCCCTGTTTTGGATTAGGTATACTGCTACTTCTATGTCTTACAAACTGCGCTGTTTCAGCCATTTTTCTCCACAAGGTTTCTTTGTTGCCTTGAATAAAAATTTGATTTTGCTTTCTAGCTTCTGCCTGCTTTTTTAACAGCACAATCTTCAAAAGAGTCAAATTTTCCCTCAACTGTAGAAAATCTGATAAAGTCTCCTCTAAGATTCCTAAACAATGTGACCCCAAATGAATTTGTTTTTCAGGGCTCCATGTTCATAATTTCCAGCTAATCAATACAAATCATTAATGAAAGAATCTATGCTCCCCCCCTGCTTTTTGGGTGCACCTATTAAACTTCGCCCTCTCTATAATAGTGTTCCTTAACCTCTTCAAATGTCGCCGTGTCTTTGTTTATGTCCTGTCAGACCATTAGGTCATCTGCATTACTGCTTATATGGCATAGCGTAAGGTGCTGACCTGTTCCTTGCTAACCTCCCCTGCTAGTTCCGAAGCTGTTCTGTATCTGATGAACCATTATCACTAGTTCTGCCACTTCTCAGTTTGATCTGGACCATCCACGTAGTTGGAACACTCTGGTAAAAGTAGGATTTTCTCCATTGCTTCCCTTCACTGCAGCCTTTACTGGAGTTCCGGCGGCAATTTTCCCACACTGCCCTTGTCCTGCTGTTGTTTCTTTTGCTGCTTCTTCCAGTTACTGGGCTCTTTACTATTGTTTATTTTATCATTTTCTGCTGTCACCATCTGTTGTCATTGTTGTGGGTCTTCTATGAGTTTGTTCATGACCTTGACTTACAAATATTGTTGGAGGTAAGGCTGTTGGTAAACTTTACCTTTTACTAAACATTATACTCACTATGTAGAGTACAGGCTTAGCATGTGGCTTTACATGGAATTATCTCTCCCCATGCTCTGTTGTCATGTCACTGATTATGTTATTAGGAAATAGAGACAGTTTAAGTAAATTATATTTGTATTTGTGGGTGTTAGGAATGAGTTTCTGCTTTAAAGTTTAAGATTGATTTGTATTTCTGTATTTGTGTGTTAAGAATAGGCTAAATTGAGTTTTAGTTTCACTTTAAAAGGTGCCTGCATTTCTAATGATAGGTTTATGACTGTTGCAGCTAAGTTAAACATACAAGAATGGAGAAACTGGGCTATTATCCAACAACAGGGGTCCAGAGAGGCAGGTCCCTCCTACAGACATACACACACAGAAACTGGAAATCAGCAGTTTTTGAGTTCAGTTTGAAGGCAGCTGCCAAACAGAAGCCACTTAGAAGGGAAAGATAGCCAGTCCCAAGCTAAAATTGGTTGAAAGTAGCTGCCAGAGAGAAACTGAAGCAAAAGGGACAGATAGCAAGTCTCAAGCTAAATAAAATACCCCAAAATCCAGGGCAGTGGAACAGGAGAAAGTTCCAAGTAGACTTTCGAGTCAAAGGAAGGACAGGAACCTGAGAAAGGTCTTGTTAATGAAGTTAAGAATGAAGGTCAGAGAGAAAGGCCCTAAGCTTCAGGTTTAAAGAGACAAATGCTCCAGAAAGCAGGTTTGAAGCAATAACAGCTTACAAGAGGCAAGAGGGTCCAAAGAGACGGCTGAAGATCTGTAACTATCTGCAATGGGCATGTGAAGCAGTAGTGTATTGTTGATGGCTGAGTCAGAGGGAGAGAGACAGTGTGTGGAAGACAGTTTGAATGCATGTGGTGACTCAGGGGAGAGAAACATCGGAAGGAGAGTTCAAAATCCTGGAGATGAACCCATGCGGAAGGTGTCTGAAAGAAAGTGTTGGTTTGGGAGAATATTCCAAAGTGAGTTCTTGGAGATTGGAGATTGGAAACCCTTATGTGAAAGACAGAGTTCACTGAGACCAGTTGGCTCCTGGTGGGACAAGCGCCTGGGGGGAGTTGATGGGAGATCCGTAGGATCTGATTGAGGTGGCATCTGTCACTCGGTTTCAGAGTGTGGTGTGTCTGACCACAGGGTGCCTATTGGTTTACATGGACTGTGTACTTATGGTGAACATTAGAGTGTAAGGTAGCTTTTGTAATTTGTGTTATTCTTACAGATCTGTATAAATCTGTAAAGCTTTACTTGTGGGTGAAGGAGTACTGGCACCAGTACTTGGGTAGAAGGGAGCTGTTCCGGTGGGATGGGCTTCACTTGAACCATGCTGGGACCAGTGTCCTGGCGAATCGAATAACTAGGGCTGTAGAGAGGGCTTTAAACTAAATAGAGTGGGGTAGGGTTTGGGGGAGGGGATATGTAGACTTACAAAGCAAGAGTATATGGCAGCATTGCAGGGCAGCTATTGAGGTAATGATACCCAGAGTGTGACAGGAAGGAACAGAGTGTACAAGCATAAAAAAGCCCAGCAGCAAATAGAGTCAAAGGGGGAATAAGTATGATAGCAAGAAATGATCTTGGATTAGAAGATGTATAATCCATATGGGTGGAGGTAAAAAAATAACAAGGGGAGAAGACATTAGTGGGAGATCCATAGGATCTGATTAAGGTGGCATCTGTCACTCGGTTTCAGAGTGTGGTGTGTCTGACCACAGGGTGCCTATTGGTTTACATGGACTATGTACTTATTGTGAACATTAGAGTGTAAGATAGTTTATAGGCCCCCTAAAAGATCCCATAGGAAACAGTGACCATAACATGGTAGAGTGCGGCATTCAGTTTGTGAGTGAGAAACTTGGATCGGAAACAACGTGCTAAACTTAAATAAGGGCAATTACAAAGGAATAAGGGCCAGAGTTGGCTGGAGTGGACTGGGAAAGGAGTTTAGCAGAAGAGATGGTTGATGAACTATGGCAGACATTTAAGAAAATAGTTTATGACTCACAACAAAGATATATCCCAGTAAGGAAGAAGGATTCTAAGAAGGGGATAAACCAACAAAGTTAAGGATAGTCTCAAATTGAAAGAAAAGCAAACAATTTGGCAAAGATTAGTGGTAAGCCAGAAGATTGGAAAAGTTTTAAAAACCAACAAAAGATGACCAAAAAAAAAGAGGGAGAAAATAAACTTTATTCTTGGAAGATCATTACCAGTGCATCCACCATCTTTGTAGCTACTTCCTTTAATATCTTAATGGACTTGATGGGTTGCATCCTAGGATATTAAAGGAAGTAGCTACAAAGATGGTGGATGGACTGGTAGTGATCTTCCAAGAATCCTTAGATTCTGGAAAAGTCCCAGAGGATTAGAAAGCTGCTAATGTAACACCCTTATTCAAAAAGGGAGGGAGACAAAAAACAGTTAACTATAGGCCAGTTAGCTTAACATCTGTCATTGGGAAAATGTTAGAGTCTATTATAAAGGATTTAATAGCAGAGCATTTAGAAATACATAATACATAAGCAGAGTCAGCATGGCTTCATGAAGGGGAAATCATGCCTGACAAATTTATTAGAATTCCTTGAGGAGGTAACAAGCAGGATAGATAAAGGGAAACCAGTAGATGTAATATATTTGGATTTCCAAAAGGTACCACACATAAGGTTACTTAATAAGATAAGAGCCCATGGTATTGGGGGTAGAGGATTGGCTATCCAATAGAAGATTAGTTAGGATAAGGGGGGCATTTTCAGTATGTCAACCTGTAACTAGTGATGTACCACAGGGATCAGTGCTGAGGCTACAATTATTTACAATATATAGTAACAACTTGGATGAGGGAAGTGAATGTATTATCGCCAAGTTCGCAGATGACACAAAAATAGATGGGAAGGCAAGTGGTGAGGATGACACTAAACAGTCTACATAGGGATATAGACAGGTTAAATAAGTGGGAAAAAACTTGGCAGATGGAATATAAGGTGGGAAAATGTGAGGTTATGCATTTTGGCAGGAAGAATAGAGGAGCTGAATATTATTTAAATGGAGAAAGGCTGCAGTAGCCTGCAGCACAGAAGGATTTGGGGGTCCTTGTGCGTGAATCCCAAAAAGCTAACATACAAGTTCAGCTGGTAATAGGGAAGGCAAATGGCATGTTGGCCTTTATTTCAATGGGAATGGAGTATAAAAATAGGGATGTTTTGCTAAAACCATACAAGGCACTAGTTAGACCACACCCAGAATACTGCGAACAGTTTTGGTCCCCTTATCTAAAGAAAGATATACTGGCATTGGAGGCAGTCCAGAGAAGGTTCATTAGGTTGATCTTGGGTATGGAGGGATTTTCTTATGAGGAGAGGTTGAGTAGGTTGGGCCTGTACTCATTGGAGTTTAGAAGAATGAGAGGTGACCTTATTAAAACATATAAGATTCTTAGGGGACTTGACAGGGTAGATGCTGAGGAGTTGTTTCCCCTTATGTGAGAGTCTAGGACCAGAAGGTATAATCTCAGAGTAAGAGGTCACCCATTTAAGACAGAGATGAGGAGGAATTTCTTCTCTCAGAGGATAGTGAATCTATGGAATTCTTTACCTCAGAAAGCTGTAGAGGTTGGGTCGTTAAGTATATTCAAGGCTGAGATAGACAATTTTTAATCAGTAAGGGAATCAAGGGTTATGGGGAAAAGGCAGGAAAGTGAAATTGAGCTATATCAGATCAGCCATGGTCTCCTTGATTGGTGGAGCAGACTCGATGGGCCGAATGGCCTACTTCAGCTCCTCTGTCTTAAGGTCTTATGGTACTATAGTTCATCTTTTTTTGTTTAATAAATGTTTTTTTCTTTTGCTAAAATTTCATCAGCTGACTCCCGTGCCTCTGTTCAGTAGCTACTCTCCATGTAGCTAAACAAACAATTAAAAATTAGGATCTATCAAGCTGGGTTCTACTCTGGGATCAGGCTTGTCCAGGGGTAACCTCAGCTGGGGATCATAACAATGAAGACTATGTATTTATATATTTAACATTAACCCTTTATACTACATAGAGGAAGGCTAAATTTCAACATCTGAAGCCAGGAGGGAAAAGAGGGCTGGAGATTGGAGATAACACAAGGGCCTGGGATTCAGAAAGTATCCGGACCTTATATTGGAAAGAGATTGGACTGAATGATCAAGAAGTGATGGCCCAAGAGATTGGGTCTGTTTGCGTGGGGGCTGATCCATGAAGGTTTGGTGTCTCAGTGGGAAGGTAATGTGTGTTTAGCAAAAGCAAATATGGGGACTACATTGTAGCCAAGTGTGAAGCATTGGAGAATAAATAATAAAACTAGGTCAGCACATCATATGGAGAAAGGAAGCCAGGTATGAAGCTGGAAGTGCAGGATGTGATCACATGCTCTTATAATTACAATACTGAAATGAGCAAAGCTAGAATATTGAGGCTGGGCTTCACAAAGATGGAGGGAATGGAGTTGAACCTGCAGACCCTGACAAATTTGAGAAAAAATACAGTAAAGAAACAGGAAGGAGGGGAGAGTAGCCTTCCTCTATGTAGTATAAAGGGTTAATGTTCAATATGTAAATACATAGTCTTCATTGTTATGATCCCCAGCTGAGGTTACCCCTGGACAAGCCTGATCCCAGAGTAGAACCCAGCTTGATAGATCCTAATTTTTAATTGTTTGTTTAGCTACGTGGAGAGTAGCTACTGAACAGAGGCACGGGAGTTCTTGGTAAAGAATTAATAAGGGATCAATCCACTAAGAACTGAATGAAGGTTATCAAAACTGATTTCATCCAGGGCCTTTACAGCCAGCAGGCAAAGGGGACATTTATTACACTTTACTTGATTACATTTGAACCCAAGTCCTAAGAAATAAGCTCATTTTAGCCCATTCTACCACACTGTCTCTCTTAGAAGTTTATAATCATCATATGAACTCTGAATTAAGATTAATGCCTACATTACTCTGGTAGATTAATTGGTACAACATGCACAGTCAAAACAACGGACTGGTCTTTTGTAATGTCATATTTTAAAATATTACAGAGTTCCAGCTATGTCAGAGCATTTTGACAATATTAGAAATAGGAGCAAGAGTAGGCTTTACAGCTCCTCAAGCTTGCTCTGCAATTCAAAAAAATCATGACTGAATTTCTACATCAACTTCAGCTTTCCACCTTGTCCCTATATCCCTTGATTGCCTGGATGCCCCAAAATCTATTTATCTCATTCTTGAATATACTCAACAAATGACCATCCACAGATTTCCAGAGATTCTCTGAGTGAAGAAATTTCTCCTCGACTCGCCCTAAATGCCCAACTCCTTATCCAGACCCCTAGTTCCAGAGACTCCAGTCAGGGAAAACAGCCTATCAGCATCTATCCAGTCAAGCCATAACAGAATTTTATGTTTCAATAGGAACACCTCTCATTGTCCTAATCCCCTGTGAATATAGACCCATTCTATTCAATCTTTAAGGCTGCCCTCTCCTCCCAGGAATTAACCTAATGGACCTTTGTTGCAACTCCTCTATGGTAAAAATATCCTTCTTTAGATCAGGGGACCACGGACAGAATATTGCGCTCATCGGGCGGGCATGCACCCGACCCGAATGAGCATAAAATGATGCGCGATGACATCGGGCGAGCATCCCGACGTCATCAGGCACTCGTGCGATATTTCAGTCGGTGGGCACGCACAGGAGTCGGCAGCATGCCCGCCAACAATTAAGCGGCCTATTAAGGCTTTTAACCAACTAATTGTTTGGAATTTTTCACTGCCCGAGCAAAACTGTTTGGTTGGTGGGCGGGCGAAAAGGCCAAGCGGCCTTTGCATTTTTAGCGAAACCTCATTAACGGGCGGGGTGAGGTTTCAACCAGTGATTTAAAAGAAAATTTTTTGCACTCGCATTTTACATGACCCTGCTCATGTGACAGAGGCACATGAGGGGACATGTTTTCATTATTTTAAAATTCTTTATTTATATTGATAAAATTCTTTGCCTCAGGGAGCTTTTACTGTGCGCATCCCCGGGCATGCGCACACTTCTGCGTTTGTGCTCCTCCTGGCAGCGCTGAAAACCGCAGTACACATTTCAAGAAATCCAAGTCGGGGCCCAGTCACGGGTAGTGGTCAGCTTTGTGGCTGCTCCCAGGCCCACCTGCCGTGCCTGTCTGATAATGGCAAAATTCTGCCCCATACATATTACTCAAGGTGTGGTCCCACCAAAGCCCAATTGCAGAAAGAATTTCTTACTCTTATACTGCAACCTGCTTGCAATAAAAGCCATCATTTGACTTCCTAATTGACTGCTGTAACAGCATGTTAAATTTTTGAGATTTGTGTACAATTCAACCAAATCCCTCCAAATCCCAACATGAAATGAAACCACCAGCTCTCAAAGGAAAGCAAAGTCAGATACTTGACAATAAAGACTTTAAAAGCATTGTGTGGTGTTCGTCTTTGGGTTTGAGGAAGAAAATTGCTCCCAAAATGGCTACAGGTTTTTCTAATGTCAGTGAAATACCCTCCCACAACCTCCGTAAGAGAAGCAGAAGGTGTGAGGTAGTCAAATTTGATTACATTGAATTCATTCCAGGTCTTTCAGCATAAGCATTTCACAGGCAATGAAATACTTCTGAAATGTAGTCACTGCTATAATGTAGAGACATATTGCAATTTGCTAAATGATTCATAAAATCATCAGTACCTATTCTGTTTATAACATTTTTGAATGTTATCAATCACACTAAACATTGAAATATGTAATAAACAAGGCTGACTTTCAACTGAAGTAATTTGATACAAAAGAACAAGAGGTAGAAGATTCATTACAACATCAGGGATTCATGATGAAACCTTTCAGTTATTTTTCAAATGTGCATTGTAACTGATGTTAAAATGAAGTACAATATTTAATGAGATGAGTGACTCATCCCTAGGCAGTCTCTAAATAAAATAAATTGAAATGAAGCTCAGGGATATGTATTTTGTCTATGTGGAAAATACAAAGAAAGATGGATGAATATGAGAAAAATAAGACAGAGGAAAAGTAAGAGAAAGAAAATGGCAATAAAAAAGGAGAAAGGAGACAGAAGTATGTTACAATGTAAAAGTTTATACTCTGGTAAAATTATTTGATTTGCGCAGTGATCTGACACTGCTGTCAGTCCAATTTATACAGAAGATTAAAACACAAAATAACTTTGATCCTCTCATGAGTCCCCAGGAAGCCTTCAACACCAATACGATGTCTTGATGTCATCATTCAGCATGCTTGCTGCACACACACACAATTACATTAAAAGCTCTGGGGTCTGCCAGACTGTAAATACCATAAAACCTGGAGATAGATGGGAAGTCCTGAAGTACTTATTCATTTACTTCTGCATACCAAATAAATTCAAGTCGACCCATAACACACAAACTGTACTTTGTCTATTGGAAGGGCTGATCACAATGGGATGAATGCATTGAGTGCATTGTGATTTGTCATGGAAAATGACTTAAAAAACATTCTGCAAATACTGAGCAGCATAGTCATAATTCCCTGCTCACATTCACTCCCACAGATCAATTCCTCCAATCTGCACCATAGCCCCTTCACTCTGTCTAACTCCCACACCTATAAATACCACACTCCAGGCGGAGCAAAATGTAAAACAGTTTTATAACAGTAGAAAGTCTGATTACACAGCACTGCAAAAGAAACCTGAGGGATTTATAAACACTCTGACAGGTCAGAAGTGTCACATTTTAGAGTTTTAACCATTTTTTCATGGAAAAGATCCTGATATGATTTAGATAAATAATGTCACCTTTAAATTAAATCCAGATGTCAGGATTTTAAAATTACCATTAGCCAGTAGGTGTGGAAGGAGGAGGGCAATATGCATTGGATTCTTCAAGGGCTTTAACTGGCAGGTGCTAAAAGGCTGTTTCTCCTGGCTGGAACATCTACAACCAGAGGTCATAGTCTCAGAATAAGTGGAGAGATAAGGAGACATTTCAAGGCTCTTTGGAATTCTCTATCCAAATGTCTGTGGATGAGCGGAATCATTCCAGGTTTGCACAAAGTGTGGTAGCGGGCGGGAAAAGGGACATTTTACCCGCCGGTTGCAATGGCGGCTTTTCGCAACATATCGTCCCATTTCCAGCATGTCTCGCCTCATTAATAATTCATTCACAGGGACCACCCTGGATCGCTGGTGGGCGGGCTTGGATTATCCCACCACGCCGTGACCTCAGAGCTTCCTCGCTCCGGACACCATATTTAAACGCACCAGAGTGCATGCTTACTTCATGTCTACACACCAGGACTGATCCAGGTGACAGATGGCCCTGAAAGCAAAAAAAAAAATGTCAGTCCCCAAATTTAGTGAGGCCTCTCTGGGGCGCCTGCTGGACGCAGTGGAAGGCCGTCTCCGTGTCCTCTAATGCTGCTCTGGCCACAGGAAGTTCACCAGAGTCACCACTCGGGCCCGCGGGATATTGGCAGCAGTGGTCAATGCCACTGGAGCACAGAGGAGGTCAGCTATCCAATGCAGGAAGAAGCTGAATGCTTTCATCCGTTCCGCCAGGGCAAGTCAACCACCTCACCACTCTCAACTCTCACACTCGTAAACCTATCACACATTCACAGGGATCTCACTCCTCAAGGGGCAACACCTCTAACTCTCACACACGCCCTCACATCCCCATCAGGGTCATATCTTCTGGAGCTCACGTTCTCACTCTGTCCATGTCTCCACTCACCACACAAACATTCCATACAGTGCCATGCATCCTGCTCACACTCTCTCCATCTGTTTTCATGCGGGAGAAGCTGGCTCACAGAAGCAGGGAGAGGTCCCAGGCTGGAGGGTGGAGTGGCTCATATTAAACCCCTCACTCACTTTGAGGAGCGTGCCATCGCGCTGACTGGTGCGGATGTGGACCGTGCCTGCGGTGGGGGTGAGGTCAGCGGCAAGCGCCCATGTGAGGATCCTGCACTTCATCACCGCTCTATCAACACAACTGCGAGTGCTCTATCTCCTGCTTTTAACTCCACTGCCATGTACTAATTATCTCTATTCTGGTTCACAGGGAGCTCTGCCAAGCGACCGATGCTCTCAACAGCCAATCCCTCAGCACCATCCACGTCCTCACCTCCAGGCAAGAGGACAAGGGGACACCTCCTCCATTGAGGAGTGGGAAATAAGCATCCTGGAAGACCTGTCACAGCACTTACCCACACCCTCCACCAGTGCAGAGACACATATCGCAGTGATACCTAGATCAAGAGGAGGAAAAGGTTCACAATCTAGTGGTCACCGCAGGGACACATGTCCGCAGCAGGATGAGACAGGCTCAGCCGAGCTCCTTGGCACTCAGAGGACTGCTGGGGCAGAGGCATCTGTGAGGTCCGGATCAGATGACGAGCTTCTGGATTTGGCCTTCCAGCTCATTGTAGAGAGTCAGCAGAAGGTGAGGGAGAATCACGCAGAGCTGTTGGAAGCTCTCAAAAGGGTTGCATGTGAGTCAGAGGAGTGCATTTACCTGCTCTCTGATGAAGCAGTGCCCACAAAAGCGCGTGAGGAGGTCTCCTTGGGAAGGATGGTGGATGCCATGGAGATCCTGGTCTCGCAGAATGCAGAGGTGCACGCAGAGCTGCACTCCATCATCATGGGTGAGTTCCTGCAATGGCAATTCAAGAGGGAAGCAGGGTACCTTGACATCCCTCCAGGTGCCCCTTCCTCTCAAGGAGTCGGACTAGGGCCCTCGGGCACCTGAAGGGAGAAGGAGCGGCAGCTGGGCACCCCTGGGTCATCCACTCAGGAATCTCAGAGGCTGTCCTCTCCCTCCGAGTCCCCTTTGCCTGTGATCCTCTCAACGTTGTCCTCTGTCACTGAGAGGAAGCAGCTGGTCCACAGCACAGCCAAAGCAAACCAGGGCTCTCAAGGCCTTGGCTCTCCAGAGGATGCATGCCGAAGTGATCAGAGGCAACAGAGCCAAACATTGCACAGGCTGTCTCCGTCCCTGCTGCAGATGTCAGGGCAGCACCTAGAAAAGTGGTAGGCCTAGAAAAGTTAAGAAATTCTGATCACACATGGCTGCATGGATGAACACTTTTTGTCACTTTATAATCTGAAAATATATTTAGTTTCACTGAATAGTGTGTAATGATGTCTTTCAGCTTCATTGACAGGCTTCGCAAGTCCTCCCACTGTATCGTCTCCTGGACCCCAAATAGCAGTTCAGCTGCACGCAGATGGCCCATGAGTGATTCTGGAGGGAGAAGAGTGTGTGTGTCAGGGCCTCTCGGAACCTCGTGCAAGCACTGTCCCACGCACGTGGATCCTTCCCCCATCACACTCATCTCACTGTCCTGAGGATTTTCAATGCTAACTGCTGGGGTTCTCTCTCAGTTGTCCATCTGAGCTGACCTGCATCTCCGCCCACCCACTGATGGTGCTTCCATGCAGCACCTGTGCCCGTCCAACATGTGGCTCCGCTCACTTTCAATTTGAGAAAAATGGTAGTCATCACGTTTCTGACCAGCTTCCCTGTCCTTTCCCCTGCCCCACTCAGTCACGCCCTTTTCCACCATCACTGTTCACACCGCCCCCCCACCCCCGGCATTACCTTTCACCTCCCCACTATCATCTACCAACCTTAACCCTTTTATTTCAGGATATCCAGGTGAACGTGCATGTCCCTGCCTTCCTGAGAATCCCACACCCATCCACATTGACCTCCTCAACTTCCTCCTTCCCAAGGGTGCATGTCTGCCTCCAAGTCCCCACCAACCACCCTTGCCATCCTTTCTACCACTACCATCGTACTGTCACCCCTTCCTTCACCCTTCCTCCCTCCCCCACCCTTACTCCTTCCTCCTCCAGACTCCTTCTCCCCTCTGAACTCCTTCCCCACTCTGAACCCCTTCCCCTCTCCAAACTCCTTCCCTTACATCTTTCTCCCACTTACACCTATCTCCCCATTTGCTGCATTCTCCTCTCTTATGGCCTACTTCCCCAGACTCCCTCCTCCCCTGTACTCCATCCTTCCCCATACTCCTTCTACCCTCCCACCTCACGACCCCTGGCACCTTCGTTCCCAACCCCCACCACCTCACCCCACCCTGACACCTTCGTCCCCCCCATCCCAACCTCACCTCCCCCAACACATTCGATTCCCCCTCCCAAACTCACCTTCCCCGGTACAGCTTCCACTCCCCTGCCTCGCCCATCACCTGTAGCAGCCCATGGCCAAGACGGCCACAGCCTCAGTTATTGTCTATGTTGAAGATTGAGTTTTGTATATTTTTGAGTAACAAGGGAATCAAGGGATATTGAGGTTAGGTGGGAGAATGGAGTTGATGTAAATGTTCAACCACAATCTTTTGAATAGCAGGGCTGGGGCAATTAGGCTGTATGGATTCTTCATGGCCCTATTGCTTATGTTCTAGTGTGCTTATGTGCTGCTCATATTGCACTTTAAACGGAGACAAAAAGACCTGATTGTCCCTTAGCCCATTGGAGATTTCCTTTGTGATTCCATCAATCCACAACTACATGTTCCTTCCTGGATTAATTTCTGCTTCAGTTGAGTCAGCATCACCGACTAGCATCTGTTTTCTGCCAATTTTTTTTTTATATGAATGTAGTTAACGATGGCCAGATAATCTACTTTTGTAATTTTGATTGAGGGACATTTTGGCCAGGACATCAAGGATAACTTCCCTGCTCTTCTTCGAACATTGTCGTGGGATTTCCTACGTGGGATTTCATTGCAGGGGAGGCAATGGCATAGTGGTATTGTCACTGGACTAATATTCCAGAGACCCAGGGTAATGCCCAGGGGACCTAGGCCCAAATCCCACCACGGCAGATGCTGGAATTTTAATTCAATAAAAATCTTGAATTAAAAGTCTAATGATGATCATGAAACTATTGTCGATTGTTGTAAAAACCCATCTCGTTCACTAATGTCCTTTAGGGAAGGAAATCTGCCATCCTTACCTGGTCTAGCCTACGTGTGACTCCAGACCCACAGCAATGTGGTTGACTTTTAAATGGTCTCTGAACAAGGGCAGTTAGGGATGCGCAATAAATGCTGGCCTAGCCAGCGATGCCAACATCCCATGAATGAATTTTTTAAAATCCACCTGAACAGGTAGATAGAAATTGCACTTTAACATTTCATCTGATAGAAGGTGCTTCCAACAGTGCAGCACTCTGTCCATATTGCACTGAAGCATCAGCCTTGATTTTTATGCGCTCAAGCTGTCTGGAGGGTGACGTCAACCCAGTACCTTGTTGTTCAGAGATGAGAGTTCTACCAACTGAGCCACAGTTGACACACTCTCTTGAAAAATATTATAGCAACTCATAGCAGGACCTCGAGGAGGACAGGCCAATTTTCACAGGCCCCAAAGATAGTAATCCCCAGATTACACCTGGTACCACATGCAAGTGAGTGCAGAAATAGGGGAATAAAGCTGATGAATGTATGACTGGAGAGATGGAGCAGGAGGGAGGGGTTTACATTTTTGGGACATTGGGATCAGTTCTGGGGGAGATGGGTCCTGTACAGGTTGGATGGGTTGCACAGAGGCGGGATCAATTTCCTTGTGGGGCGTTTTGCTAGTGCAATTGAGGGGGCTTTAAGCTAACTTAGCAGGGGTGTGGGAACCAGGTCCTAATACTAGGAAGATGCCAAGTTGCAAAGAAAATTGGCAGCAAGTACTATAGTAGGAAATATTACAATATTAGGTTGGTTCAGTGTAAGAGGGAAAGTAATAAAGCCTAAATTAGGGCATAGTGTATGTATGTGAATGTGCAGAGTATGGGAAATAAGATTGGTGATGTATAGACGCAGACAGCCATGTGGAAATATGAAGTGGTGGTGATAACAAAGACCTGACTCAAAGAAGGGCAGGACTGGGTATTAAATATTCCTGCATACAAAGCATTCAGGAAAGATAGGAAAGGAGGAATGCGCAGCATTGCTTAAGGAGAGCATTGCAGTGCTGGAGAGAAGGGATGCCCCAGAGGGGTCAAAGACAGAATCTATTTGGCTAGAGCCAAATATTTATTTATTTTGATGTAGTCTATAGGCTACCAACTAGTGGGAAAGATATAGAGGAATAAATCTGTAAGGAAATTGCAGAGAGGTGCAAAAATTATAGACCAGCTATAATGGGGGCCTTTAATTATCCAAATATAGGCTGGGATGGTTCTAGTGTAAGGAGTAGAGAGGGACAAAAGTTCCTAAAGTATCTTCAGGAGAATTTTCTAAAGCAGTATATTTCCAGTCCAACAAGAAAGGAGACATTGCTGGACCTGGTCCTTGGGACTGAGGTGGGCCAAGTGGATCAAATGTCAGTAGGGAAACATTTAGTGGACAGTTATCATTGCATCATAAGGTTTAAATTGGCTATGGAAGAGAAAAAGGAAAAACCCAGACTAAGAATAATTAACTGGAGGAAAGTCACCTTCAATGGGGTAAGAATGGATCTGGCCTCAGTGAATTAGAATCAAAGATTAGCAGCCAAAACTCTAAACGAACAATGGGCTGCCTTTAAAGAAAATACAGTTCAGGTACAGTCAAGATATATTCCCATGAAGGGGAAAGGTAGGGCAAACAAATCCAGGGGGAGAATTTTCCCCATGTACAGTGGGCCGAGTGGGAGTGGGCGCGGGCGGGCGCAGATCCGATTGCTGCCCGCTATTGGGTCCATGCCGCCATTTTACCCAGGCGGGCCAATTAAGGTCCACACAGCGTATTTCTCGACTCCTGAGGATAGCGGGAGTGGGCAGGCAGCAGCGGGAGTGCATTGACCACCAGATCCAGTGGTGACCCGGCGGCCTGTTTAAACATTGCGCTGGCAGCCTTTGCAAGGTTGCTCACATTGGCAAGTAGAAGGGCTCATCAGAGGGCTTCTGGTGAGTAGGCCAGTCCGGAGGGTAGGGCAACGGCGGAAGCCAGGCTGGAGGGTAGGGCAGCAGGGCAGTGTGCCCCTCGTTTTTCAGATGAGTGCCTAGCTGCCCTCCTGGAGGAGGTGGCAGCACAGCGGGGGGTCCTTCTTCTGAGGGCCGGGAGGCAGAGGCCCCCTCACCTGACCAAACGTGCACGGGAGGAGGTGGCCGAGGCAGTGAACTCCCATGATGTGGTGCGACGCACGTGGGTCCAGTGCCGCAAGAGATTCAACGACCTCCTGCGCTCAGGAAGACTGAGTACCATGTTGGCAGAGGTTACTTAATGCAGCCGTCAGCCTTTGCCCCTAAGGCGCACCACACCCACCCACCCAACAACTCTGAGTGCAGTTACAGCAGTGAATCCTTCACGGCATGTTTCCCTCGCTGGGTGGGTCAGCAGATATTGCCCATGCCTAGTTCACCCTGAGAGAGTTGTGCTGAGATGGGTTCTGCACCCGCAGCATGTGTGACACTGACACCCAGAGTATAGATTCGGGGGCAAACTCAAGAATCTACAACTAGGCAGAGTGCTGGAACTGCGAAGCGTGTCAAAGTCAGGGTGTTAACATGCTGGGAGGGAGCTTCCAGGTGGTGGGGCACCAATCCATCTGCTGGTCTTTGCGCTCCACATTCTTGTGCCTCCTTGCTTTGCAAGGTTAGGCCGTGTGGTGCCAAATGTGAAGGAGGCAGCATGTGGGCAAGTGGAGGGTCAGCCCTGGCTTGTTTGGATGAGTGTACGGCAGCTGCGGGGTGACGAAGAACTGGAGTCCTGCAATGTCCCACTCTGGCTGGGTTGGCAGGGATGTGATGGGAATCCAGGTACACGCTAGACCAATCAACGCTCTTCTCTCCTTTTCAGGAGAAGACTGCACACAATTCTGCCGAGCAGATGCAGACTGGCAGAGCCAAGGCCAGTTGGCCATCGTGGCTCCATTCGAGCAGCAGGCCATGGATCTGGAGAGGCGCCATGAGCCCAGGTTCACCGGTGGTGGTGAGGCTGGGATGCCACTGGGAGGTATGTTTGCCCAGCACTGAGGTCACTATATGTGTCCCAGCAGCCATGGCACTGCTGAATGTTCAGTGATGGAAGTTTGCAACATGGATTGGCCATTTATTATGGAAGGATGAGCGCATAATGATCTGGGGGACAGGCATGCACATTGACATTGTTTCCACTTTAACTAATCAAATGTCCTTGTTCTTCCTTTCAGCATCACCAGAGCAGGGCCAGGAGGAGGAGGCAGAGGGGCCACCTCTCACATCTGAGGGCTCTGAACATTTCAACCCACCAGTGTCACACCATTTCTGCCAGGCAGGCACCAGCGCAGATACTAGCACCTCGGGGGGAATTAGATTATCAGCTAGTGTCCCAGGGCACAGCAGTGAGGGCACTTCACACTCACTTGAGGTGCGGGCGGAGACAGAGAGTGCTCATGGCACCAGCAGTCGGAGAACTGCAGGGGACGAGGTACATGCTCGGTCAGTGGCTGATGATGTGCCTCTGGAGTCATCCGTCAGGCAGCAAATGCTAGGAGTGCAGCAGGGTATGCGATAGGATCTGGGGGAGGCAATGCATGGCATGGTGCCCATGCTGGAGGAGTCCACGCGGAGCATCACTGATGCAATGAGCCTCATGGCCGGGCGCCATGCTTCCTCCATGGAGAGAGTAGCAACTCTCGTGGAGAGGCACCTCCAGAAGACCAATCAGGACCTCCTGGGGTTGTGCTTGGACCTGCAAGCCCTCACAGCGGCATTGCCCTCAGCTGGTCAGTGCCAGTGTGGGAGATGGTTTGGGCACTCCTAGCCCTCTGCCAGTGGTCGTGGCATCTGATGAGGCTGCGGCAACTGGGGAGATGCCAACTGTGGAACTGGCTGCACCTTCTCAGGCTCCACACACCTGAGAACGGCCACCAAGGTCATCGAGGCCAACAAGACAATGCAGTGAGCAGGCTGTCTCAGATGCCAGTGCCAGCGAGTGGGGAGCACCTAGACGTAGTACCCGTAAGTGTAAATTTTAGGCACCTTAGGCACACCACGGGTTTCTCACTGGTGCTTTTATGTTGCCCCGCTTTTAATTCATGACCACCTGGTGTGATGTGCAACGCCATTTTTTTTTCTGGAACTTCATTTTGTTATATCATTAAATTTGGACATGTAAGCATGGCTCAGGGTGATTCCTTACTTCTGTATTTGTACGGGAACCCATGATGTTATGAGTGAGTTGATGGATATTGAGCTTTATTGGCAAAGCCCTTAGTTAATGTTCCTGTTCAGGCAGATTTAGCACTCAGGTATCGAGTATGGAACCTGCAGCCCTGGCATGTGTTGGAGGTCCATCTGTGGTGGACTAGTCGAAGGCTCATTGGATTAAAGCCTCCCGGGTGTCCCTGCCTCCCTGGAGTATTCCAGGGTCAGCATCTACCCTCTCAGCGTTCTCCTGTGCACGCCCATCCTCGGACTCACTGCTGGAATCATCGTGTGCAGCTGGAGCAACTGCGTCTACATCTTCTTCGTCCACTGCGTCACCCCTTTCCAGTGCAAGACTGTGGAAAGCGCAGCATCTAACCACTATCAGCAACACACAATCTGGGGGATATTGGAGTGTGCCCCCTAAATAGTCCAGGCATCGGAAGTGCATCTTGAGAAGACCAATGGTTCTCTCTATCACGGCCCTTGTGAAGGCGTGGCTCCTATTGTGCCACCGCTCAGCCTCTGTTCTTGGATGGCGGAGAGGCGTCATGAGCCACCTTTTGAGGAGGTAGCCCTTGTCACCCAGCAGCCATTCATCCAGCCGGGCTGGAGCACTGAAGAGCCCCGGCACCTGGGAGTTTCTGTGGATGTAAGCATCGTCGGAGCTGCCTGGGTACCTTGCACAGACTTGCAGAATCTGCACTTTATGATCACACACTATCTGCACGTTCAAGGAGTGGAATCCTTTCCTGTTGGTGCCTTGGTGGCCACATGTGTGCAGTCAATTGCACCCTGGGTGCGGGGGAAGCCAGCAATCGCTGGGAAGCCTCGGGCTTGTTCTGTCTGGTTGGCCTTGTCCCAGCAGTAGTGGAAGAAAGTCAATGCATGCCTGAGCAGAGCATCTGTCACCTGCTTGACACAAGTGTGGACAGCTGACTGGGAGACTCCGCAAAGATCACCCACCGGCCCCTGGAAAGAGCCGGAGGCATAGAAGTTGAGGGCAGCCATGACCTGCAGTGCCACTGACATGGGGTGCCCACTCACACAGTTGGCACAGATCTCAGGGCCTATCATCTGACAGATATAGTTGACTGTCTCCCTCGAGAGACAGACCCTCCTTCGGCACTGCGCCTCGGTCATATTGAGGTAGCTGCTTCGCTGCCTGTATGCCTTGGCAGCAGGATAGTGGCCCCTTCTGTCTTGGACTTCCTGTTGGCCCTGCACACCTTGTGCCTGCGCCTCTCCTCCCAAAGGTGGCTCCCCTGCAGGCTGAATGTGGACTCCTGTCCTCCTTCCCCTTCTGGCTCTCACTTCCTCCTCAAAGGAGGTGCCTCCAGTGGATAGCACAACTCCCATTCCCACGCTAAGGGAAGGCTTTCTGAAACCTGCAGGCCCCAAAAATGATCTTTACTGTAGAATCCTAACCTGACCGCTGTAACTCTTGTCCAAGCAGCTGTGCAGAGTTTTGAAGTATTCCTGCTCATGCAGGCAAGTGTCAGTAACTTTCACAATTAAATAGCTAATGGATACCACTCATGACCCCACTCACCCCTCTTATCCTGCCCGTGGATGAGGTTTGTACAAATTTCTCCTACCTGCCTGCCTGTTGCGCCCATGCGACGTCCTGAAGATTGCACGGGCCTTGAAAAATAGCAGACAATTGCTGCCTCAAGGGCCTTAACTGGGTGGTTAATTAATGGCAGGTGCGCATCGGAGGAAATCGTGCGCCCGCCCATCTAAATATCGCGATGGTGCGTGGTGGCGTCGGGACGCTCACCTGACGTCACTGCACGTCATTTTATGTGTCAGCGTGCGCGGTCTGTCCCCACATGCCAACGAGAACATTCTGGCCCAGAGCTCCCTGAATGATGAAAGAGATAGAAATTAAGATGAAGCAGAAAAAATGTGCTTATGGCAGATGCCAGGTGGATAATACAATTGAGAACCAGACGGAATACAGAAAGTTCAGAGGGGAATTGATAAAGCAAATAAGAAAAGCAAAGAGAGAGTATGAGAAGAAACTGGCAGCTAACATAAAAGGAAATCCAATCATCATCTATAGGCATATAAATATTAAAAGGGTGGTAAGGGGAGAAGTGGTGCCAATTAGAGAGCAGGAAAGTTGGCTGAGGTATTAAATGAATACTTTGCATCTGTCCTTACCAAAGAAGAAGATGCTGGCCAGGCCAGGCCATGGTGAAATGGCAAGTGGTTCAGACACTTGGAGGGTTTAAAATTGATAAGGAGGAGGTTATGGATAAGCTGTCTGTACTTAAAGTTGATAAGACACAAGGACCAGATGAAATGCATCTAAGGATACCGAAGGAAGAAAGAGTGGAAATTGTGGAAACACTGGCCATAATTTTCCAATTTTTCTTAGACTTAGGGGTGGTGCCTGAGGACTGGAGAATTGTAAATATTACACCCTTGTTCAAAAAAAGATGTGAAGATTAGCCCAGCAACTACAGATCAGCAAGTTTAACCTCAGTGGCAGCCACTGACAGTGCCGTCCTCACCCTGCTGTGAAGACACAGGTCCAGTTCTAGGAAGTGTTACAGCTCAGTGACCACTTCCTTGGTGAAATGCAGGTACCTCAGGTACTGTTCCTGGCTGAGTTATAGGTAGGAGAATTGTTCCCTAAGGACCATTGATGGGTAAGCCTTCCATGGAGAGCCCTCCTCCTCCTCCCTCTGCATATAACTTCCCTTTGCTGGTGCCTATGCTCTATTTTTAAGTCAAGCTGCAGACCAAGAGGAACTGCAACTTCCACACCCATTACCAAAGCAGGCTTTCTCGTGAAAGACCAATAACTCCACTGACCTCCCGGCCAAGATCTAGCACCACTCCCTTGAACATTCATGCTGCCTTCAGTAACTCCATACCAGCAAAAGAAGGTCAAAAACACCTCACCTGGAAGTTGTATGGTTAGTCCTTTAAAAATTGCGAGTGGGTGGTCCGCTATACAGTTGAACACATGTTCAATTGTGAATGATTGTGAGGGGGTGTCAACTGGAACTACATGGACTAAAATGGTAGATTGTGCATCAAATTAGCTTTAGAGGTTGTTTGACATCATGATCTGCCCACTTTGGATGCTTCTGGTACACACTAGCTAGCACCCTATTAATCAGGGCAGGACAAAAGTGACCAGGAGTATCCCAACCTATTGCAGTATTATTTTTCTCCTTACTGTGTGACTTTTGTAGGAGTCACAGGAATACAAACAATATATGATGAATATGTAGGTTATTTATTGTAACTGGAAATGGAACATATATACACACCACAAGTACAGGAGCATGTTTGACACCTTTTACTTAGTCAACTTATACACCGCTTACTCGGTCACTTTATACATCTCTTACTTGGTCGGTCTATACCCATAAATCTTGATCATGTGAGATATGACAACACTTAATTCAGTGACTTTTCACTTACAGTCTCTTAAAGCGATCCCACAATATCCCCCTTATTTTCTAAAGATAAAAACATATTCCATTTGTTAGAAAACATATGTACAAAATACAATGAGGTTGTGGTTCAGATTAATTATACATAAATAAGATAAAATGTAGTTTACAATTACACAAAATTAAGAGTCTCAAAAAAGTAGAGGAGGTCTATGTATTTGACCAGATCTTTTGATCGTAAACCTCAGCTCAGAATTGTGATCATCCTCACAGCCCTTCTAATTCACTGACAATTTGGAATTTTTGTCAACCTGTTCTTCATCTGTACATGCATGGCATCCATGTCTTCACTGTTGAACTTGTCTCAGACCTTGTCCATAGTGCAACAGGAGTGTCAGATGCAGTAACATCATATAACTCTGAGTTGACTTTAGTTCCGTCTGAGAATTGTACCATTTGCTGTCTGGACTTCATACAATCTGGGCGGTCACACACCCTAGCAACTTCTGCAGGATGCCAAGCTCCTAACGAATGATTGAGAACTCTGACCTTCTATCCTATTCGCAATTGAGCCAATTTTGGTCTTGTTTGCCTGTCATACGACACCTTCATCTTCCTTTGTTTGGAAATAAGTACACCTCTGACTATTGCAAATGTAGAAAGGTGGTGGCTGGGCAGGGTAGTTCTTACCTGCCTGTTATGTCTATCTTTTAAAGACTGGACTTGTTCCAACTTAAAGCACCCCCTCTATCTTTTTCTCCAGTCTGGCCCTTACTGTGAGCATTTGCTCAATTACTGCTGCAGTACTATTTAAATGCATTTGCGGATCAATGCACTGGTTTAAGCTTTTGTTCACACAAACCACATAGTGTGACGTTCATGTATTTAGCAGTAATCACCATTTGACTTTCCAATTTGCAAGAGAAGATTCCTGTTGGCAGCCTCTAGTTCTGTAAACTGCCACTGAACTTTTCCCAATCTAATCTCAACCATATCCGTAGTATCTTCAATTGTGTCAGATCTGTCCAGACAGAGCAATGTCAGTTTTACTCAATTCAATGCACTTCTTGCTGCAACCTTCCGTACCTTTCAATGTGATACTGACTTCATGTATGTTGGTGAGCCGTAAAGCTTGGCATTCTGGAAATCCTGCTACAGCTGGTTCAGCTGTGTCCACAATATAAAGCAGTTGTGGTACCCATTCCGACCTCCCATAGCTGCACTGCAAGGTTATTGTTCCAATACACTTAATTGCCGATCCATTGTAGGCAGTCAGTTTAACTGTGGTAAGTCATTCAATAAACTACAATTTCTCTACATACATTGCTTTCAATGTATGGACAGGCAAGATTGCAGTTGCTCCTGTATGGATTTTAACCTTAAACAAATGCTTACCACTCTTCTGGAGACATACAATCCTAATCATGGTGAATGCCTCAGATTGTGCAATCGCATCAACATGTTGATCCGGGTTGAGAATATGGAATGTTTGTTCGACTGGCACCTGAATATTCTTGTTCAGATCCTCTTCCCGCTTCACTTCCTTACCAGCTTGGTGGACCTTCTTAGACTTCTGTTGTGCGTGAGCATACCTTTGACTGCAATTGCCATTGTGTCTTGTGTTCTGTTCCTCTGTGCATGGCTTATAACAATTTTTAGATGCTTGCTCTAAGCTTGGCCCCCTGCATTGCTTGAGTGTCCATGCATGTCACATGCTTTAAACAGGTCTCGGTATGCTGGACAATTGCAAATTGCATGCATCAAGCCACATACCACAAGGCTCATTGTAATTCTGAAGCTTGTTTACCATACCAATTGTGGTGGTCACCCCAACACTTGTAACTGTTGGCACCCAACCATGATGGCTTCAAACTTTGTTCCATCGTCAAGTAATGTATCAATGTCGTATGCTTCCTTCTTCTCTAAAGGTCTGTTTGAAAGGACTGTAGTGGAGTAGACGCAATGACTAGTTCCAAAATCCTTTCCGATAATTCACTGTCAAAAAAGTCGCACTCCTGGGTTTTGTTTCAGCACTTTGCCTCAGGCTGGTCAGCAGAGTCATCTTGTCATTGCCGGTGTATCATCAATTCTAACCTATGGATCTGGAAGTTGACCTTTGCTTTGAGTTGATCTTCCAGGAGTGTCCATATCCTTCTGATCCTCAGCCAGTAATCCTAACGTGTTGATCCAGTGCTGTCCCTCAGTGTTTAGTGTGATCTTGACTTTTACAGCCTTCTTCTCTCATTCACTTGCTCCTGACGCAAGAAACACAATTCCATCTGTTGGCATAATAATTTAAGCTCAAGCACTATATCTGATGCCTTCCAATTCATGAGTGGGTATTTAAGTGCTATTTTCTTGGTGTGCTGGCTTCTTTAAAAATGCAAACATCTTCCCAGGTTTTCCTTTAACAAGCACAATGTTTCCATAGGCTTGCCTTTTTTGTTTAGCTTTCTTCTTCACAGGCTGCAGTTTTTTTTAGAAACTCTGTTTCTTTTCATGCTCCTGTGTTTCTTTAAGCTCCTGTATTTTTTAAAGCTCTGATTTTCGAAAGTCCTGCAGCCACAACTACTCTGGTCGTGCAGCCCCACACTTTCAGAGTAGGCCCCACTCATAAAGCGTGTGAATCCACACACAGCAATGGCAATGCACTATTTTCCCCGAATTCTGATCTGCTGTCAGAATGTTCAACCACACTGATCCAGTGGCTATTTGGCTTGTCCCCTTGACCTCTGTTCTAGCTGCTGTGTGGCTACAGGACTTACCCAAAGGGATCTTCAGCCAGTCCAGGTTGGCAACCAACTGCCATTTTATTATACTTGATGTTTGGAATTTCTCCAGCATTGTCACAGTGTTGTATGTGGCGCTGTTCAAAAGTCCTCAAACACTGCCACCATGTTATATTATTTGTTATTTTATTGTGTCACCAATTTAGGAGTCACAGGAATAGAAACAATATACAATGAATCTACGTAGGTTATTTATTGGAACTGGAACTGGAACATTTAGGCCTGGATTTCCTGGTCGGCGAGGGGGGGTGCGGAGTCCCCTCACCAACATGTAAAATGACACAGGATGATGTCGGGCGGAACTCCTGACATCACCCTGCCTCATTTAAGTTTTCAGGTTGGCGGGGGCTCAGCTGAATCAACTGTGTGCCCGCCGACCTGTCAATGGCTGTCATTAAAGCAATTAGTGGACCTGCCCATCAAACCTTAGGGTTGGCGGGCAGGCCAGGAGCCCCGGCAGGCATTGGAAAAAGCATGAAACCTCATCCATGGGCGGATGCACTTAAAAGTGATGGACATGTCCCAACTCATGTGACACTGTCACATGAGGGGACATGTCAGGGAAATTGTTTTTTTTTTAAGATTTTTTATTGTGGAGCCGATCTCCATGAGGCAGCATTTAGCCTCAGGGAGATGAGTGCGCTTTTTCACATGCATGCTCAGGGAATACCCCCCTGCCCGCACAGGGAGCACATTGTGGACGTCATGCTGGGCAGGCCTTAATTGGCCCGCCCACATAAAATGGCGGTGCACCCCCAATCGGGGGCACCGATCAGAGGCACGCCCACTCTTGAACTCCCCCCCCCCCACGATGGGGGGAGAATTCTGCCCGTTGATACACACCACAAGTACAGGAACATGTTTATACACCTCTTGGTCAGTCTACTCACAACTCCTGGTCATGTGAGACATGACATCATTTCCTTCAGTCTCTTACAGACTCTAAAAGTGATCTCACAACATTTGTGTCTTCCATAGCGCCAGCAGTAACAGCTCTTTGGAGCCCAATTTTACAGCCATTGTTTAGTTAAAAAAACAATTTAAACTTACCCTGATGAATCTTGAATGCGGCAGGCCTGTTGCGTGCTCGGCTCATTGGTGATAAATTTCTCAAAGTGTCCTTTAACAGATGGAATGCCCCTAATTTTCATATTTTAGTGGCCTGACTCATTTTCAGGTGCTTATCCAGGATGCCTAATAAAATGAATTCCATGAATTTGGCAATGGGATCAATGTCCACACAGTTTAACCACACACAGCTTGGGCACATGCCATCCTACTGCTAAACTGGTATGCTTTGTATGTATTTTATATTCTTAGACTATTATTAAAGCTGTAAGCATGGTGGTTGCAAGAATGGAAGGGGAAGTGAGAAAGTACTTTACACAGATCAACATGTTAAGGAAACATTAATCGCATACACCCTATAATCACCATTGACGATGCAATGCATTCTGTCTCTATAATAATGATTATGAAATCTGATAATTGTCATAAATCAACAAGAAAAGGACAATATTTCTTTCCTGGCATTTGTAGAAATGTCAGGCTAGTCCTGGCTAGACTACTTCGAACTGAGATTAGCTTTCTTTATGCTGCTTCATTCCAATGAATGTATATGTTCCTTCATATTCTTGATTAGAAACCTAATTATTACTATAGTCTTTCAGGAGTATGAAACTAAAATGCTTGATAGCAATTTCAAGGGTAATGGGCCTTGCTTATGCATAAACAAAAATTCATAATTATACAGTAGGTAATTAATATTTCATTTGGCAGTAATTTCCTATGTTACATTTAATTTTGGTTTCTGTATGACTGAGTTGGGGGTAGGCTGGTGGTTATACAAGTTAACTCAGTTAAAAGGACAGGACATGAAGTGAAGCCTTTGCACCACCTACAGGTGGAAGGTATCCAGACACATTGGGCTGGATATAGTGACTACACTGGTGGGCCCGTCCACCAGCTGGAGACCAGAGGCAACCCGGCTGTGGCCATTTTCAGGAGCTCTGATGTAATTCAAAGCCAATCAGGCAATCTGCTGCCTGCCATCGAGGTTCCCGAGCCCTCAAATTGAGGATCCCAGCTCCAAGAGCTGCCAACCAATCAGAGGCTGGCAGCTCTTCAGTCACACTGGGAGCAGGAGCAGTGGCCACTGCTGGTACTGCAGGAGGCTCAGGAGGAGGAACAATGTTGGAGGCCCTGGAAACAAGTTAAGTGGTGAAGCTTCACCATGGTCAGTCAGACAGGCCCCAACAAGAGGTGTTAAATGGAAACGGGGGTCTTCCTGCATGGATGGCATTTGCTACCGCCAGGGCCCTCTGTTAGGCATAGGGTGCCCAAGCAGGATGACCCCCTCCCCCAGCCTGTAGGCAAGACCACTAGGGTATACCTGGCTGCCTCACCACAAGGCATTGCTCCACACCGCACCACCCCCCTTCCCTTACCAATGGTGGAATAATGGAAGCAGTGGGACGAGGTCCTTAAGTTGCATTAATTAGCCAGTTAATGGCCTCAGTTGGCTTCCAAGGTTGATTGTTAACCTCAATCTTCCCCGCCCTGGACTTAACTGGGAAGAGCCGAGAAGGCAACAAGCTCTCCAACCCACAATCTCCCACCTGATTAAGTACTGCCCTCCCACCTCCTAGCTGCTCCGAGGTGTTTAAATTCAATCCAGTGGGGAATCTGTACACAGTTAGTTGTTAGGAGTGCACTGTTGGGAGCAGATTCAATTGAAACTTTCAAAAAGGAATTGGATATGTGCTTGAAAAGAAAGGGTAATGGGGAAAGAGTAGCAGAAGAGGCTAATTGGTAGCTTTTCAAGGGAGTTGGCACATACATGATGGGCCATGTTGCCTGTTTTTGGGCTCTGTTATTCTATGATTTTATACCTTGAGCACTAAACAACATAGTTCATAACACGCTTTCAAGTTTCAGAAGATTGAGCAAAAATCACTGAAGCATTACTTTGACATTTTATGGCATTGTTCGAACTTCCTTTCTGTTCTATACATGTAGTAGGGTCCCAGACATAATAGATTTTCTCTGAATAATGCAAAATTTAACTAGGGGTTCTCTTGCTATATTAAATTGCCAATCAGCTATTGATATTAAAATTGGTTCAAAATGTTATCTTTGACATTGTTGCGAATTGAAAAATGCTCAGATTTCTGTTTGAAAATCAGTTGCTTTTCCTCAAAGGTTGTGAATCAGGTCAAACCAGTTGATGTCAAATTGCCTTCTTGACAAAGTACTTGCTGTGGGCTCCTCTTGGCTATGCAATTGGTTCTGTCTCCACTTCAATAGATTTTCTGTCCCTCCATATGGTTTATTCTTTCCCTACATTTGTTGCAATATGCCTTTAAGGGATAGCAGCATGCCATCACTGGAAGGTAAGTGCGTCCTGTGATCCAGTCTCAGTTTCACTTCTGCCTGTGAGCAGAACACAGCATACATAGCTCTGCTGCTGATGTCTTCAAGCTTTCTAACTTTGTATAGATATTCTTTTGTTCAAAATAAATGAATCCTATTGTGTTTACTGAATCCATTATCAGTGATTAGTGCCTTTATATCATTATAAAACACGACATGGTGCACAATGGTGCAAAACAGCATGGCAGCAAGATTAAGTACAGGTACAACATGGTGAACAGCCTTAAATCGTGCTACATGGCATGAGACGAACCTTGAAACTTTGGTCAGACTACAATGAAGTCAAAGCATTGAAGAGTGTTGAAAACGCAGTGTGCTGACTGCACAGAAAAGCTTTGAAGACACCGTGCTCAAATAAAGAACTTATAATCAGATGGATCCCTTGTGGTGAGATTGCGATGCATAGCCTGTCAGTTCCATGAGTGGGATAGTGTGTCACGAGGACCAGCACTGGGTTAGCTCAAGGCAAATGGAAAAGGCAAATGATTGGGTGTGGACCTGATTGATAGTGAGCGAGGGATAGTCAAACAAAAAAAAACAAACAGAACCATCATAAAAATTGGGCCAAAGAAGGTTGCTATTATAATGGGTGGAGCTTCGTGAAAGTGCGTGAAAGCAGTTACAGCAACACTCATCCCAGGTACTATAGGAGAAGGGAGGTCAAAGGGATAGTGTCAAAATGTCCACAAAATTCTCCAGTTTGAATTGATATGCAGCTGGCCTACTGACCGAATTCAAAATATGCAAGCTATAAAAATTCACCTAGCAATTGGGAATAAAGTTCTACACAGGCTGAACATGTAAGTATTAACAGCTGAAGAGCTAAATGATCCCCAGAAGATATAGACTAAATTGGAAGATCTGTTCAGAATCAGGTTAAACTTCCATATTCAGAGACTAGAGTTCATATCATTTTGACAACAGGCTATAGAGTCCATAGATCACTTTGTCAGCTGATGCAGAAAAAAGGGTACATACAGTGATTTTTCAAACGCAGAGCTGGCAGGTAGAATTGTTGAGTTGGTGATCACATTCACTTCCATGGAAGTATTCCAGAAAGATCTGCCAGACAAGCCCAAAACATAGGGCACTGAGGAGCTACTCAAGGATGGACATAAGTACAAAGTGATCCTCACAGGTAGATGAAGCCTAGGTCCTATGTCCCATCCCAATTGTTGATGGACTCACGAGAACACCCAAACCTAGTAAGACATGTGCTAGGTGTGACATTCTGGGTGTGCCAAGGAAATGCCCAACTTTCCAGCAATATGGCAGAAAGGGCCATTGGCAGTGGCAGTGCACTAGAGCAAAGGCTGATGCAGCTACAAAGTGCCATGCATTGATCCATATAGATTGTACACAATGGGGTACTTTCAAACAATAAGAATGACCACCCATTATCCCGTAAGAAACACACACATGAGGTGATTGACGAACCAGAAAATGACGATGATGTGCACAACGGGATGAAGAGCGGTGTACATGGATTTCACACTATCAATCACGTGGAAAACATAGGCACTTTCACACTGTCTGAAGTGTTTGCCAAGATTAAAATTACCTGCCCTAAGAAAGTTGGTAACCACTCGCTATTGGCCAAGGTTGACACAGGGGCTAGTGCCAAGATACTACCCCTGCAAATTCTAAAAAATGCGTATCCACATATATGGAAGAGCATGGCGAAACCTACCACAAATTTCAACGTACAAAGGTTCACTAATTCCATGTTGTTATGATCCCAACTGATGTCACTGCTGGACAAATCAGATCCCTGCATGGAATGCGGCTTAATAGATCCTAACTTTTAATTTTTGTTTAGAAACATGGAGGGCGGCTGCTGGACAAAGTCAAAGAAGTCAGCTGATGAACTTTTAACAAAAGAATAAAACATTTATTAAACAAGAAAAGATGAACTATATTACAATGCTCCTTCACCCACAGCTATACATTTACAGATATATACAGAGTCGTAAGGGTAACACAAGTTACAAAAGCGACCGTATATTTTAATGTTCACAGTAAGTACACTGCCCATGTAAATCAATGGGTGACCTATGGTCAGACACACCTCACTCTGAAACCAAGTGACAGATGCTACCCCAAACAGATGCTATGGATCTCTCATCAATTAGCCCCACCACGGGCAAACCTGTCTCACTGAACTCCACCTTTTGGGGTTTCCAATCTCTGCTCCCAAAGAGCTCACTTTGGAATCTTCTCCCAAACAATGCTTTCTCGTGGATGCTTTCCACTAGGGTCTACCACTGGGGTTTCGATCTCTATTTCTGCTGTTCCTCTCCCCGGTTCACCACACGCATTCAAGCTTTGCCTTCCATGCAGTCTCTCTCAGATACTCAGCTGTGCCAACAAAACACCACTGCTTCATACGTCCATATTAAGGAGTCACCAATCTTTGGCTGTCTCCTCGGACCTTCTGGCTTCTCACAAGCCCACTTTGCCTTGAGTCTGTTTCCTGCAGCTTTTTCTCTTTAATCAGAGCCTTTCCTTCTGCTCCTTGCTTTCACTTCCACTGAACAGAATCTTGTTCCAGACTCTTGCCCTTGTCCTTGGATTTTACTACCCTTTTGGGACTTTCTTTTGTCCCCACTCCCTGGTTTCAGGGGCTTCCTGCTTTTCTTTTGGGTCCTACCAACTGAACCCAAACTGTTTTTCTGTTTCTCTCTGTCTCTGTAAGCCCCCTGTTGCTAGACAACAGCCATTTTTTTCCACTTTGTATTAACTTCCCTAAACCACATCAAGGGTCATAAAACCTCATTAAGATGCAGGTATACAAACAAAGCCTTACATTTGCTTTTTCCACTCAAAAATAAAACTAGATCACAGGTTTCATCTTTTTAAGCCACAAATAGTAAAATATAAATTAAACTTAAACTCAAAGCTACAGCTTATTCTGAACACCCACCAATACAAATATAAATTACTTAAAACTAGTTCCTAACAATGTGCAGGATCCATAGTCCTGAAGTGTAAGTGCAGTCAATCTACCTGGATGTCACAGATATTCTACATCATGGAGAATTAAGGGCCAGCAATTATAAGTCTTCTGGCGTGCCATGACCTCATGCCAGTGACAATCAATGTAATCAATCAGACCTCACATGGCAGATCGACCTTGGAAACTACTCCTATCACTTCAGTTCAAGATCTAACATCGACATTTTCTGAATGTTTCAACAAAATTTGCAGTTTCAGGGGAGCTGCAATGTTTCCGCTGCAGGAGAATACAATTCTGTCAATTCATCTGGCACATCTTGCACAATGCAAATGTCAGCAGCTACAAGAAGAAACAATGAAACATTCTACACTGCAGGAACTGTGGAAAACCATCATCGAAGAGTGGCCTGATTCAATTCAGCATGTCCACGAACACTCACTGGGACAAGCTAGGCACCTCCCACGGTGTAATTTCCTAAAGGCAAGCAGGTCATTATACCGGTATCTTTGTGACCTGATATTCTTCAACAACTTCATCATTCACACATGGGCATAGATCAGATGAGAATACTCGCAAGAGAGATAGTCTATTGGCCAGCTATGAACAATGACATTGACGTCATCTTCTGGAAGTGTGAGACATGTCAAGAGCATATGCCAAGTTAGCACAAAGAACCATTGATTCTGCATGAAGTTCCTACTCATTCCTGGTCCAAAGTTGCATCTGACCTATTTCATGTCCAGGGCACTGATGTCATCGTCATCGTCGACTACTTTACCAAGTACCCCCTTATTCGACAATTGCACAGTATGTCAAACATGGCTGTCATACACACTCTAAGGGTGGAATCGTCCGTGCCCACTGGCGTCGGCCGTGTTCGGTGGCATGAGCACACAGTATGGCAAGAAGGCCAAAAATTGGTTTCACGACATCGTGAAACCAGTTCACGATCACCCGCTCTGCCCGCCGATGGTGGGCCGCGTTTCCCACCATCAGACGGTGGCAACCTCATTGTAATACATCTACGTATCATTATAAGCCCAGCCCGCCGGAATCGTCCCCCTCTCCAGCTGGATTATCCACCCACGCCGGTGTGATTGCATTCTGACATGTTGTACAACTGCAAATAAAAGACATGCAGTTGGTGGGCTGCACTTTGTGGGGAACTCAGAGGTGACAGCACAGTAACATTACGGAGTGCTCGCCCTGGTCGTCTGTTGGACTTCAAGGTTGAGGCACATTGGGTGGAGGGGGGCAAGGGTTGCCCTGCAGTTGAGGTGCTTTGGTGGAGGGCAAGGGCTGCCTTGCAGTTGAGGCACATTTGAGGGTTGCAAGGGCTGCCCTATGGTTGAGGCACAATGGGGGGCAAGGGATGCCCTGTGGGTGAGGTGTGTTTGGGGGGGTGAGGACTGCCCTGCAGTTGAGGCACATTGTGGGGGGTGCAAGGGCTGCCCTGCAGTTGAGGTGCGTTGTGGGGGGGGCAAGGGCTGCCCTGTGGTTGAAGGTAGTGCACAAGCACATGCGGGGTGGGGGGCGTTGATGGACGAGGGAAGCAGCCATGCAGGAGAGAAACCTTGATTAAAGTGACCATTCTTCTGCAGCTGAGGCAGTTCAAGTGCAGCTGCATTGATATGATTGGAGTTGAGCTTCTAGCTTATCTGCCCACTCAAGCAATGCAGAGGCATCAAAGTTGGATGGCTGGGCATGTTGTACAATCTGCTTGCTAAAGCTGGCTGTGGAGCAGTCACTGGTGGGCCAGTCTCCCCCGTGGTTGAAGCTAACAGTGCAGCCTTGCAGCATGGGTGAGGAGAGTGCCTGCGCCTGAGTTGAGAGCACAGCATGCAGTCCAACCGGCAAAGCTGCTGATATTCAGTTGGGTGGATAGAGTCTCGGACAGCCATGCAGCGCAATAATCTTTGGCCATCCAAGTGGTGGCCAGTGCTCTCCGGGATGCGTTAAGGCTTCAGACTTAACCAAGACAGGTTCTTACTACACCCATGCTAACACATGTGTCTCTCTCTTTCATCCTGCAGGAGGAGTACATCAGGATCATGGAGCCTGGCGAACTAGCTGTATGCCTCGTGGCTTACAGAGAGTGAAGACGACTGAGGAGAGAGTGACTGAGGTGTCTGGCTGCGCAGAGGGAAGAGCAGCACCCTCTGGAAGAAAGGGCAGCTAGGACTCCTGCGCATGCTGCCGAAGAGGCACAGCGAGCGATAGCTGATCGGCACCTAGCTAGACCCAGGGTGTATAGATGCCTCCTTTCTTTCCGGTAGATAACTTAGAACCAGTGTCGCCAAAGACTGTGTATGTCTAGGGAACTGGTCGGTCACATCCGCTGAATGTGCAGCTAGTGTGCGACCATCGCAAACTCATCCTGCAGGTCTGCACACAGTTTCCAGGGAGTGTGCACGACTCCTACATTCTCAGTCAGTCACAGATGCCTGAAGTCTTCCAAGGTCCACAGAAGCTACAGGGATGGCTCTTCGGGGATAAGGGCTACCCGTGGAGGACATGGCTGATAACACCCATGCAATGGCCTCAGACTGCAGTAGAATGAAGGTATAATGAGGCTCATGCTGCAACTCACAACTTGATAAAACAGGCCATCGAGATGCTGAAAATGAGGTTCCAGTGCCTGGACCGGTCTGGTGGAGCCCTGCAATACAGTCCAAAGAGGGTGTCACACATTGTCGTCATCTGCTGCGTACTTTACAACCTGGTGCTGCAACTGGGAGAGCTGCTGGCTGAGGAGGAGATGGAGGAGCTGCAGCCCTCCTCCAATGAGGAGAACTCCAATGGGGATGAGGGTGAGGAGGTCCTCGAAGGCGACGACGGTGATGAGGCCCTCGCACTGGCCAGATGAGGCACGTGCTATCAGGAGGCTCTCAGAGCTGCTAGATTTGTGGAAGGTGATGACGACATGCAGTGAGGGGACACCATAGGTGCTCACATTCCATCTATGAATGGTTAGCTCCAGCCTTGCTTATGGCCATGCACATTCTCTCTGTGAGAATGCTCCTATCATAGAGGTGCAGTGGAGGCCCTAACAGTCACTCGATTGCAGGAGGATGATGATGACGCACAGTGAGGAAACTCCATAGATCTTCACATAGCCCCATGTCAAATTTACCACCCAGACCGGTGTGACTTCAGAATGGCATACTTCACAGCTGCCTTTAAAAGACATGCACTTGGCAACCAGAACTTTGAGGGGAAGTCGGAGGTAATTGCACACAAATTTGCACAGTGCTTGTGAGCATCACCTGTAGAACACCAAGGAGGAGGCACCATGCATTCGCGAGGGGCACAGGCAAATCGCTTTTTCCTGGCTGACTTTCAGTGCGCTGCTGGGTCAAGGGCTCCAGTGTGGGTCAGGTCAGGGGGCCGTGGGAAAACACATTTGGAAAAGTTTGTCAAAAGTGAGCATTCATCCACAACTGAGACAGTTCAGCTGCAGCTCCATTGACATGCTTGGAGTCGGGCCTCTGAAGCTTTTTTGCCCACTCAAGCAAAGCAAAAGCATGAAAGTGTCACCAAATGCTCCAGAACTTTTCATCCCTTGGGTACAGACTGCAAATCAATGTGTGTTTTAGGGGCAGCAGAGCAATTGGACAACCGGGCAAGTTATCCCTTTGTGCAAGCTGGCCATGGAGCAACCACTGGTGGAGGTGCTCACAGCCCCTTGCAATGTCTTTATTAAGGTTTGGACCAGTATTCATTATGGTTCAAGCTAACAATGCAGCCTTGCAGTGTGGGTTAGGAGAATGTCTGAGCATGAATGGAGTGGGGCAGAGGGGTTTCGGATAGCGCTACACACTGGCCATAAAAGTGGTGGCCAGAACTCTCCTGCATGCATGAATGCGCCTTCAGACTTAACCAAGAGAGGTTCTTAGTACACTTATGCTAACCCACGTGTCTCTCTTTTTGATGCTGCAGGAGGCAAAGATCAGGATTATGGTGCCTGGTGATTTAGTGGTATTCCTCATGGCTTACAGAGACCAGAGCAGAAGAAGAGGAGGGCAGCGGAGGTGTCTGGCTCATCCAAGGGAGGAGCACCTCCCTCAAGATGAAGCAGTGACAGGGCTTTCTGCACACACAGCTAAAGATCCACAGAGAGCCGTCGCTCGTGGGTGCCTCGCTAGGGTCTATAGATGACGCCTGTCATTCCTGCAACAGTGTTGCTGAAGACTGCACATGTCTAGGGAACTGGTCGGTCACATATGCCACCTGCTGCAGGATTTGGCGCTGTGAGGACATGGAGGGCATCCACTGCCAGTGGCCGTGAAAGTGACCGTGGCACTCAATTTTTATGTCATTGTCTTCTTCCAGGGCTCCACAGGTGTGGGATCTTGCAAGCCTTCACGCACAAGTGTATCCAGGAGGTCATGGACGTCATCTTCACAAAGGCACAGAACTTTGTGCATTTCACCCGGGATCAGGAAAGCCAGGGAGCAAGAGTGCCTTGATTTGCACAGATCTCAGGTTTCCCACAGGTGCAGGGTGCCTCAGGCTGCAGCAGAACGACATAACGGTATAACAAGGCTCAAGCCGTGACCCGATCTTTGGTGGAGCAAAATAGGCATTTTGAAAATGAGGTTCTGGTGCCTCGACAGGTTCGGTGGAGCACTGCAATACAGTCCCCAGAGGGTGTCGCACATCTTCACTTGCTGCTCCATAACCTGGTGCTGCAATGGGGGGATGACCTGGCTGAGGGGCAGATGGAGAAGCTGCAGGTATCCTCCAATGAGGAGGACATCGAAGAGGTTGACGAAGATGAGGATTCGAAGGTGAGATTGCTGACGATGAAGCCACCTCGTTGGCTTGATGAGGCAGGCGTATGTGGGAGGCCCTCAAAGCCGCAAGATTTGTAGAGGATGATGACGAGATGCAGCGAAGACAGTCCTAACACCCTCACCTTGCACCTGTGAATGTTTGACTCCTGTGTGGCTGATGGCAGCACACTTAACCTCAGTGCTCAGGCTCATATCATTGAGACACAGTGGAGGCCCTAATAGTTGTAAGGTTCCAGGAGGATGATGATGACATACAGTGAGGACAATCCATACATCTTCATCTTGCCGCTGTGAATGCCTGACTCCTGTCTGGCTGAGGGCAGTTTGTTTGCGCTCTGTGATCAGGGCCATGTCATGGAGACACTGCCGTTTATTTACTATAGTGAACATTAAGTACAAGTGATTAACACCGTTCTCAGGCTGTGTAACTATATTTTCTTAACCTTCCTAACCCCATCGCCACATATTGTTGCTCCCCTTACATTAACAGCAGAGGTGGAGGCAGCCTGCTGACTGCTACGCCCAGTCTCTGATGATCTTGACGGGCGTCCTCTGGAGGGCCATGAGCAGCTTTCGGGTTCCTACTGTGTGGCAGTGGCACCTGCCTCGGTCTTTGGGGCTGGAGCTGCTGGGGTCACAGGAAGAGGAGTTTCAGAGGGGCCGGACACTCCTGGAGTCACCTAGGTGGATGACCCAGAGGTGTGCACCTGCTGATCCTCCTCCCTATGGGCGCCTGATCACTGACTGACTCCTTGAGGAGAAGGGGAAGCAGGAGTGAGATCAAGCTGCCTGCACGCACCCCTCTCACGTTGACACAGTTGGAGGCCAGCAACAGCATCAGCACTGGAGTTCAGCCCGTGCAGCAGCGCAGGACTGATGTGCTGGACCAAGGTCTCCATGGCAGCCGCCATCCTACCAGTGTTGACCTCGGTGCATCGACATTCTGGCATTATCACCTCAGACCAAAGGTGGGTGGGCTCCTCCATTGTGCCTTGCAACCTGAGGAGTGCAGCGGAGATCCCTTCCTGATGTTCCCAAGCTTGCCTTTGCAGTTCCAGTAACTGAGGCATGACCGAGTCCAGAAGCTCCTCAGCTGACTCGGACTCAGCAGATTTCTGGCCTCCAGCAGTCCTCCGAGTGCTGGAAACCTGAGCAGTCCCTGCCCACCACCTGCTGTGGATCAGGCAGTGTGATGTTTTCACCAGATTGTGACCCCAAGGCTACTCTAGAACTAGGCCCCACCAAAGTACATGTCTCTCCGCTGGTGGATGGTGTGTGTGAGCACTGTGACGTACCTTCAATTTGAGGATCATCAGACTTTTCTTCCGAGTCTTTGAGACTTTAGTCCAGAACCTGACTCGTGGACCCCCCTCGACTGCTTCCCAGATATGACTGCAAAAGCAAGGAGAGATAATTAGTGCCTGGCAGGGAACTGCAGAACTGGGGAACTCACACACAGCATGGTTATCTGATGGATGTTGCACTGCTGGATCCTCACTTGGTTGAGCACCACCGACCGTCAGCACAGGAATGATCCAGATCATCGTTGGCCAGCTGGATGACTCTATTTTAAATATCTGTGAGGACCTTGATGTCAGACATTCCTCCACCAGTTTGCAACCTCTCCCTTTTGTAGTGTGTCAGCTTGTCCTGCATGAAGACAGATGGAGAAAGTGTAAGCAGGACACCTGCCAGGCCAGATGAGAGGGATGCCTGGCATTTGTGAGTGCCATTTACTGGATGAGAACACGATTCACAGGGCAGATGAAGGTTTGTGTGAGAGAGTGAATGGTGATGTCCCTTGAACTGGCTGAGTGAAATCCCTGTGGATGTGTGATGGGATTTTGAGTGTGTGAGTTGAGACTGATGAGAAGAGTGACTTACCCTGGCAGAACGGAGATCATTTACCTTCTGTTGGCAATGGGTGGCTATCCTCTTTTGCAGGGTGTTGGCACTGACAAATGCTGCCACCGCATCCCATGCTGAATTGGTGAACTTGCTAGCTGGTCTTTGTCCAAAGCGGAGGTAGAGGACAACACGGTGGGCCTCCACTGCTTCCAGTTGGCATCCAAGGGAGGTGTGGTTAAATTTGGGGGCAGCACGTCTCCTCCCTTTGGGAGTCATGACTTTGCAGCAGCTTCCGATCCCTTAGAGAGTGCTGGCTCTGTGCAGGCGTACCCTTTAAATATAGCGCCCAGATTACTTAAAGCCTGAGGCGACGGCCGGGCGGGCGAATCAAAGGCCATCTCGCCAGCGATCTGCTGTGTTTCCCGGGAATGCATTCTTAATGAAGCGGGACGCGTCAGAAATGGGACGATATGGCACGAAAACCCACCGTTGCAGCCGGCAGGTAAAATATCCTTTTCCCGCCTGCAACCCCAGTTTGTGCAATTCTGGGATGATTCTGCCCTAAGTGCTAGTTTCAGTTTGTTTGGTGTGCTTAGAGAGATCCTTCCGGATAATGTTCCACAATTTATTGGTAAGCTATTTCAGGATATGTGTGAGAAATGGAATATCAATCATACTACTTCTTCTCATTCCCTTAAATCTAACGGCCTAGCTGAACAAATGATTTGCACGGTGAAATCCCTAATTCTCAAATGTAGACAGACCAAGCAAGATCTACACATCGCAATGTTAAATCTGACAACAACACCTATAAAATGCAACTATTCCATCACTGGTAGAGCTTATGTTTGGCAGCCAAGTGCATGCCAATTTACCTAATCTTACCTATTCTACTGTCTCAGAAACTTGAGAGCTATTTTCAAAAGTGCAAGAGGGGATGACCAACGTGCATGATAAAAATGCGGGTACAGGGTTGCCAAGTTTACACCTGGGACAATAAATTTGCACCCAGAATCCCACAGAAGGTACGTGACAACCAGTTGAGGTGAGCAGGATTTGTTCAGAACCAAGGTCCTATGAAGTCATTACACACACATGCACAATGGTGAGATACAACCAAAGACAAATCAGATCTATTCCACCTCTTCAACCACGGTACAACCCTATTGCATCTAGGACAAGATCCCAAATGCAACCAGCAACAACATCCAAGAATTACAGCCCCATAAATCACTGTTAAGCCTTCAGACAAGGTTACAATTATAAGATCTAGGTTTATCTCCATGCTTTGGAGACACATAGATTAATCAGTTCTGTACACTTAAGTAATGGTAACTAAACATGAACGTGCATTGTAAACAGTTATACTTCTTTAGAAGGGGGAAACTATCTTTATGAAGAAAGGGTGATGTTGTAATATGTCTTTCAGGGATAGCAACATGCCATCATCAGAAGGGAAATGTATCATCTGACCCAGTCTCAGTTTCACTTCTGCCTGTGAGCAGAACACAGTACACATAGCTCTGCTGCTGATGTCTTCAAGCTTTCAACATTTTTATACATTTCTTATGTGCCTACTCTAAATAAATTAACCCCAATGTGTTTACCCAACCCCTTAAGAGTGATTGGTGCCTTTATATCATCATATATCATTATAAAAACACAATATTTGGTGAATTTCTCAATAAATTTGAAGAGATGTTTATTCTGGCTGATCATATACTAAAATACTTAAAATATTTAGTATACCTCCTCATTCTTATTACAGTATATGTTCATCAAACATAACATTCTTGTATTTGTCATGCATTGTGGGCATTGTGAAATTTAGTCCTTCAGCAAAATATCAATATTGTTCATGGCCAAGGCAAAAGTAGCTATGAAGCTAACTTCTGAATTCTAAAAACACAGGGAATAAAACACTGATCATTCATTGGGGTAGTGACAGCTACGTGGAAATAAATTGCCATTTTCTAGCTTCCTTTTTTCTATGCAGGCCTCCCACTGATGCATCACACGGAGTTATTACTGCTGGTCATAATAAAGAGATTGTATGGACAGCTCTTTCCCTTCAGCTAAAATGTAAATCCATACTTGTAAAAACTGATAATTCATTCCTGTTTGGTGATCTATGACATAACTGTCCATGTGTCAGTTCCAGTAAATGTACATTGTTTACTAAGTAAAATTGTATGTTGGCTAGAGCAAAGGAATCCATCTGAATGCTGTGTTTCTCCTTTACAAACATCTTGCAGTTTTTCTCACTGCAGACATGTTGCAAATACAAGACAGATACACCTGTCAGCCTTTACACAGTACGTACTTTAGCTCGGATGAAAGTAACAGCCACCTAGGGCATTAACAAAAAAACTGTCAGACTTTTGAAAGGAGATGATGCTTGTCAACTTCAAAAGATTCTAAAGATTTTTACATTATTGAAAATAAATGCCTGTGCAAGAGAAACAATTGCTTCCTGTTCCAGAGGCTCGGCTTTAAGCCAAGCATTGAAGGAGAGAGAACTATAGACAGTGATTTAATGTTAGATTACTTATGATAAGCTAGATTTTGCCATAAAAATAACAGTGAGGCTAACACCACTTACCAATAATGTGGTGTAAATCAGACAACAATTGCATATGCATGGTTAAATACAGAAGTTCAGAAGTTGCTGTTCGAGATATCCTGCTCCCTTCAAAATCTTTCTGAAAATGGCATGGTACACCTTCAAACATACCAAATGATGTAACATTCCTGTACTTGCCTCATCAATACTAACTAAGTTCAATGAAAAAATGCTTTGTTCGTTTCCAGTCTAAATACCCTTTTAACTCCATGATAAGTTATGGCAAGATGAGAACTGTTAAACAACTGCTCTGAGACTGTAAATTAACTTTTACAAGCATGGAGTCTCATTCCTTCAACTTTTAATTAATGGTGGAAAATAATATATTTTTAATCTTTCTTTCTGTCCACTTTTACCTGTCTCTTTTCATCCAATCTTTCTTTCCTCGTCTTTATTTTGCTTTCTGTAACTGATTGGACATTGAATTGACTGTTCCAACACTACTTACTGGCTCAGAGCCTGTGCTGTTCATAAATGACACATCAGTCTCACTGGTTAAGGAGGTACACAGAGTTGCTTGCCTTGTTCATTCAGATCCCAGATCCCTATTGCTTTTTAGGTGGTTGGTTGGTTGAAGTACTGAGCGAAAGTCCACTAGCAAGTGCAGGTCTAATGAATGGCTAGTTCATGCCATTCCTTTACTGCTCAGAGCAAAATCCAGCCCATTAAGTTTTATGTGGAAAGATTAAGCATATAGTAGGACCCTTTCTGGAGCAATTTGTGTCTGTGCATGGGGTAAGGTAGTTGGGGGTGGGGGAGGTACTGTGCAAAGGGTCATAAGGTATGTGTAAATAGAGCACAGATTGATCACAAAAACCTATCTGAGTGCCTATTTCTAATTTTATAGATATGATTCTTACAAAGCAGGTAAGTAGATTAATCCATAATGAATTACTGGTGAGTTTATGTATGTTAACAACGCACTATTAATGACTTTCCAGTTTGGCTTTTAACCGGTGAGTGTCTAGTTGGTTACCAGTTGTAGTTGGTTCTGTCAAAGTCAAATTGTACTTATGCATTGTGACGAAATTTGAACCAGAAACCGTACAGTAAGGAAAATTTGTAATTTATTTCAAATTGTGGAATGTCTGTGGAATCTGTAATTGTTTTTAAGAATGTTTGCAAAGAACTTTTAAGAGTTTGCATCAGTTGTAGAGGGATCAATTGTAATTTTCTTGGATAATAAAAAAATACTGGTTCATGCGACCTGGTGACCCTTGAACTGGAAGCAGTACCAACAAGAAGGCAGTTAAGATACAAAAAGCTGTGTGGCCAGACACAGAGAAGACACAGAGAGCTACAAGCAGGAAGCTGGAAGGTTAAGCCAATCAGCGCACAGATGCAGATACAAAGAGAAAGCCACCAAAGATAGAGTTAATTCATATGAAATGAAGAGCCAGCTAAACTCTACAAAAAAGTTGGTTTTCTGTTTGAATAGCAGTTTTTATTTTCAGTTGTGGGCATGGGGAACACAGGGGGCCTGGGACATTCAGGATGCAGCTGGCATGAACACACAGGGTTGCCCTTCCTCCAGCTTTCGCCTGGAGTCTCCAGGAATTGAAGATCAATCTCCAGGACACTGCAGTGTGCAATGCTGGAGAAAAATCATCAGGATCTTAAATGAGATTTTGTTTTTTGTCATTTTCTTTGAACATTTCTCTTTACCAGTTATAAATATATTGAAAAAGGGGGGAAGAAAAGGCTGTTTGGCTTATAGTCAAGCATCATCCAATTGGGTAATGAGTCATTTTGCTTTCCAATTAACAAAGGAAGGCAATGAATCACTAGGATGGATGTGTTAGATGATGAATGGCTAGAGTTTGGGGGAAAGTCATGTGATGAAACCTCCAGGAATACAGTTAATCACAATTAGCAACCCTATGAACACAGTGGGGAGCCATGAGGTCTAATCAATGCCCTGGTCAACATGTGTAAGAAATGGAGATTTATATGCAGATAATCAACCAGTGGCATGGAGTTACCATCGCTGGTGCTGAGAAGCTTGTATTTGTGAGCAGTGAGTGGTTGGGTTTTTGAGAGGGACATGGAGCTGCTTGTATCAATTTGGCATCAGAGGTTGGTAGAGGAAGCCCTGGTGAATGAACAAACACCAACTGAATAGTTGAAATGGGAGCAGGCTACTCTGACTTTGGACAGAGCAGCGTGGAGGAGCCTCAGCAGGTGCATCCTCTTGGTCAGGGGGAGGCCAGAGGGTCACGGAGAGGTACTGCAAGGAGAAGAAGACCCTACCAAGACATAAGGTGTCTCCCAAGAGTCAGCAACCTTCACATGACAGAGTGCCAGTGCCTGGAGGAGATTACACCTATCCAGGCAGATTGTATCAGGTATTTGTGCTCTGGTCCACAATGACCTAACTCCTCATGACCTCCATGAAAGTCCCCTGTCTGCAGCTGTCAAGATCACTGTCGCCCTGAATTTTTATGTATCCAGATCCTTCCAGGGATTAATTGCAGGCCTGGGTGGCACCTGGGAGTTGGCAGCTCATCAAGCCATCAGGCAGGTCATAGATGCCCTATTCCTGAAGGTTGGGGGCCACTTCCATTTTGAGATAGCTGGGTCAGTGCAGGTACAGGGGGCATTGGAGTTTGCTGACATTGATGTATTCCCTCAGGTCCAGGGGATCATCGATTGTGCCCACGTAGTCATCAAGGCACATACCATCTGGATTCCTCAACAGAAAAGGCTTCCACTCACTGAAGGTTCAGCTGGTCTGTGACCACAGGAAGCATATCTTGCAGGTCTGTGTTCAGTTTCCAGCTAGCTGTCATGATGCCTTTTTCCTTTGAGAGTCCCAGGGACTCAAGCCAACATCCAAATTCCATGTATGGCTGCCAAGAGATAAGGGTTGTCCTCTGAGGAGGTGGCTCCTGACCGCCTTCAGGTACCAAGCCATTGAAGCATAGAGGTGCTACAGCCAGAGCCATCTAGCAACACAAACCTGCATTGAGCTGACCGCTGGCATCTTGAAGACCACATTCATTGTCTTGACCTTTTAGGTGGTGCCCTCCCAGTGTGAAACATCCAGGGTGCCTTGTATTGTTGTCATCTGCTATGTGCTGCACAACATGACTGTGCAAAGAGGTTTGGAACTGGATGAAGAGAAGGGCCTGGAATGTGACTCTTCCTCAGAGGAGGGTGGGGAGGAGGAAGAACAGCAGGAAAAGGAGGATGAAAGGGGTATTCCAGAGGATCCTGCTGCCCAGGCACTGGAGGAAGGCCATTGTGGTTGTCCCAGGCCTCATGGTGATTGGTATGTTGGCATAGCCACAAGGGCCACGCTAATTCAGCAACGGTTCACCTGATCGACACTTAGTCCTACGACAAATGACACTGTATAACTCACCTTCCATAAGAGAGAGAGAGAGATAATTCATCAAGCAGATGCAACAGGATAATCCGATTCCCACTCAAATAGGTTGAAAATGAGTTCTCCGCCACCAACATTCTCCCACAGCGCAGACCATGACATCGCAGGTATTCCTGATTCCCCACCTATTTCTCGGCCCTTAACTCCATGTCCCTTTGGCATCAAGCAAAAATAACAAACTAGTCTGAGTGTAGGCAAAAGAAATAATTATTAAATGATACAATAATAATGAGACAAAGAGAAAACTTCACTAGGTAACCCATTAAGCGCACCTAACAGTGTGGCCTTTCATTCCTGTCCACTTCTACAAGGTGCTCCCCCTCTGGCTGAGATTGAGGTGAAGGCAGCCTGCTCCATTGTAGCTACACTTGGCTGAGATGCACGTGGCTTCTAGTCATGTATTAGATCTGCCTCTGCCTGTGCATTTGGGGGCTCCTCCACAGGCTGCTGCCCCTGTATCATTGCAGGGGCAGGTCTGTAACAGGACTGTGTTGCAGGAATGATTCCTCAGTCAGAGGGGCTGGAGAGGTAAGGGATGACACTGGCGCCCCCTGAGGGGTGGCCCCCTCATCAGCCTCTTTGACTGCCTCACCCCTTTCATGGTGCCCTTGCATGGTGAACAAGTTCACAAGCTGGAATGCAACTGACATCCACTCCATGCATCTCTGTGCCATCACCAACACTGAGCAGACAGTACTGCAGAGAGTGCCACTCTTTCTGTGCCTGTCAGCACAATACAGAGTGGTGCTGCATATAACTGCCCAAGAAGGTGACCACTCTCTCAACTGAGGAACTAATGCACTCAAAATCCTGTGTCATCATGAAGCACATGCACTGTATTAACTCCTCCATTGCCTGCCCATGGCTCCCCAATGCCTCAGGGATTGCTGGCATTTGGGAACCCATATGTCTCTGATGCTTCAGGAAAACTCCCCTTGTCTGGGTGACACCAGAGGCCCAGCATCTTCACCCAGCGAAGAATGGCTTTGTCTGCCCACTGTTCATCAAGGGGGACTGCCCACAGATGACTCTGCTTCGCTTTCCTCCTCCTGCTCACTCATTCTAATCTTGAATGAGTCCCAACCATGGTGAGTGTGTCTGTGCCACTGGAGGTGTGGAAGAATGATGCTGGGATGCTGGCTCCAGAACATCTCTCCCTGTTGACGTGGCTGGCAATGACTGTGCTGGGATACTCTGGCCCACCTCTGCTTCAGGTTCTTTGGGAAACATGAGACGGTGGTGATGAGAACTTGGGCTGCTCAGCAGGTGCCTCAACACAACCATTCCAATAGAAGACAGCTGTTGTTTAGCCACAATGCGCATTCACCCAAAGATTGTGCTATCAAATGATCCTGCTCTTCACAAGCTCCCATCTCACCATTGTCCACGATCTGGCACAATGGCACCCTGGCAATCTCCAGTGCTGCACCTCCATCAGGGTCAGAAAATGGAGCTGTGTCACACCGCCACCTGCATTTTGGGCTTTCTTCTCCAACATTATGAGAGAAAGATGTATGAGAAGGCTGCCCTCCCTCACCCACTCCAGCAGGACATTCACATGAAATGTTGCACTTCTCAGTGATACTCCCTGTTCAATTGCATCCCATATGTTAGGGTCACTGACTCCTCAATGATGTAACTGACCACGTAATCAGACAATGTTAAGGAGAACCAGGGCAATTATTGTGCACCCTGGTGTATACAGAGTTAGAGACCTGTCACCTAGGTGTCACTTGCCACTCACCATTCCAGACCTTATCAAGTCATTGAATTGTGTTGGACTCACATCCACCTGGTGACTCCCCGGCTGCTGACCTCCATCACCACCTCCACCCATGCCCTCATTCCTTCTCTAGGTGGACTTCTTCCAGAGGTTGGGGACAAAACATCTTTTAAAGACATTACACCTGTTAAAGCCTGTTGTGCTGTCGAAACTCGGAAATCATTCGGGTATCAGCTTCCTGAACCTGGATTGAAAATTCAGCCCAATATGTGTCCGATGTTATGCATTTCATAGTTTTGAAAGGATTCAAACTCAGATATCTAACATCTCCTGTATTTCTGTGTTAAATAAATAGCAACAAGCTGAGAGTTTTGCAGCCCAGGAACATTTAGTGGAAATGGTACAAATGTCTGCAGCATAATGCCCACAGTTCATTTCTCCATTTTCCACAGCATTGTGAAACTTCTTAATGCCTTGGTGCAATTTGCTTGTGACTGAAATTCAATCAGACATTTCAAAGTCACAGGGCTCCCTTTGGTTACAGCACTCAGAGCACAGCTGCTCTTTGACTTGTTTTGTTGAGGCCTTAACTATTTTTTTTCTCACAATTTGTCACAGGCATCAATTTATCTGACATCTCATCTATTTCAATTACTGCACCAAACCCCTTGGTGTCTGTGTCTTACCATTTCATTGAAGTAAATCCATGCCAGTTATCAGAGTAGACTGCTTTCCACATCAAAACAACAAAAACATTAAACACATTTGCATCAGGGAAGATATAGAAAGGACTGTCTGAACTATTGAATTGAAGCAGAAAGTCTATCACTTACACCATTATGTGCCCTTTTGATATATAGAGTAGAATAACCAATTCAATTGCTTTAATTCAAGTACATTGATTTTCAAGGCTAATAGAATTATAAACATGGCCTAAAAATTCACCTGCCCCATTTTTTGAATGCAGTGGTTGCATTACGCAAACTGCCCATGCCGGTTCCTTTGGAGGTGGGCAGCGAATTTGGTGCACCCACTTATTACCACGATTGCAGTTTGCAGACAAGGATATGCCTTGCTGCTGTCTTCCCCTTTGCACTGCCTGCAACTTGGTGCTCAGCACAGGGCCGATTATTGAGGGCCGGTTATCGTTGCACTAATAGCACATGGTGGAGCCAGCTTGCTCTTCCTAAAGGCAGCCGGTCCCTTTCAAAAGGAAGTTGCATTGAATAATATTGCTGGAATTTAAAGCATTGAAAATGGAATGCGTTGGAAGCAGTTCATAGAAGGTTTACTAGACTAATACCTGGAATGGGCGGGTTGTCCTATGAGAAAAGACTGGACAGGCTAGGCTTGTAGCTGCTGGAATTTAGAAGAGTAAGAGGTGGCTTGATTGAAACATATAAGATCCTGAGGGGCCTTGACAGGATGGCTGTTCTCTTGTGGGAGAATCTAGAATTAGGGGCCACTATTTAAAAATAAGGGATCACCCACTTAAGACAGAGATGAGGAGGATTGTTTTCTCTCAGAGGGCCGTGAGTCTTTGGAGTTCTCTTCCTCAAAAGGTGGTGGAAGCAGACCCCTTGAATATTTTTAAGGCACAGGTGGATAGGCACCTGATAAGCTTAGGGGGGTGAAAGGTTATCGGGGGTAGGTGGGAATGTGGAGTTGAGGTTGCAATTAGATCAGCTCTGATCATATTGAATGGCAGAGCAGGCTTGAGGGGTCAAGTGGCCTACTCATGCTCCTAATTCACATGTTTGTATGCATGTTCGAATACAATGGCAGAGAGGTTCCAGGTTCATGGATGTGGTGCTAGATATATAAATGGTGGAAATGGGCAGGAGGAGAGATGCCATGGTACCATGGGTCATGGTAAGGCCCTTAAGGACCATCCTCAGAAGGGAATGGGAGCAGGTGACCAGGGAGGTCAACTCCTGAAGTCAAGACCTGGGGGCCTGGCAGCAGTACCACAAGAGATCTAATGACAATACCTGATTGAATTTTTCGGGGAGGTGACTAGTTTTGTAGATGAGGTTAGTGCAGTTGATGTAGTCTACATCGGCTTCAGTAAGGCTTTTGACAAGGTCCCACATGGGAGAATGGTCAAGAAGGTGAGAGTCCATGGGGTCCAGGGGAATTTGTCAAATTGGATCCAAAATTGGTTTCGTGGCAGGAGGCAGAGGGTGATGGTTAAAGACTGTTTTTGAGATTCGAAGCCTGTGACAAGTGGTGTACTGCAGGGATCGATGCTGGGGCCCTTGCTGTTTGTAGTGTACATTAATGATTTAGATGTGAATATAGGAGATATGATCAGTAAGTTCACAGATGACACGAAAATTGGTGGTGTCGTAAATAGTGAGGAGGATCTGGATGAATCTGGTAAGATGGGCAGAACAGTGGCAAATGGAATTTAATTCTGAGAAGTGTGAGGTGATGCATTTTGGGAGGATTAACACAGCAAGGGAATACATTTTGAATGGTAGGACCCTAGGAAGTTCAAAGGATCAGAGGGACCTTGGTGTACATGTCCATAGATCCCTGAAAGCAGCAGCACAGGCAGATAAGATGATTAAGAAGACATATGGGATATTTGCCTTTATTAGCCAAGGCATAGAATATAAAAGCAGGGAGGTTATGTTGGAGCGGTATAAAATGCTAGTTAGGCCACACCTGGAGTACTGTGTGCAGTTCTGGTTGTCACACGATAAGAAGGACGTGATTGCACTGGAGAGGATGCAGAGGAGATTCACCAGGATGTTGTCTGGGCTGGAGCGTTTCAACTATGAAGAGAGACTGGATAGGCTAGGGTTGTTTTTCTTACATAGAAACATACATAGAAAATAGGAGCAGGAGTAGGCCACTCGGCCCTTCGAGCCTGCTCCGCCGTTCATTATGATCATGGCTGATCATCCAACTCAATAGCCTGCTCCCGCTTTCTCCTCAAATCCTTTGATCCCTTTCACCCCAAGAGCTACATCAAACTCCTCTTGAAAACATACAATGTTTTGGTCTCAACTACTTTCTGTGGTAGCGAATTCCACAGGCTCACCACTGTCTGGGTGAAGAAATTTCTCCTCATCTCAGTCCTAAATGGTCTACCCCATATCCTAAGACTGTGACCTCTGGTTCTGGACTCCCCCACCATCGGCAACATCCTTCCTGCATCTACCCTGTCTAGTCCTTTTAGAATTTTATAGGTTTCTATGAGATTCCCCCTCATTCTTCTGAACTCCAGTGAATATAATCCTAACCGACTCAATCTCTCCTCATATGGCAGTCCCACCATCCCAGGAATCAGCCTGGAAAACCTTCGCTATACTCGCTCTAGGAAGAACATCCTTTCTCAGATAAGGAGACCAAAACAGCATACAAAATTCCAGGTGTGGTCTCACCAAGGCCCTGTACAATTGCAACAAGACATCCCTGTTCCTGTACTCGAATCCTCTGGCTATGAAGGCCAACATACCATTTGCCTTCTTTACCGCTTGCTGCACCTGCATGCTTACCTTCAGCGACTGGTGTACAAGGACACCCAGGTCTCATTACACATTCCCCTCTCTCAATTTATTCAGATAATAATCTGCCTTCCTGTTTTTGCTACCAAAGTGGATAACCTCACATTTATTAACATTATACTGCATCTGCCATGCATTTGCCCACTCACTCAGCTGGTCCAAATCACACTGAAGCATCTCTGCACCCTCCTCACAGCTCACCCTCCCACCCAGCTTTGTGTCATTGCAAATTTGGAGATATTACATTTAGTTCCCTCATCTAACTCATTAATATATATTGTGAATAACTGGGGTCCCAGCAACGATCTCTGCGGTACCCCACTAGTCACTGCCTGCCATTCGGAAAAAGACCTGTTTATTCCTACTCTTTGTTTCCTGTCTGCCAACCAGTTTTCTATCCATCTCAGTACACTACCCTCAATCCCATGCGCTTTAATTTTACATGCCAATCTCTTACGTGGGACATTGTCGAAAGCCTTCTGAAAGTCCAAATAAACCACATCCACTGGCTCCCCCTCATCAACTCTACTAGTTACATCCTCGAAAAATTCCAATAGATTTGTCAAGCATGATTTCCCTTTCGTAAATCCATGCTGACTCTGTCCGATTCTGCCACTGTTTTCCACGTGCTCAGCTATTAAATCTTTTATAATGGACTCTAGAATTTTCCCCACTACCGACGTCAGGCTGACTGGTCTATAATTCCCTGTTTTCTTTCTACCTCCCTTTTTAAATAGTGGGGTTACATTAGCTACCCTCCAATCTGTAGGAACTGTTGCAGAGTCTATAGAATCTTAGAAGATGACCACCAATGAATCTACTATTTCTAGGGCCACTTCCTTAAGTGCTCTGGGATGTAGATTATCAGGCCCTGGGGATTTATCGGCCTTCAATCCCATAAATTTCCCCAACACCATTTCCCTACTAATACTGATTTCTTTCAGTTCCTCCCTCTCACTAAACCCTGTGTTCCCCAACATTTCTGGTATGTTATTTGTGTCCTCCTTTGTGAAGACAGAACCAAAGTATGTATTTAGTTGGTCAGCCATTTCTTTGTTCTCCATAATAAATTCCCCTGTTTCTGACTGTAAGGGACCTACATTTGTCTTCACCAATCTTTTTCTCTTCACATACCTATAGAAACATTTACAGTCAGTTTTTGTGTTCCCCGCAAGCTTACTCTTGTACTCTATTTCCCCCTTCTTAATCAATCCCTTGGTCCTCCTTTGCTGCAGAACAGCCGAGAAGGCTGAGGCGGGACCTGATAGAGGTTTACAAAGTTATGAGGGGCATAGATAGGGTAGATAAGGAGAAACTTTTCCCCTTAGTGGAGATGTCAATAACCAGGAGGCATAGATTTAAGGTAAGGAGCAAAAGGTTTAGAGGGGATTTGAGGAAACATTTTTTCACCCAGAGGGTGGTTGGAATCTAGAATACACTGCCTGAGATTGTGGTAGAGGTAGGAAGCCTCCCAACATTTAAGATGTATTTAGATGAGCACTTGAAACACCATAGCATACAGGGCTATGGACCAAGTTCTGGAAAATGGAATTAGTATAGATAGGTGCTTGATAGCCGGCACAGACACAATGGGGTCGAAGGGCTTGTTTCTGTGCTGTACAACTCTATGACTCTATGGATGGTCAAGGTCAGTGAATGCATCTTCACACCCTCTCATACCCATTACACCACCAACCTCTCACCCTGCTCAATGCACCACAACACAATCACTCACCCAGCAGTACTCCCGAGTACTCAAGGTTCACGCATAACACCCAGATACTCGGCATCACTCTCACACACCTACCAATGCTGCCAGTCACATGCCTATCTTTTAGTGCCACCACATATCCGCAGCTATTCGGCAGGCACATCACCCAAACACCACACTGCACAATCACTGACATTCTATGCTCTCTCTCGGAGAACAATTTGCCACTCAATAGAAGGGAATGGAACAGAATCATCACAGAAAGAAGACAGCTGCATCTCCTGAACTTTACAGAGAAGATGGCTGTCAGCATCAAGGGAGTGTCTGCAATAGAACCCATGGCACTTGGTATTGCTGACAGATTTAAGGATGATGATATGTTCTTGCTCTATGACCCTTTTAATTTCCAGAATACCCTCATCCTGCTATCTGGCATGATGAGCAGGCTATCATTGGTGTGAGCACAGGCCTCTTGCTTCCCACCCCACCCCAGTACCCTCACACCAATCTTCCCCTTCTTAGTTCCTGCTTTCAGAAATCTGAGAACTGCTGTCTACCAACCATGGCAGCCCAAAGAGGAAGGGAGAGAGTAACAGCATAACACTAACCAAGGGATCCTGTCACTCAATCCGACACTCGCAGCTACCAGCTCCGATACTGGTACTGCACATAGTTTGGAGGCTCGCATAGAGTTTGGATCAGAAAGTGGTGAGTCATTTGAACACACATGGACTGCACCCAAGCCAGAGGGAAAAGATAGTTCATTTATCAGCTCACCAAAGAGTGTGGACTCAGATGAGCTCTGCTGCAGACGATTCAGAAACTCAATGGGACAGCATACAAGAGAGTGTTGATGGTATCCACACCAAGATGCTGGATGCATTGGCCACCCTTCCAGACAGCCTCCTGTCAATGTCAAGAAGTTTGGCTCCAAGTTGGTAAAAAGCATTGTCATGAAGCTATTAATATATATATTATTGGAAAATATTTTTCTTTTAAAATAGAGGTTTAGTCTGTGGGTGTGTTTAATTGGATTGAAGCCAGCTAGTCTGAGTGCTTTGATGTGTACTAGCTTTGTGATGTAAGAGAAGTAGAGTGCATTTGCATTTTTTGAATGGAGCATTCAAGAAAGCGAGTGAAATTTGGCACCTAGCTAGCAGAGACCAAGCAATATGTTTACATTACTAATAAAATTGTTACTATGAAAGGGGTTTTATTATTAGAAGAGGCTGGTGATGCAATGAGAAATTACATTCAATGAGCTGTGCTAGGTACAACTTCAGCAGTTTTTGTGTGTGCAGAGCAGAGGCAATGTAAGATCAAAGCAGCAGTAAGCCTACACCTTTCTCCACAGGAACCAAAGTGAATGGAACCTCATTTTGAACTCGTAAGATGAAATTGCTTTGCCTGGTGTCTGGTTAAGTCTATGGGTTGCTGTTGCCTTAATGGAGATTAGTTTGGGAATTTGTTAAGTTATGATAGTAGTAATTTGTAGCCATGTGTATATATCTAACCCGTGTAAATGAATAAAATGTTTCATTTAATTTAATATAAAACCTCTCAAGAACTGGTGGCCTGATTCCTGAATTTAAAGTTGCGTTTCAAACATACCGCTTAAAAATATACGTTATGACAGTTGTTTAAAGTTTCCCTCTGGGATTTTTAAATAACTCAGCTTTACCAAAAGGCTGTCTCATGATTCTCTCAGCAGCCTCTGGTCCATCTCCCTGCCATGTTGCAGACCCAGAGTAAGTGTCCATGCTGCTCCCATAACATCAGTCTTTGTGTGGACACATAATTCTTAGTCCTTCCTGTGAGGATGCAGCAATACTCTCTGGCAAATCCAGAACTCAGCACAAAACACTTTACAGTCCTTTCAGACACTTTGCAATGGCAGAATTTCATAAAACTTACCTTACCTACAATTTGGATACCTGGCCCTTTAAGAAACATTGGTGCTGTCATTTGCAGAGTGACGTGCAAATTCGTTGTCAGACAGGTAGGGTCCAAATGAGACCAAATACCTAGTCTTGCCTACATGTGACTCCGGACCTACAGCAATGTGGTTGACTCTTAAAAGCTTTCTGAAATGGTCTAGCAAGTCACTCAGTTGTATCAAACCACTAGAAAACCTACAAAAAGGAATGAAACCAGATGGACCACCCAGCATTGACCTAAGCACCGGATGTGACAATGACAAACTTAGCCCTGTAAACCCTACAAAGTCCTCCTTGCTAACATCTGGGGGCTTGTGCCAAAATTGGGATAGCTGTCTCATGGACTAGTCAAGCAGCTAGTCAAGGAGATATACCTTACAGATAATGTCCCAGGCACCACTATCACCATCCCTACCAGTGGGACAGGACATGCCCAACAAGGATGGGGGCACAGTGGTATACAGTTGCGAGGGAATTGCCTTGCAAGTCCTCAACATCTGACCCTGGCCTCCATCAAGTCTCATGGCATCAGGTCAAACATGGGCAAGGAAACTTCCCACTGATTACCACATACCGCGCCCCCCTCAGCTGATGAATCAGCACTCCTCCATGTTGAACACCACTTGGAGGAAGCACAGAGGGTGCCAAGGGTGCAGAATGTACTCTGGGTGGGGGACTTCAATGTCCATCATAAAGAGTGGCTCGGTAGCACCACTGTAGACCGAGCTGATGGAGTCCTAAAGGACATGGCTGCAAGACCGAGTCTGTGGCATGCGTTGAGTGAACCAACAAGGGGGAAAAATGTACTTGACCTTGTCCTCACCAACCTGCCTGCTGCATATGGATCTGTCCATGACAGTATTGGTAGGGCTGACCAGCACACAGTCCTTACGAAGATGAAGCCCTGTCTTCGCATTAAGTATACACTCCATCATGTTGTGTGGCATGACCACCATGCTGAATGGGTTCAATCAGATATAGAACTCAAGACCAGGAAACCATGAGGCACTGTGGGCCATTAGCAACAACAGAATTATACTTGACCACAACCTGTAACCTCATGGCCCAGCATATTCCCCACTCTACCTTTACCACCAAGCTAGGGGTCAACCCTGGTTCAATGAAGAGTGCAGGAGCAGCACCAGGCATACCTAAAAATGAGGTGTGAACCTGGTGAAGCTACAACACAGGATTACTTGTGTGCCAAAGAGCATAAACAGCATGTGATAGAGCTGAGCGATTTTGTAAACCAATGGATCAGATCTAAGCTCTGCAATCCTGCCACATCCAGTCATGAATGGTGGTGAACAATTCAACAACTCACCAGAGGAAGAGGCTCCACAAATATCCCCATCCTCAATAATGGGGGAGCCCAGCACATCAGTGCAAAAGACAAGGCTGAAGAATTTACAATAATCTACAGCCAGAAGTGCTGAGTGGATGATCGACCTCGGCCTCCTCCAGAGGACACCAGCATCACAGATGCCAGTCTTCAGCCAATTTGTTCACTCGAAGTGATATGAAGAAATGGCTGAAGGCACAGGATACTGCAAAGGCTATGGGCTCTGACAATGTTAGGGCTGTAGAACTGAAGACATACTTCAGAACTTGCCATGCTCCTAGCCAAGCTGTTCCAGTACAGCTACAACTTTGGCATCTACCCAGCAATGTGGAAAATTGCCCAAGTATGTCCTGTACACAAAAAACAGGACAAATCCAACCAGACCAATTACCGTACCATCAGCCTACTCTCGAGGGAAGGGGTCATCCACAGTGTTTTCAAGTGGCACTTGTTTAGCAATAACCTGCTCACTGATGCTCAGTTTGGGTTCCGCCAGGGTCACTCAGCTCCTGACCTCATTACAGTCTTGGTTCAAACACGGACAAAAAAGGTGAGGTGAGAGTAACTGCCCTTGACATAAGGCAGCATTTGACATGAGTGTGGCATCAAGCAGCCTTCGCAAAACTGCAGTCAATTGGAATCAGGGGGAAAACTCTCTGCTGCTTGGAGTCATACCTAGTACAAAGGAAGATGGTTGTGGTTGTTGGAGGTGAATCATCTCACTTCTAGGACATCACTGCAGGAGTTCCTCAGGGTAGTGTCCTAGGTCCAACCATCTTCAGCTGCTTCATTAATGACGTTCTTTCTATCATAAGGTCAGAAATGGGGATATTTGCTGATGGTTGCACAACATTCACCACAATTTGAGACTGCTCAGATACTGAAGCAGTCCATGTCCAAATGCAGCGAGACCTGGGCAATATTCAGGCTTAGGCTGACAAGTGGCAAATAACATTTGCTCCACACAAGTGCTAGGCAATGGCTACCTCCAACAAGAGAGAGTCCAACCATCACCCCTTGACATTCAATGGCATTATCACTGCTGAATCCCCCACAATCAACATCCTGGGGGTTACCATTGACCAGGAACTGAACTGGACTACCCATATAAATACTGTGGCTACAAGGCGCACAAACACAGGGTGATGGTTGAATTGGGATTGGTGTAAGTTAGGAGATGGGCATCAGAGTTTTGGCTTACTTCAGGTTTATAGAGGTTAGAATATGGGAGGCTAGCCAGGAGTGCGTTGAAATGGTCAAGTCTTGAGGACAAGAGCATGGATGAGCATTTCAGCAGCAAATGAGCTGTGCCAGGAGAGTAGTAAGGTGCCATTATGGGGGTGGAAATAGGCAGCCTTAATGATAATGTGGTTATTTGTTCAGAAGGTCATCTTGGTCAAGTATGGCACCACGGCTGTGAACAATCTTGTTCAACATTGGACAGTTGCCAAATAGGGTAACAGAGTTTATGGTAGGGACAGGAGACAATAGCACTAGCCTTCCCCACGTTTAGTTGGTGGAAATTTCATCTCATCCACTGCAGGAAGTCAGGCTTATTCTGACAATTTAAAGATGGTGGAGAGGTCGAGGGAAGTGCTGGTGAGGTAGAGCTGGGCGTCATCAGCATACGTATGGAAACTGATGCTGTCGCCAAGGCACATCAAGTAGTTGAGGAACAGTAGGGGGGAAAGGATAGACCCTTGGGAGACACCAGAGGTGATAATGCAGTAGAAGGAAGAGGTGATTGTAGGTGATTCTGTGGCTGTGATTAGATAGATAAGAACGGAACCAGGTGAGTACAATCCTATCCAGCTGGATATCAGTGGAGAAGGATGGTGTGATTAACCTTGTCAAAGGCTGTAGACAAGCCAAGAAAGATAGTTTATCTTTATTATAGTCATGTAGAATGTCATTTGTGACTTTAATAAAAGCCATTTCAATACTGTGACTAGGCCAGAAAACTGATTGGAGGGATTCAACCATGAAGCTCTGAGAGAGACGGTCACAGATTTGAGCATTTAGATGTTGCATAAAATACCTATATCGTAATCTTGCTGATTTGCTGATTTTCAGCAATATCTCAAGGCTTTATCATCGAAGTTTGAGAATAAGGGATCCTTAACAAGAAATTTATTAGAAAAAGTTGGAGTCAGTGTATCTCTGTTAATTCATCACTTGAGTAATAAACCTCTGTCATGATGTAAGCAGTGAAATAGAAGTTAGTGAATGTAACTGCTGCTTACATCTGTTCTGCTATGAGTTCATTAAAGGCCCTTCTAGTTAACATCACAGCCAATAGTCAGTGAGCTTTGTATCCTGTTTTCTAACATTTTTTATTTCTAATTTTCTCACTCCCTCCTTGAAGACTATGATGCCTTACTGGGATGCTTCTGTAGGTGCTGAGACAGCATATGTTATGTCACCAAAGTAGCCATTATTCAAGTTTGAGAATTAATAGTGACTGCAGTGGAGGGGGGTGTGGCAAGGGAGATTGAAGGGGGCAGTGACATAACAGCCAAGTCCAAACTTCCTACAGTATCCACACAAGGGCAGAGCAGGAGAGATTGTTCGATAGTGATCAGAAGTGACAACTGTAGTATAAGGGTCTGGCATAGAAAGGGTTAACATGGGACCGGGTGCAGTACTGCCCACAGTGTGATGTAAAGGAACACATGACCTGAGTCTAGAGGGAGATCTTATACTGGACAGAGATGTGTGGGAGCAAGCACGAAAACAGCTCCTAGCTTAGGCCTTATACTGTGTATGTGTACATAGTTATGAGTAGTTATTAAACACTTACTGTTAATCTATGTAAGACACAAGACTCGTGAGACCTACTGAACAACACACAACATCTTACAACAAGAGCATGATCAATCTTTCCCCGTCTTGGCCCTGGAACACCGAAACTAATCAGTCTCCCTTTTGTCACGAAGGTGAGATAAATTAACTCATTACAGTTTGAGGATTGAACCTGGTGTATGTGGTACAGCTACTTACTGTGTAAACTCACCAAGCCATTATTGCAATTCTGTCAGTTATACCTAATTACATTAGCTATGTAGCAGTAGCATTAATCAATGTAGACTGTAACACCAATTCCCTAAGTATGCGTGAGAAGTAACAAGAACTTCATATGGACTTTTATAATTACACTGGCATCTTACAGATCCTGGGCGTAGCAGGCAACATAAATCAAACCATCAGTACCTAAACAAAATGGAACAATTTTAGCATACAGAAATGCTTTCCACCTGAAAACACAATTAATTTGTAATGCTAAATCCAAGAAAGAAAGAAGCCTTTGGAGTTGGCAGCTAGATTATCACTGTCATTCTCTTATTTTAATATGTTCAAAATGGCAGAAGTTACAAAAATTCAGCCACAGAACCAAACTTCATTTTTATTTTTCAGATAACAGGCTTTTGAATAAAGACTCTATTTTTAAAACACAGACAGCAACAAAGATGAGATACATCAATCCAGTCAAATGGTGACACAAAGTGCCGAGAGTAATTGCTGGCTATATTATAATGTTGTGCTTAAATGGTTTGTTACATTTCTGTGACTCATTGGGTGGAGTTTATTGCCCTCCACCAAGGTGGATTTGAAGATGGAGGGCCATTTAATTGGGCGGGAGGGTACCAGGTGGGAGCCCCACTGCTTTCCCACCTCTGCCCCAATTACACCAGAGAAAGGTCAGAGACAGCCTTCCCAACCTGATGCCAACTAAGACCTATAAGTTGGCAATTAATGCCCACTTAAAGGCCTTATCTCACCTCCGCTGGTATTCAACTAGTGGCCGGACAGGCAGTCGCTTAGAGCTCACCACTGACCCCTCCGTCATCCCCCACAGCCACAGCTCCCACCCTGGGACCCTCATCCTGCCCTCATTCACCTGTGGCCACGGTCCCTCGCTGACCTTGGGCCTCTGGTGGATGCATTGCCTGCAGCTGCCACCACAACCCAAGTGGTGTCGACAGCAATGAGGAGCTGCCAGCCTTTGATTTGCTGGCAGTTCTAGGGGCAGTACGGTGGGGTCTTCCCCAAAGGAGGCGAGACGGGGCTCTGAACCCCCTCGCCTAGATTAAATTCTACCCATTGACATTCAGCGTGAGAATATTGTGCAGTCCCTGGGAATGGATTAAATGTCTATTTAAAGCAGTAAACACTACATATTCTTTTTGAGGAAGTTGTAATTCTTGCAAGGGATGAAATATCATGACTGACCTTACTGTCAAAAACTCTTTGCGTCGTGTGATGACAGTGTCATCAAATTACAGCCATATTTTGGCATTTTTCTGAATATAGGTGAAGAGTTTTCTAAGGACATTTTCTCACACCCCACCAAAAAATGCATGTGAAAACAGTGAATTTTAGAAACACATTGTGGGTCATTTTGGCTTTGTGCCAGATTGTAAAACTGGCAATAGTGAATTAGCAGCTCATTTTCTCATCTTGGCAAAATAAAAATCGGGAGAGAGGTAAAACAGTGTGACCGCACATTAAAAATCCACTCCATTGCATGTTTTCTATCTGGTGTGAATTAGTGTACATTCTGTGTTGTTGAAAGGATATTCAAATGTATATGCATAGTGAACAGTAGTTTATTTTTATAAAGTAATTCATTAGAAATAAGGAGGCAATGTATTATAGGAAGGTATACTGTTAAACAGAGAATCCATTGTGATTGAACCTGAAAAAGCAATTAAAAATGGAAACTCCTGACTTCTTTTCAAACAAGTATAATAATAATCCTAATCTCTGTCCTCATGTGATAAATGGTGGATCATTGGGAGAAATGGGAACAACAGTATGCAATAATATAGCATACTTTACATTTAAAAATGTGATAGTGTGCTTCATTGAGGCAAAAATCAGGCAAAAATGGACAGCAAGCCAAAGAAGGCGATATTAAGAATGAATTAGAAGCTTGGCTAAAGAATTGGGCTTTAAGGAAGGGGGTCTCAAGGAAAGTGAAAGGTAGAATCGTGGGATTCTACAGTGTGGGACCTAGACAGCTGAAGGTTTGGTTGTCAATGGTGTGGTGTAGTGTGGAGAGTATGCACAAGAGCCTAGAACTGGAGGGACAGAATATTCTGTGACACGGGTGTTGGGGGCACGATGGTGGAGGGTGTGGGGTGGTGGGATTTCTAGGGCTGAAAGCAGTTACAGAGATAATGTGGGGCTAGGCCATGGGTAGATTAAACATGAGGATGAGAATTTTACACCTGAGGTGTTGGGTAATCAGGAGACAATACGGGCTGGATTTTACCATGGGCCTCAGGACTCTGATGTCAGGAGCACACACTTTCTAGCAGCTTGCCTGCTGGTGCAATCTTCTCGGAGGCGGCCTCCTAATTGGCCACCTCTGCTGTTATCATCTTATTAAGGATGGTGGTTGTGCTCTTGAAGCTGCTGGGCCAGTCTGGGGGGGAGGGAGGTCTAGCAGTCTCTGTGGCAGTAATTTCCCTTTTCCCACCAGCAGTTTAAATCCAGCATCAAATCAAATCAAAGGAATGCCTTAGCGTGCAGCAATAGTGCTGTAAGCAAGCAGCTAGGCAACCAATTAAATTAAAACGGTCATGCTCAGCAAGCTAGGAAGTTAAAAACACTTCACTTATAGTTTAAATTTTCAGTTTGAGAAGTAAATAATTATGATTGGATTAAGATAGAAGCTAAAATAAGAATCTAAAAACTCCACTGAAAAGAAAAAAATTGTGTGTTTTTTTTTATCCCCATGGAGGAATATGACATTCCACTAATATAAAATTAATTTTTCAGGCCAGTGAAACTGTTCATTAGTAATAATGAAGTTAGTACATCATTGAAAACCCAGTTACACCTCATTCAACAAGGTGTAACCTTTACAAGAGTTTTTGCAGCAAGGCTGTGACAGCGTATAAGTGGAAGTTCTCATCAATTCCATGAATTTCCAAAATTGTAGTCTAGGGCAGTGGGCCTCAACAACACACTCTCTGGGGAAGTGTAAAATCACTAACAGCAGCTCCTGGATTTCTGCATCATCCTGTGCATGTGTGAGCTCCAGATGTTTCTATTGGTTTTAAGTGCAGTGATGATGGTGAAGGCTGACAGTTTTGCTGTCACTATCACTGCAAAACCTAGGCTATTACCTTTAAAATGGGAAAGCAATGAACTGGTGCAGTGTTGCAGGTTCTGAGATTTTATAGTGCTCTAGAATAGGAAACTAGGCCGGTACCATCAATCTAGAAAGATGTTAATGTACCAGCCGGCCACATGGGTTCCCTAGAATCGAGAATTATCCCAATACTGTGTGGAGCTTGCTCAATGAAGGCGATTTAACAACATTGATCTTGCTTCATAGTAACTATGGTGACAAGATATTAATTCCTGCCTTCCTTTCTCTTCACAAATAAATTTGGGCCATCTGGAACCCAGCATAAAACACAAGATAACTTCTCACTACCTACGCACACATACACATACCACTGACGCAGGCACCAGCCCAGAAACAGAATCACCTTTCACAAATAGCTTGGCCAATCATTAGAGCTTGTTCATCTACCTGGCACAAAGGACAGAATGCTTTTACTCCTTAAAGACAAATGGAGAGATTGCAGTCTGATCATTAATGATGAATACCTGAAGTGACAATGGAGGGGCAGGTGGATCCAGAGAGTCGAGGGCGTTAGGAGTGTTCAAGAAGAAGCAAGATATCAGCACTTGTGGGTAAGGCACACATCACTGATCAGACATACGCAGTCAAAAGCTTGTCTTTTCTCTTTAAAGATACTGACTGTTTGTTGTGTATTTCCAGCTATTTCTGTATTTTCATTAAGCCTAGATTGACAATAGTCAAACAAATAGTCGTATGGTAGAACAGAACTTGAGTATTGCTATAAAAAGACATGTTGTAGAAGCTTTACGTCTTGCACTCATCAGGACAATTCACAAGAATAGCATATGTAAAGGGAACAACAATTTATACTTCATGAGAAAACTCTGCTGATTGGTTCACAAGTGGACTCTGATTGGTAGAGGCATTGACATGGAGAATGCACCACCTGAGGGAAAGCTGGACAGGGGAGGCAGGCTTACTGGGGAAGGATGGGGAGTGTCCGGGAAAGAGGGCTGGATCTTGAAGGGCAGGGTTGGTGGTGTTGACAATGAGATCCTGGGGGTGAACTCAGGGTACTGGTGATAGGAGGGAACAGTCACAGTCAAAAGAAGGAGTGGGATGAGGTCAGGTGGCAGGTCCAGGGTAGGTGAAGGTCACATGGGGGGGGTCACAGTGGGGGACAAGTCAGGTGGCTCACTCATCAGATAATGGGAGGGGGCAGGGTCAGGGTGGGCATGGGGACGGTAACAGGTATCGGCTCTGAGGGGAGGGAAGGCATGTCGATGTGGGTCCTGATAGGGTTCAAGGTAATGGGGGAGGTTCAAGGGTGACTCAAGGAGGTGGAATGATGATATCGAGTGGGTCAAAGGTGTTAGGGGGAAGTTGGTGGGTGACAGGTGGAGGGCAGAAGGTGGCGCAGTGAGCTTGAAAGGTGACGCACACCATTTTTCAAATCTGACCGTCGCCACATAGTTAGTCAGTCAGTGAGAACCTTTGAGGTGAGAGGAGGGTCTTTTCATGTGGGTGGAGTTCAAGGTCAGCGCAAGTGGCTGACTAAAGAGACATCCCCATAATTGTGGCAACTGGATATTAACCATGCTCAGTTGTCTTCTCTTCTCTATGGTGAAAACCATATGGCAGCAGGTTTGTTCCTGACTCATGGGTCTCATAGCATTGTGGAGCCAGCAAGGTGTGGAGCTGCTGTTCATTCTGCACCATTTGCCATCTGCTGCAGTCAGAGACAGGGATGAAAGGAGGGAGGGAGGATGCCTGCAAGGAGCATGGCTGGTGGGGGCAGCCAGCTTGCGACTCCAAACATCCATCCTCCCGGGTGAATGGTCATAGTTGACAAGGGTTCATGCAGTTAGTCTTTCTATGCTGCCAAGGCAATGGCCTCTCTATAGAGTCTTGAGGGTTGTGGAGACAAGCGAATTAGTGTCAGAGGGAGGCTTCTTGCAACTGGCTCTCATCTCCCTGGTCAAAGAGCAATGCCTCCATAGACATTCATGTATGGATGGAAGCAACACCCACCTCTGGTCTTAATTGGTAATGGCTCTGCCTTGTAATGGCTCTTATCCAGATGGGGAGAAGAAATGCCTGTTGTCTGTTACCACATGGCCAGGAGGATCAAGGGCCTAAGCAGCAAGAGGCAGTGGGGCCTCTAGAAGGTCAAGAGGATGGAGAACATGGAACATTGCAATAGCGAGCATGGCCGAACCACTGGTGTATCGCTAGCAGTGCTCTTATCTAGAGATGAGTGAAAGGCAATGCCGAATGTGCCCTGGTATGTCCCAGGATGTGGTTGCTCACATCTGCAAATTTCTCCAGTAGGAGCTGCAGCCGCAAGGACTCTGGAGGAGAAGTGCAGAACTCGTGGCCTACAATGGGTGAATGTCTGTCCAGATCCCCTTTAAAAATGCCACCGGGACTTTCGACCTAATGAAGTGATGGCAGGGCAGGTGACTTCCTGCCTGCTCCTGCCACAACATTCGCCAAGCTCCTTGCCGATGCATAATTAATGGGCTAAAAAGCAGAAGATCGCACATGTTCACCCACCCCACTGCCCAGCGGGAATCATGCCAACTTTCTAACCTGCCACCAGACTTAGGCTGGAATTTTCTGACCCCATTGGCGTCAGATGTCATGGCGGGTATGAGCAGACAATATGGTGAGCAGTCCAAAAATTGGTTTTACACCCTCGTGAAAATAATTTGCGATCGTCCGCTCCGCCCATCAATGCCAGGCCATCCAATGTCGGGAAAATAATTTCAAAGCATTTGCATCACATCATCTTGCCTGCTCATATTTGCAAAGGCACACAACTTTGTGCACTTCGCCCAGGATCAGATGAGCCAGGAAGCAAGAGCGTTGGGGTTTGCGCTGATCTTTGGTTTCCCACAGGTGCAGGGTGCCATCAACTGCACTCACATAGCACTTAGATCTCTGTGGCAGCGAGCAGTCAACTACATCAACTGCAAGGGCTTCCACTTGTTCAGCTGGTCTGCAACCACAGCAAATTCATCCTGCAGGTCTGCGCATGATTCCTTGGGAGTGTCCACGACTCCTACATTCTCAGTAGGTCTCAGACCCCTGACGTCTTCCAGGGTCCACAGAGGATGCAGGGTGGGCTCCTCGGGGACGGGGCCACCTGCAGAGGACTTGACTGATGACGCCCGCGCGGCAGCCTCAGAGTGCAGCAAAGAGAAGGTGCAATGAGGCTCATGCTGCAACTCACACTTTGGTGGAGAAAACCATTGGGATATTGAAGATAAGGTTCCGGTGCCTGGACCAGTCTGCTGGAGCCCTGCAAAATAGTCCACAGAGAGTGTCACGCATCATTGTTGCCTGCTATGCCCTTCTCAACCTGGTGCTGCAATGGGTGGAGGAGCTGGCTGAGGAGGCGATGGAGGAGCTGAAGGTCTCCTCCGATGAGGAGGACGTCGACAGGGATGAAGGTGAGGGGGTCCTTGAAGGTGAGGAAAATAGTGATGAGGTCATTGCGTTGCCTAGATGAGGCAGGCACACCTGGGAGGCTCTTATAGCTGCTAGATTCATGGAGGATGATGATGACATGCAGTGAGGACACTTTATAGATCCTCGCATTACATCTGTGAATGTTTGACTCCTGTCTGGCTGATGGCAGCTCGCTTGAGCTCTGTGAACAGGGTCATATCATGGAGATGCAGCCATGAAACTTTAACTTCTCCTAATCCTATGGCATCCTTTGTGAGCTAAACCCTTGATGACTATACTATCACCGGACACAGAAGCTGATGAGATGTGGGGCCAGCCGCATTGCAAAAGTACTGGGAGCGCACAGAGAGAATGATGGAATTCTGTGCTGCCGGCCCAGGACATTCTGGCTGGAATGATAAGCCCCATCAAAGTGCAGGCATGACTGAAGTGTCCAGTGACTGTGAAGCAAACCATCAGTGTGCTGGGAAGGTTGCACAAAGCACAGGGAGGAGGCCCTGGACTGAGACACCTGCCTTTACCTTGCACAGAAACCAAGTTTTCACTTCAGACTGACACGACCACTGCTCATCATAACAAGGAGCCTTAGACAGGGTGACATTATTGGGAGTTTATTTACAATAGTGAACATTATGTACAAGTGATACAACACCCATGCCCACGTAATGAAACTACATTTTCTTAACCTTCCTAACCCTGCTGCTACATCTTGGTGCTCCCTCAGCATCCACAGAGGCGGCAGAGGCAGCCTTCTGACTGCTATGCCCTGTCTGTGATGACCTTGGCGGACGTCCTCTGGGGGGGCCAAGACCTGGAGGGCCCCCGCCTGCTTTCAGGGTCCTGCTATTGGCAGTGGCACCCTTCTCGGCCTGTGAGAAGGTGCTGCTGGGATCACAGGAAGAGGGGAGTCAATGGGCCGGACACTCGCGGAGTCACCTGGGTGGATGGTTCATGTGGTGAGGGCAGAACGTGAAGACAAGTGACAGATGGCCCTGTGGGGAGAGGAGATTTGGGGGAAAAGGATAAAAAAATGAACAAATTATTAAATAAGTAAATAAACAAACAAATAAAATAAATATATATATTTACATTGGATTATAAAACGGAGTCAAGAGGGTGGAGACGGTTCATTATCTGAAGTTGTTGAACTTGGCCATCTGCCACTTGCTTATGTGTTTTGCTTTTGCCCACGCTGGTCCTTGTTCTGGTGTTGTTCTGCAGCCTTGCCTTTGTGCTGCACTCAGCGCCTTCTTTGCTCCTCACCACTGTCATTCGCGCTCCCTTTGTCTTGTGTCCATGGCATCTTTGTCAGTTGTTCTTGGCTGTCACCTGTCCCTGGCCTTCTGTCTTGTTCTGCCTATTCCACCCCCTCTTGAACAGTGTGGACTCTATCGTGTTTCTGCTTCCCTTTGGCTCTGGGGGGTGGTGTGAGTGGGGGTGGGGGGGATTGTTGTGTGGACTTGAGGTATTGGCTCAGTTTCTCCCTCCAATTAGCTGGATCTGTCTTTGAAAAGATTGGGCAGGAAGAGAAGGTTGAAGAGAATGAGGCTGAAGTGTTTATCTCAGTGAAATTGGTAGAGTTACACCAGGAGGACCCATGAATAAAGCAGTTTTATAACACAGCTTATTCAGAAACAGAGGCAGAATGTATTCCAGAATGTTATTACCTTAAAGGTAATGCGTTAATGAGGAAGTGGAGGCCGACTCATATTCCAGCAGGTGAGAAACGGGCAGTAGGACATCAAATAGTTACACCATCTGGATACAGAAATGAAACATTGAGAGTAGCTTATGAAATTCCAATAGCTGGACATTTAGGAATTAGGAAACCTCAGGCAAAAATACAAAAACATTTTTATTGGACTGCGTAAAGATGTAGTCAACTTCTGTAGATCATGTGACACATGTCAGGTGACAGGGAAATCTCAAGCAGTGATTAAGCCTGCACCTTTAATTCCAATTCCAATATTTGAGGAACCTTTTACTAGGGTCCTAATTGATTGTGTATGACCCCTCCCTAAGACCATAAGTGGAAATCAGTACTTGCTGACGATCATGGAGGTGTCTACAAGGTTTCCGGAAGTGATACCTTTACAAAATATTACTGCAAAGAGAATTGTAGAGGAGTTGACCAAATTTTTTTACAAGATATAGGTTACAAAATGAAATACAGTCGGATCAAGGTTCAGGGATCATGTCACAGCTGTTTAGGGAAGTCATGAACAGCCTGTGGATAAAACAGTTTAAATCATTAGCTTATCACCCTGAATCACAAGGTGTTTTGGAGAGATGGCATCAAACTTTAAAAACTATGATGAGGGATTTTAGTTAAGACGACCCACAGGACTGGGGTTGGGGGATTCCATTCTTGTTATTTGCTATTAGGGATGTCCCTAATGAATTGACAGGATTTAGTCCTTTTGAATTAGCCTATGGTCATGAAGTAAGGGGACCACTTACGTTGATTCAGGAGCAACTAGTAAGCCAGAGCTCAGAACCTATTTTGCTGGATTATGTGACAAAATTCAGAGAAAGATTGAACAGGGCATTTGAGCTAGCTAAGGAAGTTTTAAAGATATCATGGCAGGTGATGAAGACAAATGCAGATATGAGGGCAAAAGCTCATACTTTTGATGCTTTGTTACCAGTGTCAGGCAAACCATTAAAGGCAAGGTTTAGTGAGCCTTACAAGATTGAAAAGAGACTGAGTGAATTAAATCACTTAATAAATTCTCCAGATAGAAGAAAGAAACAATGGGTGTGTCATGTAAATATGCTTAAAAAGTACTTTGACAGAGAAGATAACCAAAGAAGGTATTAGTATTGGTAGATAAAGAGAAAGAGGTAGAAACTAAGGATTCTGAAATTGATTTTCCTCTAATCAAATTGGACAATGAGGGGGGTGCTTAAAAAATTTAAATGTAATATTGAGTTACCTTCCAGACAAAAGTCAAAGTGAGTCGGCAAAACTATTGCAGTCACATAAAGCTATTTGTGGGAACAAGTTGGGGAAAACAAACTTGGCTACACGATCATAGATGTGGGAGATTCAGTTTCAATAAGGCAGTAAAATCCAGTAAAATTAGCTCAAGTACAAAAAGAAATCAAATTCATGCTTCAGAATGACATCATAGAGTCTGGCTGCTGTAACTGGAGTTCCCCTATTGTGATGGTGCTGAAGCCAGGTGGAACACAAAGACAAGGGGCAGAATTTTACGTTTGCCGGTCAGGCGGGCCTGACCAACTTGGTGGCGGGCAGGCGGACGATTGCCGCTGAAGAAACAGGCCACGCCGCCATTTTCCATGGGTGAGCCAATTAAGGCCCGCCCCGCGGGTAATCAACTCCCGTGGAGAACGGGAAAATAGTCGCGGGAGCGGGCGGCCTCAGACTGCTGGTTCCAATGGGGAGCCGGCAGCCTGTATAAAGAGGGGCCAGACAGCCTGCTTGAGGCAGTGCACCATGGCCACTCGTGGAGAGAGGGAGGGAGGATCGATTGGACAGCAGCATGAGCAGGAAGAGGGGAGCAGGCTGCAGGAGAGGCCAGCAGGCCACTGTGCCCTCCAATTTTCCGATGCATGCCTTGCTGTCCTCCTACAAGAGGTGGGCATCCATCAGCACCTTCTGTATCCGGAGGATGGGAGGAGGAGGGCCCCCCATGTCACCAGCCAGGTGTGGGAGGAGGTGGGTGATGCTGTAAACGCCCATGATGATGTACGGCGCACTGGCACACAGTGCAGGAAATGATTCAATGATTTGCTGCGCTCTGGAAGGATGAGTATCATGTCTGTCTTGGCCATTTGACCCAGAAGGCAGCCTTAACCTTTGACCCCCCCCCACCATGTCTTGCTGTCGTTACTGCATAGGGCATCTGTCGCACGCTGGGTGGGCAAATGGGGACTGACCATGCTTACACCAGCCTTAGTGGTTGAGGAAAAGACGGGTTCTCCCCGCAGCATATGTTGGTCTTTGTGGCATTTGAGTAGTCTGGGGGCAACCTGCAGGGGAGGCTGCACGACACATATTCAGAACTCCAACACATGTCGTATTGATGGTGATGAGATGGTGGAAGGGGAGCCTCAATGTGTCTTGGGCAAGTGCCATCTGCTGGCATCGGCACCACACCTAGTTGCGCCTCCTTGCCATGGGCACTAAGACCTGTGTAATATTCAAAGTGATGGACGCCGAATGTGTCCAAGGTGGCTGTTGGGGGAGGGGGTTGGGACCAGCCGTGCTATCTTCTGGGGACTGATCACCAGTAGTGTTGACAGGAGCCGCTGGAGGCCTCAGATGGGCCACTGTGGTTGGGGTGCAGCGTGCACGTGCAGAGTACATGAGCGATCAGCCCCAATAAATCCTCTTCTCTGTTTTGCAGGAAAAAACTCACCACAATGCCCGGGAGCGCCAGAGGACTGGAGGTGGGCGCGCCCTCCTGCAGTGCCTCACGCCTTTTGAAGAGCAGGCCATGGAGCTGGGCAGCAGTCAGGAGGCCAGACCGGCTGGGGGTGGCGAGGCTGGGGTCCGGCGGGCAGGTATTTGAGGTCCACAGTCCCATCCACTCTGTCTGCCCACCATCCAAACCACTGATGGTTGCTGCAATCGTTAATGCTGAAACAATGCTCATTCACAGACTGAGACATTCTGACGTGTGGGTCATACAGAAGGGACCCTCGTCCCTTTGAGGAATCGCATCTCCACCACCTTCCAAAGTCACCTTATCCCATTTGTGACCACTATCACCATGGTCTAACATGCCATTGGATCGCTGCTGCACAGCCAAAGACTTATTTCATTTTCGGGGGTTTGGGACCTCCAGCACCCTTTCAGCCAGTGCGCCCCACATTACTTTGTCCAAAAGGTCCTCAGCACCTCAGCTATGGACATCATGGCACTCAACTTAGATGAATGCCACCACGTTACTCATCCCTGTGCCAAGGGGAAATGTTGCCTTCTGCCCACCCGGTCTATGCCCCTCCTTATGGAATGAAGGGCAATAATGTGACCTCTCAATCTCCTGTGATCAACGGCAAATGTCGCTACTGTTTAGGATGTTTCCTCAGCCCCGCAACTATCCAGGCCACAATGCATCCAGGTCAGGTACCTCTGCACTTTCCCCACTCCTATGGTTCATAACATGCCATGTGGCATTCCTGAGGCCATCTGACCAGCCTGTCTGTATGTGCGTTTAATGTTTGGGGCTCGTCTTGACTCTTTTTCACCTCACCAATGTTCATCTCCTTAGGGTTTTGAAGGGTGAGTGACTTACGAGGCTGGGGGGGAAAGGTGTGAAAGGTTGAACTGACTGTATGCTAACTGATGCACTGTCCTTGTTGTTAATTTCAGCATCACCACCAGAGCGACCCCACGGCACCCCCTCCACACCTGAGGGCTAACATGTGCAACTTGCGGCACATCATTTCAGCCAGCCAGGCATCAGCGCAGACACACACACCTCAGCGGGGACTTTACCGTCAGCTAGTGTCCCGGGTCACAGTGGAGAGGGCACATCACGATCGCTGGAGGAGATGATAGGGGCAGAGTGTGCCGATGGCTCCAGCAGACGGAGTGCAGCAGGGGACGAGGCACATGCTGAGTCCGGCACTGACGACATGCCTCTGGAGTTGTCCCCATTGCAGCAGCTGCAGGACAGGCGGCAGGAAGTGCGTTTGCATCTGGCAGGGTTGCATGAGGGAATGCTTCAGTTGGTCTGTGCGACGGAGGAGTCTAGGCAGAGTGCACGTGAAGAATCCGCCCTCAGGTCAGAGCATCGAGACTGGTGACTCTCATAGAGAGGGGCTTCCACCAAATGGATCAAAATATGATTGGGATACGTTCTGACCTGCAAGCCCTCACAGCGGTTCTGGCCACAGGTGGTGTTTTCCATTGTGGGAGATGTTGTGGACACTAAGCGCCAGTACTTGGTGCCCATGCATCTGCGGTGAGCAGGAAGGTGGATTTGGACCTCACGGGGGCGCAGCAGCTGCCTGCCGTCGCTGTGAGCTCCTCTCAGGGCGCTCCAGATGAAGGCAGGAGCTCCTCTGCCCCTCTGCCAGTCAACATTTCTTCCATTGAGGCTGCGACAAGTGGGGAGGTGCCAGTTCTGGAACTGGCCACTCCCTCCCAGGCGGGGCCATCACAGGCTCCACGGGCCAGAGGACACCTGCCAAGTTCATCGAGGCCAACAGGACAGCAGAGTCAGCAGGCTGTCTCACAAGCCACTCCGAGCGATGGGGCGGCACCTAGACGTAGCACCCGAAAACGTAAGCATAAGGCACCTTAAGCACTCCACGGGTATGTCACTGGTGATTTTGTGTTGGCCTTAGAATAGGGACCCATATTTTTGTCATCGCTAACAAGTGGTGTGTGTTTTTGTTTTGGACAAAATAAAGTCCACCTTTGTAACCATGGCTGAGTGTCTTTTGTTTGTGGTGCATTTTTCTTTTTCACAGATTTATCATGAGTGTTTGAGTGGACATTGATGTTTCTGTACTAAGTCCTTATTTGCAGCTGAACAGGTGGAAGATGTAGCACCTAAGTGCCATGTGTGGAAGTGCCAGGCAATGCTGGTCCTGCTGATCCATGTGTGTGGAGCTAGCTGAAGGTTCTTTGGATTAAATTGTCGCGGGCGTCCCTGCCTCTTTGGTGTAAATGCGGGTCATCATTCTGCCCCTCATCATCGCCCTGTGCTTCCTCATCCTCTGAGGCACAGCTGGATTCATAACGTGCAGCCTCATCCAGGGTATCAAGGTCTTCATCGTCAACTGCATCCCCCCTTTCCAGCGCAAGATTGTGCAGAGCGCAGCAGACTACCACTATCAGAGAGACGCGATCTGGGGGGTACTGGAGTGCGCCCCCTGAGCGGTCCAGGCAATGGAAGCGTATCTTGAGAAGACCGATGGCTCTCTCCACCACAGCCCTTGTGGTGCCCTGGATCCTATTGTACCGCTGCTCAGCTTCTGTTCTTGGATGCCGGAGAGGCGTCATGAGCCACCTTCGCAGGGGATAGCCCTTGTCACCCAGCAGCCAACCATCCAGCCGAGCTGGAGCACTGAAGAGCCCTGGCACCTGGGAGTGTCTGAGGATGTAGGTGTCGTGGGAGCTGCCTGGGTACCTTGCACAGACTTGCAGAATCAGCATCCTGTGATCACACACTATCTGCACATTCATGGAGTGGAAGCCCTTCCTGTTGACGAAGGCACCGGGCTCACCTGCTGGCACCTTGATGGCCACATGTGTGCAGTCTATAGCACCCTGGACACGGGGGAAGCCAGCAATGGCCGTGAAGCCTCTGGCTCACTGTGCCTGACTTGCCTGATCGCAGTGGAAGTGGATGAAGGTGGATACCTGTCTGAACAGGGCACCTGTAACCTGCTTGACATAAGTGTGGACAGCTGATTGGGAGACACCGCAAAGATCACCCACCAAACCCTGGAAGGAGCCAGAGGCATAGAAGTGGAGGGCAACTGTGAGCTTCAGAGCCACTGGCATGGGGTGTCCACCCACAGAGTTAGGGGAGATCTCAGGGCCAATCATCTGACAGATATAGGTGACTGTCTCCCTTTAGAGTCGGAGCCTCCTTCGGCACTGCACCTCAGTCATATTGAGGTAGCTTCTTCGCCGCCTGTATACCCTGGCAGCAGGATAGTGGCATCTTCTGCGGCCCCTTGGACCTTGGACAACCTCTTGGCCCTGCGCCCCTTGTGCCTGCGCTTGGCCTCCCAAAGGAGGCCCCCCTAGAGGCTGATTGTCCAGTCCTGGCCTCCTCCTTATTCTATCCCTCCCTTCCTCCTCAGGGGAGCTCCCTCCAGTGGAGAGATCAGAACCCATATCCCCAGGCTAAATGGAGGCCTCCAGAAAGCTGCAGGCCCGAGAAAGGTTCCTGTCTGCAGACTGGTTTCAAAGTACACAAGAAGCTCTTGCAAATCAATGAGAACTACTAACAATCACACAGGCAACTTTTAATCACTTTTGTCAATTATAACTTCGTCAAAAACATGAACAACCCCTCTGAGTCCACATATCCCGACATTGCAAAAGTTTTCTTAAATAATCTCCTACCCACCTTCCCGTTGGGCCCGTGCACCAACCCGAAGTTCATACGGGCCCCTCAAAATCGTACACAATTGGCAAGTTAAGGGGCTTAATGAGCCCTTCAATTAATGGCGGGCGAACTGATTGCACCCGCCCACCGAAATATCGCAATGGCACATGCTGACGTCGGCACGCGTCATTTTACACACTGACTTGCTACGCCATCCGCACATCAGCCGGAAAATTCTGGCCAAGGCCTTCTATAAGCATATAAATAATAAAAGGATGATAAAAGAAAGAGTAGGGCTGGTTAGGGACAAAAAAGGGGACTTACATGTGGAGGTTGGAAAATAGCGCAGGTGTTGAACGAATACTTTGCATCTGTCTTTACAAATGAAGAGGATCCTACCCAGGCTGAGGTGAGATGGGAGGTAATTGGCACACAAGAAGAACTTGTAATTGAGAGGAAGGAGGTGTTGGAGGGGCTAACATTATTTAAAATAGATAAGGCACCAGGACCGGGTGAGATGTATCTAAGGGTATTGAGGGAAGTGAGAGTGGCAATTGCAGTGGCACTGGTGGTAACCTTCCAGTCTTCCTCAGACACAGAGGACTGGAAAATTATGCATGTTACACCCTTGTTCAAGGATAAGGCTGGCAACTACAGACCAGTCAGTTTGACCTCAGTGGTGGTGAAACTTTTGGAAACTATAGTGCGGGATAAAATTAATAGTCACTTGGACAGTGCAGGATAATTAAGGAAAGGCAGCATGGATTCATTAATGGAAAATCATATTTATCTAACTTCCTGAATTTTTTTGAAGAGTTAACAGAGAAGGCTGACAAGGGAAATGCTATTTATGTGGTGTATACGGATTTTCAAAAGGCATTTGATACAGTGCCACACAATAGACTTGTGAGCAAAATTCTAGGTCGTGGAATAAAAGGGAAAGTAGACACTTGGATAAAAAACTGGCTGATAGGAAACAGAGAGCAGTGATAAATGGTTGTTTTTCGGATTGGAAGAAGGTTTGCAGTGAAGATCCCCAGGGGTCCGTGTTGGGACGCTTGCTCTTCTTGATTTATATTAAAGACCTAGACAGTGGCATGCAGGGCAGGATTTCAAAATTTGCAGATGATACGAAGATTGGAAATGTTGCCAACTGTGTTGAGGGAAGTCTTGAACTTCAAAAGGACATACACATGTTGGTGGATTGGCAGAGAAGTGGCAGATGAATGCAGAGAAGTGTGAGGTGATTCATTTTGGTAGGAAAAATGTGGTGAGATAGTATAAAATAAAGGGAGAGCCACTAAAGGAGGTGCAGGAATAGAGGGACGTCGGTGTATAAGTACATAGGTCATTGAAGATGGCAGGGCATGTTGAGAGAGCAGTTAATAAAGTATATAGTATCTTAGGCTTTATTAATAGGGGCATTGAGTACAAGAGTAAGGAAGTCATGTTGAACTTGTAAAAGGCACTAGTTAGGCCTCATCTGGACTATTGCATCCAGTTCTGGGTGCCATACTTGAGAAAGGGTGTGAAGGCACTGGAGAGAGTACAGAGGAGACTCACAAGAATGATTCCAGGGATAAAGAACTGTAGTTATGAGGATAGATTGGAGAGGTTAGGACTGTTTTTCTTGGAGAAAATAAAGCTGCAAGGAGACTTAATAGAGGCATTCAAGATCCTGAGGGGTATGGACAGGGTAAATAGTGAGAAACTGTTCCTGCTCAAGGGAACATCAAGAACTAAAGGGTACACATTCAAAATAAATGGCAAAAGGAGTAAATGATGTGAGGAAAAATCTTTTCACCCAGAGGGTGGTTGGAGTCTGGAACAAACTATGTGAAAGGGCGGTGGAGGCAGTTTCAATCGAGGAATTCAAAAGAGAATTGGATTACGACCTGAAAAGAGAGAATGTGCAAGGTTATGGGGATAAAGCAGAGGAGGTGGACTAGGTGGAATGCTCTTTCAGAGAGCCAGTGCAGACTCGATGGGCTGAATGGCTTCCTTCTACACTGTAAAGACACTGTGATACTTGCTGATGCTCCTCCCTATGGATGCCCAAGAGCCCCTGGGTGACTCTTTGAAGAGGAGGAGAAGCTGGAGTGAGAACAAGTTGCTCCACGGCCCTCTCATATTGACACTGTTGGAGGCCAACTATAGCGTCAGCGATGGAGTTCAGCCCTTGTTGCAATGCAGGACCAATGTCCTGGACCAAGGTCTCCCTGGCAGCAGCCATCCTCCCAGTGTTGACCGTGCTGCATTGGCATGCTGGCGCTATCACCTCAGACTGAAAGTGGACGAATTCCTCCGTTGTGCCTTTTAATTTGAACAGTGCAATGTTCCTTCTTGCTGTTCCTGAGCTTGCCTTTGCAGCTCCAGCAACTGAGGTATGACCGAGTCCAGAGGCTCCCCATCTGACTCAGATTCAGCAGATTTCTGGCCTCCAGCAGTCCTCCAAGTGCCGGAAACCTGGGCAGTCCCTGCCGCCGCATGCTGTGGATCAGACAGTGCAATGTGCTCACCTGACTGTGATCCCAAGGCTACTCTAGAACTAGGTCCCACCAAGGTGTGTGTCTCTGCACTGGTGGAGGGTGTGTGTGAGCACTGTGACAGATCTTCAATTAGAGTGTCAGCACTCTAATTAGAGCGTCATCCCAGACTTTTCTTCCAAGGTGTCTTTGGGACTTTAGTCCAGAACCTGGCCCGTGGACTTCTCAGCTACTTACCAGATATGCCTGCAAAAGCAAGGAGATGATTGGTGCATGGCAGGGAACTGCAGAACAGGGGAATTCACACAAGCATGGTTCTCTGATGGATGTTGCACTGCTGAATCCTCACTTGCCTGAGCATTACCAACCTCACCATCAGCACAGGAATGATCCAGATCATCGTTGGCCAGCTGGATGACTCTATTTTCAAAGTCTGTAGGGACCTTGATGTAAAGCATTCCTCCACCAGTCTGCAACTTTTGTTGTGTGCCAGCTTGTCCTGCATGATGGAAAATGAAGAGTAGTCTAAGCAGAATGCCTACCAGGCCAGATGGGAAGGATGCTTGGCATGTGTGGGTGGTGAGAAGTGCCATGGATGGGTTGATGAGATGGTCCACAGGGCAGATGAAAGTGTGTGTGAGAAAGTGAACGGTGACGTCCCTTGAACTCGCAGTGAGTGAGATGCCTGTGGATGTGTGATGGGCTTGTGAGTGTGCGAGTTGAGATTGATGAGAAGAGTGACTTACCCTGGCGGAACGGAGGAGATCATCCATCCTCTTTCGGCACGGGATGACTGTCCTCTTTTGCAGGGCATTAGAGCTGATAACTGCTGCCACTGCATCCCATGCTGGATCGGTGAACTTGCTTGCTGGTCTTCGCCAGAGCGAGGGTAGAGGACATCGCCATGGGCCTCCATCGCATCCAGTAGGTGCTTAGGTGAGGTGTTGTTAAATTTTGGGGCAGCATGTTTCCTCTCTTTGGCAGCCATCAGTTCCCAGTAGCTTCCTATCCCTTGAAGAGTGCTAGCTTTGTGCAAGGGCAGCCTTTAAATATGGCGCCTGGTTTACTGAAGGCCTGAGGTGACGGTGGAGCAGGCAAATCAGAGGCTGTCCTGCAAGCGGCCAGGCATGTTTCCCGGGAATGCATAATTTATGAGGCAAGACACATCGGGAAAGGAATATGGCGCGAAAGCCACCATTGCGTCCAGCAGGTAAAATATCCTTTGTCCTGCCCACTACCGCACTTAGTGCAAATCTGGGATGATTCTGCCCTTAGTCTCCAGAATAGAAAATTCCACTCTTGCTCTACAAAATCAATTTGCCCCTTTATGAACATTTTATTACATTAAAGGGGCTGTTGTTTTCTCAGCATTTATATTGGCTAGGCCAGGTGGTTACCGCAAATTAGTTCACCATAATGGAAGTGCCAACTGACACGGGAGCTGTACTGCAATCTTTAAGGGCTGAATTATCTCCCCGTCGGGGGAGTTGTGCAGGGGCCGGCAGGAGCGAGTGCAAACCCGATTGGGTGTGCGTCGCCATTTTAGGAAGGCGGGCCAATTAAGGCCCACCCAGTGTGACGCACACCCGGAAGCGCTGAATGCTCCCTGTGTGGGCGGCGGGGGGGAATTCCCTGATTCAGGATCTGCGCTCTTTCACGCATGTGCGCGAAAGAGCACAGAGATCTCCCCGAGGCACTGAGGTGCCTCAGGGAGATTTGTTTCAGTGCTAAAGTTTCAAATAGAGGTTTGTCACACTTTTAAAACATATTCCCTCATGTGACACTATCACATGAGCTGGGACATGTCAAAGGATAGAAGTATACATTTTAATTACATTTTAAAACACTTCATGAAACCTCATCCTGCCCGTGGATGAGGTTCCATGAAAAATGCGATGGCCGTCTGGGCTCTTCGCCTGCCCGCCAACCTTAAGGTTGGATGGGCAGCATTCTTAACAGCTTTAATGACTTTGTTAACGGCCTTAATAGGCCTTTGACAGTTCGGCGGGCGCGCAGCTGACGCAGCTACACGCCCACTGAACTGACAATCTAACTGACGTGCGGTGACATCAGGACGCCTGCCCGACATCACCGCGCATCATTTGACGCATCGGCGAGCGGGCCCTGGCCCCACCCCCGCTCGCCGATGGGAAAATTCTTCCCGAAGTATACGTGAGTATTAATACATTGAGGCATCTCTCAAGTGGCTGTATCAGCTAAGGGATCAACCTTCCAAATAGTTTGATGGACAGATTTGGCAAATGTTGGTGAACAAACTTCATTTGAAGGACATTTTGCCAAAAGAAGAGATGAGACTGCAGTTATTTATTTAAGACAGTTTGACAGTTTTGCTGAGCCCACACATCCCCCCTCCCCCACTGCCTTCAGGCTGTTGTCAAACAGCTTGATCTCACCAGAATACATAAGACCAAATTTTGCAGACAATGGGTAATCAATCTGGACATGATTTATTATGTTGGAGTTTTAAATGTAGTCACATTTTTTGATTACATTCAGATTTCATATTTGATACAGTACATTTCAGTCACAAACATATGCCAGGCCTGAACTATCTTCATGTTCCAAATGTTCTGTTCGTACAGCAGTTTTCTTTAAAGAGCAGCCACAAACCTGTAAGTCTTAGTTTATTCTCTGATTTTTTTTATCATTTCACAGACTGCTCCAGTCTGCTATAAGCTCTGTAAAGCAATATCCAAATGATTAAATCTTGTGAATTTTATGGAAAGTTTGTGGGAATTTTGATGTGAGTGAGCCCATGCGTTTGGTTGTGATGGGAGTGAAATCCTGTAAAAAAAAATCTGTCATGTCTGGATGTGAGTTCCAAGCTGCTGACTTCCCTGTTTCACTCCAGTGCACTAGGTTGCATGGATGTAGACCCCCACCCCCGCCCCCCCCACCCCCGTTTCCTGGACTTCCTAGAACTTGCCAGTAAAAGCAAGACGAGGACACAGCAGCAATTAACAGGACTGAAGACATGACAGGGAAACATGCCAATAAGTATTCAATACTCACAGCTGCTTTCCCACCTGCTTGTATCAAAGGACTTGTTCACTTAGAAGGGAAGTGATTGTGTTGTGGTATTGTCACTGGGCTAATGCTCTTGGAACCCGGGTTCAAACCGCACCATAGCAGATGGTGGAATTTGAACTCAGTAAAAAAATCTGGAATTGAAAGTCTAATGATGACCATGCAACGATTGTCGATTGTTGTAAAAACACATCTGGTTCATTAATGTCCTTGAGGGAAGGAAATCTACTGTCCTTACCTGGTCTGGCCTACATGTGACTCCAGACCTACAGCAATGTGGTTGATTCTTAAGTTACCTCTGAACAAGGGCAATTTGGGATGGGCAATAAGTGCTGGCCTAGCCAGTGACACCCACATCCTGTGAGTGAATAAAAAAAAATACTTGTGCTGAGAATTTACTTTACACACTATGGTGTTGTCAGCTATATTTTGGAGGTATGAAGATCTGCTGCATTTTGAATCTCTGATCTATTAGCATCCTGCTGTTTATGCTGTGTTATTTGGGACCTCAGATAAGGAAGAAGATGACCACTAGCAGGAGCAGGAGGAGCAGGACTTGCACTATTGACAGCCTGTTGCTCACAAACTTGTAGGAGGCCATACCCAATGCAAAGCACAGAGCCTCTTCGAGGGATTCTGAGGTGGAGAAAGGCGATGAAGAGAAGGGGAGGCGGAGAGGTGAAAGGTAAGGAGCACTATGCACCACCACTGTGTACATAGCTGGCCAGGATGCCCAGATGCCCCCATTATTGTAAGGTTTGCTTACTATCTACAGCCACTTGCAAATACCACTTCTGTAGCTAACACAAAGCAGTCCTGCAAACAACCGACCATCCATTTCTGACCTCCCCCCAATTGCCATTAATCCATGTTTTCCCAATCATCATCACATGACTGAAAAACCCAGTTGACCCTAGCAGCCCAGACGATATGCCTCTAGCAACTCCCAATTCCCCTGCCTGCTGGCAGGAGACTGCCAGAATTCCAGCTACGGGCTGCAGCCACACTGCGGAATCGATCACCTACTGAAAAATACAGACAATATGTGAATCATGCCCTCATTCGGCACTTTCATTGGCCTAATTGGCCCCCTGCTGCTATGGGCTGGCAGCCATCAACCCACAGAAGCTGCCTCGCTGGAAATATGCCAGAGGCAGGAACATGGCAGCAGACCGACACGCTGGCCTGCAGTGAGAAATGACCACCACACCCATCTCAAAATTTGCCTCTGTCTCAGTGGCAAAATCCAATGCATTAACTCTGTTTCTCTCCATACTGATGTTGCCAGACCTCCTGAGGATTTCTTGATTTTATATTATATGAGTGAGAGCAATGGCATGTATTTGAATGAATGGAAAGCATTTGTTGAGAGTGACTGTGAGGAAGAGGTACAACATTGCAGTCAGATGAGTATGAGTACCAGTGATGGATAAAAAGATGGGAATGTGAGGAAGCACATAGACAGAGATCGCTGCAAGTTAAGGTGTGAGAAGGCTTAAGAAGGCAGAGTAAGGGGGTTGGTGGTGATACACACATCTGACTTTAAGGGAACATGCCATTACTCTCATCTTGCTTTTCTGCTTTGGTCATTGAACCATTTCCCATATTGTGTAGAAGCGTGGCATGATGCTTCTGCTGTAGAGCCTTGTGTCACCTCCCACTATGCCTTCTGGGTTCCCCAGCTGGCTTCTTTCATCACCGTTGCTTGGTAACAGTTTCTTCATTAGGGTCCCCAGCGCCAGGGAGACATTGCTGAAGCAGGATGCAGGCTTTGACCTTCCATCTTTCATGGCAACACTTATTTTTCTCCCCGTTCCACCTCTAGCTGCCTCAATTTGAATGTTTGGAGTGTGCCTTTAAATAGTGGAGTTGAAGTTATGCCATCATGCACTTTAATGCTAATTGTTCAGGAAACACAGAAATCATATGTTAATGTGGTGGTTGTGTTAAAAATCCACTGACAGACATGCTTCACAGACATTCAACTGATCCATGCGTTATCAGGCACACGTCTCACTACACCACCCCCTCCTCCCTCAACCGCTGCCAGTGTGTTTGAACATTGAAATCCAGGCCATCATTTTAAAAATTATTAATAGCACTTTAGTTATCCACCCTAATAATTTAAGACTTCGAATTGTTTAAGATAACAGTACCTGAAGCATAATTGCCTCTTAGTGTTAGATGTTAAATGTCTGAGGCTTTATGAGATTAACATTCTCCCCAAATAAAAACCATTATAAATTATGTATATTCTGTATAACTACAGGCAATCCACTTAGAGATGGCAATGTATTTTGAGAGGGCTAACACAGTTGCATTTTTTATGCACACACAAGTGCATTTTAATAAGATTTTGGACAGAGTATAGGCCTTGTTACTGAATCGCTGGTATCATTAACACTGTCAGTTCCACATGGTTTTCCCTTGTAATTATGGACATCCTTAGCATTATTTCTCTCTTCATAGGTATCATTATTAACTTATTGGCATCTTTAAAGTTCTGTTTTCCCATAGCTGGTATTACTGAATTATTTTGTTTCCCAAATTTCATCACATCTCATCGTCTATGCTCAGTAAAGATTATATACATAATTACATAGAATGTACAACACAGAAACAGATTATTCCACCTAACGAGTCTGTTTATGCTCCAAATGAACCTTCTCCCACCAAATTTTAGCTTACCTCATCAACATATCCTTCTTTCATTTCTCCATCAATTGTTTATCTTATCCCCCGCTGAGGTACATCTATGCTATTTGCCTTGACTACATTCCTGGTAGCGAGTTTTAATGTTCAAACACACTGGCAGTGGTTGAGGGCGGAGGGATTATTATAGTGAGAGGCGTGCCTGATTATGCACAGAAGAGCTGAATGTCTATGTAAGTGTATCTGTCAGTGGCTTTTTAACACAACCACTGCATTAACATATATTTCAACCACTCTCTTGGTAAAAAAAGTTTATACTGAATGCTTAACTGCATTTAGAATTTAAATTACTCATTTTGGGCAAGTCACACAGCTACTTTTAACTTGAAGTATGACAATCGGAAAGAGTTTTCGCCTCTTGTTCAATACATTCCAGCAGTTTCATAATATATCCAACCTTCATCTCACTAGCTCCCACCCTCTGTCCTAGCTGCCTCATCTCCACCATCTGCCACTGACCATCCGGTACTTTCATCCTCACCACAGCCCACCTTACATATCAAGTGGAAAGTGGGCATACTCTTCATTATCTGGTTGGATGATTCTTGATTGTGGGTCAAACAGCCATTTTTCTATTCTACAACATTTTATAACCAAAGTATTTAAAGAAATTGAAGAAAATAAAGACACAATTAATTCTAATGCCCCTCGGGCTATTTTGTTTTCTCCAAACTTGCTTGTAGCCCTGAAGAAGAGTCATACGGACTCGAAACATCAACTCTGTTTCTCTCTCTACAGATGCTGTCAGACCTGTTGAGTTTATCCAGCATTTTCTGTTTTCGTTTTGGATTCTCAGCATCCGCAGTATTTTGCTTTTGCTTGTAGTAATGTCCAGGAGATTAATTCCCAGAGACTCCAGGACAACCTTGGAGGGTCAGCAACTCTACAGTCAATTAAATTGAATTTTCCAGAGTGAAAGAGCTAATATTGCATTGTTTCAATCCCCAGGTAGAAGATTCCAGTGTATGATTAGCAAGTACACAATAGCTCAGGGGCAAATTTGAAAAAAACTCACTCTGACTTGGAAGCAGCCTTGGGACGTTAACTATTCAACTATTTGTTCCTGAAATACATGGCACAACCTCGAGCAACTGTCAATCACATATTCTGCATCTTTAGCAACGGTACCTTTGCATTCATGCAGCAATTGTAGAAAAAAATCAGAGGCTTTGATAAATACACAAGGAATTAGAGGATAACTAAGGAAAGGGAAGTGCCTATTAGTGACCATAAAGGTAACTTGTGTAGGCTAGACGCAAGCATGGTTTTTAATGAATGCTTCAGAACAGAGTGGGAGATGTGTTGGTGGGGGAGGGGGTGGGGTGGTGCAGCAGTGCCATTGATGCAGACATTGCGACTAAGGAGGGGAGGTGTTAAACATTGGATGGGAGAAACATTGTGAGAGAGGAAATATTAAGGGGTATAGCATCTTTGAAAGTAGAAAATCACTAGGCCAGAATTATGTATCCCAGCCTGTTAAGAGAAGCAAGGGAGGAAGTAGCAGAGGCTCTGACCATCATTTTTCAATCCTCTCTGGCTGCAGAAGACTGGAGGACTGCTAACATTGTACCATTGATTAAAAATGTAGGAAGATTCGTCTGAGGCAGCTTTCATCAGCGCCAACTGCACTCAGGAAACCAAATTTAGGGATCACCTGCTAGGTCCAGCAAAGGGGATAAGTTATATGCCTAAATGTGGAGCTGGGGAGAAACAGAATCATAGAATTTTAATGGCACAGAAGGAGGCCATTTGGCCCATCATGTCTGCACTGGCTCCCCAAATGAGCTTTATGACCTAGTGCTATTGCCCTGCCTTTTCCCCGTACACCTGCACATTGTTTCTGTTTAAATAATCATCTAGTGGCATCTTGAATGCCCCAGGCAGTGCATCCCAGACCCGAACCATTCGTTTTGTGAGAAAGCTTCTTTTCATGTCACATTTGCTTCTTTTGCAAATCACTTTAAATCTGTGCCCTCTCGTTCTTAATCCTTTTATGAGAGGGAACAGCTTCTCCCTATCTACTCCGTCCAGCCCCCTTATGATTTTGAAGGTCTCTATCAAATTGCCTCTTAGCCTTCTTCTCTCCAAGGAGGACAGCCCCAACCTCCCCAATTTATCTTCATAATCGAAGTTTCTCATCCCTGGAACCATTCTTGTAAACCTCTTCTGCACTCTCTCCAATATGTTCACATCCTTCCTATAATGTGGTGCTCAGAACTTTACACAATACTCCAGCTGAGATCTAACAAGTGCCTTATATAAATTCAGCATAACCTCCTTGCTCGTGTACTCTATGGCCCTATTAATGAAGCCCAGGATACTATATGCTTTATTAACTTCTCTCTCTACCTGTCCTGCCACCTTCAATGACCTATGTACATATACACCCATGTCTTTCTGCTCCTGCACCCCTTTCAAAATTTCACCCCTTATTTTATATTGTCTGTCCATGTTCTTCCTATCAAAATGCATCACCTCACAATTCTCCACATTGAACTTCATCTGCCACCTATCTGCCCACTCCACCAAATTGTCTATGTCTTTTTGAAGTTCTACACTGTTTTCCTCACTGTTTACAACACTCTCAAGCTTTGTATCATCCGCAAAATTTGAAATTGTCCCCTGCACACCAAGATATAGATCATTAATATATATCAGAAAAAGCAAGGGTCCCAATATCGACCCCTGGGGAACCCCACTACAAACCTTCCTCCAGCCCAAAAAATATCGATTGACCATTACTCTCTGCCTCCTATTTTTCAGCCAATTTTGTATCCACATTGCAACTGTCTCTTTTATTCCATGAGCAATGTGTTGTGTGGCACTGTATCAAATGCCTTTTCAAAGTCCATGTACACCACATCAACAGCATTACCCTCACTGACTTTTTCTGTTACCTCTTCAAAAAACTTGAGCAAGTTAGTTAAACACGATTTCCCCTTTAGAAATCCATGCTGGCTCTTCCTTATCAACCCATATTTTCCCATGTGACTACTAATTCTACCCTGAATCATTGTTTCTAGAATCTTGCCCACCACTGAAGTTAAACTGTCTGTTCTGTAATTGCTGGGCTTGTCCTTACAACCTTTTTTGAACAAGGGCATAATGTTTGCAATTCTCCAGTTCTCTGGCACTTCACCTGAGTCTAGGGAAGACTGAAAAATTATGGCCAGTGCCCCTGCAATTTCTACTCTACTTCCTTCAATATCCTTGGATGCATCTCGTCTGGTCCCAATGCCTTGTTAACTTTAAGTACTGACAGTCTATTCAACACTTCCTCCCAATCAATTTTGAACCCTTCTAGTCACAGAGTTTCCTTGTCTGTCACCATGGCCTGGGTAGCATCTACCTCCTTGGTAAAGACAGATGCAAAGTATTTATTTAGTACCTCAGCCATGGCCCTTTCATCCATGCATAAATTCCCTTGTAGGTCCCTAATTGGCCCTACTCCTTCTTCTACCACCCTTATACTATTTATATGCCTATAGAAGACTTTGGGGTTCCCCTTTATGTTGGCTGCCAGTCTTTTCTCATAACCCTTCTTCGCTTCTCTAATGTGCTTTTTCACTTCCCCTCCGAACCTTCTGTATTCCTCCTGGTTCTCAATTGTATTTTCTAGCTGACACCTGTCATAAGCACACATTTTTTCTTCTTTATATGAATTTCTTTCTCCTTTTGCATCCAGGGAGCTCTGGATTTGTTTGTCCTACCTTTCCCTTTCGATGGAATATACCTTGACTGTGCCTGAACTAATTCTTTTTTGAAGGTAGCCCATTGTTCAGCTACAGTTTTTCCCACCAATCTTCCATTCCAGTCTATCTGGCCCAGCTCCGTTCTTGTCCCATCGAAGTTGGCTCTCGTCCAGTTAATTATTATTACTCTGGATTGCCTATTGTCCTTTTCTATCATCATCCTAAAACACACAATACAATGATCACTGTCTCCTAAATGTTCCTCCACTGACAATTGATCTACTTGGCCCACCTCATTTCCAAGAACTAGGACCAACAGTGCATCTTTTCTGATTGGATTGGACACATACTGCTGTAGAAACTTTTCCTGAACATAATTTAGGAACTTTTGCCCCTCTCCACCCTTTACACTACCATTGTCCCAGTCTACATTCGGGTAATTAAAGTCACCCATTAAAACTACTCTATAATGCTTGCATCTTTCTGTAATTTTCCTGCAGATTTGTTCTTCCACATCTTTCTCTCTAGTTGGCGGTCTATAAACTACACCGAGCAATATATTTGCACCCTTTTTTTCCTTAGCTCTAGCCAAATTGATTCTGTCTTTGAAGCCTCTGGAACATCCTCTTTCTCCAGCACTGAATGCCCTCCTTAACCAACACTGCCACCCTCCTTCTTTTCCTTCTTTCCTGTTGTTTCTGAACACCCTGTACTTGGGAATATTTAACACCCAGTTCTGCCCTTCCTTGAGCCAGGTCTCTGTTATTGCCACAACATCATATTTCCATTTGGCAATCTGTGCCTGTAACTCCCCAATTTTATTTACTATACTCCATGGTTTCACATACATGCATAGTAACCCTGATTTAGATTTTGTTACTTTCTCCCTCACCCCGACTTCATCTATTAACTTACTATTCTCCATACTAGTGCTATCTGTCCCTCCCAGTATTTTGTGCACCCTAGTATTCCTCTCTAATATTTTCTCCTGGTTCACACACCCCTGCTGAGTTAATTTAAAGCCCTCCCAACAGCACTAGCAAAACGCTGCGCAAGGAATTCAGTCCCAGCTCTGTTTAGGTGCAACAGGAGTGAGGATTCCTCCTCAATCCAAGTCCCAACCCCCAAACATCCTGCCATTCCCAAAATTAATGCTGTGATCCCCAGCCCCAATCCCAACTGGCCCAGATCCCGGATTGACCCCTGAACCTTTCCCTGAGGACTGCTGCAACACCAGCAATGTCTTGCACTCCTTGTTGCTGGTGGGTTCAAATCTCCATGCTGAACCTATTGAATTATGAAGCCTGAGAAGCAACATATGGGAGCCCTCAGGCCTCATAATTCAAATAGTGGGGAGATACTCCTACACAACCATTGCCTGTCTAACTGTACAAATTTCAAGGCCAAAGCCCGTACAATAACACAACAGAAAAAGTACATTCTTTAAGAGGGATGAATTTGAATGAGCTGCTTGGCCTTCCTGATCTTGTGAATTAAGTGAGACATGCTTTTACTTAGCCTCTGAAGCTGCCTATATCAGCAGATAAATACAATCTTTTTGGATATCAGAATTCTCAAACATTGTTTAGTATAGGAATTCTCATCAGATCTTTGAAAACAAAGGCAGGAGAGGTCACCACCAACTCCAAGAAACAGTTGGAGAGATGGGTGGAACACTACCTTGAATTGTACTCTCGGGAGAACACTGTCACTGAAGAATCCATTAAAAGACTGCCTGTCATGGCAGAGCTAGAAATCCAACCTACAATGGAAGACCTTAGCCAAGCTAATGACTTACTTGCCATGGCAAAGCTCCTGGTTATAATGCCATACTACCTACACTCATGAAGGCTCTCCTACAGCATCTGCACAAATTTCCCTGTCCCTGCTAGAGGGAGGGGCTGTGCCTCAGGATGTAAAGATTGTGGTCCTGTACAAAAAACAAGGATGACCACAGTGACTGCAACAACTATCGAGGCATCTCCCTGCTGAGCATCGTGGGAAAAGTATTGATTCGCGTTGGCCTTGTCAGACTGAAGATCCTGATCAAATGCATCCACCCTGAATCCCAGTGTGGTTTCAGAAACGGAAGATTTACAATTGACATGACCTTCTCAGTCCAGCAGCAGCAAGAGAAATGTTGTGAACAAAGGAGACCACTAATATTTTGCCTTCTTCGACCTCACCATGATATTTGACCATGTGAGCAGAGGCGATCTATTTAAGCTACTGGAGAAAATTATCTACATGAAGCTGCTCAATATGATCTCCTCCTTCCATAGAGTCATAGACTCATAGACATTTACAACATAAAAGGAGGCCATTCAGCCCTTTGTGTCCGCGCTGGTCAGCAAAGACCTGACTACACTAATCCCATTTTCCAGCGCTTGGTCCAAAGCCGTGGTGACTATGGCAACACAAGTGAATACCTAAATGCTTCTTAACTGTTACAAGAGTTTCTGACTCAACCACCCTTTCAGGCAGAGTTCCAGACTCCCATCACCCTTTGGGTGAAAAAACTTCTTCTCAGCTCCCCTCTTAGCCTTCCATCTTTTACTGTAAATCTATGCCTTCTGGTTATTGACCCTTCTAATAATGGAAAAAGTGCCTTCCTATCCACCCTATCTATGCCTCTCATAATCTTATACACTTCTATCAGGCTCCCCCTCAAACTTCATTCTCCAAGGAAAACAGCCCCAGCCTATCCAATCTTTCCTCATAGCTCAGACCCTCCAGCCAAGGCCGCATCCTGGTAAACCTCCTCTACACCTTCTCCAGTGCAATCACATCCATCCTATAAGGTGGTGGCCAGAACTGCACGCAGTACTCCAGTTGTGGCCTAGCCAAAATTTTATACAGTTCCAGCATAAACCCCCTGCTCTTGTATTCTATGCCTCGGCTAAAAAAGGCAAGTATCCCATATGCCTTCTTAACCACCTTATCGACCTGCCCTGCTACCTTCGGGGGTCTGTGTATATGCACACCAAGGCCCCTCTGATCTTCAGCACTTTCCAGGGTCCAACCATTCATTGTGTAATCCCTTGCCTTGTTAGCCCTCCCCAAGCGCATTACCTCACACTTTTCCAGGTTGAATTCCATTTGCCACTGCTCTGCCCACCTGACCAGTCTATTGATACCCTCCTGCAGTTTACAACTATCCTCCTCATTATTTACCCAGCCAATTTTCGTGTCATCTGCAAACTTCTTGATCATACCCCCTACATTTAAGTGTAAATCATTTATGTACACTACAAACAGCAAGGGCTCCAGCACCGAGCCCTGCGGAACCCCACTGGAAACAGACTTCCAGTCACAGAAACACCCCTCTACCATCACCCTCTGCTTCCTGCCTCTCGGCCAATTTTGGATCCAATGTGCCACTTTGCCTTGGATCCCATGGGCTCTTACATTCTTAACCAGTCTGCCATGAGGAATCTTATCGAAAGCTTTGCTAAAGTCCACGTAGACCACATCAAATGCATTACCCTCATCAACACTTCTGGTTACCTCCTCAAAAAATTCAATCAAATTTGTTAAACACGACCTTCCCTTAACAAACCCATGCTGACTATCCCTGATTAATCCATGTCTCTCCAAGTGCAGATATATTCTGTCCCTCAGAATTCTTTCTAGTAACTTCCCCACCACTGAGTTTAGACTGACTGGCCTGTAATTTCTTGGTCTATCCCTTCCTCCCTTTTTTAATAATGGGACAACTTTAGCATTCCTCCAGTCCTCTAGCACCTCACCTGTGGCCAGAGATGATTTGAAAATTACTGCCAGAGCCCCTGAAATCTCTTCCCTTGCCTCCCTCAACAGCTGGGGATACATCTCATCCTGGCTTACAGACTTAACCACTTTTAAGGCCACTAAACCCATTAGTACCTCCTCTCTCTCTGTATTAATTTCTTCTAACATTTCACAGTCCTCCACCCTGATGTCTATACCTGCATCGTCCTTTTTCATTGTGAAAACCAGCGCAATGTATTCATTGAGGACTGTACTCACGTCTTCTGGGTCTACACACAGATTACCTCTATGGTCCCTAGTTGCCCCACTTTTTCCCTCGTTATTCTCTTGCTCTTTATATATTTTTAAAAACCCTTTGGGTTTTCCTTTATTCTAATCACCAATGCTTTCTCATGCACTCTCTTAGCTTTCCTAATTTCCTTTTTAAGTTCCCCTCTGCACTTTTTATACTCCTCTAGGGACTCTGCCGTATTGAACCCTTGGCATCTGCCATAATCTTCTCTTTTTCTCTTAATCCTAACCTTTATGTACCTTGACATCCAAGGTTCTCCAGACTTGGTCCCGCACTCCCCCCCCCCCCCCCAACCATCCCCCCCCCGCCCGCACCCCCCCCGCCCCCCCGCCGCCGCCCCATCCCCGCGTTGTCTTTAGGGAACATATTTGCTCCATATTCTTGCTATTTGCTCCTTGACTGCTTCCCACTGCTCTGACAGTTTTATCTGCAAGTAGCTGCTCCCAATCCACTTGGGCCAAATCATATCTCATCTTAGTAAAATTAGCCTTTCCCCAGTTTAGAACTTTTATTCCCAGCACAACCTTATCCTTTTCCATAACTATTCTAAATCTAACTGAGTTATGGTCATTATCTCCAAAATGCTCCCCTGCTAATATGCCTTCCACCTGCCTGTGCTCATTTCCGAGCATTAGGTCCAGAACTGCCCTCTCCCTTTTTGGGCTTTCTACATACTGACTAAAAAAATTCTCCTGGATGCAACTTAAGAATTTTGCTCCCTCCCTACCTTGCACACTAAAACTATCCCAGTTAATGGCCGGGATTTTCCGGCCCTGTCATGGGCAGGACCCACTGAGGGTGAGGCGGTGCCCCGGCCAGAAGTCCATTGACTTGCAGTGGGATCGGGAGATCACAGTAGTGGACAGGTGCAGAAAATCCCGCTGAATGTTTGGGTAGTTAAAATCCCCAGTATTACTGCCTTATATCCTTACACTTCTCTGAAATGTGATTACATATTTGTTCCTCTATCTCTCCCTGACTGTTTGGGGGTCTCTTGTGCACACCCAACAGCGTTTTTGCCCCTTTGTGGTTCTTACTTTTACCCATATGGCCTCATTTGATGATCCTTCCAAGATATTATCCCTCCTCACTGCTATAATTGACTCCTTGAACAATATTGTTATCCCCTCCCTCCTCTTCTATCCCCCTCTCTATCTTGTTTGAATACTCTATAATATTGATAGGGTAGATAGGAAGAAACTTTTCCCCTTAGCCGAGGTGCCAATTACCAGGAGGCTTAGATTTAAAGTAAGGGACAGGAGGTTTAGAGGGGATTTGAGGAAAATTATTTTCACCCATAGGGTGGTTGGAATCTGGAACACACTGCCTGAAGGGGTGGTAGAGGCGGGAACCCTCACAACATTTAAGAAGTATTTAGATGAGCACTTGAAATGCCATAGCATACAGGGCTACGGGCGAAGTGCTGGAAAATGGGATCAGAATAGATAGGTGCTTGATGGCCAGCACAGACACGATGGGCCAAAAGGCCTGTTCCTGTGCTGTATAACTCTATGACTCTATGACTCCTTCTGTACAGTGAACTGGCCATTGGCACATGACCTCCTGGACGACTATTCCTCTGCTACTAGAACACCTGCAAGTAAGGTATGAAGATGGCAGATATTGACACTGCCAACTGGGAGGCTGTTAATGACAGCCTTGACCTCTGGAGGCTGACTGTTTGGAAGGGCATGGAAGAGGCAAGCAGAAAAGGAAAGTTCAGCTGGCTGAGAAGGAGCCCAGAGAAAACAGAAGCCAGGGAACTGTGCACCTTCCTAGCCAACTATCTTCCTCTGCTGTAAGTGTGGCAGAGGCTGCCATGCCAGAGGCTCCTGAGCCACACCAGATGAAGCTTAACACAGAGTTGATCACATTGGCACAAACCATTATTTTATGAGACGGAAGGCTGCCATCGATACATTGATTGTTTAGTATAGGAAATCTCATCAGATATTTGTTAGCAAATAGCATATATATTTTGTAATTAATTGTGCTCGATCCAAAGAGAAGTGGGTGTAATGCAGACCATATGATATCATCAGGAGAAACATTAATATGTAAGGATCTGGGACATGTGCCATTGGAAAGCTATAAAAACTGAAAATATTAACTGCCCAACCTCGCTGATTAAATTATGCCAAATCAAGGATGTTTGCAGTTTGGACTGGATTTAAAGGGTCCTAAATTTATTCCAATGGTAATGGGATGTACAGATATCACTTACGTTAGGGTTCATATAATCTGTAATTTTAACATTCTGGACTGGAATTAAACTGGACTACAAAACCTTCTCTTGGATGAGGGAACTGGAAAAGTTGTCAGTAAACCATGCTTTTTAACCAAGAAAACTGGGCTAAGGCTCTCCTCTCAATGAATGCTCTTCATGGTCCCAAGTGAAAGTAGCTTTTACAGTCTGTATCCTGTTAACACTGGAAACAAGATTATAGCACAAAGTCACATTCAAATTTGGCTTTCTGTCTCATAAGGATAATTATAGGGCTGGATTTAGCATCCCCCCCGTCGGGTACGTTTTCGGTTGGGGGTCGGGGGGTGGAGGTTTGGGGGGGTGCGGGGTGGTGGTGGCGCATAAAGTAGGCCAAGCGCCAACTCCACCACCTTCTCCCCCAACCCCGAGCTCACTCCCATATCACGTTAGGAGGGCCTGTGCCAAATCAGCATATTTAATAAATAACCAAGGATCAACTGAGCTTGTTAACAAACCAGTTGACCTGGATAATACACTGCCCATGCCATAACATGGTTGGCATGGGCAGCCGGGTGGGAGTGGCAGGCCATTTTTTAAAAAGTCTTTTTAAAATGACAGGAAGGAAGGGAAGGTACCAACTTCAGGGGTGCCCTTTGCTCATTGGGGGTCAGCCACCCTAAGACAGTAACCCCTTTTCTTCCCACCTAGCTACTCATCAAAACCCACCACCCCACCCCCAGTCCCCCTCTCTAAACTGTCCAAACCCTTCCTGCCGAATATACCACACTTACCTTGCTCTGGGATCCATGGCGCCTTCTTTTTAGGCCTGCCTGCAGTCCTGGCACCCTTGCCACTGCCAGGACTGCTGAAGTCCCCAGGGAGGAACTTCCTCCTCGGTGAGGGGCAGATGTCCCATTGGCAGGCTACTTAGCCCGCCCGCTTTGCCTTATGGATGTGGGGTGTGCTAACATGGAGCAAGTGATATCCAGGCCGACTTTACTTCTGGGTTGGGGCGGAGGGGGGGGAGGTCACACACCCCAACCACCCCCCCCACGCCCCCCCCTGACTCCTGTAACATGCACCCCATAGTGTTGGTAATCAAAATGTCACAGTATTGCAACAAGAGGTATTATTTGAAGACTGGGGCTGGATTTTGTGGTCCTGAAATGGGATGAAACAGATGTGAGATGACAAAAAAATGGCCGCTGAGTGAGATGGCCGGAAATTCTATCTCCATTTCTGCCCAGTTCCATTTAGTGCAGCACAGAAAAAAGTGCAGGTGGAAACTAGACCCATGCCTATCAATGACCCATTTAATATTGTTGTGGGCTTATTAAGAGCACATCCCAGGTAGGTTTTTTTTTAGCTTTCAGTGGGGCAGCTGGACATTAGCAGCTGTTGGGTTTTACACAGCAGCGTGGAGACGTAAACCATGGATTAGAGGAGGGAAGAGTTTACAAGATAAGTAAAATGGTTTTACCTGCTTTACAGTTCACAATGGAATGCTATTGCATGAGTTATATCTATGTTCATAAAGATGAGTGATGGCAGTGCTGTGATTTGAAGATGTAGCTACCTCTTAGACAATGTGTTTGCCAGATCAATACTTCTGCCAACTGGCAAGTTGTCAAGTAAAAGATCAACATTTTAAATGTGGAAAAACCTTCCAATGAGTTAAAGAGTTCATCTGATGGATAAAAAGGTAAAGTGCATTTCACACTATTGACAGGGTAACCCAGTGTGATAACTGTTACATACAGGAGGGGGTTCAATTTCCAACAGCCCTGATTTCTCCTCTCACCACCCACCCATAAAGTGAAATGTGTTTCTGAGCTTCGATTTCCCATCTTTATAACTAGTGGTGTATTTTCCCCAACCCTTCAGTTTTGGAGTGATCCAATCCTCTATTAATAACCCCACAACAAACTCAAGATTAGGTAAAATCAGAGGGTTAGTTTATCTTACACTCATTTAAAATGCAGGAAGAGTGTTTGCAATTCTCCCCTTCCCCCACTCACCCCACATTTTGCATTCATACAATAAAAGAGGGATAAGGGAAAGAAAGAGGTACAGGACCACAGAGAAGGTAGGAGTTATTTTTTCACATGAGTCCAGAATCAAGAGTTCAATGGTGTATTCCATCAGAGAGGTTAGCAGGCTGAAGCTGATACTGAGATAAAAACAAAAAACTGCAGATGCTGGAAATCCAAAACAAAAACAGAAATACCTGGAAAAACTCAGCAGGTCTGGCAGCATCGGCGGAGAAGAATAAAGTTGACGTTTCGAGTCCTAATGACCCTTCAACAGAACTGAGTAAAATTAGGAGAGGGATGAAATATAAGCTGGTTTAAGGTTGGCGGGGGGTTTGGGGGAGAGCAGTGGTTTGGGGGGGGTGGTTGTAGGGACAAGCAAGCAGTGAGAGGAGCAGATAATCAAAAGATGTCACAGACAAAAGAACAAAGAGGTGTTGAAGGTGGTGATATTATCTAAGAGAATGTGCTAATTAAGAATGGATGGTAGGACACACAAGGTACAGCTCTAGTGGGGGAGGGGTGAAATCAGACTAACAGGGCATAAAAGGTATAAATTTAAAAATAATGGAATTGGTGGGAAAAGAAAAATCTATATAAATTATTGGAAAAAACAAAAGGGAGGGGGAAGAAATGGAAAGGGGGTGGGGATGGAGGAGGGAGTTCAAGATCTAAAGTTGTTGAATTCAATATTCAGTCCGGAAGGCTGTAAAGTGCCTAGTCGGAAGATGAGGTGCTGTTCCTCCAGTTTGCGTTGAGCTTTACTGGAACAATGCAGCAAGTCAAGGACAGACATGTGGGCAAGAGAGCAGGGTGGAGTGTTAAAATGGCAAGCGACAGGGAGGTTTGGGTCTTTTTTGCAGACAGACCTCAGGAGTTCTGCAAAGCGGTCGCCCAGTTTGCGTTTGGTCTCTCCAATGTAGAGGAGACCGCATTGGGAGCAACGAATGCAGTAGACTAAGTTGGGGGAAATGCAAGTGAAATGCTGCTTCACTTGAAAGGAGTGTTTGGGCCCTTGGACGGTGAGGAGAGAGGAAGTGAAGGGGCAGGTGTTGCATCTTTTGCGTATGCATGGGGTGGTGCCGTAGGTGGGGGTTGAGGAGTAGGGGGGTGATGGAGGAGTGGACCAGGGTGTCCCGGAGGGAACGATCCCTACGGAATGCCGCCAGGGGGGGTGAAGGGAAGATGTGTTTGGTGGTGGCATCATGCTGGAGTTGGCGGAAATGGCGGAGGATGATCCTTTGAATGCGGAGGCTGGTGGGGTGATAAGTGAGGACAAGGGAGACCCTATCATGTTTCTGGGAGAGAGGAGAAGGCATGAGGGCGGATGCACGGGAGTTGGGCCGGACACGGTTGAGGGCCCTGTCAACGACCTTGGGTGGAAAACCTCAGTTAAGGAAGAAGGAGGACATGTCAGAGGAACTGTTTTTGAAGGTAGCATCATCAGAACAGATGCGATGGAGGCGAAGGAACTGAGAGAATGGGATGGAGTCCTTACAGGAAGCGGGGTGTGAGGAGCTGTAGTCGAGGTAGCTGTGGGATTCGGTAGGCTTGTAATGGACATTGGTGGATAGTCTATCACCAGAAATTGAGACAGAGAGGTCAAGGAAGGGACGGGAAGTGTCAGAGATGGACCATGTGAAAATGATGGAGGGGTGGAGATTGGAAGCAAAATTAATAAATTTTTCCAGGTCCTGACGAGAGCATGAAGCAGCACCGAAGTAATCATCGATGTACCGGAGAAAGAGTTGTGGGAGGGGGCTGGAGTAGTTTCTGAAGTCTAGAAATTACTTTTGTGTGAGTTGTAGCTAGCCAGGTAACCAGTCAGTGTAAAGCCTTTGCCCATTTTTAAAAAATAAATATTTTTATAAAGTAGCCATGATGATATAAATAGAAAAATATTTTCCTTCATTTCTTCTGGGCATGACATAATGTGTAAATTGTTACGAACATTGGATGTTACGATCCATAAGTTTTAGGAATATAATTTTTTAGATTGGATATTGAAATTTTTTTAATGTAAGACAACTGAAAACATTTGGTTTGAAAAGCTGGTGAACAGACCTAAAGTAATTGCAACTCCAAGGGTAGCCCAGCTTTATCTAATGAGGTCAGAGTTGGAAGAGGGAAAACCCTAAATAATGGGTGACCCCTCTCTAAGCTCCTTGGTGGAGACAGTATGTCTACAGCTGTCTCAATGGGGGGCTTTAAATTATTCATATGGTTTACCAAAACAAAGGGAAGATTTGGAAATTGGAGATAATTAGTTTCACTCTCTATCTGGGACATCTCAGTTGTGCCATGTGGCCAGAGGATAGATTACAGGGAACTTTTTCTTTTGGTTTTGTTTTGTTTTATCTGTATGTTCCCTCACAGAAACAAAAAGACTCTGGGTCCAGAGCAGCTTTGAGACAAGCAGAGAGAGAACCTGCCAGGAGCTGAAGTCCAGTAACAGCGGGTTATCAGAAACCAAGGGTGTTTTCTGATTTGAAGTCACTAAGCAAGAATGCAGTGAAGCCCATACTTGAAGTGGGGATTCCACAATTGTGAGGCGTTGAAGGAGGTTGGAGGATTCCCCTAGCCGGATGCTAGTGGAAGGATCCCAAGAAATCTCATACCACAGAGAATAGCGGAAACACTGAGGAGAATCAAAGTGAATTCCTGAGAGCTATGGTTTGGCCCCTACGGAAGTGAAGGAACCTCAAGATTCTGCAAAGTGTAGTGCAATACTCAGATGAAAATAAAAGTAGAACAGGGAGTGTCCTTTTGCGATTTTCAGGTTTAAAAAATGTGTTTACAAAATATAATGTTAAATACAGCAAACTCTTATACCAAAAAAGATTTTGTTTAAAACATGAAATCTTGTGGCGTATTCCTTTCAGTTAATAACTATGAGTTCAAAATTCTTTTTAAACATGAATTATCTCTATCGAGATTGTAACAAAAATGTTTAATCCTTTCCCATTACTTTTATGCTTTCACTACAGAAATCTGTTGAGATAACTGTTCTGAGGTCGGTTACTTTGGGAGTTTTATGGACTCTTGGCTACAATGCAACTACCTAATCATTTCACAAATGCTTGACTCTGTTTACAAAGCTGGTTTGAAGAGTCAGTTTGTTTACTGGTGGAGTTTTATGAGTTCTTGGCTACAATCCACCTACCTAATCATTTCACAAATGCTTGACTCTGTTTACAAAGCTGGTTTGAAGAGTCAGTTTGTTTACTCGTGGAGTTTTATGAGTTCTTGGCTACAATCCAACTGTCTAATCATTTCACAAATGCTTGTCTCTGTTTACACAGCTGTTGAATGTGTTCTCGCCTCCCAAATTCATTCCCATCTTTCCCAGGACTCCATGTTTGAATCCCTCCAGTCAGCTTTCTGGCCCTGCCACTGTACTGAAACAACTGTTCTCAAAGTCACAAATGACATCCTATGTGACTGTGACAAAGGTAAATTTTCCTTCCTCATCCTCCTCTATCTGTCTGGAGCCTTTGAAATGGTTAACCACAGAACACTCCTCCAACACCTCTCCATTGTCATGCAGCTGGCTGGGACTGCTCCCATATGGTTCTATTTTTAGCTATCTAATCATAGCCAGAGAATCACTTACAACAGCTTCTCTTCCTGTTCCGAAGGATTAATCCCCCAAAGATTAATCCTTGGTCTCCTTCTATTCCTCAACTACTTGCTGCCCCTTGGCAACATCATCTGAAGATACAGCATTAGATTTCACAAGTACACTGATGACACCCAGCTCTAGTTCACCACCACCTCTCTTGGCTCCTCCACAGTTGCTAAATTATCAGACTGTTTATCCAATATCCAGTACTGGATGAACAGAAATTTCCTCCAATTAAATGTTGGAAAGACTGAAGCCACTGTTTTTGGCCCTTGCTCCAAACTCTGTTTCCTAGCTACTGACTCCATCCCTCTCCCTGAGCAGTCTGAGATTAGGCCAGTCTGTTCGCAACCTTGGTGAGACATTTGATCCTGAGGTGAGCCTCTGACCTCATATTTGTGCCACCTCTAAGACTGCCTTTCTCCACCTCTGTAATCTTGCTTGTCTTCACCCCGTCTCAGCTCATCTGCTGCTGAAATCCTCATCCATGCCTCTGTTACCTCGAGACTGACCTATTCCAACACACACCTGGCTGGTTTCCCACATTCTGCCTTCTGTAAACATAAGGTCATTCAAAACTCTGCTGATCATGTCTTAACTCACAGTAATTCCCATTCTTTTATTACTTTTCTGCTCACTGACCTACATTGGCTCCCAGTCAAGCAGCGCCTTGATTTTAAAATTCTCATCCTTGTTTTCAAAATCCTCCATGGCCTTGCCCCTCTCTATCTGTGTAATCTCCTCCAACCCCACAACTCTCTGAGATACCTGTATTCCTCTAATTCTGGCTTCTTGTGCATTCCCGATAATAATTGTTCCACCATTGGTGGCTGTGCCTTCAGTTGCCTAGGCCCCAAGCTCTGGAATTCCTTCCCTACACCTCTCTGTCTCACTACTTCACTTTCTTTCTTTCAGATACAACTTGAAACCTTCCTCTTTGACCAAGCTTTTGATTATCTGGCCTAGTATCTTCTGGTGTGGCTCATTGTCACACTTTGTTTTATAATGCTTCTGTGAAGCGCCTTGGGATGTTTCATGATGTTAAAGGCGGTATATAAATATAAATATAAATATGGGCTGTTGTTTGATGAGCATGTTCGGTAGCATGAGCAGACAATATGGCGAAAAGGCCAAAAATCAGTTTCACGACATCACAAAACCTGTTTACGATCGTCCGCTCAGCCCATCGATGGTGGACCATACTTCCTGCTGTCGGATGTCAGGAACCTCATTGTGAACTATCTGCACATCATGATACAGCGAGCCCGCTGGAATCATCCCCCCCACACTGGATCATCCACCCATGTCGGCAGAACACGCCTTAACAAGTGTGACATGCAGAAGTCAGGACCTACTGCCAGGGCCTTGCTCACATCGTGGACATCGGAGGAGCAGAAGATGCTGGAGCCCCACAGCAACAGCACACTGGAGAAATGTCCATGGTAAGTTGGGTGGATTCTTATGGACGTGGTTCCACCGTGAAGCAGCTCAGGAAGATGGAAAGTTTAGGGACTGTTCACAATGGATGACAGTTGGGGGGGTAAAGAGGAAGGTACAGCTATGTTTTGGAGAGGAAGATGCACTGAGGATTGGGAGAGGAAGGTGTAGGTTCAACTGGGAGAGGAAGAGGTGTTGGGATTGGGGGGTGATGGTGGTGAGTTTGGAGGGGGAGCAAAAGTGTCGCGGGGGTGAGGTTGAGGGGGAGGGGAGGGACAACAGAGGAAGGAGGGGATAATGGGGGAGAAGACAGCAACTGAGGAGATAGGTATAAGAGGGAGTGGAAGGTGTAAGGGAAGGAGTCCGGGGGAGGAGGGAGTCTGGGGGTAGGAAGGTGTACAGAGAGGGGAGGGAGTAAGGGTGGAGGAAGAAGTAAAAGTGGAGGAAGAAGTAAGGGTGCCTGAAGGAGTCAGGAAGGGGGAAGGAGTAAGGCTGGAGGAAGAAGTAAGGTTGGAGGAAAGAGTCAGGAAGGGGGAAGGACTAAGGGTGGCGGATGGATTAAGGGTGTCTGAAGGATTCAGGAATAGGGAAAGACTAAGGGGATGGCAGCCAGGAGTTTGGGGTGGGGGGCAGAGTTCCTGGGGGGGATTTCTAACAGGGGCAGGGGTTCCAAGGGGGGAAGGGGGTCCGAGGGGGGAAGGGGTTCCAAGGGGGGAAGAGGTTCCAAGGGGGGAAGGGGTCCAGAGAGGGGGATGTCCAGGTAAATGTGCAAGGGAGGGGTCTGATGAGTCCATGGCTGCCTCCTGGGAAGTGAACTGAGGGTGGACGTGGTACAAGGGAATGGTGAGAATGATCGAGGGCAGAGTGAGGCGGTAGGGTGGGAGGGTGAGGGTTCAACGGTATCGGTAGAAGGGATGGCGAGGGTGCTTGGTGGGGACATGGAGGCAGACATGGACCCTGGGGGTGGGGGAGGAGGAGGTTGGGGAGGTTAATGTGAATGGGGGTGGGATTTTCAGGAAGGATGTTCACCTGGACATCCCCGAAAGAAAAGGGTTGTGGCTAGTAGGTCACAGAGGGGAAGTGGAAGGTGATCAGCTGTGATGGGGGAAAGGAAATGGGTGACTGGGGAAGGGGAAAGGACGTGCCAGCAAAAGAAAACTGCATTACCACCTTGCTGGCTAAATCGAAAGTGAAACGAGTGTCATGGTGGGTGAGACCATGTGCTGCATGGGAGTGTGATCCGTGGGTGGACAGAGATGCAGGTCAGCTCAGATGGTCAACTGAAAGCGAACCCCAGCAGACAGCATTGAAAATTCTCAGGACATTGAGATGAGTATGATACAGGAAGGATCCGTGTGCATGGGAGAGTGCTTGCACGAGGCTCCAAAAGGCCCTGCCACCCACACAATTCTCCTTCCAGAATCACTCATGGGCTGGCTGCGGGCAGCTGAACTGCTAGTGGTGGTGGGCGGTGAGAGGGGTGGGGTCGCAGGGGGTGGGGTGGTGGAAAGTAGTGAGAGGACTCATGAAGCCTGTCAATGAAGCTGAAAGACACCATTACAAATTATTCAGTGAAAGTGAATATATTTCCAGATTGCAAAGTGACAAAATGTGTCCACCCAACCAACCAACTGTGATCAGAATTTCTTAACTTTTGATCACCTTAGACTTCTAGGTGCTGCCCTGACCTCTGCAGCAGGGGTAGAGACAGCTTGTGCAATGGCTGGCCCTGTTGCCTCTGATGCCTTTGGCATGGGTCTTCTGGAGGGCCAAGTTCTTGGGGGCCCTGGGTTGCTCTGGCTATCCTCCTGTGGACTAGCTGCTTCTTCTGCAGTGACAGAGGATGGGGTTGAGGGAGATACAGGCATAGGGGACTTGGGGGGAGAGGGCAGCCTCTGAGGTTCCTGAGTGGGTGGCCCAGGGGTGTCCAGCTGCTGCTCCCCCTCCCTTTCAGTGCCCGGAGGCCCCGGCCTGACTCCTTGAGGGGTAGGAGCACCTGGGGGGATGTTGAGGTTCCCCATTTCATGGCTCCCATGATGGAGTGCAGATCTGCACACATCTCCATGTTCTGCTGGATCAGGGTCTCCATGGCATCCACCATCCTCCCCATGGAGATCTCCATATGTACATATGTTGGCACCACTTCATCAGAGAGCAAGCAGACGCACTCCTCCGACTCATGTGCCACTCTGTTGAGCGTTCCCAACAGCTCTGTGTGATGTTCCCCTGCCTCCTGCTGACTCTCCAGGATGAGTTGGAAGGCCAAATCCAGAGGTTCATCATCTGACTAGGGCCTCACAGGTGCCTCTTCCCCGGCAGTCCTCCAAGTGCCGGGGAACTCGGCCGAAGCTGTCTGCTCCTACTGTGGACACATGTCTATGCGGTGACCACCAGGTTGTGAACACAGCCTGCTTTAGATCTAGGTCCCACTGAAATGCGTTTCTCTGCGCTGGTGCTGGTGGGTAAGCACTGTGATGTGCCTTCCAAGCTGCTTATTTCCAGCTCTTCAATGGAGGAGTTGTCCTCTTGGCTGGAGGTGAAGATGTGGATGGAGCTGAGGGACTGGCTGGCTGAGGGTGTCAGTCGCTTGGCAGAGCTCCCTGTGAACCAAAGTAGAGACAACTGGTGCATGGCAGCAGCGTCAAAATCAGGAGAGAGAGCACTCACAGTTGCATTGAGGGAGGGATGATGTGGTGCAGGATCCTCATGTGGGCGTTCACCGCCGACCTCACCGTCACCGCAGGCACGGCCCACATCCTCACCAGTCAGTATGATGGCACGCTCCTCAAAGTGAGTGAAGGGCCTAATGGGGGCCACTCCACCTCCGGTCTGGGACCCCTCCCTGCTGATGTGAGCCAGCTTCTCCTGCATAAAAACAGATGGAGAGAGTGTGAGCAGGACACATGGCACTGTATGGAATGTTTATGTGGTGAGCGGAGCCATGGGTGGGGTAAGGGCACAAGCTCCAGAAGATATGAGTCTGAGGAAGATGTGGGGGCGTATGAGGGCATCCCTTGAGGTGTGAGATCCCTGTGGATGTGCGATGGGTTTGTGAGTGTGTGAGTTGGGAGTGATGAGGAGAGTGATTTACCCTGGCAGAAAGGAGGAGATCATTTATTCTCTTGCAGCACTGGGTGGCTGTCCTCTTTTGCAGCGTATTTGCGCTGACCACCGCTGCCACCGCCTCCAAAGCCAGATTGGTGATATTGCTACTCATAATGCAGCCAGAGCGGGGGTAGAGGACATCACAGCAGGCTTCTGCATCTAAAAGATGCTCAAGGGACATGTCATTAAACCTGGGGGCTGCATTCTTTTTGCCTTTCGGGGCCATGTCTTCTATCCAGCAGTCGTGAGCTGGAGGCACTGAAAGGTGGCACCCAGCTTGATGAAGCAGTGAGGTGATGGCATGGCGGGCAAATGAAAGCCTGCCCTCTATCAGAACAGTGCGTTTCCCGGGAATGCATAAGTAATGCAATGGAATTGGGATGATATGGTATGAGAAGCTGCCATTGTGGCCTGCAAGCAAAAGGTTGTTTTTCTTCCTGCTACCACACTTAGTGCAAATCTGGGACGATTCTGTCCTGTTTGTTTGCTTGGGATTTTTTGTGGGCTATTCAATGGCTTTTGACTGTTATAATAAGGGTTGTGAGTTCTGTTCACAAAGGTGAGAGTTTTATGCCAGCGGGATTTTATGGTCCCGTCAAAGTTAATGGAGTTTAGAATGGCTCGCCGCATTTTACGCAAATTCTGGGCAAAGTTTTTTTTATTCATTCAAAGGACGTGGGTGTCGCTGGCTAGGCCAGCATTTATTTCCCATCCCTAATTGTGCTTCAGAAGGATAATGGATGAGGGATTAAAGGTGGTTTAAATTGATCAGAAGGTTTAAATTTCTATAGATTGTGAGGCCTTTCCAATACAGCTCAAAGATCACCTCTGATTCCATCGGAAGAACAGGGTGATTTTTTTTGACAATGGATACAGGCCTTTTATCCTTTCTGTTCCGGAATTATTCCACTTCTGTACCTGCCTTGGCACTGCCACTGGAGACAACAGACCCATCTCCTGGCCAATTAAGGCCCTGGCTGCTGGAAAATCCCATTTCCCCACAGTCTGGCAACGGAGGTGGGATCACAACGAAGGGATTAGTCCTGCCTCCGGATTCCCACCTTCGAGATGAAAAATCCAGCTCTGGAAGTTGAAGTGAATTGGCAGAATGTTTCAGAAAGAAAACGCAGTTTTGGCCCAAATTATACCTGCAGGGAACACAATCTAAAAAGTGAGTACCTTCCGGAATGACAGTTTGGTATGCTGGTTTCATACCTTCACATTCTTCCCACAAGCTGCAAACAACCCACTGGATGCCAATTCAGAACCCAGAGCTGGATCTCCCAGTGCCACTTACCAGGACTGTCTGTAACAGGTTGGATCGCTGTACCTTCTGACTCAGCGGTGGGAATGCCACCACTAACCTAAAGGCTAGCTCATGTATAAGGATAGATCTAGAACATATAAATTGACTGATAGAAAAGTAAAAATGCGAACATTTAAATATCTATATCTCTAACCAGTTGACTTGTAACTAACTGAGCCTTCTACATGTAAAAATATTTCTTTCTGTGCAGCTTTAAAGCCATTCTTATTTACCATATTTTGTTAAATACTGAAGCCCCTTGTCTATTCTTGACTGAGTGGAATGACAAATGCCCTGTTTGAGACAGCTGGGGCTAAATCTTCCTGAAGGCTCGGCAAACCCAACCCATCTTTGCGCCTTCCAAAATGTACACCCAACCATCTGTGACATTGCCGAGATTTTTGTTTATTGCCCGGAGGTTGGGGTTCGCTGTGCATTTTGCAAGTGCAAATGGAGTGAGTGAGGAGTTTGGGTGTGGAGGCGGGCCAATTAGAAGGCCCGCCTTGGTTCTCCAACACTGCAACCCAGTTCCCAACATCATTTAAATCTCACCCCTCACACCCCCTTGCCACCACATGCTCCCTCAGATCATCCGTGCCACTCCATGCCCTTCATTCCCCAGCCCAATGCTGCCCCATGCCCCCTCACCCCAGCCACTCTGCATGCCACCTCTTCTTTCACCCATCTATATCACCCCATGCCCCCTCAGATCACCCATGCCACCTAATGCTACCTCCAACCCTCAACAATCCCCCATGCCACCACATAACCCCCCTCGTACCTTCCATAGTCACTCACCCAGTAAGTATTATGTACAGTCCTCAGGAACTAGCAACAGCAATAGGAATTATTTTGGGAAAAAAATAAACCTCTAAAAATCTAATAAAACCCTGAATTCAAACACACTTTAAATGATACTGGGGAGAAAAAGCCTCTTCCAGTGTAAAAAAACATAGGCTTCGCCAGCTCGGCCAGCATTTACTGCCTTTGCCTAATTGCCCTTGAGAAGTTGGTGGTGAATTGCCTTCTTGAACCACTGCAGTTCATGTGGTGTAGGTACACCCACAGTGCTGTTAGGGAGGGAGTTCCAGGATTTTAACCCAGTGACAGTGAAGGGACGGCAATATATTTCCAAGTCAGGATGGTGAGTAGCTTGAAGGAGAACTTCCAGGTGGTGGTGTTCCCATGTAGCTACTGCTCTTGTCCTTCTAGATGGTAGTAATCGTGGGTTTGGAAGGTACTGTCTAAGGAGACTTGGTCAGTTTCTGCAGTGCTCTTGTAGACGGTACACACTGCTGCCACTATTCGTCTGTGGTGAAGGGAGTGAATGTTTGTGGAAAGGGTGCCAATCAAGTGGGCTGCTTTGTCCTGGATGGTGTCAAGCTTCTTAAGTGTTATTGGAGCTGCTCTCATCCAGGCAAATGGAGAGTATTCCATCACATTCCTGACTTGTATCTTGTAGATGGTGGACAGGCTTTGGGGAATCAGGAGGTGAGTTACTCGCCACAGGATTCCTAGCCTCTGACCTGCTCTTGTAGCCACAGTATTTATATGGCTAGTCCAGTTCAGTTCCTGATCAACAGAGGCTATGTTGAACTGAAGCCATTATTAGCTTTTGAAACCTAGGCAATTATTCATAATGTCTCCTAATCATACCAAAAGCTTCTAGCTACATTTCCTGAAACTGACAGAACAGTGTCCCAGTTCCATGTCAAAGCAGAATGCTTGTCGATTAACGGAGAGGAACAGGTGCAGAAATCTTTTTACAACTTTCAAAAGCAGGTTTTTTTTAACAGTTGGAGATTTCAGATGATTTAAATCACATCACTAAACATGACAGCTGAGGCTTGTTTACATTTTCTAATGTATTATGGCACTTTCTTTAATATTAACTTTAAGTACTATAATGCAGAACAATACCTACACAATTGTGGTCAACGTAAGGGTCAACTTACCTTTGTAGGACAGATCCCTATGATGAGTCACTGCATTACAAACACATCTACGTTACAATACAGCATCTAATAGTTGCATTTGAAGATGTCACAACATTTTACACTTACTTTTCAGAATCTTCCCGATTCCTCAGCAGGCTTCCCTCAGCGGTCACAAACTCTCCAAGGACATGGGTTTTATTAGGGCTTCCAAAACTTACACCAACACAGGAGAACTGTGTGCAGGAGGAAATGCAGTTTGTACTTGTCCCCACAATGGGAACTCAACTTTGGAAGAGAAGCATGGCCAGGGTTTGTCGCTCGTCGGGCAGCCGCATGTCCAAACTGAACGAGCATTAAATGACGCGTGATGAGGTCGGGTGAGCGTCCCGACGTCATCGCGCCACATTTCAGTCAGCGGGCGTGCGCGGGAGTCGGCAGCATGCCCGCTGACAATTAAAAGGCCTATTAAGGCCAATAAAGTAATAATTAAGCTCAATTTTTTGCTGCACATCCAACCTTACGGTTGGTGGGCAGGTGAAAAGTACTAGTGGCCTTTTGATTCTTTAGAAAGCCTCGTCCATGGGCAGGATGAGGTTTCCAACTGCAAATAAAAATTAAATAAAAATGTTTACATTTCATTAATAACATGTCCCTGCTCATGTGACAGAGTCACATGAGGAGACAAGTTTTTTAGCATTTCAAAATTCTTTATTTTTAATTTTTCAAATCATCAGTTCCCTGAGGCAGCTCTGCACCTCAGGGAGATTTTCCTGTGCATACTCACGCGCGTATGCGAATTTGCATGCTTGCCCTCCTCCTCCCCACCCACACAGGCAGCGCTGAGCGCTGCAGCATGCATTTCACACTAGTCAGGCCTTAATTGGTCCGCCAGTGTGAAATAACAGTTGCGTCCCGATCGCGGGCAGTGGTCAGCTCCCCGACCGTGGGGATCACTGAGCCCGCCTGATGAGGGCAAAATCCTGGCCCATGTGTATTTTGCACCAAAGGCCGAGCTGACCTGTGAAAAGGCTAAATAAAAATGTTATGGGGTCAGGAAGGCAGAGGAAAGTTGTTTCTCTAGCAAAAAAAAAATTAAGGGCAGGATTTTTTGCCACCGGGATTGCCCAGTCCTGCTGAAGGTCAATGGACTTTTGGCTGGACTGCCGAATCTCCCGTGATGGGTCTCTTCTTGACGAGGCCAGAAAACCCCGGCCTAAGTTCAGTGTTTTGCAGCCTGATTCGTAACTCCACTGGGAGACAAAAATCTGGCCCCTAGATTTGCTGTTGCGAACTGGGTGATGAAGCTGTGTAAATTGTGTTTTTCCCCTTCCCCCTCCAGCCCCACCTCAGTGAATGTCATGGTCTCTAATCAGGGTTTTTTCAGAGCCTGGCAGAGATTAAGGACTGGGAAGAGTGGTAGATTAGGAATTGGGAAGAGTATCCTGCAGTCAGCATCATGGTGAAGCAGCCTGGGAAGAGTGTCCTACAGTCAGCATAGCAGTGAAGCAGTCTGGGAAGAGTGTCCTGCAGTCAGCATCGCAGTGAAGCAGTCTGGGAAGAGTTCCCTGCAGTCAGCAGCGTGGTGAAGCAGTGTGGGAAGAGTGTCCGGCAGTCAGCCTCACGATGAAGCAGTCTGGGAAGATTATCCTGCAGTCAGCATCGCAGTGAAACAGTCTGGGAAGAGTGTCCTGCAGTCAGTTCTTGTTGAAAATAACAAGAGTGACATCATAAGACAGTGCAAGAGAGCGGCAGAGAGATCAGAACCAGTGCAAGTGCAGGGAAGCTTCGAAAAGTGACATCAGTACAAAGGTGAGAGCTGATTGGTGAGTAGTGGGTAAGTGTTTATCTCCAGTTTTTTTCTCCAGTTTTTCTCCAGTTTAAAATAGATTAAGCTAAGGAAAGGTAAGTGTTCTAGCTTTTATTTAAAGAACTTAAAGTAAGGGTTGTTTTTCAACTAGAGGCATGGCAGGGCAGCTCAGTCCCGTGTTATGTACTGCCTGCAACGTGTGGGAAGTCCTAGACGCTCCTTGCGCTCTGACCGACCACGTGTGCAGAAAGTGACACCAGCTTCAGCTACTTGAGCTCCGGGTTTTGGAGCTTGAGCGGCAGCTGGAGGCATTGAGGTGCATCCGCGAGGCTGAGAGTTTCGAGGATAGCACGTTTTTAGACGTGGTCACCCCACAGCTTACGGAAGTGCAGACAGAGAGGGAATGGGTGAACATCAGTCAGAAGAAAGATGTCAGGCAGGTAGACAGGAAATCCCCAGGGTGCATCTCGCTCGAGAACTGTTTTTTCGTGTTGGAAAACGCTGAGAGTGACGGTTCCTCTGGGGAGTGCAGCCACGCTCATGGCACTGTGAGTGGCTCAGCTGCACAGGGGGGAGGAAAAAGAGGGGAAGAGCAAAAGTGGTAGGAGACTCGATAGTAAGGGCAACAGGCAGGCATTTCTGCGGCCGTAGATGTGACTCCAGGATGGTATGTTGCCTCACTGGTGCCCGGGTCAAGGATGTCACTGAATGGCTGCCGTTGTAATTTTTGTGTGGAGCCGGAAGGTGTAGGTAGGGTTCTAAATGAATACTTTGTGTCGGTGTTCACAAGTAAGAGGGATGACATGGGTATGGAAATCAGGCAGAAGGAATGTGATACAGTTATAGAAATTAGCATAGAAAGGGAGGAGGTTCTAAGTGGTTTGGCATGCTTAAAAGTAGATAAATATCCAGGCCTGGATAAAATGTATCCCAAGCTGTCAAGTGAGGCCAGGGAGGAGATAGCAGGGGCACTGGCAATAATTTTCAATACCTCTCTGGCCACCGGAGAGGTGCCAGAGGAGTGGAGGACAGCCAATGTGGTATCGTTATTCAAGAAGGGAGGAAGGGATAAAGCAAGGAACTACAGGCCAGTCAGTCTAACCTCAGTGGTGGGGAAACTATTGGAAGCAATTCTGAGGGACAGAATTAATCTACACCTGGAGAGGCAGGGATTAATCAAGGACAGTCAGCATGGTTTTGTTAAGGGGAGGTCATGTCTGACCAATTTGATTGAATTTTTCGAAGAGGTGACCAGGTGTGTAGATGAGGGCAATGCATTTGACGTAGTCTACTTGGACTTCAGCAAGGCTTTTGATAAGGTCTCGCATGGGAGACTGATAACGAAGGTAAGAGCCCATGGGATCCAAAGCAATCTGTCAAATCTGATCCAGAATTGGCTGAGTGGCAGGAAGCAGAGGGTGGTGGTCGAGGGGTGTTTTTGTGACTGGATGCCTGTGTCCAGTGGGGTTCCACAGGTATCGGTGTTGGGTCCCTTGCTGTTTGTGGTATATATAAATGATTTAGACTTGAATATAGGAGGGTTAATCAGTAAGTTCGCGGATGACATGAAAATTGGTGGGGTGGTAAATAGCGAGGAGGGTAGCCTTAGATTACAGGAGGATATAGACGGGCTGGTCAAAAGGACTGATCAGTGGGAAATGGAATTTAATCCGGATAAGTATGAGGTGATGCACTTGGGCAGGACAAACAAGGAACGGGGATACATGATGAATGGTAGGACCCTGGGAATTACCGAGGATCAGAGGGACCTTGGTGTGCATGTCCTCCAGTCCCTTAAGGTAGTGGGACAGGTAGATAACGTGGTTAAGAAGGCATATGGGATACTTGCCTTTATTAGCTGAGGCATAGAATATAAGAGCAGGGAGGTTATGCTGAAACTGTATAAAACGCTGGTTAGGCCACAGCTGGAGCAGAGGAAATTGAGGGGGGATATGATTGAGGCGTATAAAATTATGAGGGGTATAGATAGAGTAGGCAGGAAGGAACTTTTCCGCTTGGTGGAGGGATCAATAACCAGGGGGCATAGGTTGAAGGTAAGGGGCAGGAAGTTTAGAGGGGATGGGAGGAAGATTATTTTCACCCAGAGGGCGGTGGGAATCTGGAACTCACTGCCTGAAAGGGTGATAAAGGCAGAAACCCTCATAACATTTAAGAAGTATTTGGATGTGCACTTGCAATGCCATGGCATACAAGGCTATGGGTCTAGTGCTGGAAAATGGGATTAGAATAATTAGGTACTTGTTTTACCGGTGCAGACTCGATGGGCCAAAGGGCCTTTTTCTGTGCAGTAGACCTCTATGATTCTATGACTCTAACTTGGAGTGGGTCATGTGGAGTAACATAGCCTCCTAATATGGTGCATTGATGCAATGCTGCATTTTTGCTGTAGTGTTTCAAGTACAGAACAGTACATTGCACAGCATTGCTGCACTGAGAAAGGAATTTTAAGAGTGATCCTGAAAGCCGTGGGGCCGTGAAAGAAAGTTTGCTGTTTTCAGCATCTCATTTTGTGTCATTGTACATGTTGTACCACAGGAGATGCAAATGTAAGCTATTGAATGCGATGTGACACTTTGTTGAAGGACAAGTTTTCTGAAATTGGTATTACCAATGTCATCAATGCTTGGTGCCAAATTATTCCAAACTGGAGTCCATTACATCAAAAATTGAACATTTAAGACCCTGAGGTGACTTGACAAGGTGGATGATGAAAGGATGTTTCCCCATGTGGTAGAAACCAGAACTAGTTTACACAGCGGTCTCTCATTTAAGGCGGAGTTGAGAAGAATTTTTGTCTCTTGCAGGATTGTGAATCTTTGGAACTCTGTTCCCCAAAGATCGGTGGAGGCAGGGTCTTTAAATATTTTTAAGGAAGAGGTAGTTGGGTTCGTGACTAACAACGGAGTCAAAGGTTATCACGGGTAGGCAGAATGTGAAGCTCAGGCCACAATTAGATCAGCCATGATTTTATTGAATGGCGGAGCAGGCTCGAGGGGCCGAATGGCCTACTCCTGCTCCTGCTCCTAATTCGTATGTTTGTACTTATGTTCGAATTCTTTCCATGTTTAGAATCCCATAGGGTATGAGCTAGCATTCTCCATCATAAATATCAACAAGTCTAAGCCACATTGTCAACTTTGTGATGCATTCCTCAACTCAATACTCAAAATAGCCTCAGCTCAGTTGCTCATTTCAGATGTTGATACACCGTTTCAAGTTCAGAAATGCCAGGCATCGGGGAGCAGCAGTTGTAATAACTAAAACCTAAATTGAGTAAGTTTCAGTATGGTTCATCTTTATTTCTAATTTAATAACTTTTGCTGAATACAGCCAGTGCCAAGAATCAACATATCAGATCAAGCCCACCATATAAAATTAGTTTGACACCCCTGCCCAAAGCTTTCTCTCTGCTTCAAAATGCTTAGAACAACATGATAAATTTCCTATAGCATCCAGCCAAATATTAGTTTAGACCTCAATGCCGAAACACCATAAATGATGTAAAAGATTGAGTTTTGCAAGCAACAGCATGTCCTTCCCACTGTTTACAATGACCAGAGAACAGACTGTACCTAACCAGCCTGTGCTTACAAAACTCATAACACAGTGTCCAACATTAGATGTGATTCCGTGATTGGTCAACATTTGCTAAGTAATCCTCAATGTGCTAAGAATTATGCTGACTACCAATTTAAGATTGTCAGTCGGGCTCACAGTGTGTCACATTTGCATGTACTGGAAGCTACATATATTAATACACAGGGTCCTATTCTTTGCAGACAGAAAGAACATGTGCACACATTGTGCCTGTTTCTGCTAAGCAAGATAAGTGACAGCCATTCGCTGGTTCATTCCTCAGGGCAATCAGAGTCAAGTTGCCTAGTTTAAATTTCAAACAATGCTTGGCAGTTAACTGTCAGTCATCATCAACTAGTACATTCACCATGGCATTGCCTCTACCAATCAGAGTCCACTTGCCAACCAATCAGCACTTTCTTTTCATACAGTGTAAATTATTGTTCCCTTTACCTTTGGTGTTCTTGTGAATTTTCTTAATGAGTGCAAGACGAAAAGCTTTGACAAACACTTCTCTTTTTTCAGCAATACTCAAATATTGATGGAAACTGCATGGTTCCACAGAGTGACTAGAAAATTTCATAATGATTTAAGCAAACTAAATGTAATTCTGCTCACTACAATTTTAAATCACCAGCACCAACATTTAATTGGCCTCCCAAGGAGGATGTTGCCCTGAAGTCTCTATCACATCAATCACATCTAAATAATGAATGTAAATAATTCATTAATTTACTTTAAGTAATTTTAGTTAAAAAAAGAAGACAAATGTGACACCCAAGTTGGATGGAAATTAATATTTTATAAATGCTAATTATGCTCAATCATGCAGAAATTGTTTATATAAGCTGCAGTTTGAGTAGAACAATATACTAGTGTAGATTAACATGTGCAGACATGTGTGATCAATTGCTTCACAAACTAAACGCCAGTGAGACAATTCAGTCGGTGTTTTCAAAAAAATTAAATGCTCAGTATTCTTTCAACCATTCATTTATGGGTCTGAGTAATAGAAGTGAATTGAACAGGATTCATAAGAGATAACAGCAATCTTTTCTCCCAAATCCAGAGCAACAGACATAACAGTTCTTAAATTGAGTCAAAATAAAGCAGTAAAAATCTGTAGGGATTTAAGCCATAGGAATACTGTGGCTACAAGAGCAGGTCAGAAGCTAGGAATCCAGTGGCGAGTAACTCACCTCCTGACCCCCCAAAGCCTGTCCACCATCTACAAGACACAAGTTAGGAGTGTGATGAAATACTCTCCACTTGCCTGGATGAGTGCAGCTCCAACAATACTCAAGAAGCTTTATACCATCCAGGACAAAGCAGCCCGCTTGATTGGCACCACATCCACAAACATTCACTCCCTCCACCACCAGCGAACAGTGGTAGCAGTGTGAACCTTCTACAAGATGCACTGCAGAAACTCACCAAGTCTCCTTAGCCATCTTGCAAACCCACGACCGCTGCCAGCTAGAAGGACAAGGGTAGCAGACACATGGGAACTCCATCACCTAGAAGTTCCCCTCCAAGTCGCTCACCACCCTGACTTGAAATATATTGCTTTCCTTCACTGGCACTGGGTCAAAATCCTGGATCTCCCTCCCTAACAGCACTGTGGTTATACCTACACCACAGGGACTGCAGCGGTTCAACAATGCAGCTCACCAGCACCTTCTCAAGGGCAATTAATGATGAGCAATAAATGCTGGCTTAGCCAGCGAAGCCCACATCCCATAAATGAATAAAAAAAGGTAAAGAATGCATAGCCATTTTTAAAAATTGCATCAAATTTTAGTAAGTTGATAAAGCTTTACAGAATTCTCATTGCAGGAAGGATCCTGCAAAATTGGCCTTTATTCCCACCCTTGCATTGTTAAACTTTGATATTTCCTGTAATTAATGTTTTTTTTAAACTCCCAGCGATGTACACGAGACATACTATTGTATAGATTCCAAGCAACAGCTTCTTTTTTCTGAGAAGCTGGCTAAAACACTGAGGAGTGGATGCAAAGTTTAACACTATCCCAAATATAACCATAATTTTACACAAAATATGAATATATATACAAAAAGTTCTAAATCCAAGTCAGTTTGCATCCAATACCTTTATACAATTCTTTTAGGAGGCAAGTCCCTTTAGAAAACATGTTACAACAGCTTATAAAGCTGGAATATTCAAAACTGAATAATTGCAAAGTGCCCTAATCTTATATAATTTTTTAAGTATAAGTGTCTGAATAGTAACGATAAATTATTGCTATTTTTGATGTAACAGTGTATCCTAATCATTCATCACAAAAGACCACCTTCAGCAAGATATCCTATTTGTTTTTTGACATTGACGTTCTAATATAATAGCTGTATTCTTATTTACTACTTTAAAGCTAGGATAAGTTCTTAAATCTTTACAGCTCCAATTCAGATGTAATATTTGAATCACTGTGTTTGGATCATTCTTCATAAATTTATCATACTTTAAATTTCATGACATGAGACACTGGATGAGTCAATGAGAAGATCACTACATTTTCAGTAGAAATGCTACAATGTCTATCTTTTACAGAGCCCAACACAGAGGATGAAACAGCAGATGGCTCTTCAGAATTTTGTCTCTTTGATTTTTTGTTCAAATGATTTTGTTCATTACTTAATATTTTCACTATACAATCTCATGGTCCTGCTAAACATTATTGTAAATAAGCTTGTTGCCTCTGTAAAGCATGAGTTTAATGCATATTTACATTATATGAAATATCCTATTCTTTAATGAAAGCAAGAAAAAGGGAAAAATTATTGGAAAAATTAATATAATGTACGGGTTGCACCTGCACTGCTTGAATTTTGGTATACTCCACCTGCATTGATTCAAAAATCTTTGCAAAAATAACATGTATGCACCAGATTTTACATATGCTGCTGGAAAGCATATTCTGCAACTCCACCCCCTCCCCCAGTACCCACAGATTTAAAACAATTTTTGTTCAGCAAATAGCTTTATATTTTGACAGGTTTTATCCCCATCCTATCCAATTGCCATGGAAAGGGTAAGGCCACACATTCGTTAAGAGTTTGATTGGAGCTTAGTCAGACTGAAGCTCCAATCAGTTTGGCATCAGAATACAAAAATGTCAAAAATCTTCATTTCAATTTTTATTAAAAATACATCAAGAGGAAAACATTGACCCAGATATCCTTTTAAAATGTAGCTAACATTATCAGAATTGCAGTTTACACTGTCAACTTTGCAACCTTCAAAAACAGTTCTGAGATGCATAAAAATTGGCTCTGCAAAATTAAAAATCTACAAGATTCATTGTTGTACACATTTCAAATAGTGAATTGAAAAGCCACATTCTGTGAGTTGCCCATTGTTAAAAGCAACCCTTTTGTATTCCCATTCTGTAAAGTATTCTGTTGGCATCCCTGAGGACTTCTGTTCCGAAGTTTTTTTTTCCCATCAAGCCCTGTAGGGGTTTCTTCATTTTGTTGACAAGCATTTATTTGATTTGGTTTGACAGACTTTCAGTCAGGAAAGCATTAATGTGTTCTTGGATACGAAAAGGCAGCATCCTTTGCGCCAATGTGTATTTAACCCTTCCATGTCTTGCCTTAGAGCTGCATGCAATGTTCTAACCAAGGCAGGTTTAGCACAACTTCCCTACTTCACAACTCTATACAAATACAAATTGTTGTTGCTGTTGTGGTTGTACTAATCACAGAATCACAGAATTATCACAATTCAGAAGGAGGCCATTTGGCCCATCATGTCTGCACTGACCCTCCGAACAAACAATTAATTCTGCTGCCTTCTCCCCATAACCCTGCACATTCTTCTTTTTTAAATAATAGTCTAATTCTCGTTTTGAATACTTTGATTGAACCTGCCTCCACCCCACTTTCCCGACCTTAACAACTCGCTGCGTGAAAGCGTTTTTTTCTCATATTGCTTTTGTTTCTTTTGCCAATTGCTTCAAATCTGTGCCTTCTCGCCCTCGATCCTTCCATAAATGGGAACAGTTTCTCCCTAACTACTCCATCCAGATCCCTCATGAGTTTGCATACCCCTACCAAATCTCCTTTCAGATTAAATATGCAAGATAATGCTGATACTAGGCCACCTATTGCCACTTTTAGCTATAGAATAAATGCATCACAGTTGACATTATAAAAAATATGGAAGTGTCCTGCTTATTTTAATCAAGGTGCCAAATATTCTGTTTAGTTTTACTGTACTGTCTTTTAGGAAAATAATCTCACTCTTCGGCATGGGCACGATGACAAGTATTTAGTTAAAGGGGTTTTACATCAGAAATGCAGTTTGAGGAGACAAATCTATACTGCATTGAGAAAGAAACTTTTCTGCAAAATGAATTTTATAGTACGTCAGTAAATTAAGTCTTATTTTGCAGCTCACACTGCAATGAGTAGTAAGATACATTTTTCACTAACAGGAAATAGTAACTAAACATCTCGTTGCTTGCTTAATTACAAGAAAGAGCTAACAGCCAAATACTTTATTCAAAAATTCTACAAAGCCCAGCTGCACTGATAAGTGTCAACATTAACAATCAATGTTCACGCCAAAAATACAAACACTGCAAATACAGGAGGGATTTTCAAAATAAAAATGGGTTTGGGTCAGAGCTAAGAAATCATCCATGGAGCATTATCTTCAAAAAACGATGCAGCAGCAGCAAAGATCAGGATAGAGGTAAATTTCTATGGACTTTGCAAACGGATCCACAAGGATTCATGGATCAGATGCAAGAGAACTGTATTTAATGCACACAAAAAAGGTGGGAACTGATTGGATAGTCTTCAAAGCCTGTCCAATTCAATCCTCAAAATAAGGCCTTATATGTGATTTAAGTGCAACTTGTGAAAGGTAGATGTTATAAGTTACCTATTCATGAGAATTGTGTTGTTCATTTGTATTTAGAAAAGAGGCCTATTGTAATAACCAATTTAATAACATGTATGTACTACAGAAATCAAATTAAAAATAATCTGACAGACTGAAGAGCAAGACCGAATGCAGTTTAACCCAATTTCATGGTTCAATGCGTGCAAGTTTATTGCTGGCATTAAATTGTATCTGTTTCTATGGCTGAAGCAAAACACCTATGTGAAGTAAAATCTAAAAATGTTCAACATTACATTTGCTAAATCAATTTATCCGAATCTTTCTGAAGTGGAGCAAAACTGAAAACTACCTGTGAAGAATCCACATCACTTTGAGTTCATAATGGAAGAATGTTTCGTGGAAAGAGGTAACAGACAACCAATCCTCTTCAGCAATATTGCCTCCATTATGTTCAGACCCTGGAATAAATCCCTGTAGTTTCCTCTAAGCAAAATGTTGATAATTGACTAAACGGTAGCTAAAATAAGCTGAGGCTTTGAACTCATGTGGCTTTTCCTGAGATACACACTGCTCATCACAAAACCTTTAACCAGTGATTGGGCAGAACTGGATTGTATGCACAGTCATGGGTATCAATTCTATACCGTATATGACCAAAAGAAGGATAAAATTGAATGTAACAAGTCCTTCTTACTAACCCAAATTAAATAGGATCTTGCTTCAAAACTCCCTCTACATGGTAGGTTGAATGGGAACAAAAAAACCGTAGAAAAAGATCCATGATCCTAGTTTAATTTGTGAGCTTCCGATTCATTTTTCGGATTAAATCATGGCATTTGTAGACTTGGGGAACAATGGGAGTATTATGTCCCCCTGGAGCAGGATGGCAGGCAGAGGGGAAGCCGTAATATTGAGCACCATGCCAGGGGCATTGTTCCCAATGCCTGCCCACCTCCGCTGTAATTTTGCCAGTGGCAGGGGAGGTACAGGGAGCCGACCCACCCATGGACCAATTGAGGCCCTTAGGTTACCAATTATGACCACCTAAGGGCCCCCTCTGCCTCTTCTGGGATTTTACATGTGGTGGGATAGGCCCACGCCTGGTCACCACGCCACCCAGTGAAACCTGGCAAGCCTTGCTGCTGGGTTGGGTGGGGATGGAGGTGTGTGTTTCTTTGATGGGCACCCTATGCCCAACAGAGGCTTCTCCCAAGGTGTGGCCCCCTGCCCTTCTCCCCTGGCCCTGGCAAGACCCCAGGTTTACCTCACAGTCCAGGTTCATTGCAGCTGGTTCTCTCTGGAATGTGCTACAATGAGAGTTTCTTTTTATTCATTCATGGGATGTGGGCATTGCTGGCTAGGCCAGGATTTTTTGTCCATCCCTAAGTGCCTTTGAGGAGGTGGTGGTGAGCTGCCTTCTTGAACTACTGTAGTCCATGTGCTGTAAGTACACCACAGTGCTGTTAGGGAGGGAGATCCAGGGTTTTGACCCAGTGACAATGAAGGATCGGCGATATATTTACAAGTCATTATGATGAGTGTCTTGGAGGGGAACTTCCAGGTGGTGGAGTTCCCATAAGCCTGCCGCTCTTGTCCTTCTAGGTGGTAGTGGTGGTGGGTCGCTGCCTAAGGATGCTTGGTGAGTTTCTGCAGTGCATCTTGTAGATGGTACACACTGCTGCTACTGTGTTGGTAGTGGAGGGAATGAATGTTTGGGGATGGGGTGCCAATCAAGCAAGCTGTTTTGTCCTGATGGTGTTTAGCTTCTTGAGTGTTGCTGGAACTGCAAGCATCCAGGCAAGTGGAGAGTATTCCAACACACTCCTGACTTGTGCCTTGTAGATGGTGGACAGGCTTTGGGGAGTCAGGAGGTGAGTTACTCGTTGCAGGATTCCTAGCCTCTGACCTGCTCTTGTAGCCACAGTATTTATATGGCCAGTCCAGTTCAGGTCCTGGTCAATGGTAACCCCCAGAATATTGATAGTGGGGTATTCAGTGATGGTAATGACATTGAATGTCAAGGGGTGGTGGTTGGATTCTCTCTTGTTGGAGATGGTCATTGCCTGGCACTTGTGCAGCGCGAATGTTGCTTACCACTTGTCAACCCAAGCTTGAATATCATCCAGGTCGTGCTGCATTTGGACATGGACCGCTTCAGTATCCGAGCAGTCACAAATGGTACTGAACATTGCGCAATCATCAGCGAACATCCCCGCTTCTGACCATATGATAGGAGGAACGTGATTGATGAAGCAGCTGAAGATGGTCGGGCCGAGGACACTAACCTGAGGAACTCCTGCAGTGATGTTTTGGAACTGGGATTATTGACCTCCAACAACCAGAACCATATTCCTTTGTGCTAGGTATGACTCCAAACAGTGGAGAGTTTTCCCCCTGATTCCCATTGACTCCAGTTTTGATGGGCTGCTTACTGCCACACTTGGTCAATGCTGCTTTGATGTCAAGTGCAGTCACGTCACTCTTACTTCATCTCTGGAGGTCAGCTCTTTTGTCCATGTTTGAACCAAGGCTGTAATGAGGACAGGAGCTGAGGGGCTCTGGCGGAACCCATACTGAACATCAGTGAGCAGGTTATTGCTAAGCAAGTGCCGCTGGATAGCACTGTTAATGACCGTTTCGATTACTGATGATTGAGAATATACTGATGGGGTGGCAATTGACCGGGTTGGATTTGTCCTGCTTTTTATGTACAGGACCTAACTGGGTAATTCTACACATTTTCGGGTGGTTGCCAGTGTTGTAGCTTCACTGGAACAGCTTGGCAAGGGGCAAGTTCTGGAGCACAAGTCTTCAGTGCTATTGCCGGAATATTGTCAGGGCCCATAGCCTTTGCGGTATCCAGTGCCTTCAACTATTTCCTGATATCATGTGGAGTGAATCAGATTGGCTGAAACTGACATCTGTGATGCCAGGGACGTCTGGAGGAGGCTGAGGTGGATCATCCACTCGGCACTTCTGGCTGAAGATTGTTGCAAATGGTTCAGCCTTAACTTTTGCACTGATGTGCTGGGCTCCCCCATCATTGAGGGTAGAGTTATTTGTGGAGCTTCCTCCTCCAGTGAGTTGTTTAATTGTCCACCACCATTCATGACTGGATGTGGCAGGACTGCAGAGGTTAGCTCTGATCCATTGGTTGTGGAATCGCTTATCTCGACCTATCACTTGCTGCTTATGCTGTTTGGCATACAAGTAGTTCTGTGTTGTAGCTTCACCAGGTTGACACCTGATTTTTATGTATGCCTGGTGCTGCTCCTGGCATGCCATCCTGCACTCTTGATTGAACCAGGGTTGATCCCCTGACTTGGTGGTAATGGTAGATTAGGGGATATGCCGGGCCATAAGGCTACAGATTGTGTTTGAGTACAATTCTGCTGCAGCTGACGGCCCACAGTGCCTCATGGATGCTTGCTCTTGAGTTGCTAGATCTGTTTGAAAACTATCCCATTTAGCTTGGTTGTAGTGCCACACAACACAATGGAGGGTACCCTCAATGTGAAGACAGGGCTTCGTCTCCACAAAGACTGTACGGAGGTCACTCCTAACGATTCTGTCATGGACAGATGCATGTGCGGCAGGCAGGTTGGTGAGGATGAGGTAAAGTATGTTTTTCCCTCTTGTTGGTTCCCTCGCCACCTGTTGCAAACCCAGTCTAGCAGCTTTGTCCTTTAGGACTTGGCCAGCTCAGCCTAAACTGATACTACTGAGCCACAGACATTGAAGTCCCCTACCTAGAGTATATTCTGCACCCTTGCAACCTCCAGTGCTTCCTCCAATTGGTGTCCAACATGGAGGAGATGGAGGTAGTACATGGCAAACAGCAGGAGGTTTCCTTGCCCATGTTTGCCATGAGACTTCATGGGGTCTAGAGTGGTGGCCATCATTTTCAGTGGCACTGCAGGGACATGAGAATTGCCAATCCCCCCATTGGCTGGAGCTCTCAGATGCGGGATTTCCTCTTCGTAAGGGGCGCACATCCTGCCTCAAACCAATGAAAGGACGATTGGCTGTTTAATGGCTGAGGGGCGAGCTGTATATTCTGAGGGGTACGCACACCATGACTTTTACACCTGGAGGGGATGGGGCAGTAAGCATGTCCCAAAATTCAGCCAGTTGGCTTTTTTGTGAATTGCCTGAGTTTCCAAAGCAGGTCTCATTGGTATTTCTGTAACACTAGTCCTTTAAAAGCCAATGGATTTTTTCTTTCTTTTTTTTCCCTAATACTCCTCCCCTCAATAGCGAAACAAACTGGGAAACTAATGTGGTGGGCTCGGGAAATATATTATATATTATTTATATTATAAATATATTATCAAATAAAGGACATGATAGTATAGTGTTAATGTTGTTTAATGAGTAGATCAGAGGCCTAGATTAATAATCTAGAGAATTCTGCCATCCTTATCTTGCCTACATGTTACTCCAGTCCCACAGGATGTTACATTAAAATCTCGAAAAGATGAGCCCCAGGAGAACTGTCTCCACATTCACATTAAGTGGAGATTTACGAAAGCTGAAGAGGACTTGTTCCTACATGAATGCCCCTATATACCCTACACAAATGGTCTCTGTCAAACACAACAAAATCAAATGCCGAATGAAAACACCGTAAAGAATTAAATGTGTGAAAGTTTTTATTCAATTTGTTCACACCTTACAGTGACCTGACCTTGCAAAGACAATGTGTGTACTTAGCTCCAGAAAAGCCTGTCAACCTTTTTTTGTTTAGCATGGTGTTTTTGTTGTGTGCGATACAGTCTGCCATCTCATCAATGTAGTCAAACATGTTTTTGGTGTTTTTGTGCAGCAGTGTGAAATCCAGAAGCATCCTTATGGCCTTTGCAGCATTGGCTGGAGAAATTGGTAGGCGAGATGGTGGCTTGGGGTCATCTCACTGGACTAGTAATCCAGAGGCCCAATCTAAAGGTTTGGGGACAAAGGTTCAAATCCCATCAAGGGTGGAATTTAAATTCTATAATCTGGAATTGAAAAGCTAGTCTCAGTAATGCTGACCATGAAACTACCAATTGTTGAAATCTACCATCCTTACCTGGTCTGGCCTACATGTGACTCCAGGACTGCAGCAATGTGGTGACTCTTAAACAGCCTCTGAAATGGTGTGGCAAGCCACTTGGCTCAAGGGAAATTAAGGATGGGCAACAAATGCTGACCTTGCCAATGATGCCCACACCCTGCAATAGAATAAATTGAGTGGGCAGGCATTCAGCTGGCTCATCAGGGACACCTTCTCTCAGGTTTAGTCATACTTGCAGGCTTTGAATGTCTTTCACAAGAAGATCTTGATTTCAATTGATGGCTTGCCCAGCGCTCAATGATTTCATGCTCTGTGTGCCTAACTCCATTTTAACGTCGTCATATGACAAGTTCAGACAAGTTTGGCTAGTCCGGAATTACCAGTACAGGATTTTAGCTCATCACGGGCATCATTCTATGGGATTTGCTATTCTGCTGGTGAGAATGGTTGACCACGTTAACATAACCAGGGTTTTAGGTGGAATTTTGCCAAATTTGCACTAAGTGCGGTAGCTGGTGGCTATAACGGCGTGCTGCCCGCTGACGGTGATGGCGGGTTTTCATGCCGTATCGTCCCAAGCCCACTGTATTATTTATGCATTCCTGGGAAACATGCCGCTTCCATAGAGGGCGGGCTCCTCATTCGCCCGCCAGCCATCATCCCGCCATCGCTTCACGCCGTGCGCCATGTTTAAAGGCCAGCAGCAAGCACAGTCCTCATTGCTTCCAGCTCACCACGGCTGCCCGGGGGACAAAGGCTAGAAAACTGCAGCCCCCACCCCCGGGTTAATGACGGGTCCCTTGAGCGACTGCTGGATACCGTGGAGGCCCCCCTGGAGCACTGTACTGTGGCTGCAGGATGGGCAGCAATGTGACCGACCTGGCTTTGGAGACGGTGGAAGCAGTGGTCAGCGCCAACACCCTTCAGAAAAGGACAACCACCCAGTACAGCAAGAGGATGAATGATCTCTTCCGTTCTGCCAGGGTAAGTCACTCTTTTCATCACTTTCAACTCACACGTTCACAAACCCATCACACATCCACAGGGATCTCACACTGCCAGTTCAAGGGAAATACCATTCACCCTCTCATACTCACTGTCATTGTCCACATCCGGCTGGCCAGCGAGGTTCTGGACCGGCCCTGTTCTGTCAGTGCAGTCGGTGCTGCTCTATCAAATGAGGGTCCAGCGGTGCAACATCCACCAGATAACTATACAATGGGTGATGTGTCCTCTTTCACAGGCCACTGCCATGCACTAATTATTTCCCCTTGCTTTCACAGGCGCATCTGCCAAACAGAGTCCATGACCCAGGGCCTCCAATCGAGTTCTGCAGAAACCTCTGAAGAGGAATCTGAAGGCACCTTCCCTGAATACCCGTCACAGCGCTCACCCATACCCTCCTCCAGCGCAGAAGCACATACTTGGGTGGGACCTAGCTTTAGAGTGACCCCGGGATCACAATCTGGTGAACACTTCGCACTCTCTGATCCACTGCAGGCAGTGGCACGGACTTCCTAGGTGCCTGGCACTCGAAGGACTGCTGGAGGCCATATATTTGCTGAGTCCGAGTCAGCCTCTGGACTTGGTCATGTCACAGTTGCTGGAGCTGCAAAGGCAAGCTCGGGAGCAACAGGAAGGGATGCTTACTGCCCTCCTCAGATTGTAAGGCGCGATGAAGGAGTCCGTCCACCTTCAGGCTGAGGTGATAGCGCCAGCATGTCAACGCACCGAGGTCAACACTGGCAGGATGGCTGCCACCATGGAGGCCTTGGTCCAGGACTTCACTCCTGCACTAATGCATGGGCTCAACTCCATCGCTGATGCCATAGTTGGTCTCCAACAGTGTGTACGCGAGAGGAATGCCAGGCAGCTTGATCTCACTCCGGCTACCCCAGCTCCTCAAGGAGTCAGCCTGGGACCTGCGGGCACCCATAGGGAGGAAGATCAGCAGGTGCACACTCCAGGCCCATCCATCCAGGTGACTCCGAGAGTGTCCAGCCCATCATCTCACTCCCCTCTTCCTGTGACCTCAGCAGCTCCAGCTCCTCAGGCCAAGGAGGGTGCCACTGCCACACAGCAGGAACCCGAAAGCCGGCCGGGCCCACCAAGTCTCAACCCTCCTGAGGACGCCCACCAAGGTCATTACAGACAGGGACTCATAGGCTGCCTCCACTTCCGCTGTGGATGCCCGAGGAGCATCAAGGTGTAGCGGCAGGGTTTGGACAGTTAAGGAGAATTCGTTGCACAGCCCAGGCATGGGTGCTAATCACTTGTGAATACTGTTCACTATAGTCAATAAACTCCCAAGAATGTCTCCCTGCCTGTGGCTCCTTGTTCTGATGAGCAGTGTTCTTGTCACTCAGATGTGAAACCTTACTGATGCTGTGCTCCAACTCCTGAAGGGCTCAGGTGCTGAAGGTAGACAAAGCATCAGATGCTTCTACAGTTTCATGGCTGTGTTTCTATGATATGACCCTGAACACAGAGTGCAATTGGGCTGCCCTTGGCCAGACAGGAGTCAGACATTCTCATGGACTGTGTGAAGATTTATGGAGTGTCCTCAACGTATGTTACATCATCCTCCTGCAATCGAGCCTCCACCGCGTCTCCATGAGAGGAGCATTCTCACAGAGTGACTTTGCGTTGCCATAGGCCAGACTGGAGTCAAACATTCACAAATGCGACATGAGGATCTACGGGGTCACCTCACTGCATGCCGTCATCATCCTCCACAAATCTAGCAGCTCTGAGGGTCTCCCGAGTGCGCCTGTCTTGTCTAGTCAGTGTGAGGGCCTCATCCCTGTCATCATCACCACTGAGGACCTCCTCAGCCTTATCACCGTTGGCGTCCTCCTCATCGGAGGAGACCTGCAGCTCCTCTATCTCCTTCACAGCCAGCTCATCTCCCCGTTGGAGTGCCAGGTTGTAAAGGACGCAGCAGTTGCCGACGATGCGTGACACCCCCTGCGGACTCTATTGCAGGGCTCTATGAGACCGGTCCAGGCACCGGAACCTCATCTTCAGCATCCCGATGGTCTGCTCCAACAAGTTGCGAGCTGCAGCATGAGCCTCATTATACTGTCACTCTGCCGCAGTCTGAGGCTGCCACACGGGTGTCATCAGCCATGGCCTCTACGGGTAGCCCTTGTACCCAAGGAGCCAACCCTGCAGACACTGTGGACCCTGGAACACTTCAGGGATCTGTGACCGACTGAGGATGTAGGCATCGTGCACACTCCCTGGAAACTGTGCGCGCAACTGCAGGATGCGTTTCTGGTAGTCGCACACCAGCTGCACATTCAGCCAATGGAAACCCTTGTGGTTGATGCAGCCCACCGTGTGTTGTGACCGAGATCTGAGTGCCACATGAATGCAGTCGATCGCACCCTGCACCTATGGGAAACCCAAGAGCTGGGTGAATCCAATCGCTCTTGAATCCTGGCCCTACTGACCCTGGACAAAATACACAAAGTTGTGTGTCCTCGCAAGGATGACATCTGTGACCTCATGGGATTTGGAGGCTTGAGAGATCCCACAGAGGTCACCTGTGGAGCCCTGAAAGGAGCCACTGGTATAGAACTTGAGTGTCATGGTCACGTTCATAGCCACTGGCAGTGGATGCCCTCCATATTCCTGTGGCGCCAAACCCTGAAGTAACTGGCAGATGTGAGCGACCAGTTCCCTAGACATGAGCAACAACGTGTGCAGTCCAACTGCTCCGCGGTCCGCTAAAGTGCTCATGAATTTGTAGCCTGTGCAGGTGGGGGGAAGGAGCTCTGGAGAATTTGGTGGCACTTTGATGCTTCTGCGTTGCTTGAGTGGGCAGATAAGCTCAGAGCCTGACCCCAATCATATCAATGTGGCTGCACTTGAACTGTCTCAGTTGCAGAGGAATGGTCACTTTCTACAGGTTTCCCGGATGCGTGGCCACTTTCCTCACCCACCCCCCCCAACACCCCGCCACCCCCCCCAACACCCTGAATGCTTGTGCACTATATTCAATGGCAGGGCTGCCCTTGCACCCCTCCCCCTACTGCCACCAGTTGCTTCAACAGCAAGGCTGCACTTGCCCCCCTGCTCCCCATCACCCTCAAAAATCACCTCCGTGGCATGGCGTCACTTAGCCCCGATCCCCCGGCGTCCCAAAGCCTGCAAAGCAACAGGCAACCCAGGCGAGCTCTGCAGAACATTGCTGTGTGCTCACCTCCAGTTCACCGAAAGTGAAGGCCGCCAAGTGCACGTCGCCTGGGTGCTGTTGTGAAACACGTTCTTTCCCGCCGACATGCACGGACGATCCAGCGGGAGTGCAAGAGCCTGGCGGGATGGCCTGATAATGATAAGCTGATGTATTACAATGAGGTTCCCTATGATTGATAGTGGGGAACTTGGCCCGCCATCGACGGGCTGAGTGGACAATAACGGCCTGCCTTTCTGCCGCTCTGGTGTGAAACTGATTGCACCATATTGTCCGCTCATGCCACCTATCACGCCTGCCGCCAGACAGTGGGGGAACTAACATGGTGGAAAAACCTACTTGACTTAACGCTCATCAATCTACATAGTACAAATGCTTCTGTCTGTGATCATTTGGGTAGAAGTGACCAGGGCACCATCCTTGTGGAGACCAAGCCCCACCTTCACATTGATGACATCCTTCATCATGTTATAATTAGGATAGACTGATATCTGAACCAGCAGACCAAAAGTTGACATCCTGGGATGGCTTGGGCATCAGTAGCAGAATTGTATGTCAGAACAATCTGTGACCTCATGGACTGGCATATCTTTCACTATTCTATTCAAGATAGATGACCAAGCCTGGATCAATTCTGGGGGCAGCACCAACCATACTTGAAATGGAGGTATCAAGCACATGAATATAAAATACAGAGCTATTTGCATACTAAACAATGAAAGCAGCATGCTATTGACAGAGCCAAATGATACAACCAATAGATGAGGGCAATCATTGCAATCCCATCACATCCAATCATGAATTGTGGTGGAAAATTAAGCAACTAATGGGAGGAGGAGATGGGCATTTTGAGAGATAGAAAATTCATGTGTATTTTAACTTGTATTACTATTAAAAAGGAAATTTCAGACTCTAAAAGCATTGCTACAATCCTTGATGCTCATTAAAGAATATGTAATATTCTTATATAATATATAAAGAATATATAAAGAATCATCAAATCATGGAATGGTTACAGCATGTGTGAAGTTCTAAGGATGAGGAACATCCAGAGATAAGCCAGAATTAAACATGCTCAAGCAAATGGCTCCTTTAAAACAGCTTCTTCAGACTCTCTGCTTCTGGTTGCAGACTCCTTCTGCTCGTACAATTCAGTATGGTAGTTTAAGTGACTAATATGCACATTACACTTGTCAAAACACTAGTACACTAAATCTCTCTCTTTCCTTGTTAATGATGACATAGCATGTTTCAAGGATTTGTTTCCAAAGCATAAAGCATAAATGTTATGATGCAGCAGATAATGTGTGCCAGGCAGATCAAATCCACGAGGGAAACTTGATCATGCAGTCAAAGTTGTTTTGCAATTTGTATTTTATTTTGAGATGCATGCACTGAATTCAGAAGTACGAAGGCTATCAATACTCCTGAGGTTTTTAAGAAAACTAAATCAAACATTTATTAACAAAAGAAAAGATTTCAAGCACATACATAGGTCCACAAATTACTACTATAATAACTCCTAAAACCCCTAATTAATCTGGCTCCCAGTTGCACTCCGTTACAGCAACAGTAAAAACAAATGGATTTAAACAGACACAGGCAAAGCAACACAGTACCTTGGACATTCTCATTCAAAATTAGTTTTCTCAGCTTTGGTTTCTGTAGACAGCAAATTGATGCACAGAGCCTGGATGCTTTTCACACTTGTGTTAGATCTTAGAATTCCTTCTTCTCTTACACATAGCCTCATCTCCTTTATGCATGTTTCTCCCTTTTTAATGGAAATTGCATTGCTCCAATATGTCTTTGCAACTTTACCTTTCTCATAATATAAATCTTCCATAGTACTAATTTTATCAGTAACCTTTGGGAAAAATAAATACAATGTTCGGCTTAAATTCTTCTGGCTAGGTGTAACATCTTACCATCTCTTTGAAATTCAAACTCTAATTTATCTAAAAATGCAAATTTTCCTTACACCTCACATTCTATAACTTCAGCCATGTTTAGGTATTTAGCATTTCAAACCTATCTTCTTGTTGATAATGCAAAACCTCCAGACCAACTGTCTCCAATTCAATTAAATCCACCACCCCCCACAAACATACATACACACAGTGAATCTAATCCAAACCCCACTATTATCCCACTTTTACAATAAATCACAATAATATTATGAAAATTATTATATTTTCATGACACCCCGCCTCCTTACGGGAAAATAAACCATTTTAATTTAAAAAGACGGCTTCATTTTCATAACCCAACTTACATTACCTCCTATACTTATCTAAATACTCTCACGTTACAAGGTGTATGCATTAACATAACAATATATATATAAATACAAGTCTTTGGTATCAACAGCAGTCATTGCAGTCCAGTATCCAGGTTTTTAAATTCCCAATTTTCCCTTTGAGCTTCATACTCTTAATGCATCTATAATCAGATTTTCTCATCCAGCGAGATTTATAACCCATAGATTAAATGGTTGCAGTAATAAATTCCATCTAAATAGCCTTGCGCTTCTGTTTCAAAATTTGTCCAGAAAATTAAAAGGATTGTGGTTTGTATAAACAATTGTTTCTGACAAATTGTTTGCAACGTAAATCTCAAAATGCTGCAATGCTAACACCAGACCCAGAGTCTCTTTTTCAATCATTAAGTATTTTCTCTGTTGTACATCCAACTTCCATGAAAAATATCCTATTGGTTTCTTAATTCCAGTTTCATCTTCTTGCAACACTATGGCCCCAACGCCTATATCGGTTGCATCAATGGCCAACTTAAATTGCTTGGCATAATTGGGTACTGTCAAAGCTGGAGTCATAGTCAATACAGTTTTCAAATTGTCAAATGCCTTCTGACACTCCTATTTCCATTGAAAGTTCTTGTTATTTTTTAATCATTCAATCAATGGAGCAACCACACTGCTAAAATTTGGTACAAATTTCCAGTAAAACCCACTCATGCCCAGAAATCTCAAAACTTCTCTTTTTATTGTAGGTACTGGGAAATCCAAGATAGCTTTGGCTTTCACATCCCTCGGAGCCATGTTATCATGTCCAATGGTATGGCCTAGATATTTAATTTATGCTTGTGCAAATTCGCTTTCAGCCAAGTTCATCATGAAATTAGCTTCTTGTTGTTGACTAAATAATTCTTCCAAATGTTGTAAATGCTCTCCCCATGTTTGGATGAAAACTGCCAAGTCATCAATATAAACAGCATAATTGCTCAGTCCTGCAATTACTTTGTTTGTCAGACTTGAAATATTGCAAGTGCATTTTTCATATCAAATGGTAAGACTTTAAACTGATATAATCCACCTGGCACACAAAAGCCAATATCTCTTTCGCTTGCTCCAATAATGGCACTTGCCAATATCCTCTTAGCAAGTCAATCTTTGTGATAAATTTTGATTGCCCCACTTTCTCAATGTAATGTTCCAACTGTAGTATAGGATATGAATCTGCTTTTGTCACTGCATTCATCTTTAGATAGTCCACACACAGTCTTTGTGTTCCATCTGGTTTTGGTACCATCACAATAGGTGAACTCCAATTACTGCAATTAGACTTAATGATGTCATTTTGAAGCATGAATTCGGTTTCTTTCTGTACTTCTGATAACTTTGCCAGAATTAATCTATAAGAATGTTGCCTTATTGAAGATGAAACTTCTACACACACACATCATGTAAAGGTAAATTTGTCCTCCCCAGCTTATTCCCACAGATAGGTTTATGTGACTGCAATGGCTTCTCCAAACCACTTTTACACTTGTTTGGAAGGTAACTCAATATCTCAATTAAATTTTTAAGTGCCCCCTCATTGTCCAATTTGATTAGAGAAAAATAAATTTCAGAATCCTTCATTTATACCTCTTTCTCCTTATCTACCAGCCCTAATAACCCCTTTTGGTCCTCTTCTCTGTCAAAGTACATTTTAAGCATATTTACATGGCACACCTCCTGCTTCTTTCTTCTATCTGGAGTAATTATTAAATAATTTACTTCATTCAGTTTCTTTTCAACCCTGTAAAGCCCACAAAACCTTGCCTTTAATGATTCACCCAGTACTGGTAACAAAACTAGCACTTTTTCCAGCCACAAAACTATGAGCTGTATCTTTCCTGTCTGTCTTCACTTTCATCACTTGCTGTGATATCTTTAAATATTCCCTAGTTAACTTACATGCTCTGTGCAGTTAACTCACATGCTCTGTGCAACCTTTCTCTGAAGTTTGATACATAATCCAGGGGAGTAGTTTCTGAATTTTGACCCACCAATTTCTCATGAATCAACTTCAGTGGTTCCCTTACCTCATGGCCATAGGCTAAATTGAAAGGGCTAAATCCAGTCAATGCATTAGGAGCATCCTTAAAAGCAAATAACAAGAATGGAATTTCCCTAACCCAATCCTGTGAATAATTCTGACTATACACCCTCAGCACAGTTTTTTAAAATTTGATGCCATCTTTCCAAAGCTCCTTGAAACTCAGGATGGTAAGTTGTTGACTTAAACTGTTTTATCCCCAAACTGTTCATTACTTCCTTAAACAGCTGTGACACAAAATTTGAACCCTGGTCTGATTCTATTTCTTTTGAGAAACCATATTTCTAAAAGTTTTTGTCAATATTTCTACAATTCTCATTGTTGTAATATTTCTTAAAGGCATTACTTCAGGAAGCCTTGTAGACACAAGCATTATTGTAAGTGCTGATTTCCACTTTTAGTCTTAGGGAGGGGTCCTACACAATCAATCATGACCCTAGTGAAAGGTTCTTCAAATGCTGGAATTGGAATTAAACGTGCTGGCTTGATAACTGCTTGTGGTTTCCCTATCGCCTGACATGTGTGACATGTTCTACCGAATTTGTCTACATCTCCATGTAATCCAGGCCCTTGAAAATGTTTCTGTGTTTTTGCCAGTGTCTTTCTAATTCCTAAATATGCCACCCCCCCACCTTGGAATTTCATTAGCTATTCTCAGGATCTCATTTCTAGATCCAAATGGTATACCAATCTGGTACACTTCCCTCTATCTTTGATCTGCTGAAACATGATACGGCTGCCACTTTCTCAATGAAAGATTACCCTTAAGATTCATTCTGGAACACATTCTGCTTCTGTTTCCAAGTAAGCTGTCTGATATAGCTGTCTTATTTGCATATCCCTTTTCTGTAACTCTACCAATGGCCTTGAGCTAAATACTTCAGCCGTATTATCCTCTATTCTTTCTTCCTGAACAATCTTATCAAAAACAGTCACCTAATTTGACTTCCACATGTTCTCCCTGCCTTTTAAATTCCTGTTTCAACCAGTGAGCCTGTGATCTTGTTATCGCACAACTTAGAAACAATCCAGGGTGCTCCTTCTGCAACACTTATGTTAAAAACACCTCTATAGGCTGCTCAATTACCATAGACATCACCCACATCTATGACCCAGCTATATCTTTACCTAAAATAAATTGAACCCTTGTGTCATAAAGCTATGAATGCATATAATATTATTGGAAAATATTTTTCTTTTAAAAGGTTTGGTCTGTGGGCGTGTCTTAATTGGATTAAAGGCAGCTAGACTGGGTGCTTTGATGTGTATTAGTTTTGAGCTGTAAGAGAGATACAGTACATTTGCATTTTTGAATATGAGCATTCAAGAAAGCAAGTGAAATCTGGCACATAGCTAGCAGAGACCAAGCAATATGTTTATATTACTAATAAAATTTGAGCTATGAAAGGGTTGGTTATTGTTAGAAGAGGCTGGTGATACAATGATAATTTACATTTAATGAGCTATGCTAGGTATAAGGATAGCAATTTTGTGAGTGTGGGGCAGAGCCAATGTAAGATCAAAGTAGCTGTAAGTCTACAACTGTCTCCACAGGGACCAAAGTGAGGGGAACCTCATTTTGAATTTCTAAGGTGAAAATGCTTTGCCTGGTGTATGCTGAAAGTCCATAGGTTGCTGTTGCCTTAATGGAGATTATGCTGGGAATTTGTTAGAAGTTATGATAGTAGTAATTTGTAGCCATGTGTACGTGTTTTATGTGTTGTAACTTAATAAAATGTTTCATTTAGTTTAATATAAAAAACCTCTCGAGAACTGATGGTCAGATTTCTGAATTTAGAGCTGCCTTTCAAACATACCACTTAAAATATAGGATATGACAGTTGTTTAAGGTTTCCCTCTGGGATATTTTTAAATAATTCAGCTTTACCAGAAGTTGTCTCATAACAATTGGGGGCTCATCTAGGGTAATAATATTTCTAATTCCATGATTGGCTTGGATTTAGTGAATCTTAAGGTTATGAGTATGGGAAGCACTTTGAATTCAGGAGTTGGTGAGGTATTTTAGAAGTGGTGAGACTGCAAGATGGCTTTGGCAATTGCTAAGTCTTGCCTGGGAGTAGAAGAGATAACTCTGATTGGGTTGGAAAAAAATAAGCAAAAGTAAGTTAACAGAGTTTTGGCAGATAAGTTAAATTGGGGTTATCTGAAGGGGCTAGGAAATCAGATATAATTAAAAGTATAGCACAGTATCTACAGTTGGAAGTGAAATCTGACACTAGTGAGTCACATCTGGAGGTAGTGAGACTTCAGTTACAAATGAAGATGCTTGAATTTGAACAAGCAAAGGAACTGAAAAAGCTTCAATTTGAAGAAAAGGACAGAGAAATGGCATTTAAAGGGGAATTAGAATTTGTGAAGATAGAGAAGGAGGAAAGAGAGAAAAGAGAGAGAGAGAGAATTCCAACTGAAAATGTTGACAGTTAAAAAAGAGATGCCAGTAGGTGAGGAAAGATTTATTTCTAGAGTAGAACCCATTGGAGATATGTTTAAATTTGTACAAGCTCTTCCAAAGTTTGAGGAAAAGGATATTGAAGCATTCTTTAGTTCATTTGAGAAGCTAGCTAAACAGATGAAATGGCCACAGGAAAACTGGACATTATTATTACAGCCTAAGTTGTTAGGTAGGGCACATGAGGTATATGCTTCACTATCAGAAGAAATGTCAGTGAATTATGATGTGCTGATAAAGGCTATTTTGAGTGCATATGAGTTGGTTCCTGAAGCATGCAGGCAGAAATTTAGGAATATGAGAAAACAGCTTGGGCAAACTTATATTGAGTTTGAAAGAGCAAAAAAAGTAAATTTTGACCAGTGGATACAGGCGTTAAAAATAGAAACAACCTATGCAGCTCTTAGGGACGTAGTTCTTTTGGAAGAATTTAAAAGTTCAATCCCTTCAGTAGTGAGAACTCATGTGGAGGAACAGAGGGCTGATTTTCTCAGACAAGCAGCAGAGATAGCTGATGATTATCAGTTAGTTCGTGGAGCTAAACCTTGTTGCCGTCACCCTTTCAAATTGGAAAAGGATAAAAGGTGGGAAGGTGAAAGGAAGGTAGGTGGTCCGGGAAGAGAAGGAGTAGTTGGAAGTTCCCAGGAAGTTTTTTCTCAGAATAAAAAGGAAGCTGCTGAAGGCCGAAGTAACATTTGAAAATTGAGGTGTTTTCATTATAATAAAGTGGGACACATGAATTCAGTGTGCTGGAGATTGCAGGAGAAATCTGTTGGAATTGTTGGGGTACAGAAAAGCTCTGGAAGCAAAAGTACTGTGGGTTCTGAGGTTCAGATACAGGAGAAACCAATGGTTTGTGTACAGGTGAAACAGGGAGAATCAGTGATAGGTAAAGAAGTGGGGATGTGTTCACATTTTACTCAAGAGAATTCTGAGGAGCAGGTTGCAGAAATGTTTAAAGATTTTGTATGTGAAGGGAAAGTCTTCCCATGTGTACAGGGTGGAGTAGGTAAAAATGTTAAAATTTTACGAGAACAGGGGCTAGTCAATCCTTAATGTTGTGGGATAGTGATATTTGTTGTTCAAAGGGAGTATTGCAGGAGAAGGTAATAATAAGTGGGGTTCATGGAGATGCTAAATCTATTCCATTGTGGAAGGTAAATTTAAAGAGCAAATGGAAGAGGGTAAAGTTATAGTCGAAGTGGTGGAAAAATTGCCCATTGATGGGGTTCAATTTATTCTGGGTACTGATATAGTTGGATCGCAAATGTGGGTGATGCCTATGGTAGTTGAGCAGCCTGTAGAAGTGTTTTCAACAGAGGTATTACAGAAGGAACATCCTGGATTGTTTCCTGATTGTGCTGTAACGAGATCATAGGCTCATCGGGAATAGCAAGGTAAACAAGATAAGCAGGCAGTTCAAAGGCAAGAAGAGGGTATTGAAATCCAACTAGCTGGCACTGTATTTGATAACTCTGTTTTCCTCTCCACAGATGCTGTCAGACCTGCTGAGTTTTTCCAGCAATTTTTGTTTTTGTTTCAGATTTCCAACACCCACAGTATTTTATTTTTATCTTATTGTATTTGATACAATTGTTCAAGGGGAAGGAATACAGGACAGTTCAGTTGAAATGTTTAACTCAAAGAGGTTAGGGGAATTACAGAAAAATGGTTTGCAATGAAAACGGTTATATCAGAAAACTTATTCAGAAACAGTAGCAAAATGCATTCTAGTGTGTTATTATCTTCGGGAAGGTATTCTAATGAGAAAGTGGTGGTTGGATGATGTCTCAGCAAATGAAAGCTGGAGAGAGGTTCATCAGATCATTATCCCACTAGGGTATAGAAATGAGATTCTGAGGATTGCTCATGAAATTCCAATGGGGGGACATTTAAGAATTAAGAAAACACAGGAAAAGATACAGAAGCCTTTTTTTGGGCCAGGATTGCATAGGGATGTCGTCAAATTTTGTAGAACCTGTCATACATGTCAAATAACAGGAAACCACAAGCAATGATTAAGCCAGTGCCTTTAATCCCAATACCAAAAATTTTTTACCAGGGTCATGATTGATTGTGCAGGACCTCTTCCTAAGACTAAAAGTGGAAATTAGTATTTACTGACAATAATGGATGTGTCTACCAAGTTTCCTGAAGTGATACCTTTAAGAAATATTACAACTAAGAAGATTGTGGAGGAGTTAATTAAATTTTTTACAAGATATGGTTTAATTAAGAGAATACAATCAGGTCAGGGGTCAAATTTCATGTCGCAGTTGTATAAGGAAGTAATGAACAGGTTGGGCATAAAACAGCTTATCATCCGGAGTCACGAGGAGCTTTGAAAGATGGCATCAAACTTTAAAAACTATGATAAAAGCGTACTGTCAGGATTATGTACAGGATTGGGATGCAGAAATCCTATTTTCGTTATTTACTATTAAGGATGCTCCTAATGCATTGACTGGATTTAGCCCTTTCAAATTAATCTATGGCCATGAGGTAAGGAGACCACTGAAATTGATTCATGAGAAATTGGTGGGTCAAAATTAAGAAACTATTACATATCAAATTTGAGGGAAAGATTGAACAGAACATGTGAGTTGGCTAGGGAGCATTTAAATACATCACAGCAAATGATGAAAGTGAAAGCCGATAAGAATGCTAAAACTCACAGTTTTGTTTCTGGGGAGAAAGTACTAGTTTTGTTACGAGTACTAGGTGATTCATTAAATGCAAGATTTAGTACGCCTTATAGGGTTGAAAAGAAATTGAATTAAGTAAATTATTTAATAAATACTCCAGATTGAAGAAAGAAGCAGAGGGTGTGTTGTGTAAATATGCTTAAAAAGTACTTTGACAGGGAAGAGGAACAAAAAGAGGTATTAGTGATGGTGGATGATGAGAAAGAGGTAGAAATGCGGAACTCCAAAATTGATTTTCCTCGAATCAAATTGGATAATGACGGGGTACTTAAAAATTTAAATGAAATATTGAGTTACCTTCCAAAAAAGTGTCAAAGCGATTTGGAAAAGCTATTGCAGTCACACAAACCTATTTGTGGAAAGAAGTTGGGAAAGACACATTTAGTTTTACATGATGTATGTATAGGACTTGTCATCTTCAAAAGGCAACAATCTTATAGACTAAATCCAGCAAAGTTATCACAAGTACAAAAATAAATTGATTTCATGCTTCAAAATGATATCATTGAGTCTAGTTGCAGTAACTGGAGTTTGCCTATTGTGCTGGTACTGAAACAGGATAGAACACAAAGACTGTGTGTGAACTATCGAAAGGTAAATATGGTGACAAAAGCGGATTCATATCCCATACCACGGTTGGAAGTTTGCATTGAGAAAGTGGGACAATCTAAATTTATCACAAAGATTGACTTGCTAAGAGGATATTGGCAAGAACCATTGTCAGAGAGAGCAAAGAAGGTATCAGCTTTTGTAACACCAAGTGGACTATTTCAGTTTAAAGTCATGCCATTTGAAATGAAGAATGCATGTGCGACATTTCAAAAACTGACAAACAAAGCAATTGCAGGTTTAAGCAATTGTGGCATTCATATTGATGATCTAATCATTTTCAGTCAGACATTGGAGGAGCATTTACAGCATCTGAAATAATTATTTACTTGACTACAAGAAGCTAATTTGGTGATGAACTTGGCTAAAAGTGAATTTGCAAAAGCGCAAGTTATGTATCTAGGCCATACCATTGGACATGGTAAGGTGGCTCCGAGAGATGCGAAAGTCAAGGCTATCATGGATTTCCTAGTGCCTACAAGAAAAAGAGAAGTTTTGAGATTTCTGGGCATGAGTGGGTTTTACCGGAAATTTGTACCAATTTTAGCAAAGCGACACAGTACTCTGAACAGTGGCATTCAAAATTAATTTTCTCAGCTTCAGTTCCTGTGGACGGCAAATTGATGCATGGAGTCTGGAGGCTTTTCACACTTTTGTTAGATCTTAGAATTTCTTCTCCTCTTACATATAGCCTCGTCTTCTTTATACACGTTTCTCCCTTTTTAATGTAAATTCCATTGTTCCAATATGTCTTTGCAACTTTACTTTTCTCATAATATAAGTCTTTCATAGTACTAATTTTATCAGTTACCTTTGGGGAAAATAAACTCACCATTTGGCTTAGCTTCTTCTGGCTAGGTGTACCATCTCTTTGAAATTCAAACTACTCTAATTTATCTAAAAATACAAATTTTCCTTACACCTCACATTCTAAAACTTTAGCCATGTTTAAGTATTTAGCATTTCAAACCTAGCTTCTTGTTGATAACGCAAAACCTCCAGACCTGCTGTTGTTAATTCAATTCCCCCCCACATACACATGTACACACAGACAAACTAATCCAAACCCCACTATTAACCCAATTTTACAATAAATCCACAATAATATTATGAAAAGTATTATATTTTCATGACAATAAACATAAGCATAACTTGAACATTCACCTTATTACATATTCTAACTTATGTATTAATTTAACAATGCACTTAGTTATTTACAATAAAATGAAAGATTTGTTCATCAACTGAAAATAGTTCACTTTGTAACATAATCACTTAAGTATGGTGGACGTTTTCTCTCATGAGTAATTAGGATGTCATCTAACCTCAGGTGTGGTCTCATTTAACTCATCTGAGATATTGATGTCAGAATCAGATTCAATGCTCATGAGCAATGTTTTCAGTGCTTTGAAGAATGACACGTTTCATGTGATGATTTGTGAACCATACTTAACACTCTTCATTGATCCTTTTGTGGATCAATAGCTGGATGTCATAAGGGGTTGTTTGCTTTCCAAGATGAACATCATGTTTGACAAGCACTATATCGCCTGGCTTTAGTGGCATAGCTCTAAATTTCATGTTTCGCTCTGTATTTACTCTCATTTGATCTTTCTGTTCTCAATCGTGCTCGCATACATGCTGATCATTAGCTCCATGGGGTAGCTCAGGAGGATATGTGCATGTAGGATGTGCAAAGGTGGTTTTCCAGTAGGCAAGTGAAGAGTCGCTCTGTAATGGCAAAGAAAGCAATAGGACTCTCACTTTCATGACTTGCTTTCTAGCTCTATGTCTCATTTTTTTCAAGGTACACATAAGTTTCTCAACTTCTCCATTAACCCTTGGCCAATGGGGTCTGATTTTTTGATAATTAAATCCTAGATATTTCACAAATTTACTGAACTCATCACTGTTGAAGATGTTATATTATCTTGTTGGAGATGATATAAGTATTTTTATGACTGGGATCTGCTGTAGTCATCAGTGACAACAAGCAAGTGTTCAAATCTGCAAAATCAATGCTAACTTCAATCCATTGTCCTGGAAGTAGTTCAGGCATCTTGATAGGTACACGAACATTTGACACTGTGGTTGTTTGACATGGCAAACACTGATTTTGTGCTCTACCATGTGGCCAATTCCTGGGAACCATACCTTTCCTCTGAGGAATTGTTTGGTTTTGACATTCCCCTGGTGACCTTCATGTGCTGCATTAACAACGCCTTCCTTCAATGAGTATGGAATGACAATGGAGTTGTTGCGTAACATGAGATCAAATGTGGTTGCAGCAGTGAGTTCATTTCGAACATAGTGAAGACCTTGTAGTGTGTGAGCGATTTCATTTGCAGGTGCTCTTCCGATCACACCTTTCTAGTTTTGTGCTTCCATAGCCACCATGCTTAGTTGAAACGCCTCATCTTGTTTTGTTGCTGTTTTGATGTCACTTGGCTTTAATGACTTTGGCAATGCATTTAGGTTTATGTAGTTAAGATGTTGTTTGGCAACCTTTTCCTCATGACTAGTAGGGTTGACTGTTGGCCAAGGATATTGTGAAAGATAGTCCGCTGGGTTGAGTTTGCTTGACTGTACCTCAACATGGAACTCATACTCTTGTAGTCTGAATATCCAATGCTCTACTTGAGTAGGTGGTTAACTATTTGGAATGTTAAACAAGCTTACTAGCAGTTTATGTTTGGTGATGACTTCAAACTCACTTCCATCGAAAAATGGATGAAAATGTAAGATACTGCATGTGATTGAGAGTGTTTCTCTTTCTGCTTCAGAATAACAGTGCTCTACAGGTGTTAGTGATCTGCTTGCCATCAGAACAGTTGATGTGTTCCCTGCCTTGTCTTTTTGCATGAGAACTGCACCTAAGCCAACCGGGCTTGCATCCATGACTAGCTGGGTGATTTTCTCAGGTCCAAAATAGGCATTTGTGCAACTTGCTGACAACAATTGTTTGATCTGGCGAACAACCTGTTTGTGTGATGTAGTCCACTTCTATTAGGTGGTCTCTTTTGTCAGTTCACGTAGAGGGTCAGATAATGTAGTGAGGTCAGGAATGAAGTGATTACGATATATGATGTATTCCAGCAGACTCTGGACTTCCTGCAAATTTGTAGGATCTGCAACGCTTGCAATAGCTTCAACTTCCCATGGATCACCTTCACCACAGAACACATGACCAAAGAATTTGATTTTGTTTTCATTAAACAAGTACTTGTCTTTATTCAAGGTGAGATTACAATCTCTAAGGTGTTGTAGGCATGTATGTAGACGTGTTTCGAGTTCACTTTCCATATGACCATAGGTGAGAATGTCACCACTGATGTTCAGCATGCCTTCAAGCCCTTGAAGCACAGGCTGATCATGTGCTGAAACACCTCAGCTGCTGAATTTACTCTAAAGTTGAGCTTCTTGTTTGGAAAAAGTCCAATGTGACTGCAGAATACTGTAAGATACCTTGATTCTTCTGCAAGCTTGGTTGGATGGTATCCTGCACTGAGGTCAAGTTTAGTGAAGTGTTTAGCAGCAATTACTTTCTCTATGATGTTATAAATTGTTGGTGTCAAGTATCTTTCTCGCTGTATGGCTTGATTTGGTGACTGTATATTAACGTAGATTCTAAACTGGTTCTTGCTCTTAGGTTTCTTGACGACTTGTATGAATGAAACCCAAGGAATAGGTTCATTTCCAATGTTCTCAATAATGTCAAGCTCAAGCAGATGCTGAAGTTCCTTCTCAGTCTGCTTCCTGACACAAAATGATATCCTTTGCCATTGATGCACAACTAGGCCTGAATTTTGCACTCGTCGGGTACACGCGACCGGCAGGCCCGAGAGCAGACGGGAAACGTCCTTTGACTGAAATTTCATGCTGGCTGGCCAATTAATAGCTAGCCAACTTGAAACACTCCATGAGAAAGGCTCAGCACTGCCAGTGGAGGGGGTGGGGGCGATGATGGTGGGCACTTTCACTGAGCTCCCCTCTCTGAAGGCAGACAGATGCCTCAGGGATCTGAAGTCCTCCAAATAATAGAAGAAAGCACAAAAATGCTGCAAAAAATGCCCATGCAGCACAATCAAGCACCTGAAAGCATGCCTTATAAAAATGCTGGCCCCAGATATATCTTTTTTATTTCATATTCTAACCTGACCGATTAGCCCATCCGCCAACTGTAAGGGTGGACAGGCCACAAACAATTGCTTACAATTGGGCTGTTAATGAGCTCAATTGCCGGCTTAATTGTTGGCGAGTGCTCTTCCGACTGCCATGTGCGCACACCGAGCATAAAATCGCGCGAATGTGTAATGATGTCGGGATGCTTGCCAGACATCATCTCACGTGATTTTACTCCCGTTCGGATCGGCCGCGTGCCTACCCGTGGGACGCAAAATTCTGGCCCAGGGGCACATGGGGGTCCACATGCCACTTGCATGTAACACCTTTCAGCTTGTCGATATTAGTGAAATAATCAGCATAAAATTTGAGGATGTTGTGAGTATGTGTAGGAATCACATATGTGACAGCAATCATGTGCAGATCTGTTGCTGTGTGGAAACAGATAAGCCTGTGACGTTCTCCAGATATGACATAAAAAGCAACATTCGTTCTGGTGTCTGAATGAGATTCGCATTTCAAAAGCCCCAAGAATTTTCAGTGGTTCGCCACTGTTCTAAGGGAAAATTTTCATATTCCCTTTTTGTACAGAATCCTGAAGTCTCTTGAACATTTTGTTTCCCATGACATTGACAGATGCTCCTCTACATATGTTTGGGCAGCCAGTGGTCACTGTCACATGTGGCTGTTTGCTGTGTCTGAAAGAGTGCATAAAAGTATGTTCAGGGTCATCTACCTCTACTTAGGCTACATTCTGTTCTCTTTTGATGTGGTATACTTGGTGGCATCCTTCTGTTGGTTGTGGTCTTAGCAGTTCGTTTCACAAAGTGGTTGGGTTTTCCACAGGCTTTCCACTGTTTACTGGTAGCAGAACACTCTGTCCAGTGTGGGTAACCACTGCCACAGTGGAAACGTTTGGACACATTGGGCAGGAATGTTAGGTCAGTGGGTGGGCACGATTGGTGGGGCCGGGCTCACCCGGGGACCGGACCACCGACTGCAATCGGCACCCAACCGTAATTTCATGCCAGCTGGCCAATTGACAGCCAGCCAGCGTGAAGCATGTGGGAGGAAGGCAGGCCCAGCCATAAGCATGAGATTATGTATGAAAGCTCCCTAAAGGCAGAGAGCTGTCTCAGGGAGCTGAAGACTTGAAAGCAATTAATAAAGTTTTTAAAATCAGGAAAGAAATGTCCAATCATCACAATCAGTCACCTGAACATATAGATTATAAAAGTGCTGTCCATAGATTTTTATTTTTTTTTAAATTTAATAACGGAAACCTCACCCCGCCCTTGGATGAGGTTTCATGAAAAAGGCAAAGTCTGCCTGGCCGATTCACCCGTCCACCAACCGTAAAGTTGGATGGACCACGAAAAATCAAAGACAGTTGCAACTTTAATTATACTGACTGGCCTCTTAACTGTTGGCGAGTGTGCTTCCGACCTTTGCGCGTGCCTGCTGACCAAAACATTGCGCGAGCGCGGGATGACGTCGGGATGCTCGCCCAACATTAGCTCACGCTATTTCACGCCTGATCGGGTCATGCGCGTGCCCGCCCCACATGCCAACCTAAAACTTCTGCCCATTGTGACTCAGCGAGATGGCAGTCGTCGCTTTACAGGTGGTTTCCTGGCATGTGAGTAATGAACAGTGTTTACAGGAGTGTGGTTTTTGGCAGTTTCAACTTCAGTAGCTCTGGCCTCAGGAAGCCATAGTGAGCTTTCTACCTCCAACAGCTCTGACAGCTTTCTGTCTTTCTGTAGCCCTTTTTGGCACAGTTGGCTGGAGAGACAACCTTAGAAGATTTCTGTTTTTATTTCCCTTTCAACTGTTCAACTTCACCTAAGTCACAGTTCGCTGCTAGTTGCCTCAGGAGCATGCAATACTGGTCAATCACCTCATTGGCTTCTTGCTTCATGCATCTGAAGATGATTGTTTCACATGTTGTATTTGGTTTGGATATACAATAGGACATCAGCGCCCTTGTAACTGACTCATAGTCATTTTGCTTGAGTGTAAGTGTCTCAAAAATATCTTCTAATTCTTCACCGCTGTAGTGGAAAAAGTAAGGCCCTATCCTTTTGTCCTCTTGTGATGGCAAAACCTGTCATTATGCCTTCAAAACATCGCAACCACTTTTGCCAATGTAGGAAGAGATATGATATCTCTAAGTATATTTCAAAAGGTGATAGGCTGGGTATAGACAATGCCATTTTTATCAGCAATAGTGATGAAACTTCCCTGTAAAGCTTTCCTCCTTGTTTGATCCACATTTGTGTGCCATTAACTCAGTGTTTTCTTCTAAGCTTAAAATGCTGTTTGCAACTTAAAATAGTGTTTTCTCTGCAGAGAGTAGGCAAAATTATCCAAAAAGATTCATACCTTCTAATTTCGCGTCATCCTCAGTCAGTGTGAGATCCTTGGGACTAGAAACAGCCAATAGCAGACCAGAATTCAAAGTGCACAAGCAACATGGCAAGTGGCCTCAAGATGATGATGCCTGAGGAAGTGGTCTCCAGAGGAGATGAGGCCGGATGGACATGTGAGGGTATGTGTGAGAATGGGTGGTGCTGTCCCTTGAGCTGGCAGTGAGTGAGATACCAGCAAATTTGTGATAGGCTTGAATGTGTGAGTTTAGAGTGATGATATCGTTGCTATACCCTGGCTGCACGGGTCAGATCATTCATCCTCTATCTGCATTAGATGGCCAACCTCTTCTGTGCAGCATTGGCACTGACCAACACTACTGCCACTTGCTATGCTGGATTGGTGATGCCACTGCCCGTCCTGCAGCCAGAGCGGGTGCAGAGGACACCACGACGGGCCACCATGGCATCCAAATGACATCCCAGTGACGGGTCAATAAACACGGGGGCTGCAGTTTTTTTGCCTTTTGTGGATGTCTTCCCTGCTCTGGTCGTGGGCTGGAAGCACTGAAATGTGTGCGCGCAGCTGGACTTTAAATATGGCACCCGGCATGATGAAGTGGTGAGGTGATGGCGTAGTGGACAAATGAGAGTTCACCCACCATGGAAACGGCATGTTTCCCAGGAATGCATAAGTAATACGGCGGGGTTTGGGGCGATAGAGTGTGAAAATCTGCCATCACGGCTGGTGGGTAAAATGTCATTTTACTCGCCCGCTACCACGCTCAGAGTGCAAATCTGGGACAATTCCATCCATTGTGTAAAACAGCTTTTCCTCATGTTGCCATTGGTTCTTTTGCCAATCACTTTAAGTAAGTGTTCTCTGGTTCTCAACCCTTCGGCCAATGGGCATAGTTTATCCTTATTTACTCAGCCCAGACCCCTTGTGATTTTAAACACCTTTATCAAATCTCCTCTCAACCTTCTCTTCTCAGATTCATCGATCTGCCCATCAAACTGAAGTCTCTCATCCCTTGAACTATCTTCACAAATCTTTTCTGCGCCATCTCCAATGCTTCACATCCTTCCTAAAGTGCAATGCCCAGAATTGGGTACAATACTCTAGCTGAGGCTAAACCAGTGTTTTATAAAGGTTCACAATAATTCTGTTGCTTTTGTACCCCGTGGGCCAGATTTCTGCTGAGTGAGGAAGACTCTGCAGACAGGCACATAGAAACACATAGGGGAGAATTTTCTCCCCATCGGGGGTATTGGGTAGGAGCGGGCACGGGCGCGCCGCCATTTTACATGGGCGGACCAATTAAGGCCTGCCCAGCGTGATGCGCACCTGGAAGCGCTGACCGCTCCCTGTCCTGTTAGGGGGAGTAAGCTGAGTCGGGGCCTGTGCTCTGAGCTGGGGCATGTCTATGAGTTTTATTAAAAAATTTTATTAAAGTTTAAAAACCTTCATGAAACCTCATCCCGCCCCTGGATAAGGTTTCATGATAAATGCAAAGGCTGCCTGGGTTCTTCGCCTGCCGGCCAACCTTAAGGTTGGACGGGCAGCTCAGTTAATTATTCTAATTGGAATTTAAATGGCCTTAATAGGCCTTTGATGGATCGACAGGCGCACAACCGGCTCCAATGAGCGCCCGGCGAACTGAAGATCTGAATGACACTCGGTGACGTCGGGACACACACCCAATGTCACCGCCCATCATTTTATGAGTTGGCGAGCGGGGCCCCCCCACCACTCACCGACCTGAAGATTCTGGTCATAGAAACTCTTCGAGCCTGCTCTGTCATTCAATATGATCATGGCTGATCTTCTACCTCAACAACATATTACCACTTCCTCTCCATATCCCTTGGTGCCCCTAATATCCAAAAATTTATTAACTTCTTTCTGAAACATACTCAGTGACCCAGCCTCCACAACATTCTGTGGTAGAGAATTCCACAGGTTGACCACCCTCTGTCCTCGAAGGAGAGGGTGGTGAAGAGATGGGTTCTGCCCCCGCAGCATGTGGTACATTGAGACCCACATTACTGTTTTGGAGGGCAACCTGGAGGAGCTGCACCTAGACGCAGTGCTGGAATTCCAGGACATGTCAAAATCAGGGCGATGACTTGGCACCGATTGATCTGCTGCCCTCTGCACTCCACGTGCTTGCGCCTCCTTGTTATGGACGGTTAGACCATGTGGTGCCAAATGTGATGTAGGCAGCATTTGGCTGGGGGCTGGGGGCTGGGGGTGGTAGGGTGGGGGGCGGTGTGGGGGTGGTGGGTGGGGGGGCGGGGGTGTTGAGCAGGCCTGGCACCTTTGTGTGAGTGTTCGACAGCAGCAGGGTGAGGAGGCACTGGAGCCCTACAATGTCCCACTCTGGTTGGGGTGGGCCGTCCGTGAAGAGAGTCCAGGTACAAGTAGCACTAATCAATGCTCTTCTCTCCTTTTCAGGAGGAGAATGAACATAATGCCACTGAGCGGGTGAGGATTGGCGGTGGGCTGGCCCAAGTGGCAATGCTTAGCCAGTTCGAGCAGGAGGCCCTAGACCTGGGGAGGCACCATGCGCACAGGTCCACCGGTGTCGGTGAGGCTGGGGTGCCACAGGCAGGTATGTATTCCCAGCAGTGAGGTCACCATTGTTCTCCCAACAGCCATGGCAGTGGTGAATGTTTAGTGATAGAAGTTTGCAACATGGTTTGACCATTGCTTATGGAAGGATGAGTGCATAATGATCTGGGGGACAGGGATGCACATTGACATTGTCTCCACGTTAACTATTCAAATGTCCTTGTTCTTCCTTTCAGCATCAGTGGAGCAGGGCTGGGAGGAGAAGCAGCGGCGGCCCCCTCTCACACCTGAGGGCCCTGAAGTCTCACCAGCGTCACACCATCTCTGCCAGGCAGGCACCAGCTCAGATACTGGCATCTTGATGGGAATTAGATCATCGGCTAGTGTCCCGGGGCACAGCGGTTAGGGAACTTCACAGTCGCTGAAGGAGCTGGCAGAGACAGAGAGTGCCCATGGCGCCAGCAGTTGGAGGACTGCAGGGGACCAGGCAAATGCTCAGTCGGTGCCTGATGATGTGACTCAGGAGTCGTCCGCGATGCAGCAAACGCAGGAAATGCGGCCGGGTGTGCGGGAGATACATGAGGCTATGCTTGGCTTGGTGTCCATGGTGGAGGAATCTACATGGACCATCGCGGATACAATGAACCTCAAGTGTCATGAGTCGTCCATGGAGAGAGCGGCGACTCTCATGGAGAGGCTACTCCAGGAGACCAATCAGGGCTTCCTGGGGATGCACTCCAACCAGCAAACCCTCACCTCGGCATTGACCTCAGCTGGTCATTGCCAGTGTGGGATGTGGCCTGGGCGCCAAGTTTCCCAGCTCGGTGCCCATCCATCCATGGTGAGCAAGGAAGTCCAAAGTGACCTTACGTTGGCGCAGCAGCTGCCTGTCATCTCTGCGGGCTCCTCTCAGGGCGCTCTGGGTGAGGTCAGCAGCTCCTCCGCCTCTCTGCCAGTGACAGTTTCATCCGGTGAGGGTGCAACAACTGGGGAGATGCCAGCTGTGGAACTGGCCGCTCCCTCCCAGGTGGGGCCAGCACAGGCTCCACGGGCCAGAGGACGGCCGGCAAGGTCATCGAGGCAAACAGGACAGCAGAGTGAGCAGGCTGTCTCAGATACCAGTCCCAGCGAGGGGGCAGCACCTAGACGTAGCACCCGAAAGCTTAAACATAAGGCACCTTAGGCACACTATGGGTTTATCACTGGTGCTTTTATGTTGACCCACAATGAGGTCTTTTTGAGTTGGCATGATGTTGAACACGTTTGTCATTTTGTTTTCTTAAGTTCCTTTTGTTATACCATTAAATTCAGGCATGTTACCATGGCTTCTTCTGCAGGTGGCTGGTTACCAATAATGTTATGAGTGTTTTATGGAACATTCAGCTTTATTGACAGGGCCCTTAGTTAATGTTCCTATCCAGGCAGATTTTGCACTCAGGTGTCAAGTATGGAGCCTGCAGCCCAGGCTTGTCCTGGTGGTCCTTATGTGGTGTGCTCGCTGGAGATTCATTGGATTAAAGTCTCCCGGGTGTCCCTGCCTCCCTGGAGTATGCCCGGGTCAGCGTCTACCCCCTCAGCATTTCCCCGTGCGTGCTCATCCTCGGACTCACTGCTGGACTCATCGTGTGCAGCCGCAGCCACTGCGTCTACATCTTTTTCGTCCACGGGGTCCCCCCTTTCCAGTACAAGATTGTGGAGAGCGCAGCATGCAACCGCTATCAGTGACACACGATCTGGGGGGTACTGAAGCATGCTCTCTGAATGGTCCAGGCATCGGAAGCGCATTTTGAGAAGACCAATGGCTCTCTCCACCACAGCCCTTGTGGAGACGTGACTCCTATTGTACAGCTGCTCAGCTTCTGTTCTTGGATGGCGGAGAGGCATCATGAGCCACCTTCTGAGGGGATAGCCCTTGTCACCCAGCAGCCAACCATCCAGCCGGGCTGGAGCACTGAAGAGCCCCGGCACCTGGGAGTGTCTGAGGTTGTAGGCATCGTGGGAGCTGCCTGGGTAACTTGCACAGACTTGCAGGATCTGCATCCTGTGATCACACACTATCTGCACGTTCATGGAGTGGAAGCCCTTCCTGTTGATGAAGGCACCGGGCTCACCTGCTGGCGCCTTGATGGCCACATGTGTACAGTCTATAGCACCCTGGACGCGGGGGAAGCCAGCAATCACCGCAAAGCCTCTGGATCTCTGTGGCTGGCTTGCCTGGTCCCAACGGTAGTGGATGAAGGTCAATGCACGCCTGAACAGAGTGACTGTAACCTGCTTGACACAAGTGTGGACAGCTGATTGGGAGACACCGCAAAGATCACCCACCGACCCCTGGAAGGAGCCAGAGGCATAGAAGTTGAGGGCAGCTGTGATCTTTAGAGACACTGGCATGCGGTGTCCACCCACACAGCTCGTGGAGATCCCAGGCCCAATCATCTGACAGATATAGTTGACAGTCTCCCTTGAGAGACGGAGCCTTCTTTGGCACTGCACCTCAGTCATACTGAGGTAGCTGCTTCGCTGCCTGTACACCCTGGCAGCAGGATAGTGGCATCTTCTGCGGCCCCTTCCACCTTGGACTACCTCTTGGCCCTGCACCCCTTGTGCCTGTGACTCTCCTCCCAAAGGTGGCTCCCCTAGATGCTGAATGTGCATTCCTGGCCTCCTCCCCCTTTTAACCCTCCCTTCCTTCTCAGCGGAGGTGCCTCCAGTGGAGATTTCAACTCCCATTCCCAGGCTAAGGGAAGGCTTCCTGAAACCTGCAGGCCCCAAAACGATTCTTCACTGCAGAGTGCTGACCTGAAGGCTGTGAGTCCAGTCCAAGCAGCTGGTATGAGTTTTGAAGTATTGTAGCTCACACAGGCAAGTATCAGTTACTTTGCAAATTAAATATTTGACAGAGCACACTTGTGACCCCACTGTGCCCTCTTATCTCACCCGCGGATGAGGTTTATACAAAGTCTCCTGCCCACCTGCCCGTTGTGCCCATGCGACAACCCGAAGATCGCAGGGACGCTGAAAAATCACCGTCACTTGGCGCCTCAAGGGCCTTAAGTGGCCCGTTAATTAGTGGCAGGCGCGCATAGGATATCATTGTGCACCCGCCCACCGAAATATCGTGATGGCGCACGGTGACATCGGGACACTCGCCTGACATCACCGCGCATCATTTTACGCAATGGTGTGGGGGTCCCACCCCGCACGCTAACAGGAAAACCCTGCCCTATAGGATTTTGGAAGATGACCACCAATGCATTCAATATTTCCAGGGCCACTTCCTTTAGTACTCTGGGGAGTAGATTATCAGGCCCCGGGGATTTTTCAGCCTTTAACCCCATTAATTTCTCTAGCACCATTTTTCACTAATACTTATTTTCTTCAATTTCCCCCCTCTCCCTAGACCCTTGGTTCCCTAACATTTCTGGGAAATCATTTGTGTCCTCTTTTGTGAAGACAGAACAAATATATGTGTTCAATTCTGCTGCCATTTCTTTGGTCCCCATTATAATTTCCCCCGCTTCTGACTATAAGGGGCCAACATTTGTCTTTGTTAATCTTTTTCTCTTCACATATTTACAGAAGCTTTTACAGTCAGTTTTTATGTTCCCTGCAAGTTTACTCTCATACCCCATTTTCCCCTTCTTGGTCAATCTTTTTGTCTACTTTTGCTGAATTTTAAACTGCTCCCAATCCTCAGGCTTGCTGCTTTTTCTGGCAACTTTATATGTCTCCTCTTCGGATCTAATACTATCCCTAATTTATTTTGTAAGCCATGGTTGAGCCACCTTTCCTGTTTAATTTTTGCACCAGACAGGAATGAATAATTGTTGTAATGCATGTATATGTTTCTTAAATATTATCAATTGCATATCCACTGTCAACCCTTTTAGTAAGGTTCCCCAATCAATCATTGCCAACTCATGTCTCATATCCTCGTAGTTCCCTTTATTAAGATTTAGGACTCTAGTTTCAGATTCAACTTCTTCACTCTCCATCCTAATGAACAATTCTATCATTTTATGGTCGTTCTTCCCCAAGGGACCCCGCACAACAAGATTGTTAATTAATCCTTTCTCATTGCACAATAGCCAGTCTAGGGTAGCCTGCTCTCTAGTTGGTTCCTCAATCTATTGGTCTAAAAAACCATCACCTACACATTCCAGGAAATCTTCCTCCATAGTATTATTGCTAGTCCGATCTATATGTAGATTAAAGTCATCCATGATTACAGTTGTACCCTGATTGCATGCATCTCTAATTTCTTGCTTAATGCCTTCCCTTACATCTCCGTTACTGTTTGGGGGCCTTTAGAAAACACCAACCAACATTTTCTGCCCCTTGGTGTTTCTTATCTCCTTCTAAATGGATTCCACATCATGATTTTCCAAACCAATATCGTTCCTCACTATTGCATTGATTTCCTCCTTTACTAACAATGCTATCCCATCTCCTTTCCTTTTTCGCCTGTCCTTCCTAAATATTGACTATCCCTGGATATTCAGTTCCCATCCTTTGTCACCATGCAGCCATGTCTCCATAATTGCAACTATATCATAACCACGTATATCTATTTAATGTTTAATTCATCTACCTTTTTGCGAATGCTCTGCACATTAAGATACAATGCCTTTGGAATTGTCTTTTAACCTTGTTAGTCTTAGCTTTATTTTGCATTATGACCCCATTTGTTTATCACCCTTGTCTTTTGTGACTTCCACTCTTGCTTCTTGCTTTTCTGTCTTTCATTTCTATCCTTGTTTCCCCCTCCTCTGTCTCCTTGCTCAGGTTCCCATCCCCCTGCTAATCTAGTTTAAACCCTCCCCGACCATACTAGCAAACACCCCCTCAAGGACAATGGTCCTGGTCCTGCCCAGATGTAACCCATCCTGATTGTACTGGTCCCACCTTCCCCAGAACCAGTACCAATGTCCCAGGAATCTGAATCCCTCCCCCCGGCAGAACCCAAATGCAGAAGTCCACTCCAATTTCCAACAGATCCAATTATTGCCAGAAGGGGGAAGGGGGTGGCACATGAACTACACATGGGGGAATCTGAACTCAGCCATTTGAACTTAATGCTGAGTTCAAAAATACCCCATTTTGACTTTCCAATGGCCTTACCCCACAGTGTTAGAGTTACAAATTGACAAAGTAGATGTGAATGTTCTTGAAGGGCAGATAAGGTCTGTTTAAGCGTCATAATCTGAAGTTTTTTTAAATACCCTGGTCTTTGAACATGAAAAAAAGCTGTCAGTGAGAGTTAAAAAAAGCCCTGCTGAACTGCTTTGATTGACAGGCCATCTGGTGTCGGTTAGAAAAAATTGCCATTCATTTGTGCAGGTTTAAGAGAGTTCTTTACTGGCATTTCCCAAGGGCTATTACTGTGCAATTATGGATTGAGTTTCAAAATCTACAATTATCTGGGGTTTTCAAGTTCACTGTTTGACAGTTTTAAGAGGCTATGAATATGATACAGGATATGAAAAGAAATGTGTTTGTTTTTATAACAGATTAACCACTTGAGGAGATTTGAAAGCTTTGAATGGTTGCTTTGTAGTACAGAACTTGAGTTTTGTTGAAAAAAGTGACACGCTTTCAAAGTTTTTTTTATTATGCACTCATCAGGACTGATTTGCAAGAATACCATATCCCAAAGGGAGCAACAATTTATACTGCGATGAGAACAGGGTGCTGATTGGTTGGTAAGTGGACTTTGATTGGTAGAGATGTTGCATTCTCCATGGCAATGCCTCTGCCAATCACAGTCAACTTGCCAACCAATCAGCAATCCCTTCTCATCACAATGTAACTTGTTGTTCCCTTTGAAATTTGGTATTCTTACAAATGTGTCCTGACGAATGTGCATGGCAAAAAGCTTTGGCAGCTTGTCTCTTTTTTCAGCAATGTTGAAGCTTTGGATGGACTTCCATGAACGGGAGCCTTTATCACTGTCAAGACTGTATAAGTGAGGCCTGTACTAGATTTATCAACTTTAAATATAGCCAATCTTTCTAAACCTCCTCTATATCAATTTTTAGCCCATCCAGTGTCTCAGTTACTTTCTCTTTCATTATGACTTTGGCAGCATCTTCTTCCTTGGTAAAGACAGATGAAAAGTAATCATTTAGCACCTCAGCAATGCCCTCTGCCTCCATGCGTAAATCCTCTTTTTGGTCCCAAATGGGCCCTACTTCTCACTTTGACACCTTTTTACTGCTATATGCCTATAGAAATTTTTTTGGATTCCCTTTTATGTCTCTAATTATACTCTCTCTATGCCACAATTATTTCTTTTTTCATTTTCCTTCTGAGCTTTCTATATTCAGCCTAGTTCTCACTTGTATTATCAGTTTAATAGCTGTTGTACACACCCTTTTCCTACTTCATCTTAGTCTCTGCCCCTTTAATCATACAGGGAGCCCTGGCTGCATTTGTCCGAGCTTTGCCCCTTGTGGGAATGGACCTGGACTGTACTGAAGCTGTCTCCTCTTTAAAGGCAACCCATATATCATCCTCTATCCATCACAGCTGGATTTTAAATACAATACCATAAAATAAAAGATTCAAATGAAAATATGTTTTCCATCCTTTAAATGTTCTGCTTTTAAATGACCGCTTGACAACAACATCAGATGAAAACCACCAAAGGGTATGTAAAGCACTTTGGGTAGCCTTTGGAAAGGAATGGCACCCCCAATGCTGAATCAGTATCTGGTCTTCAGCTCAGGTTCAGTGGCTTAAACTGCAGGCTCTGGGGAGGCAAGTAAGAGGACTCCATTTACACAGCAAGATGGCAATTTTGTGAAACCGAACAAAGATTATGTCACTGTCCCTTTCAATGCCAATCCCTCATTATATTCTAAGATTCTAAAGTGCTTAACTGCAGCACTACTTGGGAAATAATTGCTGCTATTTGACAAGAAATAATCAATGCATCAAATCTATCACACAGAATGAACAATGCAACTCTGTCAAATTGTAAATAATCACATCTTCCTTTTTGTGTAGCTCCTGAATTATAATAGCATCAAGTGATATGGAGAGCAGATGGAGTTGAGGCAGGAGATCAGCCATTACAGCTGTTAACACCAGGATGGGAGGAGTACACAGTTTCTCTATCTCCACTACTCCACAGGTTGCACCATAAGTGTAAATGTTTAATTCACTCACCAAACTGGCCAAACATTTACATTCACTATTGTCAGAACTAGGGTAAAAGAAACTTCAACAAGGCTTCTTTCAATAAACTCAAATGATTGATTTATTATGTAGCAAAATTTCTTCTTTTAAAATAAGTTGAATAAAACTGGTTAACACACAAATTGTAGTCTGGAAGTGTAACTATCTATCCCTTTTAAAGCCCAACACACACACACACATGCACGCACACACACATGCGCACACACAAGACAAAACAAATAGGGTCTCTGCAGAGGTTGGCCAATCGGAATACTTTCTGAAAAAGATAAAGTTTGAAGGTTTTTGATGCTGCTGATCTAGTGTTCTGACATGTGGAGAGTGATCGCTGGTCACAATAGTTTTCTGAGCATTCTTTCCAAAGGAGTTTCAGTGTTGAGGAGAATAGAGCCAGATCAATCCTTGGGATCTCTCTCTCATCTCAGCTTTTCAGGTTTCCAAATGCAGGAAAGTTATACTGAGATAAGGATTCTCTGGCTGGAGGTTGATAACCACTCATGGAATTTCAGGTAAAGCATGGAGAAAGTGAGTTAGGGCCGTCTTCCTTCTCGGCTTATTTCCCAAAAGCTGAGTCCAAAGAAACAACTTCACAATATAAAACTAATTTCAGCCAGATGATTTCCAGAAAATCCAGGGCCTCTACCTTTAAAGAAAACTATTTTTTCTCCAGAAATTAAAGCAATTAAATTTCAAATATGCAAATAGCTCTCTTCTCTTCAAGTGCCTTGCTGGACATTTAGCTGAAGTCATATGATTTCTTGGAAAATGGAATGCTGTTCTTATTCCAAGATAAACTTATAACCTTTTTAGAAAAACTTCAAGTCAGTTCCTAGGAAGCATCCTGATTCCAATGTCCTCCCAATGTTTTAAAAAACACATAATTCTTAAAAATATAGATTCCTAGCACAGCCAAGAATGGTGGAGCAGGGTTTAGGGGCCAAATGGTCTACTCCTTTTCCATATTTCTTATGTTATTAATTGCTTCAATCCCAGTCTTCCATAAGCTTCACCAAGCAGCAAACAAAGTGAATAAACAAATTTATTGAAGAAATTATTTAGTGTCAAAATGAAATTCCAAGTTATATTTTCTGTACCTGATTTCTGCATACATTTCCACACAGTAAATACATATACATCTAATAGATAATCCTCTTTGAATGTTCATGAGTATTCAAACATTCAACACAATGACAGCTGTATGAAATGATTTAAGGAACAGACATTTAAGGGGCTATAATTCAAGTGATTCTTGCAAGACAAAGAGTATAAGGTCAATTGGGAAAATCCAATAAAGCAGCAGACATCACTAGAACCTTTCATAACACTGTTTAGCACATACTAATATTTCAGATTACATTTTTGAAAGCGTTTGACAGATTTTGTTTTCCCGTTCACAAATTGTTCAAAGTTTTTATGACTCAGACTCTTGCTTCTATTCAGGGGTAAGTCAGTGTCATGACACTGTACTTTCTTTGTCAGGGGATGACAAGCAAAGAAAAAAGACTTCCATTTATATAGGACCTTTCATGATCAATGGAGGTCTCAAAGCTCTTTACTGCAAATGAAGAACTTTTGAAGTGCAATCATTATTGTAATGCAGAAAGCGCAGCAGCCAATTTGTACATGGCTAAATCCCCACAAGTATAATCAAATAAGGGACTGTCATGGACTGCTGCCTCTCATTTGCAAAAGCTGACTTGGGATCCAGGCTTAGTTGAGTTAGGTACTGTAATGGTGGTTGGAGATTTTGGAAAATGCAAGAGAATGTTTTTGTAGATAGTGATTGTTCATTTGATTGTTTTGGTCATTTTTGGTAAAATGTGATTAGTGATACAAAGTTAAGAAAGTTGTTTTTGGTAAGAGGTGCTGTCAAAAAAAGGTAATCTGAAAGTGTGAAAGAGACAATAGACATTTTATCGATTAAGAAGAACATTAGGATCAATATAGGATGAAAAAAATTCTGGAGGAATCAGGCTGAGGAAAGTTAACATTGGGATAATAAGCACTTCTCAGAAGCCAGAATTAGCATCTTTAGCACCTGGGCAATTCATGCTCACCATCATTGGAGACTGCAACAAAGTTTTTCTAGGACCACCCTGGTCATACGCTGCACAATTTTTAAACTATTTTTTGTAAAAGAATTTCAGCAAAAATCTCCAGCAATCTGTTTGTGGGGACCTTGCCGTGCTCAATGATCTCAGTCCTGATAACAGCATAACCACAGTGTGGCTTCTGTGATTGAAATATATCTTCTCATCCTGGCATATGATTATGGCTGCATTTGTTTATTCCACAGAGAAGGTATATTTCATACTGATATTCTACAGCCCCCACCAGCCTGCTCCTTGATAAATGCATTCAAGAAAGAGTAGAATTTCACAATCATACCTTACAACAGCAATTATGGTTGAGAATAAATGGACAAATGTAGACTTCAAAATGAGGTACAAATTCAGAAGAACAAGAACTACTGAGCTGCCAGTTTATCTCACAGTAATAAAAACATTTTTTCAGTCTTGGATCATTGGTCTCGCCTCTGAGTTAGAAAATCATATGTTCAAGAAAGTTGAGTGTATAATATAAGCTGATGCTTACCGTGGGAGGACCATCGGAGCACTGCACTGTTGGAGGTGCTAGTTTCTAAACCATTCTGTCCTCTTAGGTGGCCATAAAAGATCCCATGGCACTTTCTCAAGAAGGGGAGTTCTTTCTGGTATGCTGCCCAATATGTATCCTGTAACTGAATCCAGCAAAAACAGTTCATTATCTTCTTGCTGTTTCAGGGGCCTTGCTATGCTTAAATTGCATTTCCCTACATGTCAACAGTGGCAACAGGTGAAAAAGTTGTTCGCTTCTAGCTACACTGACTATGTGAATTGCCCAGAGGCAGGCAGCGCAGTGAGCCACTATGTTGCAGCCCATATGGCATTCTTCCATGAAATCATTCAGGACTCATGCAGGTATTGATGTAAGTCTGTGTAATATGACTCAGCAACACATGAACAAATTTCTTCCCCTTCATTTCCAATGTAGTTATTGATGTGAAGTGCTTTGGAACATCCTGAGATTGTGAAAGTTGCTATATAAATGCAAATCATTTTGACATTTACTATGATCCATAGAACATTCAGATTTCAGTGCTCCCTCAAGCAGATTAATTCCCACTGGAACAAGCTCAAACACTGTAAATTTTCACATTGCAGTCATTCAAAAGATTTTCTCTATCAATTGATTCTAACCTGAAAAAATGTATTAAATTTACCATTTAATAGGGCCCCTTAACTAGAGAGTGATCACTAAGTTCAAGGCCAACAAATGAATTAAAGATGTGAAAACTTATATTTCATTCCTCAGAGCATACTTGAACTATCATAGTTTGAGCCATTGCAGAGAAGTTAGACAGCTGTTTTTTTTCCCCTTTAGTTTACCTGCCTTTTCTTCAATAATGTTCCCATCAAAGATATAGTTCTCCAGGGAATGTGGATAGTGAAAAAAAGCCAGCAGGAGATGAAGCATTCCACTTTAAATGAAATCCATAACAAGCATTTTCTCTCCATAATATTGGTGAAAACTGCAGTAATTAGGAGAAAAATTGGCAACTGAGCAGTTTCAGTGCAGAACAAATCTTTCCATTTCCTTTTCTTAAGAGTAATCAATTCTCCTGCATTTGAAGAGTTTCTGGAACAGTCCATAAATAAGAGAAGGGAATAGAGCCTCCTTTCAAAATTTGATGTAATTCTTAAGGGCATTGCCATCCTCCTAAACCTTTTGGGTGAAATTCGGAATGGATTTTTAACATTGAGGAGAGTGTGAGTTTAGGGGCGGGTTCGTGGGGTGTTAAATTTGTTGAAAATGTCAGTGCACCCAATAGCACTGACCTCCAGGTTTAACTTGGGCAGGTTCGAATACGTACATAATCTCTTCTAGAGAGGCTGGTCAGTGATTTGAATATTTAAACCAGTGAACTGTAGAGATATTTTAACTGGCATTTAAGTTTAAAGCCAGTGCATGGATTTTCCATGCTTCTTGGAACTTGCTATTGAAATCAATATGAGAAGAGGACAACAATTCATAGGTCTCATTAAAAGTGAAGCAGACGACAGCAATAAATAAGTACGTAAGCTGCTTTCTTACCTCACACTGAAGGTTTAATTGAGAGTACTTGCAGATCAGGATGGGTGCCACTTTAGATTGGACCTCCAGTAAGGAGAAGATGGCCATCAGCAACAGCCTGCTGTGGAGAAGTCAGCAGACAGTGGAGCAGCAGGGAGGTCAAGCTTATACATGGCACGACCCATACAAAAGGGTTTTCAGGCAGAGGTTCAGCTTCCTTGATCAGCTGGGAGAGCAGTGCTTCAGGAGGCTGAGGTTGTCATTGTCAGGTGATGCCAGAAATCTGCAGCTTCCTAGAAGAGGGCCTGTTTCCTGCTGGATCTGTTGGACCTGCACTATCAGGGTGGCATTTAATATAGGTGACGGGGTTCTTGCCTGCTAGCTGGAGAGCCTCCTTAAGCGAAGGCCCTCTGAATTAGGTGTCAATCAGGCAATTAACTGGTCAGTGGCAGTCCTTCCCCAGAACCAAGAACCCCGGAGGTGGGAGTCACACCCGCTTAGAGCAGCCAGCAAATCAGAGTCCAACCATTGTTCATTGCTTGAAAGCACTACTGGGGAGGCAGTGGCTGCTACTGGTAATGTAACTACCCAAGACCCATTACCGCCGATGGACCCAGGCCACAGATGAGCGATGGTGGGATGGGGGTCGTAGGCAGAGGGGAGTCAGGAGCAAGGGCACAGCGGTAGCATTCAGTAGCCACCCCTTCCTGATGCCAGGTCCCTTGATCAGGCACTGAGTGCCTTTGATCGAGGGCCCCCTACGCTAGGAGCCCGCAAGCAACCACAGCTGGGTTTGCTTTTTGGACTTCCTGAATGGCAAGTCCCCTCCTGCTGCTGGGTGAATTGCAGTGGCGGGGAATGAGGCTATTAACTTGGCGTTAGTGGGCAGCAGAGTGGGAAAACTGTCCATACGCCTTCCTGTCCTGGACTTAATCAGTGCAGAGGCGGGAAGGCGGCAGGGTCCCTGCCTGGCACCCCCCTACCGATTAAATGCCCCTCCAGCCACCAGACTCACCTCGGGGGAAGGCATGAAATTTCACGCTTAGGAGTAATTTTGCGGCCATAATGGGGCAACACCCTCAAACATTCTGGAGGAGACTACACAGTGAGCTTTTGCTGAACTGTGGAGTGATACACTGAAATTTCAGAAAACAGTTGATCCCATGATGCCATGGACTGAAGTTTTTTTTTAATCCTTTCAAGAGTTGTGGGCATTGCTGGCAAGGCCAGCATTTGTTGTCCATTTCTAATTGTCCTTGAACTGAGTAGCTTGCTAGGCTATTTCAGAGGGCAGTTAAGAGTCACCCACATTGTTGTGGGTCTGGAGGCACAGGTAAGGACCAATTAAGGACAGCAGATTTCCTTCCCTAAAGGACGTTAATGAGCCAGATGGGTTTCTATGACAATCAATGATAGCTTCATGGTCACCATTACTGAGACTAGCTTTTAATTCCAGATTTTTAAATTGAATTTAAATTCCACCAGCTACCATGTTGGGATTTGAACCCATGTCTCCAAGGCATTAGCCTGTGACTGGAATTTTCCATGCTCACTGGCATCAGGCATGTTTGGTGGCATGAACGTACAATACGGCGAGAAGGCCAAAATCGGTTTTACAACATTGTGAAACCAGTTTGCAATCATCCGCTCCGCCCACCTATGGCGGGCCTCGTTCCCCACCATTGGAAGTCGGGAACCTCATTGTGATACATCAGCATATCATTATGAGGCCAGCCCACCCGACTCATCACCCCCCGCCGGATCGTCCGCCCACATTGGCGGGGAAACACGCTGATGTGTTTCACAACAGCGTGTATAAGGCATGCACTTGGCGAGCTGCATTTCACTCGGGATTTCAAGATTTGTTTGCCTATCTTGCTTTGGTCAGCACTCGCAGTCATCAGCGCCAAGCTTCACAGACAGCACCACATTACTTTTAGGTGTAGGGTAGGTCCCTACCTACCAGATCAGCCATATATAGGTGGCTTTTCAACGGCTACAGGGCAAATTTTTGCTTGGAGAAGGGGGAGAAGTGGCCTCAGGCGAGGGAAGAGGCTGCAGGATGAGGCCATATTGGGGAAGGAGGGTATCCCAGGGTGTGTGTGGGGGAACATTTTGATCTGTGCAAGTAGCCTCAAGATGGTGAGGGCTGAGGAGGCAGCCTCCAGAGGAGATGAGGCCAGATGGACATGCGAGGGTATATGTGTGAGAACAGGTAGTGATGTCCCTTGAACTGGCAGTGAGTGAGATGCCAGTGAATGTGTGGTGGGCTTGAGTGTGTGAGTTTAGAGTGATGAGATGGTTGCCTTACCCTGGCTGCACGGATGAGATCATTCATCCTTTATCTGCATTGGATGTCCAACCTCTTCTCTGCAGCATTAGCACTGATCACCACTGCCATTGCCTACCAAGCCTGAGTGCTAATGTAGCTGCCCTTTCTGTGGGCCGAGCAGAGCAGAGTAGAGGATATCACAGCCAGCCTCCACACCGTCCAAAAGGCTCTCGAGGGCTCCAGTCTTCTTGCCTTTCAAGGCCATGTCTTTCTTGTTGCAGTCCTGAGCTGGAAGCACTGAGTGTGGCTGTACTTTAAATGTGGTGCCTGGCGTGATGAAGCAGCGAGGTGATGGTGTGGCAGGTGAATCGGAGCCCGCCCGCCATGGAAACAGCATGTATCCTGGGAATGCATGAGTAACGTGGCAGGTTCGGGACGATACAGCGTGAGAACCCGCCACCGCGGCCGGCTGGTAAAAACGTCGCTTTACCCGCCCGCTACCGCACTCAGTGGAAATCTGGGACCATTCCGCCCTGTGATTCGGGATTATTAATCCAGTGATGTTACCACAATGCCACCATCTCCCTCTAGAGTTGTGTGAAGCTGGAAGATTCTTGGAACCTTGGAAAGTTCTTTGGTTCAATAGCAACAGAGATTCAAATGCTGGGCAATTCAATTTCAAAGCTCCCTCAGAAAGCCTGCATCCTGATTTGCAGCTGGAACTCAGGGCTGGCTATCCTTTAAAAATGGCGCCATCTCCTGCATGGGGATCTGGCGATGCAGGCTTCCTGATGTCAGGGCCGCCCCTACCCCCCCACCATATTATCTGGCGGCAGGCCCACATTCATGAGCTTCCCGCCACACAATCGCGTTCAGGCAGCCACATCCTTTCTGCATCAGGCCCCTGACTATTTCTGGGCCCCCAGTGGAGGCAGCAACAGTAGGACTGCATTCAGCCCGATAACTTTAATTGTATAATAGTGTAAGTTAGGGATGTAAGAACAGGATTTCCTTGAATTCTGTACCAGGTTGTAATGGTGTTTTTCACACATTTATCTTCAAATACTGCAACAGTGGATCAGTTTAAAACTAGATGAAATCGAATTTGCTTTGAATCAGTTTCTTTATTCCACCACAAAGATGATGCAGAGAATGATAGTTATTATCAGATTTGTTTATCGATATAATATGGCTTTGTGTAACATTATGCAAAATAATGAGTGCACAACGATATCTCATTCTGGCGGGTCACCCCAATAGCTTAAATAGAATAACTCCCTGCCCTACAATCATGGGGCAGAACTCATTTCCCTGCAAGCTCCTATCTTTTACACACTGATTGCCTATTTTGTCTTTTTTTCAAAAAGCCAGATTTTTCTGTTTCTTTTAAAATGTCTGACTTCAGTGTCAGCTTTTCATCAAAACTGCCAAGGCGCATCCAAGAAAAGCAAAGTTCCCTGGCTTAACCTGATAATTCCTCCTGAGTTCAAATGAACAGCAGCAAAGAGCGTGAATGATTGCTGGAATGTTATCTTTCATTATCCTTAGGATGCCCCTTCAGATATCCTGTCTGAAATCTAATGCATGTCTGTCGACTCCATTGTCTTGTGAATTTAAGCTCTTAAAGGCAAACTTCTACTTAAAAGCATATTTTAAAATAACTTATTTTCAAAATGCAATCGAGGGAACTGCATTTATTATTGTTGGACTGAAAGATATTTGCATAATGATAAAGGTACCATTATGCAGCCTTTCAAATTTTGAGCAGTGTATAACTTCTGTGTGGTTTAGAAATCTAAGACGTGTGCTTGCTGCTGCATCATGGCACTCAGAATTCTGCCACTGCCACAGCATTGAAACATATATTCAAAATCACAAGTGCCATCCTCTCTGACTGTGACCATGATGTATTATCCCTCCTCAGCCTCTTTACAAGGTTGACCACATCACCCTCCTCCAACACTTCTCCTTTGTTGCCCAGCACTGGCTTTGCTCCGCTTTTACTAACGGTGACCAGAGAATCTCCAGCAATGATTTATTTTCCTGTCACTGCACCATTACCTTTGTAGTCCTGTAAGGTTCTACCCTCGACCCCTATGCATTCCGCGTTTATATGCTGTGCCTCAGCAACATCATCCAAATGCACAATGTCAGGTTCCCTATCTGTGATGATGGCACCCAACCCTATCTCTTCTCTACCTCACTCAATTGCTCAGCTGTCTCTGTGTTGTCAGCCTGCTATCTGACATGCAGTATCAGATAAATCTCAATTTCCTTCTGTTGAGAAGACCTAAGCCATTGTCTTCGGCTGCTGCCTGACAAACTCTGTTTCCCCACCATTGATTTCATTCTGCAGTCTCGGCATTTTATTTAACTCTGAGCTGAGCCAGACTCAAAAAACATTTATTGCCGTCTCTGTAACATCATCTGCCTCTACCCCAATGTCAGCCTATCTGCTACTGAAACCCTCATCCATTCTCTTGACTACATCCAAATTTGATTATTCCAATTCTATCCTGTCTGACCTCCCATCCTATACTGTCCATAAGTTTGAGCTCATCCAAAGTTCCGCTGCCCATATCCTTATTAATGCCAAGTGCCACTCACCCATCACCCACACATTGGTTCCTGGACTATCAGCATATTCAATTTAAAATTTGCATTCCTGTGTTCAAATCCGTTTGTGGGGCTGAATAATACACCACCTCACTGAGCGTATTATGGGGCATGATGACATCACCTCGCCGGTTTCCGATAATACGGCATGTGGGCTGGTCAAAAAGTCGGGAATCCGCCTGCGTTATTTAAATTGCGATTGACAAGCCAATTAAGGTCATTAACAACCCAACTCACTGCTAGAATGCATTCAGAGGGCAATAATGCGCCTTCAGAGTAGGATACACAATAGGTGGGGAATCCGTTTCTTCATGGGCAAGCTTGTTTGGGCAGGTTTTAAAACTGCAGCTGAGACCAGAGTCTCAGTTTTGCAGTTCAAACTCCATTGGCTGCAGGGACAGCTCATGTGAATAGGCAGAGGAGCCCTTTGGATATTTTATCATGAGGAATCTCCTCTGATTGAGAGAGCTCTTTTGATTGGATATTTTCCGGTCCATTACCCAGGGGTGAGGGGTGAAAAGTCTCTGGGAAAGATGAGGATTCTGGTCTCAGTTGGAGACACAATCTCCAGTGAGGAGGAGAGAAGGATTTGGAGAAGGTGGAGGAGAAGGATGAGAGGAAGAAGAGATCACAGGGAGGCTCAGCATGCTGTGATATTTCAGGAAGGGGACAGAGCAGCGCCAGACCCCAAGGGTCAGGGGGAACCCATAAACCTTCAGTGGAGGCACAGATGACCTTATACTGTACCAAGGGTATCCAGTAGATTTAGCTACCTGAGCAAGGCTCAGTGCAAGAGGAGACTCAGGCTCTCAAGAGCCACTGTGACATCATGTTGAGGAATGCTCGCAGGCGAGATCTCACCCAATTGCCTTGAGGGCCACCCGATGCCTGTCACATTGAAGGTGACAGTGGCACTAAACTTCTTTACAACAGGCTCATTCCAGGCAGCCTGTGGAGACCTGGAAGTGAATTACAGTACTCCCCCTCATGTGTGTCCCTGATGTGTTTGCTGTGTACACCATAATATCGCCATCCAAAGAGGAGATGCCCTGGAGGATGATGACATGCCAAAAAGGAGCCAATCCCCTGAGGACAATGGCAATGATGAGTTGAGGGATCACGGCGATGCTCCACAGCAATGCTTCTGCAGATGGCCCTGGCCATGATCAAGTGGGTGGCCATGACACAAGGGATGCCCTAATGCAGCAAAGGTTTCTACAGCGCTAATGCTGAAGGGGGTTTGGTGAGATCTTGGTCCTCTTTTCCCTGTTGCAATGATAGAGTCCTGTAGCCCTTATATCCAAACATTCTCCATCACCCCACATGAGAACACAATTCCTCCAGCCCTCCCTCAACCTTTGATTTCTTCCCTCAACCTTCAGACAGAACTCACTCAGCCACAGCAATCCATAAAAACATCAGCATGAGGGAATTTGAGACTTATCTTTATCCACAAGCTTTAAAAGCTTAACACTAATAAATAATAACCTCTCCCATGTGCCCCTGCACGTGAATAATATGGATATTTACTAACACATTTACAAGTATTCTGGCACAGTGCCCGCCCCCCCCCGACCCCTTCGCTTGTGGCTGCACAGGAGAGAGGCGTCTGACCCGCCACCTCCCTTGCCCTGGAAGACTTCAGTGGGCATACTTTGTGTGGCTGTGGCCTTAAGCAGCTAGCCAATCCAGGAGACTATTGCTGAGATTCGCGCGAGTCTTCAGTCACTGCGGCAATGGTCGAAGCCTGTGTCAATGGCTGATGAACAGAGGAGCTGTTGTCGCCATCACAAGCGCCATAAGAGGAACTTCAAGGTGGAAGAAGCTGCTGCTCACCCCCTGCCATGAGGACCGGTTGGTCCTTCCTGCCAACCAGTGAGGTCCTAGGAGCTGGGGTGCACGACCAAGCTCCCAGTTCCCCTGTCACACTGGGTCTGAGCCCATGAGCTCAGAACCAGGGCGATAGTGTGCACGTCAGAGCGCATCCTGACGATTGCATCTGCAATACACTTGGTTTGCCTCTCCATCTGTCTATAGAGGAAGCTTGGTGCTCTGAAGAGGTGATCACAGTGTTCATAGCCTGGATGGACATCTCCGCAATCCAGGCTAGAGCACGCAACCCCTCTGGTCAAACCTGTCAAAACCTTCATAGACCTCCCTGACAGTGACAGTGATCGGTCACCTCACGGATAACTCCAGAGGCTCATCATTCACCTCGGAATCAGTCTCTGGAACACCACAGGCACTCCTCAAACTGCCCGAGGCCTGCTCCACCACACTTTCTGGCAGCTGCACGTGAGAATGTGAAGTGCCCTCGCCAGTGTGTGCCACCACCACCCCCCCTCCTCCTCCCCCCCTTTTCCCATCTCCCTCCCTCCCGTTAAGGTGGGTTTTGCTTCTGGACAGGGAAAGGGTCCAGAAGGGATGAGTAGAAACTGGTATTTCTACTGAACTATAGTTTAACAATTAAACAGATGTGATTCACAGAATGACTTCTGCTACCTGATTTGGTAAATGGACATCCACCAATTAAACAATGGGCAGCATTTTAAAGTATGATGGGACAGTGTCAGGTGACCTATCAGATGATCAATTGAGTGCATATATCATATAGTGAAGATTCCAGTCTGACCAGGTAAGTGCATTTAAAGTTTAGCTAATCTCTGCCAACATGTTAATCTTCATAGGTGGCACAATTTTTAATAATCAGCAAATCTCCCATTTGGCATTTGGCATTTGGCAGTTGTACATTTATTGCACATTTCCATGCGTAGATGTCTGTGTCATTGGAGTGAGGGAAGAGGTGTTCTAGAAGGGGCAAAGCTGCCCCCAGATTCAGTGAGGCTGCCCTTGGTGCCCTCCTGCGTGCAGTACATGATTGATGCTGAGTGCTGGGCAGAGGGGCAAGTCCAGGCAGACTTGTAAATATATATATAAAAACAAAAAACTGCGGATGCTGGAAATCCAAAACAAAAACAAAAACAGAAATACCTGGAAAAACTCAGCAGGTCTGGCAGCATCGGCGGAGAAGAGCAAAGTTGACGTTTCGAGTCCTCATGACCCTTCAACAGAACTGTTCTGTTGAAGGGTCATGAGGACTCGAAACGTCAACTTTGTTCTTCTCCGCCGATGCTGCCAGACCTGCTGAGTTTTTCCAGGCAGACTTGGTGCTGTGTGGGAGGAGGTGGCCTCTAACCTCCATGCCCTCCCCACCACCAGTCCTGCAATATCCTTGCAGGTGCAAGATTCAGATTCTTCAATCCATGCAGATTCTTCAATACCCAATTGGATAGCTTCTGGGTGCCAGTCAAGCAGCCTTTTACCCATGTCCAGTATTCTAATTAATTAATGTTTTCAAAGAAGATGGGGAAGTTTATATTTCTGGTACTCCTATCATCTTTTGTCTTGGTTTCTTGCAGCAGTGTCATGGAGATTAATCTTTAATTCCTGGGGACTACAGGTCACCCCAACAATGTTAATGGGTGGGGGGGGGTTGCGTAGAATGGGATGAAGATGGCTGCTGTCACATAGCAGCCAGACAAGGCCACCAATGGCTATTGTTGTTGAACAGTTGCTCTCAACTGCTAGAAAATATTGATGCAAAAGCAAAATAATATGGATGCTTGAAATCTAAAATAAAAATGGAAAATGTTGGAAATGCTTAGCAGGTCTGGCATCATCTGTAGAGAGAGACCCAGAATTCTGATTTCTGATCAGTGACCTTTCATCAGAGTTCAGAGGTTTTTTTTCATATTTTCTGCTTTTAGGCTAGAGAACATCGCTTAGGTAGAGGAGCCATATGACATCTGAGGGATCAAACCTTCACTCAGTATCAATTTGTTCTTGTAATCATTAGTAACAGATCAAATAATTTGCTGTTCTATATTTGGTATTATTTATTCATTCATGGGATGTGGGCATCGCTGGTTAGGCCAGCATTTATTGCCCATCCCTAATGGTGGTGGTGAGTTGCCTTCTTGAACTGCAGTCCATGTGGTGTAGGTACACCCACAGTGCTGTTAGGGAGGGAGTTCCAGGATTTTGATCCAGTGACAGTAAAGGAATGGTGATATATTTCCTAGTCAGGATGGCGAGTGGCTTGGAGGGGTACTTGCAGGTGGTGGTGTTCCCATCTATCTGCTGCCCTTGTCCTTCTAGATGGTAGCGGCCGTGGGTTTGAAAAGTGCTGTCTAAGGAGCCTTGGTGAGTTCCTGCAGTGCATCTTGTAGATGATACACACTGCTGCCACTGTGTGTCAGTGATGGAGGGAGTGAATGGCACTCCATGCACAAACAATCAAGCAAGCTGCTGTGTTCTGGACGGTGTCAAGCTTCTTGAGTATTGTGGGAGCTACATTCATTCAGGCAAGGGGAGACTATTCCATCACACTCCTGACTTGTAGATTGTGGACGGGCGTTGGGGAGTCAAGAGATGATTTACTTGCTGCAAGATTCCTAGCCTCTTACCTGCTCTTGTAGCCACAGTATTTATATGGCCAGTCCAGCTCAGTTTTGGGTCAATGGTAAATCCCTGGATGATGATAGCAGGAGATTCAGCGTTGGTAATGCCATTGAATGTCAACGGGTGATGGCTAGATTCTCTCATGGGAGATGGTCATTGCCCGGCACTTGTATGGCATGAATATTATTTGCCACTTGTCAGCCCAAGTCTGGGTGTTATCCAGGTCTTGCTGCATTTGAACACAGACTGCTTCAGTATGTGAGAAAGGAAAACAGCAAATGCTGGAGAAACTCAGCAGGTTAGCAGCATCTGTGGAGAGAGAAACAGAGTTAAGGTTTTGAGTCGGTATGACCCCTCTTCAGAGCTGAGGAGAAGTGGAAATGTGATGACATTTATACTGTTTAAGGGGGGGTGGAGCAGGTGAAACTGGATAAAGGCCACGAATATGTGGGGACAAAGGGGAGATTGATAAAGGTGTCATGAACAAAAGGACAAAGGGCGTGTTAATGATAAGGGCTAAAAAGGTGCTGATAGTGGCATAAAGGTAAGAAAGCAGAATGTGATAATAGCAGAACAAGGGTAGCATTGTGTGGAAGAACAACATGGAATAAGTAACAGTTGGCCATGTTGGGGATGGGGGGAAGGGGGGAAGAGGCCGATGTGGGGGAAAAAAGGATCGAAATGGGATAGAATGTGGGATAAAAAGGGGGATAAAATCAATGAATAAAAATAAAGATAAAAATAAGTGAATAAAAAATAAAAATGAATTTAAAAAAAAACAGATTTAAAAAGGGTGAGGATAGAGAAGAGAGTTTATGGTCTGAAGTTGTTGAACTCAATGTTAAGTCCGGAAGGCTGTAAAGTGCCTAATCGGAAGATGAGATGCTGTTCCTCCAGTTTGTGTTGGGCTTCACTGGAACATTGCAGCAGGCCAAGGATGGACATGTGGGCATGAGAGCAGGATGATGTGTTGAAATGGCAAATGACAGGAAGGTGTGGGTCATGCTTGCGGACAGACCAAAGGTGTTCCACAAAGCAGTCACCCAGTCTGCGTTTGGTCTCCCCAATATAGAGGAGGCCCCATTGGAAGCAGTGAATGCAGTGGACCAAATTAAAGGAGGTGCAAGTGAAGCAGTTCTTCTGCTTAGGCACTTCACAGTCTTCCGGACTTAACATTGAGTTCAACAACTTCAGACCATAAACTCCCTCCTCTATCCTCACCCTTTATAAATCTTTTTTTTAATTCATTTTTAATTTTTAATCACTTACTTCTATCTTTATTTTTATTCATTTATCCATGGCTTTATTCCCCTTTATACCCCCTTTCTATCCCATTACTATCCTTTTGTTCCCCACAACGGCCTCTTTCCCCCTTCCCCCCACCCCCAACATGGCCATCTGTTACTTGTTCAAGTGAAGCACTGCTTCACCTGAAAGGAGTATTTGGGCCCTTGGACAATGAGGAGAGAGGAAGCAAAGGGGCAGGTGTTGCACCTTCTGCAATTGCATGGTAAGGTGCCATGGGAAGGAACCAGGGCATAGGGTGTCCCGGAGGGAACTGTCCCTACAGAATGCTGACAGGAGTGTGAGGGGAAGATGTGTTTGGTGGTGGAATCATGCTGGAGTTGATGGAAATGGCTGAGGATGATCATATAAATGCGGAGGCTGGTGGGGTGAAAACTGAGGACATGGGGTCCCTATCATGGTTCTGGGAGGGAGAGGAAGGTGTGAGGGCAGAGGCGCGGGAGATGGGTAGGACACAGTTGAGGGCCCTGTCAACCATAGTGCGGGGGAAACCTCGGTTAAGGAAGGAGGAAGATATGTCAGAAGCGCCGTTTTGGAAAGTGGCATCATCAGAACAGATGCGTTGGAGGCGAAAGAACTGGGAGAATGGGATGAAGTCCTTACAGGAAGCAGTGTGTGAGGAGCTGTAATCGAGGTAGTTGTGGGAGTCGGTGGGCTTGTAATGAATATTGGTGGACAGTCTATCACCAGAAATTGAGATAGAGAGGTTAAGGAAGGGAAGTGTTGGAGATGGACCATGTGAAGGTGATGAAGGAGTGGAAATTGGAAGCAAAATTGATAATTTTTTCCAGGTCCAGACGAGAGCATGAAGCAGCACCAAAACAGTCATCGGTGTACTGAACAAAGAATTGTGGGAGGGGGCCTGAGTAGGGCTGGAACAAGGAATGTTCCACATACCCCATAAAGAAACAAGTATAACTGGGACCCATGCGGTTACCCATAGCCACACCTTTTAGTTGGAGGAAGTGAGACACGTTTAAGGAGAAATTGTTCAGTGAGAGAACAAGTTCAGCCAGGCGGAGGAGAATGGTGGCGGTTGGGGATTGTTCAGGTCTCTGTTCAAGGAAGAAGTGGAGAGCCCTCAAACTATCCTGGTGGGGGATGGAGATGTAAAGTGATTGGACGTCCATGGTTAAGAGGAGGCGGTTAGGGCCAGGGAGCGGGAAATTGTTGATATGACGTAGGGCATCAGAGGAATTGTGGATGTAGGTGGGAAGAGACTGGACGAGGGGAGAGAGAACGGAGTCAAGGTAGGAAGAAATGAGTTCCGTGGGGCAGGAACAGGCTGACACGATCGGTCTGCCAGGACAGTCCTGTTTGTGGATTTTGGGAAGAAGGTAGACATAGGCTGTTTAGAGTTGGGAGACTATGAGGTTGGAAGCTGTGGAGGGAAGATCTCCAGAGGATATGAGGTCAGTGACAGTCCTTGAAACAATGGCTTGATGTTCAGTGGTGGGGTCATGGTCCAGGGGGAGATAGGAAGAAGTGTCTGAGAGTTGGCGCTCAGTCTCTGCGAGATAAAGGTCAGTATGCCAGATAACAACAGCACCACCCTTGTTGGCAGGTTTGATAACAAAGTCAGGGTTGGACCTGAGAGAACGGAGTGCAGCAATTTCAGAAGGAGACAGGTTAGGGTGGGTGAGAGGAGTGGAGAAATTAAGCTGCTGTCATGCCCACAGTTCTCAATGAAAAGGTCAAGGACAGGTAAGGCGCCAGAGGGAGGGTTCCAGGTGGAGGGAGAATACTGGGGGTGGGTGAAAGGATCCGCGTAACGGGGGGAAGGACTTCTGCCCAAGGAAGTGAGCACAGAGACGAAGGCGGCGGAAGAAGAGTTCAGCATCTGCTGAGCCCAAAATTATTTGAGGTGGGGGTATAAGGGTATGAAACTGAGTCCTTTGCTGAGTACAGAATGTTCAGCATCAGAGAGGATGGGTATCTGAGGAGTGGTGAATGGTAGTGAACATTTTGCAATCATCAGCGAACATCCCCACTTCTGACCTCATGATGGAAGGAAGGTCATTGAAGCAGCTGAAGGTGGTTGGGCCTAGGACACTACCCTGAGATATAAAGCACATCTACTCTGAAAATATTGCACTGCCAAAACTAGCTACCTTATCTAATGATAGGTAATGACCTGAAATGTTGGCCTAGATTTTCATCCTTGAGGTGGGTAGCAAGAGTTGGGAAAATTCCCAGCTTGGCCCACCCACCTCTGGAAAAAATACCCAAGGACTTGTAAGAGGATGGGCTCCAGTCAGGCCAGTGGACTTGGTGGGCGGTGGTTGTTATGTAGAGAAAGGGGAAAGTGAGGAGGCAGCCACCGGGGATGCTGGGTGTGAAGATGGGCTGTTTAAAAGGCTTTAATGGATGTCATTAATACTCTAATGGATGCCTGGGCTGTCAGCCAAGAATAAATAATGAGGCCAGAATCATTAGTCTGAAACACCTGAGCACCAGAGAAAACATTGCTTGGTTAACAGCCCTGGTCTGATCTCTCTGATCTCTTCTGTCAATTGCACAATGTTTATTTACACCAGATATAAGTTTTAAATGCTTGCAGTGTCTGCAGTTGATACTTTAAAAGATCTGGATGATTGACACTTTTATTGGGCTGTAGAAAAAAAGGTTTTTTAAGAAAGTGGAAAGCTTTCAATGAAGAACCGCTTTATCTAAGTGTTTACACCTCCTGCTTTCACTGTAGGGTCAATTGTATCCAGTGCCTGGTGGGTGAATGGGCCTGGAAGTGCCATAGCTTGGTATGGCAGCATGAGGGGCTATAGGGGTTGTTTGGGGATCTTTCAAAAGGTCCCCTCACACAGACTATGGTTCAAGACACCTCGGCAGCCGTGAACCACAATTCTTTGAAAAGCTGGCCTGAATCCATGAAAATGCAGAGGGCTAGGACATGCCTTTCCCCATAATGTAGCCAGCCAGGTCAGGAGGACCGGGAGTGTGTTTTTGACCTGAACCAGCCCACACCCTTAAAAGGCACTCCTGAGAATCAGAATGGGGTCAGGAATCCAGAATTGGGACCCACCTGCCATTTTTAAGGGCTCTCGAATCATCCTGGCTTGGTGAAAATCCAAGGGTTTAACTGTTTTTCTCTCTCCTCAGATACTGCCAAACCTACTGACCATAGTATTTCCAGCATTTCCTGTTTTTATTTCAGGTTTTCAGCATCAGCAGTATTTAGCTTTTTGGCCATTTTATCCAACGTATACTGTAGTTTAAACACACAGTTGCCAGCATTGATTGTAAGGGATTTCCAAAGAAGAAAATCTCCATTACACCCATAGTTTCCTCCCATGAGACTAGATCACAATGACTCCAAGAAATCATGCTACTCTCCTCTCTCTCTCTCTCACCAGATACAGAAGGTCCTATTTAGTCCAGTTATTGATCTAGATTTTTTCAATCTGCCTCAGCTTTTCCATGATTTCCAGTCACTGAAGCAGACATGTAGTTGATGGATGATCAATACATGTACAACATAGGCATGCTGTTCTCTGCTGGGGATTAGAAGATGTCTGCAGAAAAAAAGGTTTGTGTCAGATCATTCAGAAGTTTGCAATGGTGATTTATCTTTATTCCACAAATAAGGGGGGAAATTTCTGTGTGCACGAGGTGTAGCAAATGCATTCATAATTGTTTTTAATTGTTTTACCCAGCATGCAGAGAAAATTGTCCCCAATATAGCACTGGCTACAGAAAGAACACGGCATAAATGAACTTTCAACTAAAAGAACAATGACCTCTTGTGCCTACAGGAAAGACGAGGCACAGCTCACCCCACAGATAAACAAATGTCCTAGAAATTGAATTGTATTGTTCCCCCACCTCGGGTGGATCTGTTCTGCTGTGGGACAGGACATACAAGGATGATATGAGCACTCCGGGTCATTGGCTGATAATGTCATGAGAGTGCACCATAGCCCGGGGCTACTTATGGGCATATCGGACTTTTAAGTAAGATTTTTTTAAAAAAAGGACATACAAGCAAAAGCTGGCTAAGATTGTAAATTAACAGCTTACTGGAAAATTCCTATTTGGATTACTTGATCAACTAGTCCAGAGAGCAGAATGTTACACCTAAAAAGGTGTGACAAGGCATACTTCGGACAAAGACACTTCAAAGGAAAATATGCAATGCAAAAATTAAACTGTAAACTCCTGTGGTTACAGAGATAATGAAGGATAATTACCATCTCAGTAGAAACCATATCCTGTGAATTATATCCCAGACTGTGGGCATGAGTTGAAAAGTACATCTGAGTGAAATACATGTTTGCTTTTTTTCCCTTCCAGGAATGCGCAAGAAAAGGGGCTAAAAGGCCAAATGCAACCCTGATCTGTGTGCTAGTTTTGGTGTTCCAGGCCTGGTGTACGAGGGCATGCTGTGAAGATCACAGCTGAGGAATATCAACTAGGCATCCCTGTGCTTGCAGGTAAAACAGTCCTATCTCTGATTGTTGGAAGCAAGTCCCAACTCAGCAAAGCCACAGTCAAAAAGGCAACAGGACAACTCCTTCCAGCTAACCTGCAGAACCAAGACTTTCCAAACCAAATGCCCAAAGTCAGCTCTACCAGAATCATCCAGCTTAATGGCCGCAACGTTTCCTCGTGTATTCCTCATGGATCAGCCAAAGTCTGATTCACATATCTTTTTAACTTTTATTAGCTTCTCATTTCTAATCTGTTACATTTTTTCTCTCAATTTAGTAACTAATAAACTCACTCTTTTTTTAACTCAAAGCCTGGTTAAATTGGCTCCTTTTAAAGCAAATACATTTGGACTGGGAAAAGGTATCCATGAGGGAAGAGATCCTTTTTAAATTAACCTGTTGCGACCAACCAAGGGGTTTGAACAAAGTGGAGCCTATTCATCCCTCGCCTGGGAGGATAACAATTTGGGGCACCTTGCCTGGGGACTAGTCATCATAATACGCACACTCCTGTAAATGGGACTATGTCAGACTGTGAGTTACTGGTCTGCAGGGCAGCTCCCGTGCCTCTGTTACCAGTCTCCATATGTTTGTGAAATACTCCTCGCATTGTCAAATGGTCTGGCTTTGCTATTAAGCCCTGATCCAATACCTAGATTGCAGCTGATTGGTCCATCTGATTTTATTCTTGTTCCTTGTAGTGGTATGATACAACTGAATGTTTTGCTGGGCCATTATAAAGGGCAGTTAAGTGTCAACTTTGTTTGTGTCGAAGTGGTGTCATGTATAGACCAGACACAGTAAGCATAACAAAGTTTCCCTCCTTAAAGGATGAGTTAATCAGTTGGCTTTTTACAATCATTCAACAGCTTCATGGTCACTTTAAAGAGACCTGTTTTTATTCCAGGTTTTTATGGCTGGTTTGGAAGTTACACTTGTAAAAATGTGTCCCCTTGTGCAGCTTCCTCACTCAGACTTATGCCCATGAGAGTACTTTGCAGTGGAGCTTTCCCTTGGCTGAAATTTAATCTTTTAAAAAAATAAGTATTAGTTGGGAAAAGAGGTTTATAATCTGGTGATTAAGTCCTTACTTCCCCAACTGTGACCAACTAATTCAGCACAGGCCAGACGCCTTTCTATCTCTAACTAGAAGCACCTGTCTATCCAGGGGGGTACAATTCTGTGATGTTTGTTTAATGTTTATGCTTGTTTTGCAAAAGGACATTTTAGTTAAAAAGACTTGCTATATAAAACCTGCCAGTAGGGTGTGCTAAGTCCAGGATGTATTGCTGTCTGTTGGAGAATAAGGAATAAAGGAACCTTCTGTTTTTCATTCAGGAAGTTGGAGTTCAGAAGCCGATAGTTGTGTGTATTCTTAATTGTAAAAAAGTGAGAAAAAACTTCAATTCTTCAAATGATTTGTCTAACTAGATTAACATCTTTAAGCTGACTTACTGGGGAAGGCACCATTTTGCAAGACCATAGCAAAAAAAAAAATAGAAGGGGAAGTGAAAGCGTATTTCCAACAAACTAGTGCTATTTCAAGTAAATCTATAAATTGTGGGAGGTGCTGAATGTAATGACAATTATGTGAATTGAACTGAGGAAGGAAGAGTTGGTGGATGTGCAGATGGGTGGCATAAGAGTCTGGTGTGAAGAGAGGAAAGGAAGAGATGTGTTGCTATTATGAGAAAGATGTTGCATGTACCCTTTTGATTAAAGGAAGAGAATTGTTGTGGGAGAGGAGGTGAAAAGAACTATCCAAGGGGATTTTCCACCTTTATGCCCCTAGTTAAAATTGGAGCTTTATCAACTGTATGGCCCTTTTCTCTTAATCTGCTTCATTACACCACATACTGCTACAGTAGCTAAGGCATAATATGCAGAGATGTTTTAAATTCAAGTGACAGGGCTAAATGATGGCATGAGACCTTTAAATCCTATTGATAGAGTTTAACAGCCATTGAGTAATTGAAGCAGCAAGTTTTAACCAAGTAATAATTAGATGTGAAGAGCAAATCAATTTAGCTGAGCAATTCTGCACTTAAACTCAATTTAACTTGCTTTAATTGAGCATTCAGATTGTTACAGGGCAGGGAATATACAGGGTTCAGTTTGAAACTGAAACCTGCGACACACAAACTTGATGTATTTTACATTTAAAGTATTAGATATTATATAGACTATAAAGTATTTCCTCCATCTTTATCTTAATGTTCAATGACATTTCATACTTTTTAGTGCATTGGGGAATATTTTTAGGAATAACTATTTTGGGTCTTCAATCTCCTCCCATGATATTCAAATGTTGTATATTAATGGTTTTCTGGAATTGAGTGGCTCCAACTAGATTCACAGACTCCTTTGAAGTGCAGATGCCCATTGAAACGAAAGTCTTTTCAAGAGTGGAGAGCGAATTGCTTCACTGTTTTCAGCACAATAATGGATTACAAACACGGTGCATTTTTTAGCAAGGAAATCCAGGTGGTAGTCAGTTCTGTTATTTGTAAGTCTAAAAAAAACCATTTCTTCCCCTTCCCCCCCAGCTGCCACGTGCTGCTACCCCACCTGCGATCAGCCCACTCAGACCCACTGGGCTTATTTCCAGCTGTGGATTTCCTGTGTTTAAAACTGCTAATTCACTCAGGTTAACTTGCAGTAAGACTTTTGAGGACTTTTGCCAGGATCAGCTGGTAAGCTGACACAGATGGAAGTGAGGTGTTCCTGACACAGGAGTGTCTGCATATTTTTAATGACTTTTTTTTGCAGCTGGAAACTACTTTTTAAAGGAGTTTTCTAATTGCTGTTTTGCCTAAACTTGCTTCTCGCAGGGTGAGACTGCTATGTTTCCAGAACCCTCCTAGCCACACATATGGGATTCTGCAAACTAGGTGTTATGTTCTGATAGGCATTGTGTTGTATGCTATTACCATGGAGGAGGAGAATTGTCACTTGGAACAAAAGAGACTCAGATAGCACTAACTGCAAGGGGCGCCATAGTACCAGTGCACAATGGCTGCAGTTTGTATCATCATCTCGATGATTCATTGCAACAACTCTCACAGGCTTCTTCAAATGCACCTGTCAAACCCATGCCCTCTACTACCTAGAAGGACAAGTGCTGTAGTCACATGGGAATACCACCACCTGCAAAAATCACTCCAAGTCATACATGATCCTGACTTGGAAATATATCACTGTTCCTCCATCTTTTGAGGTGAAATCCTTAGACCCCTCCTTCAACAGCATGGTGGCAGCACTTTCTTCACATGGGCCACAGCAGTTCAAGAAGACAACTCATCATTACCTTCTCATGAACAATTATGGAAGGCAATAAATGCCTGACTTGCTAGCAATGCCCATGTTCCATGAATGAATAATAAACAAAATACATTATTTCACTTAAGGCTTCTGTGCCATAGACTTACTTTCTTCTTCACTAGTTTCAAATAAAGCGACAGCCTGTTAAATTGCTTCTGATGTTAACAATGACAACACATCAGCCCTCTTTACCCTGACTCTTTATCCAGAGAGTGGTTGGAATGTGCAACTTGCTACCACATGGAGTAGTTGAAGCAAATAGATTAGATGAATTTACAGAGAAGCTAGATAAGTACATGAGGGAGAACAGAATGGAAGGGCATGTTTGGATTTGGTGAAGTAGATGGGGTGGAGACTATAGTGGAACAGAAAAGCTGGTATAGACCAGTTGGTCAAATGGCCTGTTTTAGGGTTGTAAAATCTATGTAATACATGATTGTGTCAATCACCATCACCTAAGTGAAGATATCAGCAGCACATTAACTAAAACTTTCTTGTATGACTAGAAAATGCCATGTCAGTGCATATTCTATTTTAATATGACAGTGAATTCCAAAATGCACATTAGTCTATTTTTCTTTAACACCATATTTCCCCTGGGTGCCTAGACCTCCCTTTTTAAAAAAAATAAGACTTATTACTGTGCTTCTTCTTGCAGTCATCTAAGTGCGAGGACTCCAGGAAATGGTTGCCTGTTTATACTTGACAAAAGGGTCATAAGACCTCATGGTTGCATCTCTGGTGTATGCTCCTGGGCAGCCTTGTCTTGTCTTCTACATTCCACTGGCATGGTGCTGTAAACTGGACTCCAGAGGTCTGGCATGCACTGCTATCCTGAGAGAGTGACTGCAGCCCTCGCTATTGAGTTGGCTCTGGATCTGTGGTTCCAATTATTAACAGCATGACTGATCAAATGGTAGGCATCAGATGCTTAAACCCCTGAGACACAGTGTCACAAAGATCTAGAAGGCAAGTTTCATGTTTCTCTCTAAACTGACCCCTATTGCCTTCAGAGCTATACTCTGCTTCCCAGAAGGTGGAGGCACCAGCTGGTCACTGGCTGTGTCTTATCTGGGGATCAGATTTCAATGTAGTTGCCATTTGCTCCATTGGTGCCTGCAACAAAGACAAAGCTTCTGTCTTAAAAATAAAAACAAAAAACTGCAGATGCTGGAAATCCAAAACAAAAACAGAATTACCTGGAAAAACTCAGCAGGTCTGGCAGCATTGGCGGAGAAGAAAAGAGTTGACGTTTCGAGTCCTCATGACCCTTCAACAGAACTGAGTAATATTAGGAGAGGGGTGAAATATAAGCTGGTTTAAGGTGGGGGAGTGGGAGGAGAGGAGGTGGGGGGGCGGTGGGTGGTTGTAGGGACAAGCAAGCAGTGATAGGAGCAGATAATCAAAAGATGTCACAGACAAAGGAACAAAGAGGTGTTGAAGGTGGTGATATTGTCTAAACGAATGTGCTAATTAAGAATGGATGGCAGGACACACAAGCTACAGCTTTAGTGGGGTAGGGGGGGTGGAAAGACTAACAGGGCATTAAAGATATAGATTTAAAAATAATGGAAATAGGTGGGAAAAGAAAAATCTATATAAATTATTGGAAAAAACAAAAGGGAGGTGGAAGAAACGGAAAGGGGGTGGGGATGGAGGAGGGAGTTCAAGATCTAAAGTTGTTGAATTCAATATTCAGTCCGGAAGGCTGTAAAGTGCCTAGTCGGAAGATGAGGTGCTGTTCCTCCAGTTTGCGTTGGGCTTCACTGGAACAATGCAGCAAGCCAAGGACAGACATGTGGGCAAGAGAGCAGGGTGGAGTGTTAAAATGGCAAGCGACAGGGAGGTTTGGGTCTTTCTTGCGGACAGACCGCAGGTGTTCTGCAAAGCGCTCGCCCAGTTTACGTTTGGTCTCTCCAATGTAGAGGAGACCGCATTGGGAGCAACGAATGCAGTAGACTAAGTTAGGGGAAATGCAATTGAAATGCTGCTTCATTTGAAAGCAGTGTTTGGGCCCTTGGACGGTGAGGAGAGAGGAAGTGAAGGGGCAGGTGTTGCATCTTTTACGTGGGCATGGGAAGGTGCCATAGGTGGGGGTTCAGGAGTAGGGGGTGATGGAGGAGTGGACCAGGGTGTCCTGGAGGGAACGATCCCTACGGAATGCCGCCAGGGGGAGTGAAGGGAAGATGTGTTTGGTGGTGGCATCATGCTGGAGTTGGCGGAAATGGCGGAGGATTCTGTCTTCTTTCCCAGAGTTATAGTGTTAAATACATCATCTATCTTATCTGGTGCACTGATAGGCGTTTCAATCATCCTGAGAATGTATACAGAACAGTTGGAGGCTACCACAATTCTTCGTATGAATTTCAATAGGTTTTTAATTTAAGTAGAATATATATCAGTCCAAATACGCTCCTCATTTTTCCCCAAATTGTTTCAATTTCACAATCGAAATTGACACTGATTGTCAAATAAAGTCAATGAATACATTCACATAAAGGAACATTCACTTTCGCTTACGCCTGGTAAAGAAAAAGTTAAAATCTGAATTGAAAGAATTAAACTTCATGTATGACACCAGCCAGGCATGCTCCAGAAAACTTCCTTGTGAAGAATATAAAAAGATTTTTAGAGGCTGTATCTTGGCTGCATATTTGCTATATATAACTTTTTTGGTAACAGACAAACTAAGGACCGAATTTTCACTCCCGAGTCAGGAGCACAGAGTAGGGAAAATTACCGACTCTGCAAACCTGACGTGTGAGAAAGTGGTGTGAATCTTTGGATTTACATTCTGGGGGATGGGGGGAGGGCAGGCACTAACAGGAGTTGGGCCCACAATCCCAGAAAGAATTCTGAGGCAACCACAAGAGCTGCCTGGTGCTGAGATGGGCTGTTTAAAAGACCCGCCTCGTTGGTCTGGAACTTTGACCCAGTTACAATAAAAACAACAAAAAAAAGACAGCTCTTTAGCCCTCACCCTTCACACTCACTCAACCCTACACACAACACATGCCAACACATGCCACCTTATGCCCGAACCAGCTCCCGTGGCCCCTCATAACCTCCATGCCAGCCCATGTCCCTCACTCATCCCCATGGCCCTTCATAGTCCCTATGCCAACTTAGTGGCAACTCATGCCATCCCATGTCCCCACTACCACTCTTTGCCCTTACAACCTCCTTGCCAACTCACCCAGTAATCACCATAGGCAGTCCATGGTAACCAAGGTGAGATGAAAGAAAATAAAGTTCTATGTGTCTGTTGAAGACTTCATTATGTTTTTAAAAAGCACTGATAATATTTAATTCCCTTCAAGTACTTAGTCTATTATTAGAACATACAATTGTATTTATAGCCCCAGAACAAAGGCAGTCAATTTCTTTGTAATCACTTGGAGCTGTCAATCAAACTGTGAAGTTACAGCAACCCCACCCCCAACCCCAGCCCCACAGGATAATGATAGGTTGTGGAAGAAGCCAAGCAGCACTATGTTAACAAACAGTGAATGAGCAAGCACCCATTCTTTTCAACTGCAGGCTGGATGATTTTTTTCCCAAAAACTTAAAGGGCCTGGGGACTTAAATGAGTTAATAGCTTGGCAGTCCCACGGTGCTTATCCACTTTTTATGCACATTCATGTCTACTCTCAACAATTCCAAAGGGGTACCTTGCCTTTCCAAAATGGTTCCTTACCTCTCTAAATAACTGGCAGCTTTAAACCTTTTCCTCAAATGTCTAAAGCCCACAAGTTGTGTTTTGAAAATCCCAGGAAAGAAAACTGAATCTGTTTGAAGGCAGCTGCACTTTTACATGTGCAGCTACCTCTGTGAACCACAGCTGTGCAAATACATCCCACTCCCATTTCCACTCACCGAGCCCTCGGCAAAATTGGTGGGAGCCAGGTTTGGGGACGGGGTTTCCAGAATCAGAGTCTGGAGCCGTTTGACTAAGCCACGGAGCGTTTCAATCTCTGTGAAAATTTAGGTCTAAATAAACACTGGGGGGCTAAATAATATGGGGGGTGGGGTGGGGTGGCGAATGGCTCACCACTGCCCCCCTCCCCCCCTCCCCCCCTCCACCCCCAACACCCACCAATGTGGAAGCAAAGTCGGTGTGGAGCCAACATGCTCCGCGCCACCTGCCCCACAGCCAGAAAGTGCTGCAGGGCAGCTAGACAAGGGCTGAGTGGAACTTACGGACCTCAGTGGGGAGGAAGCCCCGCCTTCTAGAGCTGATAGCCTATCCGATTGGCCGGAAGCTCCATCAGTCCCGGCAGTGCCAAGAGCACATCAATGGCTTTTGTCGGGACTGCAGGAGAAGAAGGAAGAAGGCCCATGGATCTTCAGAGCACATAAGTCGGGCGTCTAGAGCAGGGAAGGTTTGGGTAGGACAGGGAAGGGGGTGCGGGGGTGGGTTTAAGGCTACCGGTGGGTTGTATTGATGCACCTTGTGATCCATGTGTAAAAGTTGAATCTGATTGTACTTCTGTGATGGTGATTTTGAAATGGTTTGGAATGTTCTTCCAGATATTTTATGAATAAAGTATATTTTTCAAAACAAAAGGCTACCGGTGGGTAGGAAGGAAGGGTGTATTCCATCTTAAGCGGGGGGGTCACCCAGCAATCACCAAAGGGCAGCCCCCGATGAGCGAACTCCCTCCTTCCTTCCCGCCCTTTGAAGAACTTATTAGAAAAATTCAGGCTGCTGCTCCCACCCAAATGCCCACACCAAATATTTTATGGCATGGGCAGTATATTATTAGGGTCAATTGTCTTGATAACAAGCCTAATTGACTCTTGACTACTTATTTGAATATGATGGACAGGCTGCCAGCTCTGGCATCCACCCATCTCCTGTATTAGGGGGGTGAGCTTGGGAGTGGGTGGGAAGGTGGTGGGGTGGGCACCTGTCCTATTTTAAGTGCTCCACCCACCCAAACACATCAGACTGGGGGGGGTGGGGGGGAAGGGGCACATAAAGTACAGTCCTGGAATTCTCAGAACCCAACAGTTCAATTCTATTGTTTTCTGTCTTAAGTTTGTGCACAAGTTTGTGTGGGGAAAAAAAACTTCTGATGGATTAGAAAGTGGAGCTAGAATCAATCTCATTCTGAGAGACTCCAATGCCACCTTTCCTATTCTCATATTTATCAATCCTGACAATTTCCAATGTCAGTGAAAAGCTGCCAAGCTGATCCATAGGATAAAAAGCTGAGGTCAGTTTAAAAAGTTGGCAGTTGGCACATATGAATTGAATTGTTCTTTTCCTTTGGCTGATAAAGATTCAAGGTCTATTGTGATTTGTTACTACTTAGTATTTTGCCATTGTCATGCCCCAATATATTCTGAACTTCAAATTAATTTATATATCTTTAAAAAAATGACCAAAAAAGGCTGCAAAAAATGGCCCCCTGGGGATCACCTGATTTCTCTTGTGGATTGAAACCACTCCTCTATCTCAATGGGGAAGCAAAGAGACATTCCAGGCTGATGCTGAATCAATGCCTTTTCCTGAAACTAATTCAAAAATGGAATAATCAATTCAATGAGTCATTCAAACACAAAGACACTGCCTATATCAAACTCTCAGGGTGTCAAACGGCAACACAGGATGGGTAATCAACACACCACCCTTTGTTTAGAGAAAGGGCTTTGAACTGTGGAAGTCACATGATGAGGAAGGCTTTTTGGTTGCTTTGAATTCAGCAAAAGCTGCCTTCAGAGAGAGAACTCCACTGAAAGCCATTGAACCAAGCAACTAGGGTAATAAACAGCAATGCCTTGAAGAACTCCCCCACCGACCCCAACCTGTTCTAATTTCAAGTTCACCTGAGAACCAACGTCCTGAAAATTCAACTACAAGAAATGTCACAGCTTATCGAGAATTCTTCACTTTACCAGATTTTCACTTCAACTTTAAAGCATTATCCCCATCTCAGAAACTATAGGCCTGCCACAAAAGAGACTGAGATAATGATAAATTGCAACCATACTGTTTTTACTTTTCACTGTATCTAATCTTTATGTGTGTGTGTATGCATGTGTGTGTGTGTGTGTGAGGTGAGTGAGTAAGACATCATGTTTTAAATTCTGAGGCAAATGTGTGATAATAAATAACCTCCTTTATTTTTAAACTCATAAAAGCTTGCTACTGGAAATTATTTAATTGGTGTTCTCACTCTGAGGGTAAGAAAACATACCCCTCTTGCACAAACATGCTGATCATAGGCATCGAAAGGAAACACTAAAATTTTGTCCATGACACCATTTTATAGGCAATTAATAATTCTTAGAGGAGATGTGTCCCATTTTAACACAATTATGCATCACTTGATGGCTCACCAGTCACTCTCAGTTTCACTAAGATGATATTGAAAACATTATATCCCAAAATAGAAGAGACTTTGAGAAGAATATTGGGTAAGAGTAAAGCTCAATGGTCTAAAAAGCTTTCATTTGTGCAATTCTTTGTGATTAAACAACAGCTGATGTCCACGCATCACATATACAGTAAGAGGCACCAAGAGTGAAACAGGCTTAAAATAAATGGAACATAATCAAATACTCCGCATCCAGCACTGGTGTTTAAGTATAATCTTCCACCTTTTTTTCTGTCTACCTTCATTCTATAAAATTATTTGTTGAAATGGATGGATTCATATTTCCCTTTTGTTGAAGAACTCTATGAAAGTGCTTCATCAATGATCCTCTCTATTAAACAGTTTTATAGAATTCCTATCAGTAATGCTTTCTTAAGTCAATTCAGCTCTGCTGCATACAATGCTGTGCAGTTCAATTAGAGCCCCAGCGTAATGTGTGACTCAGGCTGATGCTAACATTTCTTTCACGAAACTCATAGATGGGATGCGCTACTCACATGCAGACCACACCAAGATGCAACTACTAACCAGAATCATCCACTTGTACAATTCCTCAAGACCATCACCAATGGACAGTTTAGCAGCTTTTTGGAAATATTGATAGGAACCTTAGCACTTGAAAGGACTTCCGTAATTTAAAGGTGTATATTGCTTCAATATACCTACTCATCAGTTGTTAGACTAATTTAAAATACCCCAACCAAAAATACGAATAAAACCTTGAGGGATCAAAAAAGAATAAAAATCAGTTCAAAATGTTTTTTTTTAAATTTGATTTCCTCTCCGTTCCCCATCTCAACTTTCCTCTGTACCTGTACAAAAGCACACATGCTGCTCTCCTTTATTGAGAGCATGAGATGCTCATATTCATGTCAATTCCATGGCTGTTCTTGATTGACCAATGAGGGTATGTACTTGGGTAGGCCATGAACTCCTCTGTGACCTCTTTCCCTTGCTAGACTGTGGTCAAAACTGGAGAAGCAGTCTACAGGGAAACATCATGTGACAAGATATTTTACTGATGTTCAAACTCAGGTGGTCCAATGGTCTATTGGGCTGTACCAGCTAGCTATTTAAAAAAAGTTGCAGGAGTTCATAATACCATTTGCCCTTGTTTTGTACTATTTGGGTATGATTTGCACCCGTCGGTACTGTTTGGAATTGATTGGCTGGACTGTAATGTACAGAAGCAGGTGTGTAGGGGGTTAAAACTAGGAAAATTGACAGTGTGTCAGGAATCTGGTTCCAACATGCCAACTTCTAGGTTTCACTGCAATGCGAGCAACCCTCTCAGGAGAGGCAGGTTGCTACTTACCATATGTTAACTTCTCAATTACAGTGATATTGACATGGGTGTTTAAGTTTAACTTTGGGCCCAGAGTTTCCTGGGCTTCCTAGAACCCTCCAGTGAAATCAAGGCAAGTCCACATCAGAAGTATGCCTGTACTCATGGCAGCTTTCTTAACTGCCTGTGTGAAAGAATTTGTTCACAGTGCTTGTGCAGCATGGTTGTGTTGCACACTTTAGAGGATGTTTAAACACTTGGGAGGCATCAATTATACTTTGGAGGTTTGGAGGTCTGATCTGCACTTTGGAACTCCAATCAATCAGATCAGATTGGTGCTGCTTATGCTGCCTTAGACTGGACGCATGATAAGGACCAAGGGGACCAGCAACTGGGCCTGGAGCAGTAGCAACCTGCTGCTAACACACCTGCAGCTCCAAACGAGAGCAGGGTGCAGCAAAGACGCACAGCTTGCAGAAGGACATGCCCAGCATGCAGGGTCTACAGGCAAAGGATACATTTTCCTGACATGTCAGAACACCCATGTCTGAGGAAGCTCAGGGTACCATGCCAGTTGGTGGCAGACTTTTGTAGTCTGCTGGAGCAAGACCTACTACCAGCTGGACCTGGTGGCCATGTTTTACCAGTGGCTGTCAAAGCCACCACTGCCTTCAACGTTTTTGCATCTGGATCCTTCCAGGACTCTGCCAGAGACATTTGCAGGGTCACACAGTTGTGGTACACAAATACATAGGACAATTGACGGATTGCATCTTTGCCAGGGTTGGCAATTGCTTTAACTTCACCTTTGATGATGACAGTCAGAATGAGCGGGTGGTTGAATTTGGACATCATCTACTGGACACATGTGGCAATTAAGGCATCCATAGATCATCCAGGATCAGTCCTAGGAGCTTCCAATCCATCAATTCTTAGCTGGCATGCAAACACAGAATGATGTCTAAGCAGGTGTGTGCAAGATTCCTAGGCAGCTGAAACGATGATTTCATCCTGCAGAAGTTCACCCTCCCAGATGGCTTCACATCTGGAAGCAGAGTTACCAGCTGGCTGTTCAGGGGCATGGGTTAACCACATAGAATGTGACTAATGATATGTCTCCAAAACCCAAGAAGCCAAGGAGTATTACAATGAGTGCCCTATGAGCATTGATGTGTCATCAAGCAAGCCAGTGGTATGCTTCAGGTGTTTGGTCAGATCTGGAGGCCTACAACAGGTAAACAGCACGGAGGGTCTCCAGAATGGTGGTGGTATGCTGCACTCTGTAAAATGTTGCACAGAAGCAAGGTTTCGATCTGCAGGAGGAACAAGATGCATTACACAGAGTCTCTTCAAAGGGCTCGGAGGAGAAAGACAAGAAGGTGGAAAGTGATGAGGGTATTGCAACTCCACCCACCACCTCCCTGCCCCCACCCCCCAAATCAAATCCGGCTGTGTGTATTGCTGCCAGATACCCTGATTATTGAGATGTTCAGTTAGGCCTCAACAGTTCACCCATCTGACAGTCTCATGCAAAAGCCTCTTTTGCATCCTCCACCCCATCAATGGAAAGCAGTCCTGCAAGCAACCAAGTATCTCCTTCACAGCACCCCACTGGTTGACAACAATTCATTTCTTCCATTCATTATCAAACAACTGAAAAGGCCATTTAGTAACCAGCAAACAAGAGTGGATTAAGGAAAGTAAAATGCTGCAAAGCAACAATATTTATGTGCATCAAATGAAGAAAAGACACTTAACCATAATAAATGTATAACATACCTATGTCCATTCCCTTGTGAAACTATAGAGCTTCATCCTTTTTCCTAGTGGTCCTACATGGTGCAACCCCTGTGGCTTCAGCAGAGGTAGAGACAGACTGTTTGCATCTCAGCTCTGACTATTGAGTTGCTCTTGGCTGACACCCTCTCAATTCTGAAGCCTGTCAGCAGAGCCCTGTCAAAGAATGCTTCATGTGTACCTGTGCAGAGGCAGACTCACCCTTAGAGACCCAAGTATGCTAGGTGTTGACTCAGGTCTGGATGGTGAGAAGTGGAAACATTTTGAACCAAGTTCTCTCTTCCATGTTCCATTTCACCATCATCCCTCTCATGGCCCAGCTATATTTATTTCTCTGCTGTGCTGAAGGACACTTTGCTGCAGATTATTGGGGTGATGAGAGGTCAAGGCTAGAGTATCATTTACCCTTTTTAAGGTGGCATCCAAGCCCTTGTTGAAGGCCTGCATTCAGTCATTCAATTGCAACATTTGAGGCTCTATGCAGTTAACCACTCTATCCATGGAAGAGGACATTATTGCAACGGCCCGTGACAGCATCACACTCATGCTTGAAATGGACTCCTCCAATCTCTCTGTAATCATGTACTATGTGCTTGGAATGCCTGTCAGTCCATCACACAGTTTCTGCTGCTACTCGATGATCATTCTTTACATTGAAGGTGCTCAGGATACAGCATCTGTGGCAAGCTGGGCATGGTTTGGAAAGCCTAGTGTCCTCTGATGTGAATCCCCTTCTTCTGTCCCTAACTCCAAACACCTTTGCTTCCTTGAGAAGTAGAATCATCAGGTTAAACACAACCCTTTCTGTAACTGGTCTCACCAAACTCACTGCATGTATCCGAGCTGGTGCATAGTCCTGTGACAATTCACCCTTAGAAGGAGCAATCTCCTCTGCAGATTCGTCATTGTCTGTGAGCTGGATGAGGGAAGGCCCTGTGAGAAATAAAAAGAAATGAATGAGTAAGGTCAAAGTAAGAATGTTTAATGTCATCATTTTCACATGATCGTATTTAAACTGTTGTTGACATCAAGTGCTGTACACCATGTTTCTGTCAGGAGGCCCCCAACTCCAATGGCCAAGCACGCCGAAACTGCTGATTTCCAGTGCCATTTCAGCTGTAAATTGCAACATGGCTGGAGGGTTACTTCTCTGCATATCTCTGATGTTCAGTGTTCTTTTCTCATGCAAGGAGGGAAAGAAGAGACCAATGAGTTAGAGTAATGATATATGTTCACCCGATGAGTAGAGTGCATTTGGTGAGGGTAACTATGAGGGTGAGGCATTAAACTACATGGGGATGAGGATGAGTATCAGGGCTGGATAGATAGATGGGGATATAAGGCACTGCATAGACAGGGATGGGTATACCCAAGAGCTAAGCTGATGTGAGGAGTGATGTGCTGGAGTACAGTTGATAAAGCAGAGTGAGGGGACTGGGGTTATACACACATCAGGGTGAAGGCGAATGTGCCACTGCTCTCATGTCTCCGCCCAACTTAGATCAATAAGTTACTTTCTGCATTGGATCCAGGAGTGTGGCACCACATACCTATAGCTGGCCTCTTATGTTACATCCAGTCATACCTTTATTTCCTTTGCAAGCTTCATCCTTCTGTTGCTAGGGGGCATATCTTCCTCTGCAGCAGCACATCCAGGGAAGCAAAGCACAGCCTTTGACCGTTTATCTTCTTTTGCAATGCTTCCTTCTTTCTCCTTCCCAACTCCAAATGCTTCACCCTTTAAATACTGGAGTTGAGATCACATTGGGTCATCATTATGCCCACTGACACTAATTGGCTTGGAAGCCTAGAAATCAAATGGCAATGAAATAGCCCCGCAAAAAAGCCACTGGCAGACAATCGTAGTTCACATATTTTTGGGCTTTTCACACCCCATTGGGCAATATTGAATACATCGCTTATTAAACACCTCTAGCAATTTTCTTTTACATTTACATCAACAATAACAATGAGAACTTGCATACACAGTGCCTTTAACATGATAAAACATGAAGCACTTTGCAGGAGCACAATCAAACAAAACTTGACACCGAGTCATATAAGGAGGAAATATTAGAACAAGTAAACACATGCTTGGTCAAAGAGGGAGGTTTTAAAGAACATCTTAAAGGGAGAGAGAGAAGTAGAAACCGGAAGGTATTGGGAGGGAATTTAAAATGAAGCTGAGGCAGATGAAGCCTTGGTTGACAGTGATGGAGTTTGAGGCCATAATTGGAGAAACGTAAGTACCTCAGCAGGTTGTAAGGCTAGAAAAAATTACAAAGATATCAAGGGGCTATAGAGAGAATTGAAAACAAGGACGAGAATTTTTGAATCAAGGTGTCGCCGGATGGGAGCCAATGTAAGTGTGCGAACCCAAGGGTGATGGGTCAACGAGAATCAATGCAGTTCGAATACAGTATCAAGTATACGGAAGATGCAAGGTGGGAGGCCAATCAGCAGAGCACTGGAATAGTGGTAACAAAGGCTTGGATGAGGGTTTCAGTAGCAAATGAACTGGGGCAGGGCCTCAATGGAAGTAAAATCAGAAAAGGTGTATAACGGGTGGTCAATCTAATATTAGCAGTTTTACGCTATTAACAAAGGTGACAATGACTCCAATGGAATGAGATTATAGGCTCAATGGAAAGAATCTGAAAGGTCTGGATGAACAAAAGGGGTTGCAATACATAACTTCCTGAAAATGCAGCTATAAATGTTGTTTTTATACATTTTATACATTATTTCCTGGATCCTATGCTCTACAATCTTAGGCCTCCTGTGCTCCTGCCTTTGTCCCAGTATCTGGATTGGAACCTTCTCTCCATTATAAATCCATTCCTGTTCCTCTTAATTGTTATCATTTGTAAAGTGCTTTCGGACATTTAGTACATGAAAGGGATGTCATAAATATGTGGTTGTAGTCCAGAAGCAGTTGATTTACCCCTCAATCCATACCACAACTCGTATTCTTGATATACTTAATAAAACTATTGATCTCAGCTTTGAAAATTATTGTTGATTGGGGGAGAGAATTTCAGATTTCCTTTATGTGAAAAGAATTTCGGGCGGAATGATCCCAGAATTGCACCAAATGCGGTAGCAGGAGGGAAAAAGGAAGTTTTACCCATTGGCCGCAATGGCGGCTTTCCATGTCATATCCGCCCATTACCGCCTAATTAATTACGCAGCCACGGGAAACATGCCGTCTCACTGGTGGGCAGCCCGCCACACCGTTACCTTGCCGCTTCCGCTGGCAGGGCCCCATATTTAAACTGCATATGTGTGCACACTTCTCAATGCTTGCAGCCCAGGAGGCACCGATGAAGACTTGGCCTCAAATTTCAAGAAGAGTGCAGCCTCTGATTCAGTGACGCATCCCTTGGATGCCTTCTGGACACTTGGAGGCCCATCACGATGTCCTCCACCCTTGCTCTGCCACAGGAGGCCCATCATGCTCACCACTGGGGAGGTGGTGGCATAGTGATATTGTCACTGGGCTGGTAATCCAGAGACCCAGGGTAATGCTCTGGCAGATGGTGGAATTTTAATTCAATATACTCTTAGGGGTCATTTCTATAGTTTTTTTCTTGAGAAATGTGTTTCTAGAGTGTTTGGTCTCACAAACCACGAGGAGGATTTATAGTGTTCTCTTCTGAGCAGGATGCAGACATTCAGTGTTGCTTTTAGCAGCTGCTGGCTGTCATTGATGAGTGTTCCTTCTTTCTCTTGTAGAGAGCTGGAGGGAGAGAACACAGTCTGAGTGAAAAAAAAAAACCTGGAATAAAAATCTAATGATGACAATGAAACCATTGTCAATTATCATGAAACCCATCTGGTTTACTAATGTTCTTTAGAGAAGGAAATCTGCTGCCCTTACATGGGCCTACATGTGACTCCAGATTACAGCAATGTGGTTGGCTCTTAAATATCCTTTGAGCAAGGGCAATTAGGGTTGGGCAATAAATGTTGGCCAAGCCAGTGACACCCACTTCCCACGAACAAATAAAAAAAATGCTCTGGCTTGTGAGGCGGTGGCAGTGGTGATCAGTGCCAATGCTGCACTGAAGAGGTTGGCCATCTAGTGCAGAATATGGATGAATGATCTCATCGGTGCTGCCAGGGTAAGGCTACTATTTCATCGCTCTAAACTCACACACTCGCAAGCCCATCACACATTCACTGGCATCTTACTCACTGCCAGCTCAAGGGACATCACCACCCAGTCTCACACACATACCCTCACACGCCCATCTGGCCTCTCCTTCTCTGGAGACTTCCTCCTCAGCCCTCACCATCTTGAGGCCTTTTGCACAGATCAACATGTGCTCCCGCACATATACAACCTTCCCCAGTACAGACCTCACCCTGTAGGCCCTTCCCGTGCCTGAGGCCACATCTCCCCCTTCCCCAAGCAAGCCTTAGCCCTGCAGCCATTGAAAAGCCACCCCCCACCCCCCACCCCCCCACCACCCCGCCTTGCAACTGATCTGGTTGGTAGACACCTGCCTGTGTGTCCTCCTAAAAGTGATGTGGTGCTGCCTGCGAAGTCTGGCGCTAATGACCACGAGTGCTGCCCGAAAAAAGGTAGGCAAACAAACCTCAAAATCCTGAGTGAAGTGCACATCGCTTATGTACAGTTGTAAAACACATTGTCGTGATTGTGATCCAGCGTTGGGGGGATGATTTCGGCGAGCAGAGCTTATAATGACATGCAGATGTATTAAAATGATGTTCGCGATGTCCACTGGCGATATCGTGATACCAATGTTTGGCCTCCCTGCCATATTGTCCGCTCATACCCGCCATGATGCCCGACATCAATGGGGATGGAAAATTCCGCCCTTCCTCTTTTCACCTATGAAAGGCTTAGCTCTAATTTTAGGATTATGAGCAGGATTTTCGGGTGGTCGGGTGGGCACGTGGGCGGATCCGGGAGCGGCCGGGAAATGGCCTGCCGCCCGCAATCGGCCCCCGAATACGATTTCACAATGGCTGGCCAATTAACGGCCAGCCAGTGTGAAACACGCACTGAAAGACTTAGCGCTGCTGGGGTGGCGGTGGGAGGAGGGCGAGCTCTGAAGCCTGCACAGGCGCCGGGGAGTGTGCAGTGAAAGCTCCCTGAAGGCAGAGGGCTGCATCAGGGAGCAGCAGAATTTTAAAATCAAAATAAAGATTTGGGAATTCTGAAAGAAATGTCCCCGCTTGTGACTCACTCACATGAACATTCATATAATAAAAATTACGTCAAAACATTTTTTTCATTTAATGTTGGAAACCTCATCCCGCCCGTGGATGAGGTTTCTTCAAAAATGCAAAGGCCGCTTGGCCGATTGGCCTGCCCGCCAGCTATAATGTTGGACGGGCAGTAAAAAATCTCTCTTCATTAATAAGTTAATGGCCTTAATGGGCCTCTTAATTGTCAGTGGGTGCACTGCTGACCCTCACGCGCCCGGCGACTGAAATATTGGGCGCAATTTTACGCCCGATCAGGTCAGACATGCGCCTGCCCACGGGACATAAAATTCTGCCCTCTGCTTCCTTTCTCTGGATTTCCCATCTAGAGGAAATTGCATTTCCATATCTACTCCATCAAATCCTTTTATCATTTTAAACACTTCAAGTAGATTACCCATCAACATTCTAAATACAAGCCAGGCTTAAGGAACCTGTCCACACAATGCCCTTTACCCTCCGGTGTATTATTAGCTAACCTGTATAATGTCGAGGCCAAAATATCTTCCCTGAGGTGCAGTGCCCAAAACTGAAAGCAGCACTCCAGCTGTGTCTGACCAAGGTTCTGCACAACAAACATAGGGCAGAATTTTCTGCCTGTTGGGCGGGCGGGCCCGACCCAATCTCCAGCAGGCGGCGAGCCGATCCTTGCTAGAGAAGTGGGCCCCACCGCCATTTTACGTGGGCGGGCCACTTAAGGCCTGGCCAGCGTGACGTCCGGCGGGAAGCGCTATGAGCTTCCTGTGCAGGCGGGGGGGGCGGAGGGAGGGATTCCCCAAAAGCGATGGGGGGGAGGGATTCCCCAAAAGCGATAGTGCACTCTTTCCCGCATATGCGCGCAAGAGCGCACATCTCCCTGAGGCTAAGTGCTGCCTCAGGGAGATCGCTTACACTTTTAAAAACATTAAAAATAGAGGAAAAAAAATCCTTAACATGTCTCCCTCATGTTGTCACATGAGATGGGACATGTTCATAAATTACACTAAAACTTTATTAAACTTTTTAAATCCCTACATGAAACCTCATCCCACCACTGGCTGAGATTTCATGTTTTTTCTGGTTCCCGCCAGGGCTCTGGGCCTGTCCGCCAACCTTAAGGTTAGACGGGCAGGTCCTTTAATTGTTTCAATGATCCTGTCAATGGCCTCAATTGGCCATTGACAGGTCGGCGGGTCCGCAGCTGATTTTGCTGTGCCCCCACCTTCCTGAAAATTTAAATGGGGCGCGGTTACATTGGGGATTCCCCCCGACATCATCCCATGTCATTTTATGTGATGGCGAGTGGGCCCCACCCCCTGCTCGCCAATGGCAAAATTCAGCTCCTAATTTTCTCCCCTTTGAATTCCAGCCCCATTGAGATAAAGGCCAGGATTCCAGTAACCTATTTAAATACATTTTGTACCAATGCAGTAGTTTTCAGGGATTTGTGTACCTGAACTCCAAAATCCCTTCACTACTCCACAACCTCTCGTTATTTAGAAAATATTCCACTTGGACTCATCGACCTCACGCATCTCTACATTGAAATCCATCTGCCACAGTTTTGGCCACTCAATCTGTTTATGTCTCTCTATGTCTTTGTGCTCCCACCTACACAACTTAGAATGCCTCCTAACACTCATCTGCAAACTTGATAAACAGTTTTATATTCCTTCATTCAAGCTAATTGTGTTCCACGTTGGGCAGGCAATCTGTCCTACTGGGTTGCTTCCCTAATGGTAAAGTTGAAATGTACCCCAATATCTGTTTGGTTAGACATTTCATTCCATAGCTTTCCTGTTGCCCATATAATTTAATCATTCCAGCAAGTTTACACAAATAACAGAATAAAATCCTCTGAAACTCTGATTGCATGCTAGACACTGATGAGGAAAAGTACTGTACGTTACAGAGTTAACAGAATACACCTAGTAGATTTGCGACTGAGCACTTAGGGAAGGCATTAGCCCTGCTTGAGATGGACCTTATAGCACACACCTTTAGTGCACAGAAGTGATTCAAAGCAACTGATTTATTTTAGTCAGGCTGCAATAATTGATTTGTTTAATTATTGATTTAATACTTGTGTGGAAAATCATTAAACTTGCAATTAAAAGTGCAAATTATGGCTCAACAGAAATCACTCTGGGGGATATTGTATTAAGTTCTGAGCTGACATGATTTAAACTTGGTCCACTGGTGTTGTACTATTTACAGTTAATGCTTTGTTCTTTCTGACTTGCTTCTGCTAAGCAAGTTTATTCTCTCTGCTGAGCATTTTACCTATTTTCTACTTTGATTGGAAAAAAAAATCAAAGAAAACTTTCCATTACTCATGGCTCTAAATGTAAAGGAACACTTGTCTTAATGTAGCTTTCACTTCATTTCTATAAATATCTTTGTATTTGACCCTATAAACAGAAAATAGTTTAAAACTGGGTAATGACCAGAACGATTATGGAGAAACAGCATAATTATATTATTGTCCCACCTTTTTCTATAGTGATGTTATAATTAATTCACCTGAAGCAGAAGGCTAATTTCTTCAATAACAAATACAAAGGTTATTTATTTTTAACTGCAATTTTCCTGCCCATGTGTTTGCTTTATTCCTTCCTGATTGAAATGATGTTCCATGGGGAAGCATTTAGCTGAATTTCCCACTGCACTACAGCTCAATTTCAGGAATTTTCGGAAAATGGATTGATAAGGTGCTCTCTTGAATCTCTTGGGATATTCCAACTATTATCTGCCATATGCAAATAGCATTTAAATGGTGCCATCACACCAGCTAACTGATAGTGCACCATTTCAATCTTTGATGACTGATCACTGGGAATTTCAATATGTAAAAGGTGTTCAATATTGCCGCTCAGCCACTGATGGTCCAAACTGTGCAGTATTTGAAGAGAACATTCACAGGATATTTAAACTGATAAAACTTTGATTCTGACTAATCATCAGCAATAATTTTGTTTTCTTTCTTCATCCAGTGTTTCTATGCTTATCAGAAAATCATGGGCTGAATTTTACACCCAGCAGGCAGGCATGTGCTCAACCTGATCGGGTGTAAAATTGCGCGAGAGGACGTCGGGCGAGAGTCATCGCGTACTCGCGTGATATTTCGCCCGGCAGGCATGTGCAAAAATCGGAAGCACGCCCGCCGACAATCAAGCAGGCAATTAAACCCATTAACGTCTCCGAGTTTTCGTGTCCCCGTCCACCATTTCAGTTGGTGGATGGGCGAATCGGCCAGGTGGGCTTTGCATTTTTCATCAAACCTCATCCAAGGACGGGATGAAATATCCGTTACGAAATAAAATAAAAATTAATATCTGTGGACAGCATTTTTATCAGCTATATTTTCAGGTGATTGATTGCGATGCATGGACATTTTTTTTTACAGCTTTTTAAACCTTTATTTTAGCTTTTTCAGGTCTGCAGCTCCCTGAGGCAGCTGTCTGTCTTCAGGGAGCTTTTTTGCAGCGCTCACCCGTGCCCGTGGAAACATCATCTCCTGTCCCCACCCCGACAGTGCTGAGCTTTGCAGCTCACCTTTCATGCTGGCTGGCCGTTAATTAAGGCCCATGTGTATCTGTAAAGGCATCCTCCTGATTTTCCTCCACTTACATTTAATACAGAAAACCAGGGAGATTTCTTTACATGTGCTTGGGAACCACCTGATTTTCCTATATTCATTGTGGCCATGTCAACTAGTATACCTGGGCACAGACCCAGTTGTCACAGAAAACTGGCTCTACTGAATCGGTCTGTTATGCATCTGCCTGATGTTATAATTGGGGGCAGAGGTCAGCGAGTATAACAGGTGGATGATTACTCGTTCTCAAAAGAAAGTCACCCCCATCGAAGGCTATCAGATGGAGAACTCTGGATACTAGGGAAACTTGATGAGAAGCAGAAAGCAGGCAGAATTTTTAGCTGAACAATTAAGGAGAAGGAAGAGAGGTAGCATCAAGAGGACAAATATAGCTCTTCAAATTATCAGCATCAAGAATTAAAGATCCAAACAGGAAAATTACAATCATATGTAACACAAAATATGAGAGAAAATGAGAGGAATACTCCCAAAAATTATATAAACCGACAAATATTTTAAACCGACAACGTAAGGATCTATAGGACACAAATCTTTAGGACAAGCAAAATGAAGTTAGTAAATCTTCCTTAAGTAGATTTTTCTTTTTCTTCATGACAAATGCAAAATGTTACAGATCATTTCCAAGAAGAATGAGGTTTCTTTCAATGAGTGGGATTAAAAACAAGCATACAATCAATCGTGTGAGGTTTAGTAAGTACGGCAATCAATCTCATCCACGGTACTGTCATGTGAAACAACCTATCTCTTCACAGAAAACTATAGCAACACTACATTTATTATACTTTAAAAAGTTGATGGGATGGGTGGATTTCTGATGGCTGAGATGTGACAGCTGCCTTGTTTCATACTGAATTATATAGAAACTAAGAGGGTTTCCAGTTCAATGCCTGGTTTGGGCTGCATTCGCAACTCTCAGGTAGAAGCATTGCTACAATTGATTTCAATTTTCTCAAACTCTGGAGAGTAAATTTGGGAAGGTTTCTCCTTTGTGCTTACTGGTCACTGAAACCTACTGAAAAGTATGTATGCGAACGCAAGTGAGAACAGGATTGCTTTCTGATATGGTCCTCCCATGAACAAATAACCTCAATACACTTACTATCTAGGCTCAAATGAAGTATGGCTGCTTTGGTGTAATGCTGAAGTTCTGTTACACCATTTCGCAACCAAAGGGCACTGACAGTTTTTTTGGATTAAGCCTAAAGTGGTACTGAACAATTCTGTATTGGCATGAATGTTACTTGCCACTTGTCAGCCCATGCCTGGTTATTGTCCAGGTCTTGCTGCATTTGGTGATGGACTACTTTGCAGCTCCTCAGATACTGAAGCAGTCCATATCCAAGTGCAGCAAAGCCTGAACAATATCCAGGCTTGGGCTGATGAGTGGCAAGTAACATTCATGCCACACAAGTGCCAGGCAATTGCCATCTCCAACAAGAGGGAATTTAACCATTGCTCCTTGACATTCAATGGCATTGCTATCACTGAATACCCCACTAGCAACATCCTGGGGGTTACCATTGGCCAGAAAGTGAACTGGGCTAGATGTGTAAACACTGTGGTTACAAGAGCAGGTCAGAGGCTGGGAATCCTGTGGCGAGTAACTTACCTCCTGACTCCCCAAAGCCTGTCCATCAACTACAAGGCACAGGTCAGGAGTGTGATGGAACACTCCCCACTTGCCTGGATGAATGCAGCTCAAACAACACTCAAGAAGCTGGACACTATACAGGACAAAGCAGGCCACTTGTTTGGCACCACATCCACAAACGTTCACTCCCTCCACCATTAGCACACAGTGTCAGCAGTGTGTACCATCTATAAGATGTATTGCAGTAACTCACCAAGCCTCCTTAAACAGCACTTCCAAACCTACGACCGCTACCATCTAGAAGGACAAGGGCAGCAGACACATGCAGAACACCACCACATGAAGTTCCTCTCCAAGCCACTCACCATCCTGACTTGGGAATATATTGCTGTTCTTTCACTGTCTCTGGGTCAACATCCTGGAACTCCCTCCCTAACAGTGCTGTGGGTGTGCCTACATCACATGGACTGCAGCAGTTCAAGAAGGCAGCTCACTACCACCTTCTCAAGGGTAATTAGGGATGGGCATTAAATGCTGGCCTAACCAGCGATGCCCAGGCCCCCAAAATATCCAGGAATTAGTTTCTGAGGCATGAAAACTGATGACCCCTCGAGGTTAGTTGTTCAGTGACACATCACCAGACATATCAAGCTGGATTTACTGTGCACAACGGGGATCTCGCCTACCAGTTGTAGAACTGGCAGGAGACTCGAGCTGCTCCCCTGGAGGAGGCCTGACAAATTTAAGTGCTCATCAGGCACTTGACTGGCCTGCTTCAGGCCTTTCCTGGGATTGATGACCCTGGAATAGAAATTCTGCCTCCCCCTGAGAGCTGACAGCCAATCAGAGGCCAGCAGCTCTTCATTGCAAGTAGCACAACTGGGAGCTACTGATAATGCTCTAAGGACTTTGTCAGGAATCATCACTTGGACACAGGTGAGTAAGGGCTGGATGGGGTTGTAGGGAGGGGTTAGCCAAATGGGGTTGGGGTGGCATGGGGTGGAAGGGGGTGGGAGGCAATGGCAGGTGGGGTGGCTTTCAGCAGATTCCCCATCGCAATTACAGGTCCCTCAATCGGGCACAGAGTTTCTGACAATGAGGCACCTCCCCAGTAACCCACTGGCAAAGCTGACAGAGTTTTCTGGATGGTCTTTGGAAGGCTTAGGTGAGCCGTGCAGCTCTCATTTCATTCATGAGCCACCTCTGAATTCTAGTGGGCTCAGGGATACTTGGTGTCAATTGGCTCATTAATGAAACGAATTGCCATCCCTCCACGAGCAGGCTATTTGCTCCCATCGGCCACTTCCCACCTCTGATTTAATGGGGAATGTTGTCCTGTAGTCAGCAGGCTGACGCACACCCCCTCCCATGATTAAGTGGACCCAGTGGCATGTTTCCTGCCATGATGAGCTGGATTAAATTCTGCTCATCATCTGTTTTGTTCATTCATGGAATATGGGCTTTGTCCCCAAGTTCAATACTTATTGCCCTTCAGAAAGTGGTGGTGAGCCGCATTCATGAACACCTGTTGTGTGGTGTAGGTACACAGAAATCTGTTGGGTAGGAGGTTTCAGGATATTAACCTGGCGACAATGTAACAGTGATATATTCCCAAGTCAGGATGGTATGTAACTTGGAAAGGAGCTTGCAGATGATAGATGGTGTTTTCATGCATCTGCTGCCCTTGTGCTTCTAGAGGTCACAAGTTTGGAGGTGCTATTGAAGAAACCTTGACAAGTTGCTGCAGTGCGTCTTGTGAATGGACATTCTGTGGCCACGGAGCTGAAGGGAGTAATTCTTTAAGTCTGTGGATAGTATGTCAATCAAGCAGGCTGCTTTGATTTGGATGGTGTTGAGCTTCTTAAGTGTTGTTGCAGCTGCACTCGTCCAGGCAACTGGACACTATTCCATCTCACTTTTGACTTGTGCCTTGTAGCTGGTGGAAAGATTTTGCGAGTCAGGAGGTAAGTAGCTCACCAACAAATTCCCAGCCTCTGACTTGCTTGTAGGTCATATTTATATGGCTGGCCCAATTTAATTTCTGGACAACAGCGACCCCCAGGATGTTGACAGTGGGGGATTCAGAGATGATAATGCTGTTGAATGGCAAAGAGAGATGGTTAGATTCTATCTTATTGGAGATTGTCATTGCCTTGCACTTGTGTGGCCGCAATGTTACTTGCCACTTATCAGCCCAAGTCTGAATGTTCTCCAAGTTTTACTGCATACGGGCATGGACTGCTTCTTAATATCATGTTGAATTGGCTGGCTGAGGACTGGCATCTGTGATGGTGGGGACTTTAGATGGAGGCTGAGATGGATTATCCACTCAGCAATTTGGCTGAAGGTGACTGAGTTGGTCCTTTTGGGCTTAAGAAGCCTTTCTTTAAGATAAAGCACTTCCCCACCATTGGAACAAACTGCAGCTACCAACCATGTGTGGCAGATAGAACAACCTGCAGATATGGAGACTTGCTGCAAAATAAGCAGGACTTCCCCTGACTAATAAGCAGTCGTGGATTGCAGCAGCAAGGTGATTAGGGTCAGGTGAAGTAGAGGATAGTGCGTCTGCATCATTCAATACCCCAATAAAACTATCTTACAGCAAGCACCCTGTGATCTGGTGAGCAAGGGCTACCATTCAATATGTCCTATTACAGCAAAATCCTTAGTAGAGTATAGGCTCATCTGATCAATGAAACAAGGCAATGCACCCCCAGGACAATGTGGGGCCTAGTGGAAGCAACAGGCTTCCCGCTCTAAAAGACACCTACATAGGCCCTTCTACATTCCCACCAATGAAATATACCAATGAATGGATTATTTCAGTTGTAATCAATGTTTCATGGCTCTTCTGGTTTACTTTCCTCTCATCTGAAAGGTATCTTTACAACAGAAGATCTTTTTTAGCTTGAATGGATTGATTTTTCTCATCTTTGTGAAAAAACTTCCAAAGAATGGGAAGTACATTTAAATCTGGTTCAACAAGAATGAATAATGCCCCGTATCATTAATTACATTAAATTTTCTTCTAATAGCCAAAGATATTTCCGTAATTTGGATAAAATATATTACAGTAGGATAAATGAACACAAAAGTTCAGATCTGCCACAGATGCAACCGCCCATGACAGTATCGGTAGGATTAACAACAGTACAGTTGTTGTGGAGATGAAGTCCCGCCTTCACATTAAGGATACCCTCCAATATATTGTGTGGCACTACCACTGTAACAACAGTACATGAGTAACAACAGTACATGACAGTATCGGTAGGAGTAACAACAGCACAGTCGTTGTGGAGACGAAGTCCCGCCTTCACATTAAGGATACCCTCCATCGTGTTGTGTGGCACTACCACTGCGCTAAATGGGATAGATTTTGAACAGATCTAGCAACTCAAGACTGGGCATCCATGAGGCACTGTGGGCCATCAGCAACAGGAGAATAGTACGCAAACACAATCTGTAATCTCATGGCCCAACATATCCTCCACTCTACCATTACCATCAAGCCAAGGGATCAACCCTGTATAATGAAGAGTGCAGGAGGGTACGTCAAGAGCAGCACCAGGCGTATCTAAAAATGAGGTGTCAACCTGATGAAGCTATGACACAGGACTACTTGCGTGCCAAACAGCATAAGCAACAAATGATAGACAGAGCTAAGCGATCCCACAACCAATGGATCAGATCTAAGCTCTGCAGTCCTGTCACATCCGGTTGTGAATTGTGGTGGGCAATTAAACAACTCACTGAAGGCGGAGGCTGCACAAATATCCCCATCATCAACGATAGGACAGCATATCAGTGCAAAAGATAAGGCTGAAGCATTTGCTACAATCTTCAGCCAGATGCACCGAGTGGATGATCCATCTCGGCCTCAACATCACAGATGCCAGTCTCCAGCCAATTCAATTCACACCACGTGATATCAAGAAACAGCTGAAGACACCGGATGCTGCAAAGGCTATTGACCCTGACAATATTCCTGCAATAATACTGAAGACTTATGTTCCAGAACTTGCCACACCGCTAGCCAAGCTGTTCCAGTACAGCTAAACATTGGCATCTACCCATCTATGTGGAAAATTGTCCAGGTATATCCTGTATACAAAAAGCAGAACAAATCCATTCCGGCCAATTACCGCCCCATTAGCATCTGTGGAGAGAAAAAAAACAGATAACGTTTCAAGTCCTTATAATTTTTCTTCAAATAAGGACTTGAAATGTTAACTCTGTTTTTTTTCTCTCCACAGATTCTGTCAGACCTGCTGAATTTTTTCCAGCATTTTCTGCTTTTGTTTCGGACTTCCAGCTTCTGCAGTATTTTGCTTTTACTGCCCCATCAATCTAATCTTAGTCATCAGTAAAGTAGTGGAAAGGGTCATCAACAGTGCTATCAAGCAGCACTTGCTTAGCAATAACCTGCTCACTGATGCCCAGGGTTCCACCAGAGTCAGTCAGCCCCTGACCTCATTACAGCCTTGGTTCAAACATGGACAAAAGAGCTGGACCCCAGAGGTGAGGTGAGAGTGACTGCCCTTGACATCAAAGCAGCATTTGACCGAGTGTGGCATCAAGGAGCCTTAGCAAAACTGGAGTAAATGGAATCAGGGGGAAAGCTCTCCGCTGGTTGGAGTCATGCCTAGCACAAAGGAAGATGGTTGTGGTTGTTGGAGATCAGTCATCTCAGCTCCAAGACATCACTGCAGGAGTTCCTCAGGGTAATGTCCTCAGCCCAACCATCTTCAGCTACTTCATCAATGACCTTCCTTCCATCTTAAGGTCAGAAGTGGGGATGTTCGCTGATGATTGCACAATGTTCAGCACCATTTGCGACTCTTCAGATACTAAAGCAGTCCAAGTCCAAATGCAGCAAGACCTGGACAATATCCAGGCTTGGGCTGACAAGTGGCAAGTTACATTCGCGCCACACAAGTGTCAGGCAATGACCATCTCCAACAAGAGAGAATCCAACCATCACCCCTTGATGCTCAATGGCATTACCATCATTGAATCCCCCACTATCAACATCCTGGGGGGTTACCATTGACCAGAAACTGAACTAGACTAGCAATATAAATACTGTGGCTACAAGAGCAGGTCAGGGACTAGGAATAGTATGACGAGTAACTCATCTCCTGACTCCCCAAAGCCTATGCACCATCTACAACGCACAAGTCAGGAGTGCGATGGAATACTCCGCACTTGCCTGGCTGAATGCAGCTCCCACAACACTGAAGAAGCTTGACACCGTCCAGGACAAAGCAGCCCACTTTGTTGGCACCACATCCACAAACATTCACTCCCTCCACCACTGATGCACAGTAGTAGCAGTGTGTACCAACTACAAGATGCATTGCAGGAATTCACCAAGGCTCCCTAGACAGTACCTTCCAAACCCACGACCACTACCATCTAGAAGGACAAGGACAGCAGATAGATAGGTGAACCTTGAAGTTCCCCTCCAAGTCACTCACCATCCTGACCTTGAAATATATCACTGTTCCTTCACTGTCGCTGGGTCAAAATCCTGGAACTCCCTTCCTAACAGCACTGTGGATGTACCCACAGGGACTGCAGCGGTTCAAGAATGCAGCTCACCACCCCCTGTCAGGGGCAATGAGGGATAGGCAATAAATGCTGGCCCAGCCAACAAAGCCCACACCCCATGAATGAATTAAAAAAAAGGAATTCTCACTAACAGGCTTAGCCTGTTCTGTCCCCTGAACTCATACGGCTGCAGAAACTTTCTTAAGATTAATGTAATACTTCGGATATTTTGACATGTTTTCACTCCCTCCATTAAAACTTATGAAATCCATGTTTGTGTTGGGAATGTCATGAAACATATGGTTTATCTTGCTTTGGTTTGCTAGCTATTCCTTTATATTAGGTAACAATACAGAAGTGGGGGAAATTTTCAATTTAGGTGAAGATCAGGTAAGCAGTGGGGCAGAGTCATTGTATTGTCCATCTGATGGCACCAGTGAGGGATCTGAACTATTTTCACGTTTGGGTTACAATTGAATACATTTGGCGAACTGCCAATCACTGAACAAATGCTGACAAACAGCTCACTGATTAGGGGAGGTGGAAAAACCACTGACTCCTCCATGGAACTGAGATAAAAGTTAATCCTCAAAGGGAGAGAAGGTAATCCTAGTAAGAGGCTTGGAAGAACTGATAGAATATTGGAAGAGGTTTTGTGCTCCTCCAGTTCTCACCAATATCATTGGAATAAATTATTTGCAATGTTTCTGGAACAATCTTCAGCAGTTGTCGTGAGCCATTAAGCTAAGAGCATAGCTTGTCTCTGGAAAAAAATTACAACCTTGTCTGAGTCCATGGGTTGATGCAGGAACAATTCCTGCACTGAATAAAGTATGTGAATAAAACATGAAACATGTTATCTCCAAACAATTTCAATGCACTTCCAAATGTTCTCATTGCTTTATGCAGCATAATAGTACAGCACAGTCCTAAATTATAGCTTTATACCAGAAGAGGGTGCAAGTAGTCTTTGTATTATTTTTCATTTAAACCTAAAGCCTTATTATTCTTTAACTTATTAAGTCTATCTCTAATTCTTCAATTGGGAATTTTAAGATGCTGTTCACATTAAGAAGATGTTAATTCCAAATCTTTCCTTAAATCCATGTCACCTTGGCTGATATTAACTTACTCAATGCAGATTGGGCCATCCTGGATCGTTTGGTTCAGTTATTCGCTGAATGAGCACTCTGAGCCATCAGGGAGATGAATCATTCATAGGAGTTCACTGCCATTCCATTAGTTGATTTATTCTTCTCCACATTATACTTCCTCCTGTAGTTTTACATTATATAGAAACTATTTGACGTATGTGGTGTCGTATGCATTCTCCATTTTGAGCACATATTGCTATGGCTGTTTTAATGGATTCAAGCTACAGCCTGCTCAGTCCTGTTTCTGTGATTGGACATGACCTGGGCATTAATAGAATGGTATCCCTCCTTGAAAGCTGCTGGGTGCTTCTCTGGTGCCTTGGTGACAATACGTATATGGTCAATAACTCTCTGGCCGTGATGGAAGCCAACCAGTTCTGAAAATCCTCAGACTCCCTCATGTTGACTGTTGAGGTCACTCAGGAAGGTGATTGATTGGTTAATCAGGCAAACAGGTCACTTGCTTGATATAGCCATGTCCAGCAGATTGGGAGACACAGCTGACATCCTCTAGAGTAGATTGAAAACAGTGATTGGCAAAGAAGTTATGGACTGTAGCAACTTTGACAGCTATTGCCAACCTCTAGATCTATCAGGCAGCAGATCCTGTTTGCACGAGGCCACTGAGGTCCACAAGTTACAGACCACTGCAACTTTGGATCAACCCAAGTGACTCTTGCCCTGTATACCTTTTGTGCCTGATCATGCCTTCTATGTACACTCACCACCCTCGTCCCCACCCCCCAACTCAGCTGTTCTCTTCCAATAGGCCCCACTGCCACCTGTGCTGGTTCCTCTGCTTCTGCTCCTGCTGGGTATCCTCAAACAAGGAACACAGAACGTTAGCATGCAGGTACAGCAAGCAATTGAAAAGGCAAATGCCGTGTTGGTCTTTATCGCCAAGGGGTTGCAGTACAAGAATAAAGAAGTCTTGCTAGAATTATACAGGGCTTTGGTGAGACTACGCCCGGAGTACTGAGTGCAGTTTTGATCTCCATATTTAAGGAAGGATATACTTGCACTGAAGGCAGTGCAGCGAAGATTCACTAGATTGATTCCTTAGATGAAAGGATTTTCCTATGATGAGAGGCTGAGTAAATTGGGTCTATATTTCCTGGAGTTTAAAAGAAGGCGGGGTGATCTCATTGAAACATACAAGATTCTGAAGAGGTTTTACAGGGTAGACACTTAGAGGTTGTTTCACCTGGTTGGGGAACCTAGAACATGGGAGCACAGGCCCAGATTTTCATCCCCGGGTCACTGGGTCGGGTAAGCAGGGAGATTTCTTGGCTCTGCAAACCCAACCTTTAAAAATGTTCGGGGGGTTGGCGGTGGGGATGCGGGGTTGTGCTGAAGTAGAAAATGGGGCGGGCCACCCTGGAACGAGCGTGGAGGCTGCCAGGTGCAGAGATAGGCAGGGCAGAAGGCCTGCCTCTGTGCACAGATACTGTGTGTAAATGAATAAAAGAAATGATTGAAACAAAAAACAGCCATCCAGCCCTCGCCACCCCCACAAACTCCCTATGCCCCATCCATGCCAAACTATGCCTACTTTTCCCCCCACCCACCCCCTGACCCCTCATACCCCCTGTTCCAACTGATACCCCTGTACCTACCCTCCATAGCCCCTCACACCACCATTCCAACACATGTCCCTCTACCCAGCCATCATGGCCCCTCACACTGCCATGCCAACTCATGCCCCTCTACCCACCCCCATTGCCACTTGCACTGTCATGCCAACCCATGTACCTCTACCCAACCCCCATGGCCCCTCACAACCCCATGCCCCACCTAACATGCTTTGACTTAACCCCTCTACGCCAACTCACCTAATATCCTTGAACGCTTCCTCGACAATTTTGACACTTCCTTGGCAGTTCTGTGAGAACTGGGTTGTTCCTTGACAGCTGGACAGTTCTTTCACAGCTTGACAGTTCCAATGAGTTTGTACATTAAAAAGTGCATAATCATTGTTAATTTTAACAATCCCAAAGTGTGCCTTACATTTCTCTAAGGGTGCCTTACCTCTCCCAACGATGTCCCGGGGCCCTATCCAAAGTGATGTCTTACCTCTCCAAATAGTCTACTTAAATGAATCCAGCAAGTTCAAAATTCCTCTTACCTGGTCTAATCTGCACACTCCGTGTTTCACAATCCTGGCATTCCAGAATCCCGTTTCAGTGGAGGCTGCTGGTGATTTAAATGGCCAGTTACCTCCATGAATCGGGCATGCACAAAACTCAACCTGACTCCAATCCCACCCTCGTGAAGATGGGAAATGCCGGATTTGGGAGCAGGACTTAGAATTTTTGGCCATTTCTGGGATTTTGCCAGAATGGAGAACCTCTCAGTTATGGTGAAAATCTGGGCCACTGTCTCATGATAAGGTGACAATCATTTAGGGCTGAGTAGAGGAAAAATTTCACGGCTCAAAGAGCTGTGAATATTTGGAATTCTCTATCCCAGATGGTTGAAAATGCTCCATTATTGAATGTATTTAAGGCTGAGATAAACAGATTTTTGATCTCAGGAAATTAGGGAATCAAGGAATATGGGGAGCGGGTGGGAAAGTGGGGTTGAAGTCGAAGATCAGCCATGATCATATTGATGGCATGGAAGGCTCGATGGGCTGTCTGGTCTACTCCTGCTCCTATTCCTTATGTTCTTATGTCCTTGTGCCTCAATTCAAATAGAACCAGAGATAATAGAACATACAATAAACAGATAGAGTTGTCTGAGGGTAAGTTAATCCAGGTGAGAAAGAAGTGACCAGGAAGCTGGGAATTTGCCTCATGATCAAAGAACACAGTGGTGCAACAGATCCTGATAAAAATCCCTTCAAGTACTGCATCAGTGGCTCTGAGTCTAAACCCACTGGGCTTTATTGATGTGTTGGGCATTGGATGGGAAATCCGTGATTTTCTACTAAAATGCTGTTGGGGTCCTAACTGTGTCATATAGCCCTGATTTACTGCTATTTAGACATTTGTGTCAACTCTGAAAGATATGCAGCTAAAATGGTGATTGTCAAGATGCATCAAAAATGGAGGTATAAGTATTCTGCAGTGATTTTAACGCCCACCCACCCAGTTTCCCCTGGATAGGTAGGGTTAAAATCACCCCTTTACATTGAACAATATTTTATTACTTGTAGCAATTGGAGTGGCAGCTGAGATTCAGGAACCATCCATCCTAACTGGTTTAAGCAAAACACAATTGTGGGATCAAATTTTTCTCTATTACTGGTATATCATGGACATCTGTTAAAAATCACCCTATTTATTGCTCGAGTGTTTTATTGCATTGGGCTAGTTTAGTAAGTGTACTTGCTGTGAAAGAGGAGAAAGAAGTCCATTTCTTCTCCTCAGTGCCTCTGTTTCCTTCTACTCATGTGTCTCGTATTAACATTTTTGTTTGAGTGTTTAAAGGGGTCATGATTTCAATTTTACTCATTTAACTTTTTTTTGTTTACTTTAAATCCAGTTGGAACAGCCAGTGTCAATCACATAATTTCCTTTGCCTCCATCTGGAGCTAAAGGTAAGGGGATATTACTGAAGGGGAAGATTAGAATAACTGAAACAACATAGCACAGCTACTGACCTGATTATTTTTTATGAAATGCTGGCAAAGAGAAAAACAGCTGGAGGTTGGCTTCAATGCAACACTGACTCTCAGACTGCTGCAGCAGGGTTAAAGTTCATCTGGAGCCTCTTCTCCTCATAGCAATGGATTCCTGACTACAATTGGTTTGGCTTCAGCTATCTGTTCAACCCGCATTTAGGACAGACAAGTTAAAAACATGTTGATGCCTTGCTGCATATCTTCATTCGACATCCCTGCGAAAGGTCTTCTCTCTGATGCAATAGGTTTGAAGGGGATTGCCACATATGCCAACAGTGGTCAGACATTTGCAAATCCCCATCTGGTATTTAACCCCGGTGATGTAAATTCAGAAACACATTTGCCACCTGTCCAATTCCAAACCCAGATCTTAGTTTTGAAAATATGTTTTATTTCAACATTGGTGGAGTGTGCTCAGTGTTTTATTTTACCCCCTGTGAACCAACAATTCGAACAAAAAAATTCTGGGTCAGATTGTCCTGACGTGACATATATCAGAAAATCTGGTGAGTTCCTTTTACAGGAACTCTCTTTAGCCTGTCAAATTTTCTGATATTCTCTGCACCCGGGTAGTCTAGTGTGCCTGGACATAGACTTAGGAAAACCTCCTCTTTTCCATAGGCTTTTCTGATCGAGTGAAAGAAAATCAGGAGCAATGTGCTGCAGTTGTTAGAGATGAAAAGGAGTAACTGCATTTATATACTGCACTTCTTGATAAGTAAAATCTTTTTTATACTCTTGTGTAAAATTAGTGTTTAGTTGCCATTATATAAGTCATATGGGATTGCTGCTTGCCTTTTTCTCATCTGACTAAATACTGAAACCAGCTGTGAACTTTAAAATAAATCTAACCCAGTGGAGGTATTAGCAATTAACATACAACAACCTGTTTTGATCATTTGTTCTGATTGAAGTTACTCACCAGAAGTTTCATAACCTATCTTTCAGGCACTGGAATTGGCTGCCTGTTGTAAACAACCACCCTCCCCCCAGCCTTGATTTTTCTTTCCATCGACAGCAGCAGAATGGAAAACGGGGCGTGGTGTAAAATGGGCGGCTAATTCTACCTCCTAAACCGAAAATGATCCCACTGGCTGACTTGCTGTGCAGTTCCAGCAGTTATTAATTTTTTTAATATATATCAGTTTGCTGACATTTGCAGCTTTCTCTTTTATCATTTGTATTTTAGGATAAATTGACCAGCCAATTATCACTAACGTTGGATTTAGCAAATGCTAATCACTGTGGCTGACTGTTCACAGTTGGTTTCAGGAAGTTGGGTTCTGGTAAGCGGCCAAGAGAAGTAATCATTCTTACAAAGGCGATCTTAAACCTGTCACAAGGAATGACGATGTATTAAAACATTGATTCAAAAAAAAACTTTTAGTGTAGATAATTTAAAGTGCTTTAAGCAAGCTGAAAGAACAAGGTCAAGAAATTGAAAACTTTTATAAATATAGCAGAGATATTGAAAGTTCCACTGGCCGGGAGTTTCCGTGCCCGCTGGCGTTGGGCATGTTCGGCGGTGTGAGCGGACAATATCCCACAATCGGTTTCACGATGGCGGGAAACCAGCTCGCGTTCGTCCGCTCAGCCCACCAACAACAGGCCACATTGCCCACCATCTGACGCCGGGAACCTCATTGTAATACATCTGCATATCATTATTAGGCCAGCTCGCCAGAAGCGCACCCCCTCCCCCCGCCGCTGGATCGCCCGTCCATGTCAGTGGGAAAGCATGCCGGCGAGTTTCACAACAGCACATAAAAGGTGTGCACATGGAGGGCTGCATTTTGGGGGGAACACGAAGGTGACTACATAGTAACATTGTGCAGCGCTCGCCAGGGTCGCCTGTTGGGCTTCAATCTTGAGGAGCGTTGGTGGGGGGGGCGGTTGTCAAGGGCAGCCCTGCCATTGAGGTGACTTGTGGGGTGGGAGGCGACAAGGGCTGCCCTGCCATTGAATATAGCGCACAACATTCGGGGTGGGGGGGTCAGGTAGGCAAGGGAAGTGGCCACGCATTAGGAAGCCTGTATAAAAAGACCAACCCTCTGAAGCTGAGGCAGTACAGGGGCAGCCACATTGATATGATTGGAGTCGGGCCTCTAGCTTATCTGCCCACTCAAGCAATAGAAAGGCATCAAAGTGCCACCAAGTGCTTCAAAGCTTTTCACCCCCCAGCACAGACTGCAAAGACATGAGCATTTTAGTGGACTGCAGAGCAGCTGGATGACTGCACACGTTATACAATCTCCTTGCTAAAGTTGGCTATGGAGCAGTTATTGCTGGAGGCACTCACAGTCCTTTGAAATGTCAACATCCCGGTTTGGAACAGTCTCCCCGATGGTTCAAGCTAACAGTGCAGACCTGCAGTGTGGGTTAGGGGAATGCCTGCACCCGAGCTGAGAGCACAGCATGCAGCCTAATGGGCAAAGCTGCCAACAATTGGTCGAGGGCAGTGGAGCAGAGGAGTGAGGGGTTTCGGGCAGCCATGCAGCACACTAATCTCTGGCCACCCAAGTGGTGGCTAGCATTCTGCAGGAAGCGTTAAGGGCCCTTCACACTTAACCAGGACAGCTTCTTAGTACACCCATGCTAACCATGTGTCTCTCTCTTTCATCCTGCAGGAGGAGTACATAAGGATCATGGAGGCTGGTGAACTAGCTGTATACCTCATGACTTACAGAGAGCGGAGACGATGGAAGAGAGAGCAACTGAGGCTCCTGGCTGCGCAGAGGCAAGAGCAGCAACTTCAGGAAGAAGGGGCGGCTGGGGCTCCCGCACACGCTGCCGAAGAGCCATAGCGAGCCATCGCTTGTCAGCGCCTAGCAACACCCAGGGTCTATAGGCACTGCCTGTCATTCCTGCAGATGACTGAGAACAAGTGTCGCCGATGACTGCTCATGTCTAGGGAACTGTTCGGTCACATCTGCCAGTTACTGCAGGATTTGGCGGGCCATCGAGGGCATCCACTGCCAATGGCTGTGAAAGTGACCGCAGCGCTCAATTGCTATGCCAGTGGGACCTTTCAGGGCTCCACAGGTGACCTCTGTGAGATCTCTCAAGCATCCACCAACAACTGCATCTATGAGTTCACGGATGCCATCTTTACGAGGGCACACAACTTTCTGCATTTCGCCTGGGACCAGGACAGCCAGGATGCAAGAGCGATTGGATTCACCCACAGCTGCAAGGTGTGATCGACTTCACTCATGTGGCGCTCAGATCTCCGTTGAAACACGCAGTGAACAACATCAACTGCAAGGGGTTCCACTCGCTGAATGTGCAGCTGGTGTGAGACCACCAGAAACGCATCATGCAGTGTGCGCAAAGTTTCCAGGGAATCTGCACATCCTCCTACATCCTCAGTCGGTCACAGATCCCTGGAGTCTTCCAGGATCCACAGAGGCTGCAGGTATGGCTCCTTGCAGACAAGGGCTACCCGCAGAAGCCGTGGCTGATGACACCTTTGCGGTGGCCTCAGACTGAACAGGACAACAGTATAATGAAGCTCATACTGCAACTAGCAACTTGGTGTCGCAGACCATCGGGATGCTGAAGATGAGGTTCTAATATCTGGACCGGTCTGGTGGAGCCCTGCAATACAGCCCGCAGAGAGTGTCACGCATCGTCGTTGTCTGCCGCGCCCTTTACAACCTGGAACTGCAACGGGGGAGACGAGCAGGCTGAGGAGCAGATGGAGGAGCTAGAGGTCTCCTCCGATGAGGAGGATGTCGATGGGCATGAGGGTGACGAGGTCCTTGAATGTGACAATGATGGGGATGAGGCCCTCACACTGGCTAGACCAGGCAGGCATGCTCGGGAGGCCCTCATAGCTGCTAGATTTGTGGAGGGTGATGACAACATGCAGTGAGGTGACCCCATAGATCCTCACTTTGCATCTGTGAACATTTGACTCCAGTCTGGCATATGGCAGCACACATACCCTCTGTGATAATGGTCCTGACATGGAGACACAGTGGGGGCCCTAATAGTCCCTTGATTGCATGAGGATGATGACGACATGCAGTGCGGATAATCCATAGATCTTCACATTACCTCTGAGAATGTCTGACTCCTGTCTGTCTGATGATAGCTCGCTTGCGCTCTGTGGTCAGGATCATATCAAAGAGATGCAGCTATGAAACTTTAGAAGCATCTGATCTTTTGTCTGCCTACAGTACCCGAGCTGCTGATCTATGGGCACTCAGTGCAGAGAGGGGCCGGGAGGGAGGAGGACTCCACGTGAACCTGCTCCTGGGCCTGGCCAAGTTGGCAATTAAGAGGTCCAGGCAGCGGGCGATCGAGGGATTTGTTCGACCTGACTGTCTGCCCCTCTTCTGTGGCTATGTTCGGAGCCGGGTGTCCCTGGAGTGTCCGCTGGCACCATCGAGGCCTTCCATGCTCGGTGGCTACATGGGGACTGGGATGTTTTATGCAGTTGATCACATTTTGATTTAATGTTTGTAAGTTTCCTTTAAATTTTGTCTTTTGTTTTTGCAGTTTCCCTTTAAGGGGCTACCTTTTAATTTGTCCCTTGATTTGTTAATTTAGTTTATTTGTTTTGACTCAAAAGAGTTACAGCACCTGAGCCTTTCAAGAGCACAGCATTAGTGGTCACGGATGCTAAAGAGATGGGGGCCAGACCCACCATAAAGGTGCTGAGAGCACACAGAGAGAATGCCAGAACTCTGTGGTGCCTACCCACTACGTTCTGGCAGCAATGACAAGCACCAACAAGGTGCAGGCATCAGTAATGTACCCAGGGAGTGTGAGGCCAGAACATCACTTTGGTCTGAAGGCTCCTGTTATGACGTGGCAGATGATGTGTGCCAGGTGGACCAAATCCACGAGGGAAACTTGGTCGCACTATCACAACAGTTTTCTAATTTGTATTTATTATGAGATGTGTGCACTGAATTTAGAAGTAATAAATCCACCAAGACCTTTGGAGATTTTAAAGGGTTAAATTAGAATATTTATTAACAAAATAAAAGATGTCAAGCACATACATAAGACTACAATTACTACTATAGCTCCTAAAATATTTAATTAACCTGATTCCCAGTTGCACTCCCTTTAAGGCAACCATCCACAATAGATTTTGGATTTAAAACAAATTCAACAAGTTAGCACAATACCCTGGACAGTGGAATTCCAAACTGCTTTTCTCCAGCTTCAGTTTTGTTAGATTGCAGATTATGCACAAATGCTGGAGGCTTCATTAAGGCTATTTCAAACACTCCCATTAGATTTTACATGACCTTCGCTTATACATAACCTTTCATTCTCCATTATATATGTTTCTCTCTTTTAAATATGTATATTCTATTGTTCCATATGTCATTTTGCCAACATTGCAAATAACCTTTGGGAAAATAAACACATTCCTTAGCCTTGTTTATCTGGCTAGTTGTAAACAGACTAAGATCCCTTTGAAATCCAAATCTCCCTTCATTTATCTAAAAATGAAAATTCCCTTCACACTGTACATGCTAAGCCAGTATCTATGTTTACTGATCAGCATGTCAAGCAACTAACTTCTTTTGATGATTTAAACTTGCAGCCTACTTGACTCCAAATGTAATTAAATCACACACAGACCCAACTATACTTACACCCATAAATCTATTTCACAATAAACCAAAAAATATTCTGAATAAAAATGAGCTTCATGACAGCTGCACAGAGCACAGGGAAGAGGCCCTGGACTGAGACACCTGCCTTTATCTTGTGCAAAAAGGTTTCACATCTGAGTGACAAGATCACTGCTCATCAGAACAAGGAGCCATAGGCAGGGTGACATTCTTGGGAGTTTATTGATAATAGTGAACAGTATGTACAAGTGATTAACACCTGGGCCCAGGCTGTGCAAGTAATTCTCCTTAACTTCGCTAACCCTGCCGCTTCATCTTGATGATCCCTGGACATCCACAGCAGAGGTGGAGGCAGCCTGCTGACTGCAACATCCTGTCTGTGATGCCCTTGATGGGCGTCCTGTGGTGGATTGAGGCTTGGAGGACCCCAGTCTGCTTTAGGGATCTGACTGTGTGGCAGTGGCACCCTCCTCAGTGGCCTGTGGAGCTGGAGCTGCTGAGGTCACAGGAAGAAGGGATTCGGATGGGCCGGACACTCCTGGAGTCACCTGTGTGGATAGCCCCAAGGTGTGCACCTGCTGATCCTCCTCCCCATGGGTGCTCGAGAGCCGCAGGCTGACTCCTGAAGGAGAAGAGGTAGCTGGAGTGAGATCGAGCTGCCCACACCCTTCTCGCATGCACACTATTGGAGGTCAACTATGGCATTAGCAATGGAGTTGGGCCCGCGCAGCAGTGCAAGGCCAATATCCTGGACCAAGGTCTCCATGGCAGCCGCCATCATACCAGTGCTGACCTCGATGCCAGCGCTATCACCTCAGCCTGAAGGCGGACGGACTCCTCCATCATGCCTTGCAATCTGAGGAGTGCAGCTGACATCCCTTCCTGATGTTCCCAAGCTTGCCTTTGCAGCTCCAGTAACTGTGACATGACCTAGTCTGGAGGCTTGTCACCTGACTCGGACTCAACAACGTTCTGGCCTCCAGCAGCCCTCTGAATGCCAGGGACCTGGGAAGTCCCTGCTGCAGCCTGCTATGTGCTCACCAGATTGTGATCCCGAGGCTACTCTAAAGCTAGGTTCCACCAAGGTGTCTGTCTCTGCACTGGTGGAAGGCGTAGGTGAGCGCTGTGACGGGACCTCAAGGAGGGTGCCTTCAGATTCCTCTTCAGAGGTTTCTTCGGGGCTTGATTGAGTCCTGGGTCATGGATTCCATTGGCTGTTTCCTAGATGTGCTTGTGGAAGCTAGGAGAGATAATTAGTACATGGCAGTGGCTGGTGAAACAGGACACATCACTCACAGCATGGTTGTCTGATGTATGTTGCCCTGCTGGACCGTCACTTGGTACAGCACTGCCAACTTCATTGTCAGCACAGGAATGGTCCAGATCGTTGCTGGCCAGCTGGATGGCTCTGTTTTCAAAGTCCATGAGGACTTTGATTTCAGGCATTCCTCCACTGGTCTGCGACCTCTCCCTGTTGATGTGTGCCAGCTTGTCCTGCATGAATAGAGATGGTAAAAGTCTGGATGTCTGCAAGTCCAGATGATAAGTATGCTTGGCATGTGTGGGTGGTTAGTGATCCCATGGATGAGATGAGGACAATGGCGGTGAGTGTGAGAGAGTGAATGGTGATGTCCCTTGAACCAGCAGTGAGTCAGGACCCTGTGGATGTGTGATGGGTTTGTGAGTGTGTGCGTTGAGAGTGATGAAAAGAGTGACTTACCCTGGCGGAACGGAGGAGATCATTCATCCTCTTGCGGCCCTGGGTGGCTATCCTTGTTTGAACGGCGTTGGCACTCACCACCTCTGCCACCATCTCCCAAGCCTGGCTGGTCACACCGCTGCCCATCCTGTAGCTAGAGCGGGGGTAGAGGACATCCCGGCAGGACTCCACGGCATCCAAAAGGCGTTCCAGTGATGCGCTGCTGAAACTGGGGGCTGCAGGCAATTTGCCTTGCGTGGACATCTTCCCTGCAGCAGTCGTGAGCTGGAAGCACTGAGATATGCACGCGTGGCTGAACTTTAAGTATGGTCCCCAGCGGGATGAAGCGGTGAGGTGATGGTGGGTGGGCGAATGAAAGAGTATTTCCCGGGAATGCATACATAATGTGGCAGGTTTGGGATGATATGGCGTGAAAACCCGCCATCGTGGTCGGTGGGCAACAAGTCGTCATATAATTGAGGACTTGAAATGGTATGCTGGTCAGTTTCAGGGTTTAGGACATTTGACAGATTTGACAGAAATTTGACAGATTTTCTGGCTCTAATCTAATAATGGTTTGGATAGCTTACATATAAGGAGTAATTCTATGAGCCAGGCCTCCAGTAGTGAGCTTCAGTCCACGTGATCATGGATTGGAGCGTCAGGGCTACAGTATTGTAGCCCAATCCCCGAACTCCAGTTTCAGTATGTAAAGATCCCTGTCAGAAACATGCGGTCATGAAAACATCTCTATTGGATAAAGGAAACATTCTCTACCTCCTTATTTCTTACTAGATCACTGCTTGTAGATTTCCCAAAAAAAGGCAGCCATTTTAATATACTAGTGAAGCCCCTATGGTATTGATCATAGTGAGTTTGATGTTTTATAAAAACAATGTTGTTTCTCAATTAGTATGAGGAGAACCACAGACATATTGGGTGGAATTTTACCGGGCGGGGGAGCATGCTGCTTGCCCTCCCCCCGCTCCTCCATGGAATAGAAGTCAGTCCCAAATGGACCGGCTTTAAAAAAGGCTGCCCACAGCGACAAGAGAGTTGGGGGTGGCCTAAATAAGCTCACAGTGGGATTTCCACCCCTCAGTCAGAGGGAGTCCTGCTGGTGAGAGCCGACAGCTAGCCTGATTGCCTAAAAGCCCCAACAGTGCCAGAGCTCAGTAGTGGGTGCTGCTTGGACTGCATATAGGTTCTGGGATGAAGACAACATGGATCCTGGAGACTGGTAGTGCTGGGGAGCCTAGGAAGGGCAGCAAGAGGGGATGGGGCAGGTTTTGGTGGCCAGGCGAGAAGTGAAAAAGGGTGGGGGAACCTAATGCGCTGGAGGAAGGAGAAGCTCTCACCTCAGTAAAGGTTCAAATGTGTAAATACTTGCTGTAAATGAAGAGTAATTGTTTTAGTGAACTACAGACTCAAGCAGCATACGTTTAGAGAATTGACAATCCCCAAAAACCCTGTCTAGATGCTGAATACAAAAATATATGGTGGCAATGAGTAAAAAGCCCAGCAAACCTGAAACAGAAGATACAGGGCCGGCAAGAAAAAGAGATCCTCAAAGGAAGAACAAACGAGACTAACCAAGACGTCCGAACATTGCAAGAGCAACAGATGCAAACAGAGACAGAGGCCCAGAGCCCAAACAGCAGTGAGGCCAAACCTGAAGTGGAAAGATGCAGCATTAAAGCGAGAAGAATTCCAGGACTCAGCAGAAGCATGGAATCCACACTACTGCTCCCAGAACCATTTAAGAGTGCAGAAGGATTGCAACAGGCCCAGAACTGGGACAACTGGAGAAAAGGATTCACAAGGATTACACAAAAAAGATCAAACATCCCAGGTTGGTACATTACTTCATGCAGTAGGATCTATTGCTGACCACATGATAGCAAGGCAAAGGTTGATGAAACTTCTTCAACTTCTTATGAAGAAGTCCTGCAAGCTTTTGACTCTTATTTTGGCATGCATCAAATTTAATAATAGAGAGGGCTACATTTAATAAAAGAAAGCAAATAACAGGCAAAACCATGGATTTATTCATTGATGTTCTCTATAGCCTAGAACAGAACTGCGATTATGGAATCTTACAGGATGAGCTGATTCACGACAGAACTGTAGTCAGTATCCTATATTTAACACCAGTAAAAGCAGTGCAGATTGCAAGGCAAATGGAACTCAGGAAACAGAATCAGACACAAAAACAAAAATACCTGGAAAAACTCAGCAGGTCTGACAGCTACTGCGGAGAGGGATACAATTAACATTTCGAGTCCGAATGACTCTTCATCAGAACTAAGGAAAAATAGAAAAGAGGTGAAATATAAGCTGTTGACGGTGGTGATATTAGCTAAGAAATATGCTAAAGGGGATGTTAAGGGTAGAAAGCAGGATGAGCAAGGGAATAGCTAATATCACCACCGTCAACACCTCTTTGTCCTTTTGTCTATGACATATTTTGGCAATCTCCACCTATCACTGGCCCTCTATCCAGCTCTACCTGTCCCACCCCCGCTTAAACCAGCTTATATTTCACCTCTTTTCTATTTTTCCTTAGTTCTGCTGAAGAGTCATTCGGACTCGAAACGTTAACTGTATCCCTCTCCGCAGATGCTGTCAGACCTGCTGAGTTTTTCCAGGTATTTTTGTTTTTGTTCTAGATTTCCAGCATCCGCAGTATTTTACTTTTATCTTAAAGAGAATCAGGTGCTTGTGGGGAAGAAGGGGTCCTGTGGAGAAAATTGAGTGAGGCCATTCAGTTTGTAGGCCATTAAAGAGAAAGCGCGCCAAAGCATAAGCCTGCCAAAATGGGGAAAAGTGCGCCAACTGCCATTTTGAAATGTCTTTGTGTGGCAAGAATAAGCTGGGAAAGTGAGAAGAATGTGCAGCAGGGAGGGCAGGGTGCCACAGCTGTGGAAAAAGAAGCCATTTCAAAACTGATTGCCGCTCAAAAATGCTGACAACTTTAAAAAAAAATACGAGTAGAAAAACCACAAGCAAAGGAATTAACCTTCCTGGGGGAGTTAAATGATACTGAAAAGAAGTATGGGAGTATTAATCTCGAAGTGCATGGACACCCCACATAGCTTGAACTAGACACAGGAGCAAGGGTTTCTGCTTTATCAGATGAAGTCACATGGCTCAAGCAGTTTACACTGCAACCCTCATCTATCAAATTACAAAACCCTGGTGGGACAATTTTAAGAATCAACGGTAAACTCATGGCAAAGATAACATATAGAGACTGAGAAATCCTCAAACCTCTCTATGTCATTCAAAATCAAGGGTGCTCTCCACTAAGCAGAAAGGCAGGCCTAAATCTAAAATTAATCTATAAAGTGGATGAGAACTTCGGCAGTACATTTCAAAATGAATTTCCAAAACTGTTTACAGGCCTAGGGAAGCTAAAGACGGAATACCATGTCACCTAGGAGCTGTTGCTAAACCAATTTGGCTCTTCACACCAAGGAAAGTCCCTCACCCACTCTTGGATAAAGTCAAGGGTTAAAATAGAAAATATCCAGCAGCAAGGGGCTATCTCACCAATCATCATGCCAACACAATGGTGTTCATGAATGGTTACAGCCCCAAAGCCAAAAGGCTCTATAAGAATCTGCAATAATTTAACTCAACTAGACAAATCAGCGGAATGCGAGATCTCTTCAATGGATGACAGCCTTGCCAAAATAGCTAAGAGTACTTTATTGACCAAATTGGATATGAACATTGGATTTTGGCAGTTACCTCTGGACAAAAAAAATCAAGATCGCTGACCACATTTATCATGCTATTTATTCATTATTAGTTCAATAGATTTCCCTTTTGAATAACATCCACTCCAGGAATTTTCTAGAGAACAATGTCTCACACTCTAGAAGGCATGGAAGGAGTAATATGCCAAATAGTCAACATGCTTATGCATGGTTCCACAGGAGAAGGGCATGATCGCAGAGTCCAAGCATTCCTAAGAGTCTTACAGGATGCAGGCCTATCATTGAATGAAAAATGTGAGTTTGCCAAACCTATAATCAACTTGCTAGACCACACAGTACAAGCCATTGGAATCACAGTGTTACAAGGATGTGCAATAAAAAAAAATGTTTAATTCCCCTTTATCTGGCTGGATTTTAGATAAACAATAAACTATAATCCTACTAATACAATTGAGGGCCACTAGCTAGCCAGAATATACAACTTGCATTCCACCTAAGTGGGAGGAAAAGGGAACAGACATCCAAAACGTCCTGATGAGTCTGAAAGATTCCACCCCCCTCACCCCCGGCCCATTCCTTTGGCTTTCACACTATCCTTGAAATTCTTCAAACATTCCTAAGATGACATCAGAATGCAATTACTTGTTCTATGAAACAATAGCTACAGAAACATGGTAATCAAAGTGCTGTGGAATATACAGCCACCAGGACTTTTAAGAACTGTTTAACCAAGCCAGAGAGATCACAAGGAGAGATCAGAATGCAGTACTGAAAAGCTGCAAGGAAGCTGTTTTACTTGCTCTCCCTCTCTCGAAAGTATCACACTTGGACTAGTGAAGTAACCAACCTGAGAAGAGGAATCTACTGCAAACCGAGATCTTTTGGAAATAAAATGTGAAAATCTGCTCCATACAGCTGTACCCAGGGAGACAACTGAACAAAACAGCTGTGATATGGAATCACTGCATTGAAACCAGCCAAAGGACAGGTGACTATATATTTTTTTGCTTGATTTATCTTCTGCATGAACTGTAAAACTTCCTTAAGTTATCCTCTTATCCTCCCATCTGTACTAGTGTGTGTGTGGAAAACAGGAAAACAGGAAAAGAGGGTGATGTATGAATGGTGGTTACGATTTAACTAGTTTGTTTTTAATTCAGGAAGCAGCGTCACTTAACTTACCTTGTTCCTTGTTGAAACTCAGAAAACCTGTCTGGCTAACTCTTTATAATTTGAAAGCATATATAGTGGGACTCCTGCAGTATTGGCAAAAGCACATCCTTACTAAATTCACATAAACCCTGTTATGGTCAGATTGGGAGTGTTATAATTGGGAAGTCATTTTTACCCCTTTTCATGAGGCTATAACAACAGTTGATCCACAAAAAATGAAAGTAATCAGAGAATTTCCACAACCTGGGAACATGACTAAGCTTCAAAGATTCCTTGCGATGGTTAACCAAGTAGGGAAATTCTTACTATATTTAGCAGAGGTCAATGAGCCCTAGCGACAACTGTTGAGACAGGGTCAACAGTGGTGCTGAAATGTGGACCATCAAAATGCTTTCAAAAAGATTAAACAACTTTTAATCTCTTCCGAAATCTTGACACATTATGTCCCAGAATTACCAACTATAGTAGCAGCAGATACATTGTCTACAGGTCTGGGGACAGTTATATTTCAAATGCAGAAGGATGACAAGCATAGGCAAGTCCACTATCCCTCTACATCACTAACAGTAAATGAACAAGGATACACCATAATAGGAAAGGAAGCATTGGCAGCAATGTGGACAGCTGAAAATTTTCATACTATATTATGGGATTGTGTTTCAAAATTGAAAGAGGCCATAAGCCATTAGTCACCCTTCTGAACATGAAAGAAATTGCGAAGATGCTGACGAGAATCCTGCAGTTCAGACTAAGGTTGATGAGATATGACTCCATCATGGAGTATGTGCAAGGGAAGCATCAAACAACAGCAGGCACACTGTCACAAATACCATCAGCAGGAACCAAACAAGAGGATTTACGCTTCATCAAGGAGGTCGAAGCGTATACATTGTTAGGCACTCAGCACTTACCAGCTACTGCAAAAAAGTTGCAGGAAATAAAACAAGCCAAGCAACAAGATGATGAATGCCTCCAAATCTGAGAATATTTTCGGGAAGGATGGCCAGACTATCCCTACTAATCTAATAATATGGCAGTACTTTGAACAGTGCAAGCACCTCACAGTCATTGGTGACTGACTAGTCTTCAATGAGAGAATAACCGTACCAAGACTTTAGCAAGACTTTTGATAAGGTTCCTCATGTCAGACTGGTCAAGAAAGTAAGAGCCCATGGGATCCAAGGCAAAGTGGCACGTTGGATCCAAGATTGGCTGAGAGGCAGGAAGCAGAGGGTGATGCTAGAGGGATGTTTCTGTGGTTGGAAGTCTGTTCCCAGTGGGGTTTCACAGGGCTCGGTGCTGGGGCCCTTACTGTTTGTGGTGTGCATAAATTATTTGGACTTAAATGTAGAGTGTATGATCAAGAAGTTCATGGATGACACGAAAATTGGTAGGGTGGTAAATAGTGAGTAGGACGGCCGTAAACTGCAGGAGGATATCAATGGACTGGTCAGGTGGGCAGATGGAAATTCAACCCAGAAAAGTGTGAGGTAATGCACTTGTGGGGGGCTACAAGGCAAGGGATTACACTATGAATGGTAGGGCCCTGGAAAGTACTGAAGATCAAAGGGACCTTGGTGTGCATATCCATAGATCCCTGAAGGTAGCAGGCAGGTAGGTAAGGTGGTTAAGAAGGCATATGGGATACTTGCCTTTATTAACCAAGGCAGAGAATACAAAAGCAGGGAGTTTATGCTGGAACTGTATAAAACGCTGGTTAGGCCACAACTGGAGTACTGCGTGCAGTTCAGGTCACCACATTATAGGAAGGATGTAATTGCACTGGAGAGGGTACAGAGGAGATCTACCAGGATGCTGCCTTGGCTGGAGGGTTTGAGCTATGAGGAAGGATTGGATAGGCTGGGGTTGTTTTCCTTGGAGCAGTGAAGGTTGATAGGGGACCTGATAGAGGTGTATAAGATTATGAGGGGCATAGATAGAGTGGATAGGAAGGCACTTTTTCTATTAGTAGAGGGGTCAATAATCAGGGGGCATAGATTTAAGGTAAGAGGTAGAAGGCTAAGAGGGGAGTTGAGGAGAAACTTTTTCACCCAGGGGTTGGTTGGAGTCTGGAACTCACTGCCTGAAAGGGTGGTTGAGTCAGAAACACTCGTAACATTTAAGAAGTATTAGATATCCACTTGTACTGCCATAGCCTCCAGGGCTATAGGCCAAGTGCTGGAAAATGGGATTGTTGTAGTCAGGTCTTTGTTGACTGGTGTGGGCACGATGGGCTGAATGGCCTCCTTCTGCACTATAGATGTCTATGAGTCTATGAGAACACTTCTGATTGATATTCTTCAAAGATGTCACCACGGTCATCCATGGATAGAAAAATGTTGTGCGAAAGCAGAACAATCAGTCAGGCGGCCAGGCATTGCTCACTCTATAGAAGAAATAATTTCTAACTGTCTTACTTGTGCATTAAACAGACAAGAACAAAAAGAACTACTATCACCTTCTACTTTTCCAGCAAGGCAGTGAGAGCACCTGGGAATGGACTTATTTGAACTTAGGGGAAAAACCTTCCTTATTGTCATTGATTACTACTCATGTTGGATTGAAGTAAACAGATTGCATAGTATCAGAGTGGAAATAGCCATTCAATCTTTCAAGAGCAATAATGCAGCACATGGCATCCCGGACATTCTAGTGTCTGACAATGGGCCATAATTTGCTAATGAGCTTTTCTACAATTTTGCAAACTAATATGGCTTTGTTCATGCAACCAGTTCACCTCACTATCCTCGAGTGAATGGAGAAGCCGAGAGAGGAGTAACCTTCAAAGATTTATTGAAAACAAAATCAAGACCTTAATATAGCACTCTGAGTTATCGAACCTCACTATAAAACAATGGTTTCTCGCCATCAGAGTTACTAATGAGTCGGAGATTGAGAGCACAGCTCCTTTCTGTAGTTAAAAACTCAAACCCAGGACCACCATGAATGACCACGAGATGGTAAAACAGTGTGAGGAAGAACAGAGAAGCAACCAGATTTAGAACTTTAATCACAGACATAGAACACATGAGTTACCAGTGCTGAAGCCCAGAGAGAAAGCACTGGTCTGAGGCCAACTGAAGGAAGGTACAGTCATTGAAAAATCTCCACAGCCAAGATTGTACTGGACTGAGGCAGACCAGGGCAGCATAAGGAAAAATGCAGCACTTTTATATATCCTTGGAAAGAAAGCTAATAGAAACTTGGGCTTACTACTCAGATACTGATGAAGAAAAAAAAAGACTTATTATAAGCTCCACAGTCATCCAGGAGAAGAATATTCACAACGACAGAAGGAAGTGTACTGATTGTCCTCGACCTTAAAAGGAGATCAGAACAAGATCAGGGAATTGGTCAACGTATCTCAGAGACTGACCCTGTGAAGTCTGAGACTTTGGGGGGAGATGTAGGAGGATGTAAATATGATAATGATAAAGACTTGGGGGTGGGGGATGTATATTAAAGGGTTAACATCAGAAGCATACATGATGCTGATGTAATAATATCAGATACAATGGCTGAGAAGTAAGAGAGATCTGGAAGGGGGAGAAGCTCCAACCTCATGTAGAGGTCCAAATGTGTCAATACTTGCTGTAAACAAAGAATAATGGTTTTGAAAAACTACAGACTCAAGCAGCATTCTTTGGGAGAATAGACAATCCCCCAAACTCCAGTCTAGACCTCAATCACACTACAAAACAGGAAGGTGTACATCACGTTTGGGGAAAGCGATTTGGAGCATTGACAATAACATAATTCGACATTATTGTTGTGGTCAGGTGTGTGGGCAAGGTGAGAGGGTGTAGTCCTATTAGAATGTAGAAGTACTAGATGAGGGCAGGGTCCAGCAAACTTGTAAAGGAAGCAAACGCAAACACCCTTACATTGTTCAGACCTTCAGGTGCCATCTTGCCAGCACCATCCTCTCCCAACTCTTCCATAGTTCTTTTTTGCACACTTAAATCCTATCCCACCCACTGCTTTCAGCAATATCATTACTCCTAGTCTTTACATTCCCGTTTTAAAGAATTTAAGGAGAAATTGTCCTTTAAGCTTAAGAACAAAAAGATATCACCATCTTGGGGTGCACAAATTCTCGCAATTTGCTACTAACGTCAGAAGCACAGAAATGTATCATTGTTCATATGCTATTACAGATTTGTGAATTTATAGGGACGAATTTAATCTTCCCTTGCCCAGCAGAATGCAGGCAGTGTGCCAGTGTGAGATCTAGCAACAAGCTTTCTGCCCCAATCCTACCAACTTCAATTTTAAATTGCAGATGCTGAGGGCATTCAGCCAAAGGCAGCAGCAAGCTTGTTTAAATACGCAAATTGGAGTCTGGTAAATTTAATTGATGCCTGTCTGCAATCTTCAGCCCTTGTTCAAGGGGAAACCCTGGGCTCATCCCTGCCAGGCCGAGCCTGTTAGGGAAAGCAATCAGGATCGGGCAAGGCTAAGTTGATTAAAATTTTCAATATCCTCCTTAGGCCTCCCCTGTCCTGGCTTCCAGTAAGGAATGATCAGAGAGTCTACTCTTCACAAGGCCAATGGTAAACTTCTGGTGCTGAATTTTCTGGTCATGTTGGGAACTTGGATTTGGACATGGCTAGATATTGGCCATGATCTTCCTGGAGGCAGCCAATTAAGAAGCTGCCTCTTGGAGCCTCATTTAGTTAAGGATGGTGGGCAAATCATCTGAAATAAGAGGGCCAATAGGAGGACCTGCAGCAACGTCTGTCTGGTAGCCCTGCCGAGAGAGGTGGCCATTGCTGAGGGAGGCAGGAAACTACAATGCCCCCTCAAAATAGAGGTGCCCTCTGCAGCCTTGTTCAAAAAAATTTTTAAACATGGATAGTCACAAGGGAACCCCTTCACAAGATGTCTTGCAGCTGTAGCTGTGACCATCACATACCAGTGTGTCCGAGCTGGGGTGTGTAAGTGCAGGCATCGATGGTTCTCCAGGCTGCTACAGGGAGGCTGCCTCCAGTTACCTGTGGGGCTCCAGCCTCAGCGGGAAGCCTGGGCACCATTGGAAAGATCCTGGCAGAGTCCTCATCTTTCCCCCAATTTGATCATTAATAGGTCGAATTGGCTACCAGCCCGGCCAGATCACTTGGAGGTGAAAACGCATTGTGCGGCCGACCTGACATGTTACTTTACAGTTTTGCTTCTGGTTCTGCCTCCTAATCCTCCTGCATGGGACCAGAAAAATGCAGCCCCTGAAATTGGAAGGTACCCAGTATATCTGGCTTCTTTCAACCTTTTCCAGCATGTTTTGCTAGAATCCTGCTATACGTAGTGGAGTCTGGTGGACGCCTCAAGGAAATTTGAGGCTGTGTTGCATCCAACTTTTGAGAGTTCATATTAATATTACTGCCTTTATCTCCCTTCTGTTCATTTTGAATTCAACACTGACACAGTTCATCTTAATAAACACAATTTAAAAAAAAGGCTGTCTGTAATTTACTCCTGGTGATCTATTAATCTCTACACAGCAGTTTTTTTAGGAGGGAATAGTTAATTTAAACTTGCTAAAATGTGACGTTGATAAGTGAAGAGTAACTATTAAATGATTTTCTCACTATTTGGGTGTGTCACAGTAAATTGCTTCACAAATAATATCAGTTAGAATTGTATGTGCTAAACAGTGCATTACTAACAAAAAACAGCATGAAATGTGTCATTGCATTATCAGATTCGCCTATGAAGTTAAGAATTACAGGAACTATAATTATTACTGTTACATTATAATTTGTTTTGCACAGTAAATGGAATCTGGTGAATGTAATGAGAATATTACAGGCTGAATTTTCACTGACTCCAGGGGCATGTGGGACAGGGGTGTAGAAGTCCTGCCCCTATTTCTGGCAGATCGCATTTTTGCTGAGAAGAGGAAGGAGGCAGGGCATGAACCACACAGACAGGATACCTGAACTCAGCAGGGCCATTTAAATTTCCTGCTGAGTTCAAACTCACCCCATTTTTACTGTTGCAAAGGCCTTGATCTATAGTGTGGGAGCCACGAATTTACAGAGGAGGTGTAAATACTCTTGAAGGGTGGATAAAGCCTGTTTAAATGTCATGATATGAAGTTATTTAAATTCCAGCCCTTTAAACATGATAAAAGGCTGCAGCTGTCAGTTACAGTTAAAAAAAACAAAGTGTATTGATTGATTGGCCATCTGGTGTAGCTTAGAAAACACCATTACCACCTGTTCCGCAGTTTCAATGGAGTTCATTGTTGGCTTCTTCCAATGGCTGTTGTTACATTTGAGCCCATTATGAATGCTTGGCTGAGGTTCAAAAGCCCCCAAACCACTGATATCTGCCGGGTTTGGGGGGGGGGGGGGGGGGGGTGGTGTGCACGGGGGGGTTGGGGGGATGGCTGATTTCACAGTTTCATTGGCAGTTTTAAGATGATATTAAATAATTAGAATTTGATGTGGTTACTGAATGGAAGTCTGTTTGTTTTTATAACAGATTAACCACTCGAGGGGATTTAAAACCTTTGAATGGGTTTCAAGGAAGATAATTTTATTTTTTATCAAGTGTGCATGAATGAGAGTTCTTTTGGATCATTAGAAGCTTAATTTTTTTCATCTCCACATTCCTTCTGAGGTATGCCCATAGTGGATACTGGGTGAGTGGCTGTGGAGATTGCATGGGGGATGTGATATGAGGTGGCATGGAGATGTGAGGGGACATGTGTGGTTGTTGGGGGCGTGGGCTAGAGGGCCTAACAGCCTTTTACACAACTGAGCTGAAGTCTTAAAGAATCGAGAAAGGCTTTTGAACCTGCTGCCTTGGCACTAGCCCTCCTCTGTAGTCACCTCCGAACTGCATCCGGAGTCAGCAAGTACAACTCAATCCCTGCATGCTTGGGTGAAAATCATGCATGTGGGGCTCATTTCCATGGAGATGGTTCTCTTGGGTCAGGAAATTCCTTGACTCAAGCTTCCCACCTCCATGGCGAAAATCTGGCCCTACCTGTAGATTATTCAGCTGATTTACCTGACAGGGTATTGCAGACTGATATTTGTATCTCTTGATCAGAAATCTAAAAGATTGCGATAACCTTGGCTGCAATATTTACAAAGTATGATCCTGGAGCTGGCGGGGAGGGAGGAGCTGAGGTTTGGAAACCCAGCAGTTACCCCGAATGACAGGTTTCCTGCATGCCAACTGGCCCGGTTGACAGGTTAGCTCTCTATCTATATCCAGCAAGAAAGGCTGCCAGCAGAATTACTGGTGGTGGTGGTAGGTGATGGAGAGTGAGATCACAGTGGTGGAGGGATGATGGGAAGTGGGGAAATATTGTGAAATTGCGGGCAGCAGAGATATTGTGTAGGCAGTGGGGACGTCCGATGATTGCAACATGGTGGGCGGCGAAGCCATTATTGGGCAGCTTTTTGGGCCTGGATGAAATATACCTGCTCCTCCTGGCCCACTAGTGGTGCTGGAAAGTCACGTATCTGGATCGAGCCATTCTCACCTCCTTTTACCTGCCTGGTTTCCCAAGGAAAAGGAAACCCAACCAACATAAGTTAGAAATAGAAACCTTGTTAAAACAGAAGCACAAAGCCTGTTAAAAAGGTTCCACGTATCTATGCTTCACACAGTGGCTGTGCTCCAGCAAAAACATTAACTCACATTTGTATAGCAGTCTTGACACAATGGGTTGTCTGATAATGGGTTGTTGCCTGTCCTCATCCCATTTCTAGTAAAAACTGGAAGTGGATGGGCTTTGGATGGGTTGGGTTCAGATTTGAAATATTTAACATTTTCACTTCCCACCTGACCCAGCTCCACCTATTTTGGGATTAAAATCATCATCAATGTACTTGAAAACAGAAAGGCTGAAAAGTCTCATCTTGATTTAGACAGAATTTATAAATCTATTCTGGCTCTATGATCTTTTACTGATGTTCTGGCTTATCATTAAGTAAATACACTTGATGCTGATTTTTTAAATCTGTTGTCAACAACAGCAAATACATTTTAGAAATTAAGTTTCCCAGTTATTTAGAATTGTTATAATAAAATGGTGTTTGTACAAAGACCTTCCCAGCTGATATACAGCCTTTCCAATGAGGATGAAGTTATATCAATGAGATTGTTGCTGAGAGAGCAGTTAACACAGACTTATGACATTTTGGCCACTTAGCTGAATAATGTAAGAGTGTGAAGTACAGGAAGCATATAAGAATTTTAATTAGGATTGCTGTACTGTCATAGTCAAAAAATTCTCCTAACATTTTCTCATACTCGCATGTCTTATAGATTATCAGGGGCACCCAAAAGTAATGTATTTTCGCTCTTTTCATAATTTTATTTATTTTCCTCACTGTATAATGGACCAGTCCCTACATTAGGTGACTGGCTTTGCCATAGCCATGCTTGAGCTGGCAGTGAAAAGGAACACAAAAGTAATCCAGGGAGACTCTCTTTGTGTAACCTTTCATACCCTCACTGTGGGGGATATTTGGTTTGGTTCCGTCTTTCAATGGATGGGGTGGGTGAGGTGATTATTCCATTGCTTAATGATGTGATGGCTTGTAGCACCAATAATCTGTACTATTATGGTCTCATTTAAGAATCTAAGAACATAAGAAATAGTAACAGGAGTAGGCCATTCAGCCCCTGAAGCCTACTCCACCTTTCAATATATCGTTACTGATCTTCTACTTCAGCTACTCCTTCCCACACCAACCATTTCCTTGGTATCCAAAAATCTGTCGATTTCTGATTTGGTTCTAGTCAATGGCTAAGCATCCACAGATCTCTGTAATGGAGAATTCCAAATGTGCACTACCCTTTGAATGAAGAAATTTATCCACATCTCATTCCTAAATGGCTAACCCCTCATTCTGAGACCATATTTATAGTCTCCCAAGCCAGGGGAAACATCCCCTCAACATCTAAACTGTCAAGCTCCTAAAGAATTTAATGGCTAGGATATTTATGTTGGCGAGCGAGGGGTGGGGCCCGCTTGCTGACGTGGGATGATGTTGGGCGGAACTCCCTATGTCACCCCCGCGCCATTTCAATTTTCAGGTCGGCGGGGGTGCAGCCGAATCAGCTGCATGCCCGCCGACCTGTCAACAGCCTATTGAGGCCATTTAAAAAATATTTAAGCTCATTAATGGACTTGCCCCTCCAGCCTTAAGGTTGGCGGGCAGGCCGGGAGCCCTGGCGGGCTTCAGAAAAAGCATGAAACCTCATCCACGGGCGGGATGAAGTTTCACGAGGATTTTTAAAAATTTATTAAATGTTTGATTAAAAGTGATGGACATGTCCCAACTTATGTGACAGTGTCACATGAGGGGACATGTCAGTGAAGCTTTATTTTTGCCCCTTCGCCATTTTTAAATTTGGCACCGATCTCCCTGAGGCAGTACCTAGCCTCAGGGAGATGAGCGTGCTTTTTCATGCACATGTGCGAAAGAGCGCGCCCTCGGCGTAGGGAATCCCACCCCCCTCACCCGCACAGGGAGCACATAGCACTTCATGGCGGCCGTCACGCTGGGCGGGCCAATTAAGGCCCGCCCATGTAAAATGGCAGTGCGCCCCCAATTGGGGGCGCCTATCGGAGGCGCGCCTGCACACACCCGCTCCTACACTTACCCCCCGATGAGGGGAAAATTCTTCCCTATATGTTTCAATGAGATTACCTCTCATCTAAATGCTAGAGAATGTAGGCTTAGTCTACTCAGTCACTCCTCATTAGATAATTCCCTCATCTGAGAAATCAGTTTGGAGAACCATTGTTGCATTCCCTTTAAGGCAAATATATCCTTCCTGGATAAGGAATCCAAGGCAGTACACAGTACTCCAGGGGTGTCTCACCAAGGCCCCATATAATTGCAATATGACAACTCCACACATCCATTTGCAATAAAGGCTAACATATCATTCGGTTTATTATTCAATGAAGAGTGCAGGTGGGCATTCCAGGAGCAGCACCAGGCATACCCAAAAATGAGGTGACAACCTGGTGAAGCTACAACACAGGGCTACTTGTGTGCCAAACAGCATAAGCAGCAAGCGATACACAGAGCTAAGTTAATTCCACAACCAACGGATCAGATCTCAGCTCTGCAGTCCTGCCACATCCAGTCATGAATGGTGGTGGGCAATTAAACAACTCACCGGAGGAGGAGGCTCCAGAAATATCCCCATCATCATTGATGGAGGGGCCCAGCACATCTGTGCAAAACATAAGGCTGAAGCACTCACAACAATCTTCAGCCAGAAGTGCCTTTGTGGATGATCCATCTCTGCCTCCTCCGGAGGTACCCAGCATCACAGGTGCCAGCCTTCAACCAATTCGATTCACTTCACATGATATCAAGAAATGGCTGAAGGCACTGGATACTGGAAAAGCTTTGGGACATGACAATATTTCAGCAATAGTACTGAAGATTTGTGCTCCAAATCTTGCCGCACACCTAGCCAAGCTCTTCCAGTACAGCTACAACACAGGCATCTACCCAACTATGTGGAAAATTGCCCAGGTATGACCTGTACACAAAAAGCAGGACAAATCCAACCCAGCCAATTACTGCTCATCAGTCCACTCTCCATCATCAGTAAAGTGATGGAAGTGTTTATCAACAGTGCTATCAAGTGGCACTTGCTTAGCAATAACCTGCTCACTGATGGTCAGTTTGGGTTCCACCAGGGTCACTCAACTTCTGACCTCATTACAGCCTGGTTCAAACATGGACAAACATGGACATGAACCCCAGAGGTGACAGTGACTGCCCTTGACATCAAGACAGCATTTGACTGAATGGGGCATCAAGGAGCCCTAGCAAAACTGGAGTCAATGGGAATCAGGGGGAAAACTCTCCACTGGTTGGAGTCATGCCTAGCACAAAGGAAGATGGTTATGGTTGTTGGAGGTCAATGATCTCAATTCCAGGACACTACTGCAGGAGTTCCTCAGGGTAATGACCTCGGCCCAATCATCTTCAGCTGCTTCATCAATGACCTTCATTCCATCATAACATCAGAAGTGGGGATGTTCGCTGATGATTGCACAATGTTCAGCACCATTTGCAATTCCTCAGATACTGAAGCAGCCATTGGCCAAATGCAGCAAGAACTGGTCAATATTCAGGCTTGGGCTGACAAGTGGCAAGTAACAATCACGCCACACAACTGTTAGGCAATGGCAATCTCCAACAAGAGAGAATCTAACCATCGTCCCTTGACATTTAATGGCATTACCATTGCTGAATCCCCTACTATCAACTTCCTGGGGAGGTTAACATTGACCAGAAGCTGAACGGGACTAGCCATATAAATGCTGTGGCTACAAGAGCAGGTCAGAGGCTAGGAATCCTGCGGCAAGTAACTCTCCTCCTGACTCCCCAAAGTCTGTCCACCATCTACAAGGCACAAGTAGGAATGTGATGGAATACTCCCCATTTGCCTGAATGAGTGCAGCTCCAAAAACATTCGAGGACAAAGCAACCCACTTGATTGGCACCCCATCCACAAACATTCACTCCCTCCACCACCGATGAAGAATGGCAGCATCTGTACCATCTATACAGTGCACTGCAGAAACTCGCCAAGGCTCCTTCGACAGCACCTTCCAAACCCACAGCCACCACCATCTAGAAGGACAAGCGCATCAGATACATGGGAACACCACCACCTGGAAGTTCCCCTCCAAGCCACTCACCATCTTGACTTGGAAATATATCATCGTTACTTTATTGTTGTTGGGTCAAAATCCAGGAACCCCCTCCCTAACAGCACTCTGGATGTACCTACACCACAGGGACTGCAAGAGGTTCAAGAAGGCAACTCACCACCAGCTTCTCAAGGGTAATTAGGGATGGGCAATAAATGCTGGCCCAGCCAGTGACGCCCACATCCCGTAAATAAATTTTAAAAAGTTACTTTCTGTACCTGCATGTTAACTTGTTGTGATTCATTTACCCAGATCCCTCTGATTACCAACATTTCCCAGTCTTTCACCATTGAGAAAAAAATCTGCTTTTCTGTTTTTCCAATCAAAGTGCTGAACCAAGGGTCGATTGAAAATAAAGAACTTAAATAGAAAAAAAAAATTCCCTGACATGTCCCCTCATGTGACACTGTCACATAAGTTGGGACATGTCCATCACTTTTAGTTACACTTTTATTAAAAATTTAAAAACCTACATGAATTCTCATCCCGCCCGTGGATGAGGTTTCATGCTTTTTCTTAAGTCCAGGGCTCCCGGTCTGCCCGCCAACCTTAAGGTTGGACGGGCCGGTCCGTTAATAACATTAAGTACTTTGTCAATGGCCTCAATAGGCCGTTGACAGGTCAGCAGGTGCACAGCTGATTCGGCTGCACCCCCGCCGACTTGAAAATTGAAATGACGCGGGGTGACGTTGGGAGTTCTGCCCAACGTCATCCCGCGTCATTTTACACGTCGGCGAGCGGGCCCCGCAACCCTTCTCGCCGACCAGGAAATCCTGGCCTATAAGCCAGTTAACCTGACAAGAAAGGGGAAATGCTAGAATCTATTGTTAGGGATGTGGTAACAGGGCACTTGGAAAATCAAAGCCCTTTCCTTTGTCTTTTGTCGTGTTGTATGGAGGGCTTTCTGTTTCTATTCCCTCTTCTCCTGTCCGTTACTTGAAAAGGCATGTCCATTGCTATGGTTCTTGTTGCCATGTCTGCCAGTTTTGAATAATTCCAACTACATGCTGCCACAGTTCAACTCTCCTTGAAGAGATTCAGGCTGCATTTGAATGGCAGTCAGGGCGTCCAATGACCTCCAGACAGGCTTTCAGCCAATAAGCAACGTGGATATTGCTGGTTTCATGTCTGTCTAATTATAATGATAGCCCAGTACCAATTTTGGGTGTCCTTATGTTGGAAGTGTGGAAGATGTGCCTGTTTCCTATGCGCCAGGGTCAAATTTATAGGAAACAACCCCAAAATATGTTTGAAAAGCTGAAATAGGCTCATTAGAAAGAAAAGAGAAAACTTGCACTTATATAGAACCTTTCATGTCCTTGGGATATTACATAACCCTTCGCAGCACATAGCTTCAGCCCATCCTTCCCACCCTCAGCAATGCCTATATCCATCAAATAACCATCACATTGTTCCCACAAACCACCATCATACCCACCACAACCTGCCATTGCCTCCACACTCAGGTAAGCCATCTTCCATTTCTCTTACATCCAGGATTTCCTCCCAGTGCTGCTGTGCCACAACATCTCTTCCACTACCCTTACCAGACATTGTTACTCACTTTGCAGTGCCTGAAAATACTAGAACTATGCTTTTCCAACATCTCACAAACCCTTTTAGAATTTTCCTAGAGCTTTGCACTTCCTCCATTACTTCCCCACCCAGACTTCTAGTCCTAAACACCTGGACTACTATTCAAACTCTACCAACTCACAAAGCCCTTAGCCATCCCCGCTCCCCCTCACCAACTCCCCACTGATGCTTCATACTGTTCCTGCAGCCTGTCTAACATCCACTCCTGCGCTGCAACATCCTCCTTATGATCATCTTCTCTATGGTTTTAAAGAAGGGTAAGAGGCAAGATAAATTAAATAGTTGAACTAATTTTTAATAGGAATCACAGCCCTTGATTTATAATTTCCACAGACATATGGGGCATGATTTCATGGGGGCGAGGGGGGTGGCATTTTACTCGACAAGAGTTGGCCTGCAGTCGATTCTCCTGAAAGAAGCATGTGTTATTGCGGTCAATTGACTTGTTAACAAGCTCAATGGACCTTTAATTATTGATTTTAAAATGGTGGGCGGACTGTGAATTTTAGCACCCGCCCATCTACAGTATTAAGGGGGACAGCTCGGGGGTGGTCGGGAAGTTGGTGGGCTTGCCACCGCTCATGTTTTACGCGGTCCCACCGAAAGCACACCCAGCGGGGGCGGGGGCTGGTCATAAAATCCAGCCCATGAACTGAAACAGGTTTGTTCAAAAAATACACTGCATTTCTGCATTACTTTGTACGATAAAAAAAAGGACTCACTTATTCGCTATAAATAATGGCCCCTCGTAATATATTATGGGCAGCATTATGTCCCGTGGGTGGGCGCATGCCCAACCCGATCGGGCGTAAAATTGCGCGAGATATTCCACTCAGCGGGCGCACGCAGAAGTTGGAAGCGCGCTCACCGACAATTAAGGGGCAATTAAGCCGATTAATGGCGCAGCTGACTCCGATTTTTTGTGGACTATCCATCCTTACGATTGGGGGACAGGCGAATTGGCCTGGCGGACTTTGCATTTTTCATGAAACCTCATCCAAGGGCAGGATGAGGTTTCCGTTATTAAATAAACTAAAAATAAAAATCTATGGACAGCAATTTTATCACTTGTATGTTCCAGTGCCTGATTGTGCTGCTTGGACATTTTTCCCCTGATTTTCAAAACTTTATTTCATGGTTTTTGGGTCTGAGGCTCCCTGAGGCAGCTCTCTGCCTTCAAGGCACTTTCTCTCAGTGCACGCCCGTATCCGTGGAAACATCATTGTCCACCTTCTTCCCTCCCCCACCCCGGCAGCGCTGAGCTTTTCAGCGGGAGTTTCACGCTGGCTGGCCGTTAATTGGCCAGCCAGTGTGAAATCGCGGTCAGGGGCCAATCACGGTTGGGGGTCCATTTCTCGACCGCTCCTGGGCCTCTCGATCGCGTCTGCCTGCCGAGCTGAAAATTCAGGCCTATGTATTCTCAAACAATATATTCTGCAATCTCAGTGAATGGCACCAAGTTTAGGTGGGTAAAAATGAGTTTGGAAATTGCAGATAATTTTATGAAGACTGGGGCAAATAGCTGATTTTAGAACGTGAGATGTCAAATGGGCTAGAATGGGCTAAAACCTGGGCTGGAATTTTACGGCCCTGTCACAGCAGGGATGGGGCTGTAAATTGTGGTGAACCATTCTAAACTCCATTGGCTTCGGCGGGAACATAAAGTCCCGCTGCCTTAAAATTCCACCCCTGGTTTGTATATATAGTACTACATGATGTGGGCACAATATCCTAGCTAATGATATTCCTTGACCAGAAAATGTAGCATAGGTCAAGTTCGTCAAGCAGTTCAGCCGCATTACCATGAAAATATGGTCAAAAGGTTAATGATTTAGAAGCATAAAATGGAATTGGATGTCACAGTATTGGATGGAAGAACTGGTCCCAGATATTTCAACTAAAGATTTAGGATTATCAATAAGCCTTCGGGAAAATATTTGTTTATATTATTTCAAAATATCTTTGCCAAAATCACTTTTTTTATTTTTCACTATTTAAAATCATTTCAGATAAATTGAAGAATGTTATAGCAAGCAGCTGCAATACATTACAACGTATAAATGTACATTGAAATGGCCACAAGATTCAAACAATGGAGAAACTCATTAGCTGGAGCTTTCCTTGAGACCGTGTTTATAACCTGACATTTTGCAGCTGCTCTGTTTTGTTCCATTATTGCACTTTAGCTCCCAGCACTTGACATCCATCCAAAAAATAATGCTCCTGTTCCAAGAGATCAAGCTGAAATATTATGGAGTTGTCTAGAAACTGCTAGCATTTTTAAAAATCTTTAAAAATAACCCATGAATAGAGACTATGCTGATACATAAACAATGGCTCATACACAGATTCCCACTGTTAGCCAAAAACATTAATATGTTGGTGTTTTTGGAGTCTGTAGTTCAGTTTTTCATATTTAAACTATCTCCCTCTGCCTTCTAGTTTCCTCAGAGCAGCCACCATTTCAGTCAGAAGGCAAGTAAGCCATCTGCTTTTAGGCTTGTGCACCATCTGAACCTACTGTAGAGTGTAAGAGATATTTCTTGTGCTGATTCTGCCTGAGATTTTCTTTTGATTTGCATGGATGACCTCCTTATTTCCTTATAGTAGCTCTTCAAAACAGCAGGTCTATGAATGGCAATACTGTCCGAAACACCTGTACTACTATTCAAACTCGAACAACTCACAAAGCCCTTACTCACCCCAGCTCTCCCTCCAATTCCTCACTGATGCTTCATACAGTTCCTGCAGCCTGTCTACTCTCCACTTCTGCACTGCAACACCCTCCCATCCTCCCTATGATCATCCTCTATATGGCTTTAAAAAAGGGTGAGAGACAAGATAAACTAAATAGTTGAACCAACTTTTAATATGAATCACATCCCTTGATTTACAATTTCCACAGACATATGGGGCTGGATTTCATGGGGGTGAGATGGTGGCATATTGGTACACGAGAGTCAGCCTGCAGGCGATGTACCTGAAAGGAGCATGTATTATTCCAGTCAACTGACTCGTTAACAAGCTCAATTGACCCTCAGTTATTTATTTTAAAATGGCGGGCAGGCAGTGAGGGAACGTAGCTCGGAACTCAATTCTAAGTTCTTGACGGTTCTATATTTTGGAGCTTGAGCTCCACATCACAATGTTAGCATTTTATTATTTTCATACACATGGAAAATTAAATCTCTTAAATTCAATTATTTTGCTTCATATTGCAAGCTCCTTTATTTTCCTTTCTGTTCATGAAAAAGTCAACATGTCAAATTTCACTTCTTTCCTGTTATGGAAAGCTTTGCATTAATTAAGCACCAATGACCGGAATTTTCCATTGCCGTTGGCATTGTGCATCATGGCCGGCATGAGCGAGAAGGCCAAAAATTGGTTTCACACCGTCATGAAACCAGTTTGCGATCATCCACTCAACCTGTCAATGGCGGGTTGTGTTTCCCACTGCCGCATTTCAGAAACATCATTTTAATACATCTGCATCTGATTAAATGATTAAATGCCCTGCTCACCAGAATCATCCCCCCATGTCAAACTTACTGCCCTCTTTGGCGGGTAAATGTGCCGGCTCAGAACACGTCTTGACAAGTGTGACGTGCAGAAGTTGGGACTTACCATTAGGGCCTTGCTGACATCGCGGGCATCCGAGGACCAGCAGATGCTGGAGCCCAACAGCAACCAGACCCCGGAGGAACACGTGTATGCTGGGTGGATTTTCATGGACATGGCTCTGCTGCAAAGCAGCTCATGGAAGGTGCGAAGTTTCCATTGATGTCCGGAATCTGCTTCAGGCCATGGGCTGCTATGGATGATCGTCGAGGGGGGAGAGAGGAAGGTCCAGCTGTGCGTGGGGGAGGAAGGTGTACCGATGAGGGTGGGGGGGAGGGAGGTTGTGGGAGAGGAAGGTCTAGGCTTGATTGGGAGAGGAAGGTGCGCTGGGGGGACAGGGGTGTGGAAGAGGAAGTTCCAGGTTTGACTGGGAGAGGAAGGAGTACCAGGGTTGGGGGTTGGTGGGGGGGGGTGGGGGTGAGGGGAATGAGGTTGGGGGGGTGGAGGGAGTACAGGGGAGGAGGATGTAACAGGGGAGAATGTGGCAACTGAGGAGGTAGGTGTAGGGGGCAAGGAAGGTGTAAGGGAAGGAGTTCGGAGGGAGGAAGGAGTGCAGGGAGAGGATGGAGTTCAGAAGGGGGTGGGGTCCAGGGGAGGAAGGAGTCCGTGAGGGGTGGGGTTGGTGGTGGTAGAGGAGGGAATAAGGTTGGAAAAGGGAGTAAGGGAGGGGATGTCCAGATGAACATGCAAGGGAGAGGACTGTCGAGTCGATGGCTGCCTCCTGGGGAGCGAACTGAAGTTGGGTGTGGAAGGAGAGAATGGTGAGTATGAGAAAGGGCAGAGTGAGCTGGTAGGATTCGAGGGTGAGGGTGCGATGGTAGCAGTAGAAGTGATGGCGAAGGTGGTTAGCGGGGACTCGGAAGCAGACACGGATCCTGGGGGTAGGAAGGAGGAGGCTGGGGAGGTCAATGTGGATGGGGGTGGGATTCTCAGGCAGGAAAGGAATGTGCATGTTCACCTGGACATCCTGGGAAGATAAGGGTTCTGGTTGATGGGGAGGTGGAAGGTCATGCCAGCGAGGTCAACAGTGGTGGGGGAAGGTACATGGGTGACTGAGGCGGAGGAAGGTTGGGGGATCTGAAAAAATACCTTACAACGGCTATGCTTCTCAAATTGAAAGTGAGCAGAGCCTCGTGTTGGGTGGGCGCAGGTGCTGCATGGGAGTACGATGAGTGGGTGGGTGGAGATGTAGGTCAGCTCAGGTGGACAACTAAATGAGAATTCCAGCAGGCAGCACTAAAAATACTCGGGAGATTGAGATGAGTGTGATGGATAAGGCTCCGCATGCGTGGGGAAAATGCTTGCACGAGGCTCTGAAAGGCCCTGCCCTACACACACACATCTCTCTGAGAATCATTCATGGTCCGCCTGTGTGCAGCTGAACTGCTAGGGGGGGTTGGGGGGGATGCAGGGGGAAGACTCACAAAGCTGTAACTTAAGCTGAAAGGCACCATTATACCTCACTCTGTGAAAGTGAATATAATTTCAGATTATAAAGTGACAAAATGTGTTCACCCATGCAACCACTTGCGTTCAGAAATTCTTAACTTTTCTAGGCCTACCATTTCTTCTAGATGCTGCCCTGACATCCGCAGGAGTGCTGGAGAGACTGTGTAATGGTTGGCCCTATTGCGCCTGATGGCTTTGGCATGGGTCCTCTGGAAAGCCGAGGCCTTGAGGGCCCTGGCTTGCTTTGGCTGGCCTCCTGTGGGCCAGTTGCTCCCTCTGCAGTGACAGAGGATGAAGTTGAGGAGGGTCACAGGCAAACGGCGCTTGGAAGGAGAGGTCAGCCTCTGAGATTCCTGAGTGGATGGCCAGAGGTGTCCAGCTGCTGTTCCTCCTCTCGTTGGGCGCCCAATGGACCCAGCCTGACTCCTTGAAGGGAAGGGGCATCTGGGGGAACATCGAGATGCCTCGTCTTCCTCTCATGTTGTCACCCTAGGAACTCACCCATGGCTACCATGATGGATTGCAGGTCTATGGGCATCCCCACGTTCACCTCTATGGCATCTGCCATCCTCCCCATGGGGATCTCTATATATGCACACGAGGCACTACTTCATCAGAGAGCAGGTGGATGCACTCCTCTGACTTGCATGCCACTCTTTTGAGGGCTTCAAAAAGCTCTGTGTCATTTTCCCTGCCTTCTGCTGACTCTCCATGATGAGTTGGGAGGCCGACTCCAGAGGTTCGTCACCTGACTCGGATCTCACAGATGTTTCTTCCCCAGCAGCCCTCTGAGTCCCGGGGAGCTTGGCTGAATCTGCCTCCACCTACTGTGGACACGCATCCATGTGGTGACTGGCAGATTGTGAACCCGAGCCTGCTCTAGATCTTGGTCCCACCGAGGTGTGTGTGTCTGCGCTGGTGGAGGGTGTGGGTAAGCGCTTTGACGGGTCTTCCAGGCTGCTTATTTCCAGCTCTTCAATGGAGGAGGTGTCCTTTTGGCTGCAGGCGAGAACCTGGCTGGCTGAGGGTGTCAGTCGCTTGGCAGAGCTCCCTGTGAACCAAGAGATAATCAGTGCATGGCAGCAGAGTCAAAAGCTGGAGAGAGAACACTCACAGTTGCTTTGAAAGATGATGTGGTGCAGGATCCTCAGGTGGGTGTTCACCGCCAGCCTCACTGTTACCGTAGGCTCGGCCCACATCCTCACCAGTCAGCGTGATGGCCACTCCTCAAAGTGAGTGAGGGGCCTAATGGGACCAACTCCACTGCCCAGGTCTGGGACCTCTCCTGCTGATGTGAGCTAGCTTCTCCTGCATGAAAACAGATGGAGAGAGTGTGAACAGGACACGTGGCACTGCGTGGAATTTGTGTGGTGAGCGCAGCCATGGACGGGATGAAGAAGTGAGCTTCAGAGGATCTAAGCCTGATGGAGATGTGAGGGTGTGTTTGAGAGTTAGTGATGTTGTCCCTTGAAGTTCAAGATCCCTGTGGATGTGTGATGAGTTTGTGAGTGTCTGAGTTGTGAGTGGTGAGAAGAGTGATTTACCCTGGCAGAACGGATGAGATCATTCATCCTCTTCCTGCATTGGATGGCTGTCTTCTTTTGCAGGGCGTTGGTGCTGAGCACCGCTGCCGCCGCCTCCCATGCTGGATTGGTGACCTGGTTTGCTGGTCCTCACCCAGAGCAGGGGTAGAGGACATCATGGCAGGCCTCCACTGCGTCCAGTAGGCGCTCGAGGGAGGCATTGCTAAACTTAGGGGGAAGCATGTTTCCTCTCTTTTACAGCTATCAGTTCCCAGCAGCTCCCTATCCCTTGAAGAGTGCTGGCTCTGTGCAGGGGCGACCTTTAAATATGGCACCTGGTTTACTGAAGGCCTGAGGTGATGGCAGAAATAGCAGAGGGGCGGGCGAATCAGAGGCCCCCCCCCGCCAGCAACCCAGCGTGTTACCTGGGAATGAATTATTAATGAGGCCGGGCGCACTGGAAATGGGACGATACGGTGTGAAAAGCCGAATTGCGGCCAGCGGATAAAACATCCTTTTTACCACCCGTTACTGCAGTTAGTGAAAATCTGGGACAATTGCGTCCAACATTTATTGTTTAATTAATACAGGGCCTTTTTCAGTTTTGAAAGGCCAAGGGTTTTTGATTCTGGAGCGGAGAGGTGAAGGGTTGTCCTTTAGCTATCCTCTCATGCACACCACCCCAAAAGCCCCCCCATCCCCTCTTACCAACCCCCTCCATCACCTTCCCACCACCCCACACAACTGCCCCTCTCCATTGCATCATAAAAGAATCAAAGCCCCAATTATTGTTTCACTCCCAGCTCATTTTTGCTTGTGAATGGGGCCATAGCAGACCAAGAATGTTAAGAAAAAAGCTGCAGCTGTTTTACCCCTGGGTATCAACCCGTTCCATTATGAGGGCAGCTCTAGATCTGAACAGGCTGTGCCCTGTTAAAACAGGCAGGGGCTTATAAATATATTTAAGTATGGGTGAGAAGACACATTTGCGACCCCAACATGAATTTCCGGTTAATCAGTGCTATTACCGTGACTTCCTTAAGTTGCCCACAAATCATGGGCAGTAGAGGTGGCCATTTACTTCATAGGATTCTTACCCTTACTGTAACTCAAAACACTGCAAAGGTGTAGGTGACCATTTGCTGATAGTTTATACTGTTTTTGGAATATTACTCAATTTTAAAGCATATGCAATGGTGGGCACTGCTACCTCGTCAACCCAACCACAAATCAAAGGCAGTAAAGATCAGGAGAAGACCATCACAGAGCATTATTTAAAGAAAAACTGTAGTCAGGGAAAGCTGAAAGTTGATCTGGTACTCATTTTCCCTTCAGTCTCCCGAGAGTTTTCAGCCTTAAAAGCTTCCACAAGTTAATCTCCTTGCTTCTCTGCATAAACTGCCCCAGCTACTGAAATCTGCTGCTTCATTTAATCCCCAGTGCTTCCACATCTTCTTTTAAGATGGTGCTTCAGGCCCATGATGAGCATATGTCCTCCCAAAGGGCGATTTGCTATAAACAGCACAATTCATGTGTACAGCTTTTCTGCTCATTAATACAAGGCCTCCTGTTGTCATTGGATAGATGGGGAACTTGTTTCGCCTAACTAACTGCCTGATCTGAACTCCAGACCAAAATTAATCCTATTATTACAGCCTTCAAAACTGTCCCGCTCCTTTGAAATTGAAAAATAAAACCTACTATTTCATTGTTACACTGCAGAGCCTCGAGAGCTTTTTTCAATGGACCAGCATTTGTTGAAATACATTGGGCTGGATTTTTCCAGCCCCTTGGAGAGGGTTTGGAGGCAGGGGGTTATGGAAATAAGGGGAAGCTGCTTCAGGATGACCCCCTAATGCATTCCCACTTCCAGAACTTTCCTAAGGTGTATTGGGAACCAAGTTGGCTTCCCACTTCATGGAGGCAGACAGCCAATTAGCACAATTAACATTCCACTTGGGGGCCATTTTGCAATGGTGTCGGCATTTTACCAACATTGAAGTGGCCTCCAACACCCCCCACCCCATGCCCCCCACTTCAGCATGTGTAAAGGCCGTCAGTTCAACTCAGGTGGCCTCCCAGCATGAACCAGAGGCTCCATGCCCCAGTGATGACGCCACGGGGACTAATAGTCCTGCAAAGGGGTTCCTTTCCACCCTGATGTCCCTGCCAGTTTCAGGCCTCTTTATTTCATTAATTCTGCAGGCAACGGATGGTGCCTCATGTTGAGGTGCCCCGGCCTGCCTGCTTTCGCCCACCTCTCCTGTTTGGAGCTGCCGGCCTGACATTACTACAGGCCCTCTGACTGGGTCCACAGCACCAGGAGCCCAAATTTCCTAAATGGAATGGGCGAGTGTGAAGGGGGCCAATTATGAGCCTGTCTTTGGGGATGTTGCATCGGCAGACACACTGACAATGTAGGTGGGTTTGGGTCCTGCACATGTGGGCCTGATATTGATGTCCCAATGTGTGCTGGAGAATCCAGCTCAAAATCTGCCAGTGTGCCAGATCAGGTAAACTTTTCCCGGCACTCTTCAGCTCAAAATTTTTTTACCCTCTAAGTTGCCAGAAGTAAGAGCTGATTATGGTATAAGCCATTGGGCATTTGAGACATTGGTGAACAACAGCAGTAACAGCAAATCTCCTTTACCAATGAGCTTCAAGGATTGAGAAATCAAGAGATGAAGGACTGAGAATGAGGGTGAATTAGAGTTCATGAATTCAATGTCAATGAATCATACATGGAAAGCAGGACAACAAGTGCGAAAGAAAGATACGAGAGAGATAAAAGAGGCAGGAAGGAAAAGTAAAATTAAATTGTTAATTTATAATTTGAAATATTTATCATGTACGATATAGTTCACGGCCTGAAGAAACGAGATTCCATGCTTTTAAGTGTTCACTTTCGGGACCAGAGAGACAGTTATTAATAATTATCACATTGTTAAAGTGATACTTGTGTTTTTAATCAATGGACTTGCGATGATTTTCAATTCAAGACTTTCTTTTCCTTATCATAAATTGTTGACTGATTTACATATGAGTAACTAAGTGATTTGTTCACACACCATTCATTTTTTATGCCAAACTCTGGCCCAATGGGCAGAATTTCCCCAGCCCGCCCGCAGCGGGTTTGATGGTAGGCGGGAGCGGAGAAACCAGCAGCAGGCAAAAAGTGAGAAACCCCCTGACATAAAAATAGTTTGTGATTCTCGTGATGGTGGGTTAATGGCGGGTCAAGCATCCCGCTGACTAGTGTGAAATAGCGTGAATGCTATTTGCATTCATTTCCATCTCATGAATGCTCATTAAATTAGCCTCTTGCCAGAATCACGCGCCACCTTCCAATCTTGCCAGTGGGAAATCACATTGGTCTGAATCTTGTTTGAAAAAGAGTGATTTGCACACGTCGGACCTCACTTCTCCCGTCACTTCTAGGTGATTGTAACACAAGTAGCCTACTTTCCATAGCGCTGCACCAGTCTCGTTGTGATGCCAGTGGAATGCCACACTGCTGGTGCTGCTCTCCTCCCGGTGCTGGTCTCCATGGTCACAAGGGCACCACTGTGCAGTGGTACTCATACAGAGTTCAACTTTCAAGACACTGACCAGGATTGAGGCCTGAGGGGTGGTTTTAGTGTGGCCTGTTCCTGGTGGGTGCCATCTATGTCCAGAAAGACAACACTGTGCAGCGGTACTCAGACAGGGCTGAGCATTCAAAAACCAGCATATCGACCAAGGAAGGGGTTTGGATGGGAGGGGGGTGTGGTGGGGAAGGGTGAACACACAGTGGGAAATAGGGAAGGAAGGTTATGCAAGGAGTTGGTGGGGGGCTGGGGAAGGGGGCAGGATGGAAGGCAGAGAGGCAGGAATGTTTTGCAAGGTAGTGGAGGAGGAGGAGGAGCGATGGGAGGCAGAGGGCAGTCCAAGGGGCGGGGATCTGGAGCCTGACAAGGGTAACTAAGATGCTAAAAAACAAGGGGGTGAAAGGGACACCACATGTATAAATGGGGGGGAATGAATGCAGACTCTCGAATAGGAAAGTTGGTGGGCATTGTTAGTGTGTCACAAGAGGGATGGGTCACATGCAGACTCATAAGTCGGGGGGAGGTGGTTTGGGAAGGGAGGCAGTGTAGTCCTCAGTCATCAGGGCAATGGGCAACGATGTGAAAGTCAAAGTCCTTGGTCTGGGGCTTGCAGTCAGGAGTCAGAGAATACGGACGTCCCCGGGGCTTAGTGGAAAGCAGTCAGAGAGCAGAGACGCCCCTTGCATTTTATGTACCTCACAGTCTACAATCAGCGTGGAGACAATTGTAGGGCGCAGCAGGCATGCTGCAGGGGTAATCATTGGGAGCTCCAGAGAGGGGCAAGGTCTGTGTGCTCAGTCGGAATAATAACAGCTTGGCGTGCAGGGCAGTCTCACAGTCACTGTCCATGGGCTTGTCTGTCTCTGTACTGGGCTTCAGATGGTATGGTGATTGTAATGGGAGGCATCTGCATCCTATATTTGGGGAACACATAGTAAAGGGGAGGGGGTAAGTGAAGCTTTCCTCAGGGGTTTCACCTCGGTGCGTGAGCATACATACAACATCTAGATGGGGAGGGTAGAGGTCTACATGGCTCATGGGCACTTCAGTAGTGATGGACTCAGGTGGGAGGGTAGGACTGTCCACCACAACAACTATGAGATCCAGTATTATTGGGGGAGATTGGAAAATAACAGGAGGGAGCTCTACCTTCACATTGTGATGTTGCAGGTAAGTATCAGGTACACACACTGTCAGAGAGGGAGCACCGCAGTTCGTTTCAAAATAGAAGTGCAGAAACACTTTTGCTTTCCTGGAGATATTGTGCAGTTTTAATTCAAAAGTGAAGTGATTCTGAACAGGAGGGGTCTGAAGCTGTGTGGGTGGAGCACACTGCTGCACTAAGGAGCCCTCTCTGGGGTGCCCTCTAACTTGTTAGAGCTGCAAGAGTGACCCAGAGTCTACAGAAAGGATGAAGTCCTCATGATGCAGAAAGCCATTGGAAGCCAATGCATTTATCAGTGCTGAAAGAGGGATACTCATAACTCATTGGCTTCACATCACACTCGTTGTAAATCAGCATTAAGACATCTGAATGTATAATTTGGGAATTCAGGCACTTTGGGAGGAGGCACAGGTGTGGCATATATGACATTCCATTTATGTAGGCCAGTCAGGTGCTCTCCAGAATTGGCACTCCTAATGGGCCAAAGGTCATCCAGTAATTAACCATCAGCAATTTATTGTTAATTAGAAGCCAGATCATAGATTGGAGCACTGAATCAGGTTAGGTAGCGCTTGTCATTCAAACCTCCTCATACCAATCAGGGATTCAGATGTCATGTTCCCGGAATGGCATCTTGGCCACATCAGTGTGGGTGGTAGTGCCTCAAAGACAAGGCAGCATCAGCGACAATGCAAGTGGAGCTGAAACCAATGTAGCCCATTACAGTTCCTATAGGTTGCAGATTATGAGCTTCACTAGGAGAGACCGTTCCTCAATAATATCTGCAATGTTGCAGTTCAGAGACAAAGTCAAAGAAGAAGTGGATGCAGGGCTCAATGCTGCCTTTCTGAGGGTCCTAATGCAGTGGGAGAGGCTAAGGAGGGAGGAGTGATGCAGAGCGCAGCCAGGAGGCCCTGCCTGATGTCCACGGTCAAGGGGAGCCAAAGCAAGAACAAGGAGGTGAAGAGGAGAGACCCAGACTATGGAGGCAGATAGCCAGATCAAGAGTATACTGAAGAAGATTCTCCTATTTACAAATGAGTGAGAGACAATGCCAGGCACATCTGCGCTTGTCCTGAGCTCTGGTAGATCACATCTGCCACATCCTTCATGAAGACCTGGTGCCCTGTGGAGTTGGAGGCTATCCTCTGCCAGTGGTATTAAAGGTGACTGCAGCGCAGCGCACAATTCCTTTGCCTGTGGGCCTTTCTAGGGATCAACAGGGAACTTCTGCAGCATCATGCAGTCTGCAACACATAGATGCATAAAGGAGGTCACGGATGCTTTTTACAGGCGGGCACATCAGTATGTGAGGTTCACTCTGGACGAAGATAGCCAGGCTGCGAGATTCACCAGCGCTGCCACCATCTCAGGCTTCCCAAGAATGCAGGGGACAATCGGCTGTACCCTTGTGGCTATACGGGCTCCATGGCAGCAGCCTCTATTGTTTATAAACCGCAAGGGCTGCCATTCCGTCAATGTACAATTGGTGTGCGATCATCGAAAGCACATAATGTACGTTTGTGGCAGGTACCCCTGGGAGTTGTCATGACTCCTACAGCCTGAGTCACTCCCAGGTGCCTGAGATTTTCGAAGGGCCTGAACATCTTCAGGGATGGCTGCTTGGGGAAAAGGGGGTGCCCACTGAAACACTGGCTGATGACACCGATGTGTTGCCCTCAGAGTCATTCTGAGGAGAGGTATAACGCTGCTCACAGCTCCACACACTCCCAAATAAAGAAGACCATAGGGATTCTGAAGATGTGCTTCAGATGCTTGGACTGCTCAGGTGGCTCACTCCAATACACTCCCGATAGGGTTTCCCACATCACCGCAGTGTATTGTACCCTTCACAACCTGGCAATGCAAAGAAGTGATCCCTTGCCAGGGGATGACCTGGAGGGGGATGAGAGCTCATCGGAGGATGAAGACCCGGAGGCCCAGGAATCTCAGGAGGCTGCTGAGGGTTAGTTTGAGTGCGATCACGCCATGGAGGAAGCAAGACTTGGGAGATGTGTCTGTGACACTTTAATCACTGGCAGGTTCCAGGAGGAGTAAAGTTAAGGCAAGAGGAGATGGCTACATTTCTCTTAGCCCTCAACGCCATTCCCTTTCATCTCAGGAGATGTCCAACTATTCACATCGAAAACGAGTCCAGCATTCACACTTGCGCCTTCTGGTCTCATCATTCACCAGGCCATGATCTCTGCAATGGTCTGTGGTTCCCTGTGTATGTGCTTGATCTGGGAACTGAGAGTCCACTGAACTATGAGAGGAATGCAAGCACTGCCTTGAATCAATCACCGCAGTGAAATCACAACAGGCAGTGAGATGAAGACATGGCTAGGGATCTCCTCCTCCCATCCATGTCTTGCCTTTTGCTACTACCACTGAGGAGATACTGATGCTGCTAGGCACTCAAAGCTGATAAGCTGCCCTCACACAATAGTCTTCCATGAGGAAGAAGGGTTAGAAGCTCTTACATCACATGCTTCTAATAAGGTTTTAACACATCTCCCTGACATGACACGAGGGTGCAGAGAATATCTTCAATGAGGTTTACCTCATATGAATATTAATCTCACAAAGGGAGACTATCTCTGAGTGGGAGGATGGATAAACCTCGAAATAGGATTCAAATGTATATAATCACAATGCCTTCAGTTGACCAAGCCATTCACAGGAACATCAAATGTATTTACAAAAGTGCAATATTTTTACAGTGATTGCACACCCAAGAATGAATTCAATATCCCTTAATTTTCCTAACCCTCCCACTACGCCAGGGTGCAGCCCCAACATCCACACCAGAAGTGGAGGCAGCCTGCTGACTGCTTCGTCCTGATGTCTACGGTGACCTCAGCATTCATTCTCTGATGTCCCAAGGCCTGGAGGGCCCTAGCCTGATAAGGATCTCCTGCTGAGGGGCACATGCACCCTCCTAGGTCTGAACAGCTGGAGTGGATGGGGTTACAGGCAGAGGGGATTCTGAGACGCTCGACACCCTTGGAGTGTCCTAAGTGGGGGCCCCCAGGATGTCCGGCTGATGATCATCCACCCTGTGGGTGCCAAAGTGCCCTGCCCTGACTCCTTGAGGAGATGTTGCACCTGGAAGAAGGTCAAGGTGCCTTATGGCCCTGTCGCTTATATCTTGATGGTGCCCACCAGGGTGTGTGGCCATGGAGCCCAGGGCCAAGCGCAAATCCAGCAGAACCTGCTGGGCCAAGTTGTCCATGGTGGTCGCCAACCTTCCCATGGTGACCTTGGGGCACTGGCATGTTGGAGCCACAACATCAGACAGAACGCAGTTGGACTCCTCCATCTTCGCTCTAGTCAGCTAAGTGTCTGCCAAATCTCTGTCTGATGTTCTGCTGCCTATTCTTGTATCTTGAGCATTGAGTGGGCGGCCACTCGCAGAGGCTCATCATCTGAAATGGACAGAGCGGTGGCTGGTCTCCAGCAGCCCTCTGGGTGCTAGATACCTCAGCTGTCCCTGCCTCCGACTGCTGTGGGGATGTGTCAGTGAGGTGTTCTCCAGAAAGTGAGCCCGAGCCTAATCTAGAGATATGTCCTACTGAGGTGTGTGTCTGCGCTGGTGGAGGGCGCGGGTGAGCGCACTGACGACTCTTCTTCAGCTTCCTCTGTGGATGGGGCTTACGGTGGGCACCCTTGTGGGCCTCGATCTGCTGGTGCTTGTATGATAGGGAATAGAGATTCAGTTGATGAGCATGAGTAAAGTATCTCCATACCATTCACTGTGATTGTCAGGACGTGATGAACTGATGGTGGTATGATCCATACTAAGTTGCTGGGACAATCCAATCTCCCCTCCCCCACAGGAGCAATCCCTGTCCTCCCCAGTGATCTTGATGGCATCCTCCTCGAATCACACATGGGCAATTATGTTGGCTGTCCCTCCCCCGGTCTGCAATCTTTCTGGATGAAGACAAAGGAAAGGCTTGAGATGAGAAGGGATGGAGCATAGGTTGCGAAAGATGCATGCCCCTTGTGTGTGGTGAGCTGTCCCTGAAGGGGCTGTGGATGGAGTATGAGCAGCTTAATAGATGGGATGGTGGTCATGTGAAAGTTTCTGTGAGACAATCAGTGGTGATATCTGTCCCCCTCTAATGGTTGTATGAGATCCTGAAGAGAGTAGCCCTTTGAGTACATGATGCCATGATGAGAGTTTGATATTGGAGGGGGTTGAAGGATACTTACTCTGGCAGAGTGGATGCAATCATTCATCCTTTTTTGGTGTGGTTGCCAGCTGCACTGACGTCCCCTGCGATGGCCTCCCAGACCGGAGAGGTGAGGTTGGTGTGCTTCCTGGATCCATCCTTGAGATACAGAACATTCCCATGTGTTTGCATTCCTCTGATCAAGGCCTCAAGGGCTTGGTGGGTGAAGTGGGATGCTGTCTTCTTCTTGAGGCTTGCAGCCTTCTCCTGGCTCAGCGACATCTCTGTGCGTGTCCTGGAGACAGGTGGACTGGAGAGTGTGAGCTGTATGTGTTTGGGTGGCATTCAAATATGGTGCCTGAACCTTTGACCCTGCCAGCATGTGGGCAAATCAGCTCCCAACCCACCAGGTGATTTGGTCTAATACTCGCCTGTACATAATTAATGACCTTCCAAGCGGGAATCGAGCACAAGTTTTCCTGACTTGGAAATATATCGCCATACCTTCATTGTCGCTGGGTCAAGATCCTGGAACTCCCTCCCTAAGTATCTACACCATGTGAACTGCAGCGGTTCAAGAAGGCAGCTCACCAACCCCTTCTCAAGGACAGATAGGGATGGCCAATAATCGCTGGCCCAGCCAGCAAAGCCCACATCCTGTAAATGAATAAAAGAAGAGTTCCCGCCATTCTGAGCAGCGGGGCAAGCACCGCTAAACCCGCCCACTACCACACTTAGTCTCAAAAATGGAAAATTCTGGCCAATGTCATTGCTTTGTCTGCATAATCATAAACCTAATAATTCATGACCACGAAAGTGTATGAATATGCTTGGAAAAATGTATTCAATTAATACATTTTAAAAAAAATGTGCCCTGTTCCACTCCCATGACCTGAAGCATTTCCTTTCCAGTGTCTGTGGCCACCAGTACATTGGACTTATCAAGAAACATTCCCATGTTAGACTAGCTTCTTGGCTATGGACATCCAGTCTGACTCAGCAGAAAAATATTGCTGCAAGACAGACAAGTATGCGTTTTTTGCAAAGTCAACCAAATAACCTTTTGGCAGATTTAACTTTCACTTCCATTTCAATGTGCCATATTGTCAAATTTAGGAGTTTCCCCTTCACTAAGCAATATTTCCCAAATTGAACATCCTCCCCCCTTTCCTCATCAATAAACTTAATCACCAATAATGGGATTCAATCATTCATCACAATCATTCTTCCAGCTATGTATCGGGTTTTCCTCAGCTTGAAAAAGTTATTTGGATGATGACTTCCTCCAACCCCTACTCAGAAAATTGTTATACTTGTGGACCAACCGTCTACTCCATTGCCCAGGTAAACCTTTATGGCACATCTCCATGCCCATCAACCTTTCTTGAATCCAGCCCATTAACTCCCCATATGCTGATCAAACTATCTGGCATTCATCCTGATTCGCCACAACCAGGGAGGAATGAAGAGGGAAGCGTTAAGGGAGTTTGGAAGGGTGGTAAGGGTGAGCGGGGGAAGGGAGAAGAGAGGAGGGAGGAGGAAAGAATGATGGAAGGGAAAGCAAATTTGGAAGATTGAGGGACAGAAGGGTAAAGAATGAAGGGGAGGAAAGATGGGAAGAGGAAGGGGAAGGGGTTGATTGAAGAAGGGCAGAGAGCAGGAAGGAGGGAAGCAGGAAATAAGGGGGAGGAGGGCAGTAAAGGGATTGAAGGGAAGGAGATTAATGAGGGAAGAAGGGGGGAGAAGAGGGCAAGTAGAAGAGGGCAAAAGAGACAGAAGGGAGACTGGAAGCAGTAAGAACAAAAGAAATAGGAACAGAGTAGACCATAGGGCCTGTCAAACCTGCTCCATCATTCAATACAATAATGGCTGATCTTCAGGTTCAACTCCACTTTCATACCTGCTTCCCATATCCCTTGATTCCCTCAGAGACTATAGGTAGGTGAGCCAGTGAATGTTGGTCTTTATTTCAAAGGGAATGGGGCATAAAAAAAGGGAAGTCTTGCTAAAACTATACAAGGCACTAGTTGGACCACACCTAGAATACTGTGAACAGTTTTAGTCCCCTTATCTAAGGAAAGATATACTGGCATTGGAGGCAGTCCTAAGAAGGTTCACTAGGCTGATCCTGGTATGGAGGGATTTTCTTATGAGGAGAGGTTGAGTGGGTTGGGCCTGTACTCACTGGAGTTTAGAAGAATGAGAGGCGACCTTACTGAAACATAAAATCCTTAGGGAGCTTGACAGGGTAGATGCTGAGAGATTGTCCAGTTGGAGAAAATGATCAAGGCTCTTCCTTTTAATAGCTTATTATAACATTGATAAACTTACAAACATCAGTACCTTGCTCCAGTTAAACTACATTGGTACCTATAACACTGTTTACCTTTCATAATTTACAAACATCAGTACCTAGCCCCTTTAAGTTAAATGAAGTCAGTACTTCATTAAGAAACATCGTTCCCATAACTTCTGAACTGCGCCCACACTGATAGACTTTCAAGAGTTGCTGTTCTTTTTTCACATGCCTTTAGTTTAGTCATCCCATTTGAGTTAACCTAATGCCCTTTATTAAAATTATTTTCAGTGAAGTTCCATACTGTGCAATGCTGCCATTGTTAAACACACATTTCTTTAAAGCTACCAAAACTCACACATGTGACAATGATTGCTGCAAGTCTTTCCCACTTATGATTCTTACATTTTGCAACAATCTCACATCCTGGGTTCATGAATAATCCATTAACAAATGAAGGTATCTCGATGGGTGCATTGTGGATTATCACATCATCAGGTTTTGCTCTAATGAAACAATTCTTTGGGATTAGCATATTAAGGAATGTGGGGGCATATTCAGACACCCTGAGGTAAAGAGAAAAGAAGAGATATAGTTAGAGAAAGGGATTGGGAAGAAGAGAAGGAAGTGAGAAGATAGGGCTGGAGAAAAAGATGTTTTTTATTCAGCCATGCATTGTGGGCATCACTGGTTAGGCCAGCATTTATCGCCTATCCCTAGTAGCCCTTGAGAAGGCAGTGGTGAGCTGCCTTTTGAATGGGTAATATCCATGTGGTGTAGGTACACCCACAATGCTGTTAGAGAGGTAGTTCCAGGATTTTGATCCATCAACAGTGAAGGAACAGTGATGTATTTCCAAGTCAGATTGGCGAGTGTCTTGGAGGGGAACGTCCAGGTGGTGGTGTTCCCTTGTGTCTGCTGCCCTTGTCCTTCTAGATGGTAATGGTCGTGTGTTAGAAGGAGATGCCTAAGCACCCTTTGTGAGTTCCTGCAGTGCATTTTGCAGATGGTACACATGGCTGCCACTGTGTGTCAGTGGTGGAGGGAGTGAATGTTTGTGGATGGGATGCCAATCAAGCAAGCTGCTTTGTCCTGGTTGGTGTCAAGCTTCTTGAGTGTTGTTGGTGCTGCACTCATCCAGGCAAGTGGGGAGTATTCCATCACACTCCTGACTTGTGCCTTGTGGATGGTGGACAGGCTTTGGGGAGTCAGTAAGTGAGTTACTCACCGCAGGATTCCTAGCCACTGACCTGCTTTTGTAGCCACAGTATTTATATGGCTAGTCCAATTCAGTTTCCGGTCAATGGTAACCCCCAGGATTTTGATATTGGGGGATTCAGCGATGATAATGCCATTGAATGTCAAGAGGTGATGGTTAGATTCTCTCTTGTTGGAGATGGTCATTGCCTGGCACTTGTGTGATGCAAATGTTACTCACCACATGTCAGCCCAAGCCCGGATATTGTCCAGTTCTTGCTACATTTGAACATGGACTGCTTCAGTGTTTGAGGAGTCACAAAAGATGCTGAAAATTCTGCAATTATCAGCGAACATCCTCAGTTCTGACCTTATGATGGAAGGAAGGTCATTCGTGAAGCAACTGAAGATGGTTGGGCCAAGGACACCACCCTGAGGAATTCCTGCAGTGATGTCCCGGAGCTGAGATGACTGACCTCCAACAACCACAACCATCTTCTTTTGTGCCTGGTATGACTCCAATCAGCAGAGAGTTTTCCCACGATTCCCATTGACTCCAGTTTTGCTAAGGCTTCTTGATGCCACACTCGGTCAAATTTTTCATTGATGTCAAGGGCAGTCATTCTCACCTCACCTCTGGTGTTCACATTTTTTGTCCATTTTTGATCCAAGGCTGTAATGAGGTCAGGAGCTGAATGGACCAGGTGGAACAGAAGTGCACGCCAGTGAGCAGGTTATTGTTAAGCAAGTGCCACTTGATGACCCCTTCCATCACTTTACTGATGATGGAGAGTAGACTGATGGGGTGGCAATTGACTGGGTTGGATTTGTCCTGCTTTTTGTGAATAGGACATACCAGGGAAATTTTCCACATTGCCGGGTAGATGCCAGTGTTGTAGCTGCACCTGGAACAGCTTGGCTAGAGGTGCAGCAAGTTCTGGAACAGAAGTCTTCAGTCCTTTTGCCGGAATGTTGTCAGGGCCCATAGCCTTTGCAGCATCAGTGCCTTCAAACATTTTTTGATATCACATGGAGTGAATCGAATTGGCTGAAGACTGACATCTGTAATACTGGGCACGTCTGGAGGAAGCCGAGATGGATCATGCACCTGGTGCTTCTGGCTGAAGATTGTTGCAAGTGCTTCAGCCTTATTCTTTTGCACTGATGTGCTGGGCGCCCCCATCATTGAGGAGGGGGGTATTTGTGAAGCCTCCTCCTCCTGTGAGTTGTTTAATTGTCCACCACCATTCATGACTGGATGTGGCAGGACTGCAGAGCTTAGATCTGATCCATTGGTTGTGAAATCTCTTAGCTCTGTCTATCACTAGCTGCTTATGCTGTTTGGCACGCAAGTAGTCCTTTGTTGTAGCTTCACCAGGTTGTCACCGCAGTTTTAGGTATGCCTGCTACTGCTCCTAGCATGCCCTCCTGCACTCTTCATTGAACCAGGGTTGATCCCTGGCTTGGTGATAATGGTAGAGTGGGGGATATGCTGGGTCATAAGATTACAGATTGTGGTTGAGTACAACTCTGCTGCCGCTGATGGCCCACAGCACGTAATGGTTGCCCAGTCTTGAGTTGCTAGATCTGTTCAAAATCTATTCCATTTGGCACTGTGGTAGTGTCACACAGCACAATAAAGGGTATCCTCAATGTGAAAATGTGACTTTGTCTCCACATTGGTCACTCCTACCGATACTGTCATGGACAGATGCATCTGCGGCAGGCAGGTTGGTGAGGTCAAGTATGTTTTTGCCTCTTGTTGGTTCCCTCACCAATTGCTGCAGATCCAGTGTAGCAGCTATGTCCTTTAGGACTCAGCCAGCTCAGTCAGTAGTGGTGCTACCGAGTCACCCTTGGTGATGGACATTGAATTCCCCTGCTCTGCGCCCTTGCAACTCTCACTGCTTCCTCCAAGTGGTGGTTAATGTGGAGAAGTACTGGTTTATCAGCTAAGTAAGGTGGGGGCAGTATGTTCTTATCAGCAGCAGGTTTCCTTGCTCATGTTTGACCTGATGCCATGAGACTACATGGGGTCCAGAGTCAATGTTGAGGACTCCCAGGGCAACTCCCTCCCAACTGTGCCGCCACCTCTGCTGGTTCTGTCCTGCAGGTGGGTTGGGATTGCTGTGGGTCTGGAGTCATATGTAGGCCAGCAGATCTACTTCCCTAAAGGACACAAGTGAACCAGATTGGTTTTACTACAATGGCTTCATGGTTGTCATCAGATAACTTTTAACTCCAGTTTTTTATTGAATTCAAATTTCACTAGCTGCTGTGGTGGGATTCGAACCCAAGTCCCCAGAGCATTACCCTCAGCGACAATACCACTACACCAAATGACGCAGGGTGATGTTGGGCGTGCGTCCCGATGTCACCACGCATCATTTAGATTTTCAGTTCGGTGGGCGCGCAGCCGAGTTGGCTGGGCGCCTGCTGAACTGTCAAAGGCCTGTTAAGGCCATTTAAAAACTAATTAAAACAATAGACTGAGCTGCCCGTCCAACATTAATTGGCCCGCCCACATAAAATGGCAGCGTGGACCTGATTGGGGGTCCCGATCGGGTTCACACCTGCTCCTGCCCACCCCCGCACAACCCCCACGACGGGGGGGAAATTTCTTCCTTAGGACTCCAATGCATTGTACCCCCAGTGGCTCATGAAAGGCTGTTGATCATCATTTGGGGTAGACTGCAGATGCTCTTGCAGTTCACCTTTGAGCAGCACTGTACCTGGCCTTGGACTGCACCACCTTGGTGTGGCTATCAGCAGTCTGAGCTAGCTGGCTGATAGGCAACAGCAAGGATACAGGTGGAGTGGCAGGAAAGGGGTGGTAAATGAATTTTTACAATTCTAACTGCTCACCCGCCCTGCGGTTGTGATAAAACCAGTGGTTCTATCACTGATCAAGTTATCTTCTCACACCTCAAAAAGCTTCTTTGGTGACTAAAATGGAGCGTGAAATAGAAACGTCAAACAATCCTAGGACAACACAATGGGAGCACAGACCTGATAAAATAGGACTCCACTCCTATTTTTCTTCATTATACCTGAGGAACAGCAATTCCCCAGTGAAGAAAGAGTTACCCTTTCTCCATAATAAAGTGTGTGTGAGCACTGTTATGGGCACAGTTAGAAGATGATTTATCACTGTATTTTCAGGATTTCTTCTCACTGACATCTTGTGAAATACATAGCACCATTTTTGGGTTTGGCTTTGTATTCAGTGAAATGGATGACCTCTGTGAAACATCTGGCAGTTTTGCAGCAACATATTTTCCATTATTGTTTGATCCTACTACTTTTTCACATAGGAAAAAGAGATACATAAAGTAATTTTATATTGAAGATCTAAGGAGCTAATGTTAACCCTTTCTGATCACAGCCCAGCAAACAATCTAACAGTTGAACAGAAAGCTGGATGGCCAGAGAGTGGCAGGAATTGAGTGCAATGATCTAAGTGCTTGTTTATCCTTTATACACTTCTATCACTGAGACTTCAGAGAGTGAAGCTTTCTGATTTCAGTGCTCCTGTGTCATCTCCTCCCATGCTTGAAGTTTGTGGATCTCAGTTTCCTGCACAATTGCAGTCAGTAAGCTAGCACTTTATCCACAGCATCAGTGTAATGTGGTCAGTAAAGTGTGTTGTTTTTGGTACAGGCAGGCATAATTATTCCTATTCAGCAGTCATGGCTATTTTTATCACAATTATTGGAACTATTAATGCATTTAATGGGTACTTAATAGCCCTGGAATAGATTGATGTTATTTCATGCAAACCTGGTGATTACAGGAAGGTAAGTTTAACTTTAGGACTACATTTGAATTATGCTACCAATTTTTTTGATTAATGACCCTACAGACAATTCCAAAAATGGAAAAAATTGCTTTTGATGTTTGTGGACTGACATTCTTTCAATAAATGTGATTGCAAGTCTCACAGTATTTCTCTAACATTGGGTGGAATTGCCACAAGCAGGCGTGAAAAACTATGGGCAGAATTTTGCCCTTGGTGGGTGTGCGGCCCCACCGGCTCGGTGGCGGGCAGACAGCCGACCCCCACCACAAAAACGGGGCCCGCCGCCATTTTGAGTGGGCAGGCCAATTAAGGCCCACTCAGCGGCCTTCCCGACAGGAAGCACTATGCGCTTCCTGTGTGGGGGGGCGGAGGGAATCCCCAGCTGTCAAAGTGTGCTCTTTCATGCATGCGCGGGAAAGAGCGCACTGCTCCCTGAGACAAAGTGCTGTCTCAGGGAGATTACCGACAGTGTACAAAAGTTAAAAAATAGAAAAATAAAAATATTATTAACATGTCCCCCTCATGTGACATTGTCATGAGATGGGACATGTTAATAAATATCACATTACATTTATTAAAGTTTTTAAAAAGGAACATGAATCCTCACCCCGCCAGTGGATGAGGTTTCATGTATTATCAGAAGCCCGCTGGGGCTCCTGGCCTGCCCGCCAGCCTTAAGGTTGGACATGCAGGGCCATTAATTACTTTAATTACCCTGTCAATGGCCTCAATTGGCCATTGACAGGTTGACGGGTGGACAGCTGATTTTGCTGTCCGCCCGCCTTCCTGAAAATTTCCTGTCGGCGAGCAGGCCCTGCCCCCAAATTGCCGATGGGAAAATTCTGGCCTATGTTTTACACGCCGGCCGCAATGGTGGGTTTTCGCGCGGGTATTGTCTACTTTCCACCTCATTAATTATGCAGCCACAGGAAACACACCATCTTGCTGGCAGGCAGCCTCTGGTTTGCCCACCATGCCGTTACCTCACCGTTACTCTGGGTGCCATATCTAAACTGCAGTTGCATACACAGTTCTCAATTCTTGCAGCCCAGGACTGCCCCAGTGAAAACATGGCCCTGAAAACCAAGAAGAGTTCAGTGATCCACCACTGGAATGCTTTTTGGGGGCCCACCATGATGTCCTCCACCCCACTCTGGCCACAGGAGGTCCAGCAATCTCACCAGTCCAGCTTGGGAGGCGGTGGCAGTCGTGATCAGTGCCAATGCTGCACAGAAGAGGTTGGCCATCCAGTGCAGAAAGAGGATGAATGATCTCATCTGTGCCGCCAGGGTAAGGCAACCATCTCATCACTCTAAACTCACACACCCACAAGATCATTACACATTCACTCGAATCTCACTCACTGCCAGCTCAAGAGACATCACTCACTCTCTCGCACACACTCGCACACCTCCATCTGGCCTCATCCCCTCTGGAGACTACCTCCTCAGCCCTTACCGCCTTGAGGCCATTTGCACAGATCAACATGTGTCCCCACACAAACTCTGGGATACCCCCCTTTTCCAGTACAGCCCTCGCCCAACCGCCTCTTCCCCTGCCTGGGACCACTTCTCCCCCTTCCCCAAGCACTGATGACTATGAGTGTTGCCCGAAGCAAGGTAGGCAAACAAACCTTGAAGTCCTGAGCGAAGTGCAGCTCACCAGGTGCACATCACTTATGTTCAGTTGTGAAATACGACAATGATCTAGCATGGGGGGATGATTCTGGCAAGTAGGGCTTATAATGAGGTATTATTTATTGAAATTAGGTTCCCGACATGCGGCAGTGGGAAATGTGGCCCGCCATTGATGGGTGGAGTGGATGATCACAAACTGGTTTCACAACAGCGTAAGACCCATTTTAGGCCTTCTCACCATATTCCCATATTGTCCGCTCACATTCGCCATGATGCCTACCACCATGGGACTGGATGACTCCAGCCATTAGCTGAATAAATAGCTGAAATAAGGAAAATATCTGGGTCACTGGTTGAATAGAGATAAAATGTGGCAGGGTGCTGCACCTGTACTATGCTCCTGCCCCACATTCCTCACGACCTCCACCCCCAGAAACATGAAAGCCTTTCATTAATTCTGCAAACAGCACTGAAGCAAAAAATATTTGTGCCCTCAACCAAGCTCAGTTACAATCACATTTTCAATCAGTCACACATGGTTCAAACATGGACAAAAGAGCTGAACTCCCGAGGTGAGATGAGAGTGACAGCCCTTGACATCAAGGCCGCATTTGACAGAGTGTGGCATCAAGGAGCCCTAGCAAAACTGGAGGCAATGGGAATCAGGGGGGAAACTCTCCGCTGGTTGGAGTCATACCTAGCACAAAGGAAGATGGTTGTGATTGTTGGGGATCAGTCATTTCAGCTCCAGGACATCAGCGTAGGAGTTTCTCAGGGGAGTGTCCTAGGCCCAACTATCTTAGTTGCTTCATAACTAACCTCCCTCTCATCATAAGATCAGAAGTGAGGATGCTCACTGACGATTGCACGATGTTCAGCACCATTCACGACTCCTCAGATACTGAAGCTTGATTCTCTAGCAAGACCTGGACAATATCCAGGCTTGGGCTGACAAGTGGCAAGAAACATTCGCGCCACACAAGTACCAGGCAATGACCATCTCCAACAAGAGAGAATCCAACCATCGCCCTTTGATGTTCAATGGCATTACCATCACTGAAACCCCCACTATCAACACCCTGCAGGCTACCATTGACCAGAAATTGAACTGGACTAGCCATAAAAATACTGTGGCTACAAGAGCAGGTCAGAGGCTAGGGGTCGTGCGACGATTAGCTCACCTCCTGACTCCCCAAAGCCTGCCCACCATCTTCAAGGCACAAGTCAGGAGTGTGATGGAATACTCCCCACTTGCCTGGATAAGTGCAGCTCCCACAACATTCAAGAAACTTGACACCGTCCAGGACAAAGCAGCCCACTTGATTGGCAGCATATCCACAAACATTCACTCCCTCCACCACTGACACACTGTGTGTACCATCTACAAGATGTTCTACAGGGATTCACCAAGGCTCCTGAGACAGCACCTTCCAAACCCACAACCACTACCATCTAGAAGGACAAGGGCAGCAGATACATGGGAACACCACCACATGGACGTTCCCCTACAAGTCACTTGCCATCCTGACTTGGAAATATATCACTGTTCCTTCACTGTCGCTGAGTCAAAATCCTGGAACTCCCTTCCTAACAGCATTGTGGATGTACCTACACCACATGGACTGCAGCAGTTCAAGAAGGGAACTCAGCACCACCTTCTCAAGGGCAACTAGGGATGGGCAATAAATGCTGGCCTAGCCAGCGGAGCCCACGTCACATGAATGAATAATAAAAAAAGAAAGCTTATCAGCGACATTATTCAAAAAGAGGGCATGGATCAGAATACTTGTTATTTTTGTGAATTTTCTCTACAACAAGCAAAACAGTTGAATATTTAGATGAAATGAGTTGCAGACAACATCACCGAGAGCCACAATTGTTATCTCCCTACTGGGTATTTCACAAGTCTGCAATTGGTTTAATATGGAATCTGTTGTAAATTTGATATTATGATTCATGCTATTCCAATGATGTTCATCAAAGATACCTTAATTAAAAGATAAGAAACATAGTAACAACCCCTTTCTCCTGGGGTAGCCTACCTTATGAAAGCATTGTTCCATAGAGTAGTGGGGCCACAGGTGGTTCACAGCTATGATTTTCCATTGGAAAGATGCTATTCTCAATTAGATCTTTGAGGAAACACTGAAGTGAAGCCAGAGCTTTCCCACAGGAAACAAAGTCAACTAATTAGTCCTTGTGCACTTCCTGACATAGATTAATAGAATAGTTTTGGCAGAGGCCTGGGAGCTATTTGTTTGGCTTACTTTTCAGCCAAGCAATAATCTGTTTGCACACAATTGCACTTTTCAAATTAAGTGACCATTTCAAAACTTTCAACAGTAGTTCAAATTTTTTTGTCAGATTCAAGAGAAGCCAAGAAAGTCTCAAATTGACCTCATTTGATCAAATGTTCCAAACTCACAAATTTGTATTTCCGTGTGTTCAATTTGTTACTCCTCCTTACTCAGATGGCCCATGTAGATTTGTCAAAATTGAATAATTGGTTGGGCTAACCCAACAGCAACCCCCACCTCACCTTCAACCAGGTGGTAAAGTTTGTAATGAAATGAGTTTCAAAGAAGGAAAAAAATACCAGCCAGAAATTTGAATCTATAAAGATAAATGAAGTATGATATGTAATAAACTGTGCTAGGACATAAAACAGATAAGCTACATTGGTGTCAGGTAATAACAAGGCCTGTGTAATCTCAGTGTAGTCTCAAAAACTGTGGGGTGAAGTTACAGATACAATCTGGATATAGTCTTCTTCGTTGATTCACAATATCATTTTTGCTCATTTTTTGCCAACACATGTGAATTTATAATTAATAAAAATTTTGGAAGGGGTTATTTGACTGAATTGTCAGTCCAATTTGTCTTGGGTTTGGCTAGTGTTTCAAAGTCACTACAATGCAAAATTGGCTCAGTTGACAACATTCTCAATGTGATGGAACCAAAGTCTAACTTTTTTGAAAGCATAAGAACCTTGATATACCTTGAAATTTTATTTACACACCTACACTTGAGATTAAGGTGTATAAATTCAGGAGTAGTTTTTTTTTGCTGTTTTCTTTAAGGGTTTACTGCTGCCTATCTGTATGTATAATATGCACTTTCCATTTAGCTACCATTTGAAGAAATGTTGTTTTCATTTCTGTTACTAGGTTTGCTAGTGAAATTTACAGCATTTTCTCTTGCTTCTTACTTCTCAATAAACCCGGGGCAGAACCTTCTGTTTTTGGCAGGTGTCTCGCGCACTGCCTGAAAAAGCAGTGAGACACCCACGCTGACTCTTAGGAGGAAGGCCTGCCATAAAATTGGCTCATTAAGCACTTAAGAGGACAGTGGCGGGCCTTCCTCCCAACTGAGAACCCCGGGATACAACGTCCTGCCCGCCTAGATCTGCCGGCCAATCAGAGGCTGGCAGCTCTTGCACTGGGCAGCGCCACAGAGGAGGTTATGGCTGCTGCCAGAACAACAGCCCCTGGAGTCCAAGGCAAAATGTAAGTGCAGTTGGCGGGCATGGGGAGGGTCTAGCGAGGTGGGGGTTGTGGGGTGAGGGGATCCATTGGGGTCAGCAGCAAGGGCTGGGGGATAGCTGTCAGTGGCTACTCCCCTGCCCCATGTCCATGCCCTCAATCATGAACAGATTAGTGCAGATCAAGTGACTCGCTACCCCCACCACCACCCTAACCTCCAGGAGACATATAGCCCACAAAGTTGAACCAGTCACATGTCAGCTGGCCCGCCTGGAGCTGAGAAAATTTTAGCGGAGGTGGAAAGAGGCCCTTAAGTAGTCGTTAATTGGCCACTTAAGACTCTCAAGTGGAGATGTGGTGGGAAGGCAGACCATGGGCCTTCCTGCACAGAACCTACTACCAGTGAAAGCAGGAAGGTGTGGGTATTGGTCGCAATGCCCACCCACCTAATTTTCAGGCTCTCCCACCTCCTTTCTCACTTACTGCGGGAGCATAAGATTCCACTGCCAATTTACATAGAATGACATAGAATACACTGCACAGAGACAGACCATTGGGCCCAACCAGTCCATGCCAAAGTTGATGCTTCACTACAGCTTCTTCTCATCTTTCCTCATGTAAGTCATAGCATAACCACTTATTCCCTTCTCCTTCATGTACTCATTTAGCTTTCCTTTAAATTTGTCCATACTCTTTGCCTCAACTGATCCTTGTGGTGATGAGTTCCACATTCTCACCTCTCTCTAAGTAAAGCAATTTTTTCTGAATTTCCTAATTGAGTTCTTGGTGATTGTGTTATATTGACACCCTCTAGTTTTGCTATTACCCACAGGTGGAAATGTGTGGTATTAGCCTGACATTTCCAATTTGTTAATGTGCTAATTGTCCATCATTCTGAATAACCAGGCATTTATGGTAGTAATCTTGATTATATTTTAACTATACAACAAATTAACAAAAGAGTTAATTGTACAGTCTGAAACATGCTACTAGATTCAATTATGTGTAAAATCATATTCGTTCATGGGAAGTTTAATGTTGCTTTATGCTGGACTTGAGGAGAGGTATCCGTGGAGTGTCTAAAACATAATTATTAAAACATTGTTATCTCTGAATTTGAAAGTCATGGGTTCAAGGTTGGATTTAACACTTCTGTACATCATCTAAACTGACAATCCAGTCCAGTCCCAAGGGAGTGCTTCTTTGTCAAAGGTGCCTTCCTTTGAGCAAGAGAAATTACTGAGGCCATTTCACTGGTTTAGGTGAATACTAAGAGCCAATGCATCTGTTCTTTAGGGATATCAGTGTGACAAAATAGAATTGTAAGTGTGTCAAGTATATGCCTCTGACTTTCCAGTTTCTTACGTGCAATTTATCTGAATATGTTTTCATGTGCCATTTTGTCTCAGCTCACATATTATGGAGAGTATGTTCTGAATAAAAAATAATTTGCATCACAATACATTTGAATGCATTTACAGTTTATCCAACCCAATTACATGAAGAGGGTCGGCCTTTCCTCAGTTACCACATAGCACCTCTTTTGTGGTGTGCCATAGAAGAGTCGAGAATATTATTATGGTGCTCAGGCCTAGCAGGCTGAGGGATTCGTGTATGCAGATGAGGGAAAATAAGAATTATTGGAGGTTTCATTTCAGGCCAGCAACATGAGCAAAAGCTTTTTCAGGCAGTCAGCAGTTAAGATCTGGAATGCATTTCCCGAGAGTGTGGTGGAGGCAGGATTTCAAAAGCGAATTGGGTCAGTAACTGAGAAGAAAAATTTGCCAGACAACGGGGAAAGGGCAGAGGAGTGGTACTAGGTGAATTGCTCCTTCAGAGAGCCAGCTGGATGGGCCTCCTGCTGTGCTGTAGCCATTCTATGATTCAATTATTCTATCAACACTCATTATTTAGGTTTGTACAGGATGTCTGGGTTAAATACCAGAATGCTTTCATCACTCCTTGCACTGTACCCAACATGAGTCACCAGTTTCAGAATAAAATAAAGAAACAGAGAAAGAAATAGGAAAACAAAATATCCAATATGGATACCTACACGTTAGTATGAACTCATAAATATCTAATATCAGTTGCTGTTGTCTTTGATACAAGAGCAGCCAAGAGAGACATCTTAGGTGGAATTTAATGCCCTCCCTCATGGTGGGATTGGTGAGGGGGGGGCACTTAATCAGCAGGAGGGCGGTGGGTGGGGACCCCACTACCTTCCAGCCTCCACCAAATTAAGCCCACGGCGGCAAGGCCTGTGGATGGCCATCTCATCCCATCACCAACTGAGGCCCTTGAGTGGGCAATTAATACCCGCTTAAGGGCCTCATCCTGCCACTGCTGGTATTAACCCAGTGCCGGATGGGGGCCTCGCCATACAGGGAGCATGTGAAGCAAACTAGCGGCGGCGTTGTTTCCGGGCTCCCAGGGTGTCCCTCATTCAAAGGCACTCAGTGCATGATTGAGAGGCCCAGCATCAGGAAGAGTTGGGGGCTGTTGAGTGCCTCCCTCCTGCCTTTGCGGACGAACCACTACCTCCCCCACCCCCACTTTTCCCTCTCTCCCTCCATGACTCCCTTCCCACCATCATTCACCTGTGGCCTGGGGTCCTGTGATGATACCAGACCTCAGGTGGGCATCCTACTGGCAGCAGCCATCAACTCCACAGTGGCACCATCATTTAATAGAACTGCCGACCTCTGATTGGCTGGCTGCTCTCTGTGGGTGGGGCTTATGCCCCCAGTGTGCTTGATCCTCAGGAAGGCCCATCACTTCCCAGTTAATGGCACTCAATTCGGCAGACTATCCCTAATAAAGCCGAAGTGGGACTCTCACTGGCTCTCCAGCTGATGGGCATGACCCCCGTCGCCTCCATTAAATGTCACCTCTTGACATAATTCCCTGACTGATTTTTTAAAAATATATATATATTCAAGCATTTATTGAACAAATTGCAACATGCTGACATCTCAACTATAAAATCAGGTATTTAACTTTGAATATTGGTGTGAATTCCTCTGTTTTTCTCAAAACTTTGCCGTTTATAATTTAGCTACCCATTACATAAAAATTGGGATCAGTTTTAACAGAAGGCAGGATTAATGCATGCAGGGTTGCCGGGGGAGTGCGAGGGGGACTGCTGTGGAAGCGATTGACAATCTCGCAGGAAACCCAGGGAGATTTTATGCTGGATTGTCCCAGCCCACCGCTGATGAGTGGGAGGTGGGAGGGCTGGAAATATTTTGGAGGAAGACAATGGGGTCTTCACGCTGCTCCAACCTAGCAGTAGTTTCCTTAGCAGCACATCCATCCACTGCACAGCCAATTGCACCAGTTAATAGCCTAGTTAAGTGCCACCACCAGCCCTTCAGGCACTTTTCCCACATCAGAAGGGCTTCCTGCCACATGTGGGGAGCAACAAGTAACCCCTGGCAGCCTCCCAGCGGGTTCCTAAGGGGACGCCCTCTTTAATGGGATGTCCATGGCCCATAAAGAGGCCCTCTGGTGGCACTAGGGGCCATTGGTGTGCTATGATAACCCCCCACCCGTCCTACCCTCCAATAGCCAGGTCCTGCCTGTCTGGCACCAGTTTCCTCACAGGAAGCTCCCTTCTTGCCGAGAGCACTTCACCATTGAGGTCCATTATCCTGGAGCTTCAGCTTCAGCAGTGGCCACCACTAACAATGGCGCTGTCAAGGCTGCTGAGCTTCCAGCCCTCTGATTGGACTGGCAGCTATTGAGGGCAGGCTACCATCCTCAATTGAACGAGGGCCTTGGCAACGGCCCGTTAATTGGTTGCTGACAGAAAAATGTTGCCTCAGGATCCCACTGCCCACTGGAGCAGGGACACCTCTCGTTTTCAGATCCGGTGTCGAGACTTCAATGTCCTCTGTAGAGTTCACCCCTTAGCTCCCTGCCTCATTTCTTTATGGAAGACTGGACTGCTGCCTGATCTGGACAAATATCAGTATCTGGTTGGAGGCAAGAGTGGGACTTCAAGCAGCAGGTAGTTGCTGCTGGGCTCCAGCTGAAACAATCTTTTGCACTAAGGTTGGCCTATAAGGAGAGGATGTGGAAGTGACCACAGCCCAGGGGTGGGGTGGGGTGTTGAGAGTAAAGGAGGCCCAATGTTTTCATGCGTGGTCCAGAGCAGTACTTCTGCCCCTCCTGGCCCACAAGGAAACTGAAAATAAACTAAATATTTACGTTTACTTGAACCTCTTTTGGCTCTGGATCTGGATTCCAGTGGTTTTGATCTGATCGAAAACCGCCAGTGCTTCTCCATTCAGATCTCAGTTTAATAATACAGTCAGGTGCTCAATAACATCATCATTGTTCAATCTGCATGTTTGAAGAAGGAACTCACTAGCTTAGGGCAGCAGTCTTTGCTCCCTACACTGTACAGGAAACAAATGGATAGGTCCCCCACTTCACTATTTCTTTGGGTTGGTGGAAATTAAAATTCCCCCCGTTTAGGCTCTGTTAGTAATTTTGGCATAAATATATTTGATTTATGTGGCACATTCATTTCGGGCTTTGAGTTTTTTGGCGCCATTTGCATGATGATGTGAATGTTACTGAAACCCATTGTCGATGGTTCTTCGGTTAGCTAAACAAAGTGTAGTCAGAATATTACAACAAAATGTGTCTTTCCTTTTCGCTAGACACATGTTGAAAATGTGCAATTTTGTTACATGATTAGTGTTCTAACCAGTTGGTTATGTTGGTTTACCAAAAGTGAGCACCACTAGGATTGTAACCTCGGGCCAAAATGATATATTACAAAACAATTCCTTGTTTCATCCTTGTCAGGAAGCCTGAATCAGCCACATTGGAATGAGGCTGTCTGCAAAAGCTAAGCAGGAATTTTGGAATAGGAAGTGCGGAGCTATGCTTTACATAAAGCATAGGATGTGAGAGGTGAGATGTGTCCTAGGACTCGAGGGCACAGCCTCAGAGTAAAGGGAAGACCTTTTAGAACAGAGATGAGGAGAAACTTCTTTAGCCAGGGAGTGGTGAATCTATGGAATTCATTGCCACAGAAGGCTGTGGAGGCCAGGTCATTGAGTGTATTTAAGACCGAGATAGATAGGTTCTTGATTGGTAAGGGGATCAAAGGTTACCGGAAACTTATCAGCCATGATTGAATAGCGGAGCAGACTCGATGGGCTGAATGGCCTAATTTCTGCTCCTATGTCTTATGGTCTTATGGTCCTCGGTATTGACTGAATTTTTTATTGGTTCTGCTGTGCATTGAACTGGAAAGCACTCCAAATTAAAAATTCTTTGCTTTCAAGCTTCTGAAGGTCACTTTGTCATAAAAAAAAGTTTCTTGTGATGGGGGAAGGAGGGAGATGTCTATCAAGACTTGGAATTCTTTCAAGAGCCACAGCCTAGCGCATAAAGAAAAAAAGTCAGAAATACTGCAGGAAGCTTAAAATAGTAGGTGCTTCGGCATTCAGATGTCAGACTGCCAAATGCTTTCAAAGTGCTGAGTAGGATCTTTTTTAGCTTGCCTGAATTAAATTTACACTCACAATAGATTTTCATTTGAAATTTAAACAGAATGCTGACAAAGAATAAAATAAATATTAATAGGTAGGTTTCAATGAACACATGCTTTGGTGCCATTCAGTTCTCATATTGCAGCTGACACAAGGTGGGGAATTTTAACCTCAAAAAGCAAACGAGTTTGCAAGTGGGTGAGTGGTTAAAAGGGCTGAAATTGACAGCGCGTCAGGAAGCTGGCTGCAAACTGCTGATCTCCTTCTTTAACTTTAGGACGTTAGGCTGTGTGTGAGAAATCCCCTCTGGAGAGGTGGGTTGCCAATTTAAATATCTTAAAAAGCAAGCTGAATGTTTCAGATTTAACTCTGAGTACACGGGTTTCCTGCATTTCCTGGAACTTGCCAGTGAAAGCAAGGCAAGGGGACAATGGAAATTGAGGGTGCTGAGTAAATGGCAGACAAAAAACTCCCAGTACTCACACATCACCCCTGCTTCCTAGCTTAAGTGAAAGGCTTTTGCTCACAAGACTTGCCCTCGTAGTGTACTTTCACTTCCTAAGAGGTGATCTCAAATACTTCGGAGGTCATTTCCACTACCTTGGAGTTTGGTATCTCCTCTAAACTTCCCATCTGTGAAGTATCACTCCAGGAATGGAGCCACTTCTGTAGCTTTACCTTGGACCACAGATGAGGAACAAAATGAGCAGTAGCAGCTGCAGCAGTATCCCTCTCCTCACGGACCTAGCACTCCACAAGACAGAGGGGATGAACACATAAGTGTAGCTGGCAGGAGGCGATACCCCTAACATATAATTGATAGGCAGAAAGGCAGTTCCTCAGGGGGCTCAGGGATTGTGTCAGGCGTGCACTGACCCTTGCAGCTTCATTGAAGAACTCCTGCCAAGTGGATACGTAAGACATCATCACCCTTAATTTCTTAGTCTCAACCTAGAACTTCCATAACCTGCAACTTCAGTGTTTGAGCTATGATCAAGCCAATAGTATCCCCTAACAATGACCCTTTCTGGAGTTTGCAGAGTCAGTGGAATAAAGTCTCAAATGCAAGGGGCAGCAGGCAAAAAATACCACCTAAGCTACTCTTTTGGTACCTGCCTACTCCGTTTACTAGAAAAGTGTGGAGTCCAGCTGCCTGTCATGACAGATGTTACTCACCCTGCGAGCACTTCTCCTTCCCACTGAGAAAGGGGCCTGATCCACAGAGTAATTTTTTTAAATGTCCTCAAGGGGAATGCAGCCTCAGCAGCCTCCACTAAAATGCCTGGGCCAATTGAGGCTGAGTGGCAGAAACTGTCACTTAGGAACTCTCTACCTGCAGCCCTGACCCAGCCTGAAATTTTTTAGTGTCGGGGTATACAGGCTTCGTGCTCTTTTCAGTACAGAAATTTCCAAAGTTAGCGGAAATCTGATGTAACTGGATCTTCTCCCCACCAATGCCCATGGCCTCTCAAGCATATATAGAAAGTCCCCATAGAAATTCAGGGCCCTTGCCTGAAAATGTCAAAACTGTGAACGACTACATGTTCTCTCTACATCTCATATCAAGATGCAGCTACATCACACAATTAAAACAAGAAAATCATTTGTTTTTGAAAAATCTGCATCCAAATCCAGAGGAAGCTCATAGCATTTCACAATTCATTGATAAATGCTTTATTTTTACATTAATCTTTGTTTGGTTGTCAGGAATGTGGAAAAAGGGATGTCAAGTAAATGTTGATCATGGTGATGGTTTCTGTGCACTACCTGTTTGACAGCTGACAACTGTATGCTGGTGAGTTCATTGCAGAGCCTATAGCAGCTAGTTAAGAAAGAGAGAACGTACATTTATATAGCATCTTTCATGACCTCAGGACACCCCAAAGCCAGTGAAGTGTTTAGGAAGTGTTGTCATGGTCGTAATATATCATGATCATGTGCCTATTCTGTGAATAAGATGGTTTTATAGGTATTGAATTTGAGGTTAACTGAATTACTTACGAAGAACAGCTAATATACTGTGGGCGGAATCGTCCCAGATTTGCACTAAGTGTGGTAGCGGGCGGGTAAAAACGATGTTTTATCCGCCAGCCGCAATGGCGGCTTCTCACGTCCCAAACCCACCGCATTAATTATGCATTCCTGGGAAACACGCCGTTTCCATGGCGGACGGGCTCTCATTTGCCCGCCACACCATCACCTTGCCACTTCACCACTCCAAGCGCCAGATTTAAAGTGCAGCCTCGCACACACCTCCCTGTGCTTCCAGCCCACGGCTGCTTCGCAGAAGATATGGCTCTGAAAGGCAAGATGACTGTAGCCCCAGGTTCAATGATGTGTTCCTCGAGTGTCTTTTCGATACATTGAAGGCCCGCCGTGAAGTCCTCTACCCCCGCCCTGGCCACAGAGTAGGCAACAACATCACGATCTTGGCTTGGGAGACGGTAGCAGCGGTAGTCAACGCTAATGCCCTTCAAAAGAGGACAACCACCCAGTGCCACAAGAGCATGAATGATCTCTTCCTTTCCACCAGGGTAAGTCACTCTTCTCATCATTCTCAAGTCACACATGCAAAACCCATCACACATCCATAGGGCCCTCATTCACTGCCAGTGCAAGGGACATCACCATTCACTCTTTCACACACACTATACAGGTGCATACTTATCATCTGGCCTGGCAGGCATCCTGCTTATACTCTCTCCATCTCTATTCATGTAGGACAAGCTGGCACAAATAAGAACAGAGATCGCAGACTGGTGGAGGAATGCCTGAAATCGAGGTCCTCACGGACTTTGAAAACAGAGCCATCCAGCTGGCTGGTGACTATCTGGGCCATTTCTGTGCTGATGGTGAGGTCGGCGGTGCCAAGTGAGGATCCAGCAGTGCAACATCCATAAGCCAACCATGCCCTGGCTGATGTGTTCTGTTTCACAGGAAACTACCATGCACTAATTATCTCTCCTTGCTTTCACAGGCACATCTGGGAAATAGCCAAGGGAGTCCATGACCTAGGACCTCCAAACAAACCCCGAGGGAAGCTCAGGAGTGGAATCTGCTGAAACCATTCCTGAAGACCCATCACAGCACTTATCCACACTCTCCACCAACACAGAGACACACACCTCAGTGGGACCTAACGTTAGAGTAGCCTCAGGATCACAATCTGGTGAGCACATCGCACATTCTGATCTACAGCAGGTGGCGGCAAGGGCTTCCCAGGTATCCAGCACTTGGAGGGCTGCTGAAGGCCAGAAATGTGCTGAGTCCGAGTCAGATGACGAGCCTCTGGACTTGGTCATGTTACAGTTGCTGGGTCTGCAAAGGCAAGCTCGGGAACATCAGGTAGGGGTGTCCGCTGCATTCCTCAGAATGCAAGGCATGATGCAGGAGTCTGTCTGCCTTCAGGAATGCCAATGCACTGAGGTCAGCACTGGTAGGAAGGCAGCCACCATGGAGACCTTAGTCCAGGACATTGGTCCTGCACTGCTGCACAGGCTGACCTTGATCGCCGACGCCATAGTTGGCATTCAACAGTGTGTACGTGAGAGGGGTGCGGAGCAGCTCTATCTCACTCCAGCTGTCCCTTCTCCTCAAGGAGTCGGCCAGGGGCCATCAAGCACCCATAGGGAAGAGGATCAGCAGGTGCACCCCTCAGGACCATCCGCCCAGGCACACCCATCCGGGCATGTCCAGCCCATCGGAATCCCCTCTTCCTGTTACCTCAACAGCTTCAGCTCTACAGGCCAAGGAGGGTGCCTCTGCCAATCAGCTGGACCCCAAAAGGAGGCTGGGGCCCTCCAGGTCTCACCTCTCCAGAGGACGCCTGCCAAGGTCGTCACTGACAGGGCATAGCAGTCAGCAGGCTGCCTCCACCTCCACTGTGGATGTCTGGGGAGCACCAAGACAGGGCTAGGAAAGTTAAGAAGATGTAGTTGCACATCCTGGGCATGGATACATAATGTTCTTGTACATACTGTTCATTATTGCAAATAAACTCGCAAGAATTCCTCACTGCCTAGGGCTCCTTGTTCTGATGAGCAGTGTTCATGTTAGTCAGATGTGAAACCTTTCTGCACAAGATGAAGGCAGGTGTCTCAGTCCAGGGCCTCTTCCCTGTGCTTTGTGCAACCTTCAGACCAAAGTAATAGTCCGGCCTCATACTTCCTAGACAATTACTGATGCCTGCACCTCGATGGTGCTTGTCATTGCTGCCAGAATGTAGTGGGCAGGCATCACAGAGTTCCGTCATTCTCTCTGTGTGCTCTCAGTACCTTTAAGATGGGGCTGGCCCCCACCTCTTCATCATCTGTGACCAGTGATGCTGTGCCCCTGAAGGCCTCAGGTACTGAAGGCTGACAAATTATCTGATGCTTTTAAAGTTTCATGGCTACGTTTTCATGATGTGACCCTGATCGCAGGGTGCAAGCGAGCTGCCCTCAGCCAGACAGAAGTCAGACATTCTCAGAGGCTATGTGAAGCTCAATGGAGTGTCCTCACTGCGTGTCGTCATCATCTTCCTGCAATCGAGCAAATATTAGGGCCTCCACTATGTCTCCATGACAAGAGCATTATCACAAAGGGTATTCGTGCTGCCAGATGGAGTCAAATGGTCATATATGCAATGTCAGAATCTATGGTGTCTCCTCACTGCATGTTGTCGTCATCATCCTCCACAAACCTAGCAGCTATGAGGGCCTCCCGGACGGGCCTGCCTTGCCTGGCCAGTGCAAGGGCCTCACCGCCATCATCGTCGCCTTCGAGGACCTCCTCACCCTCATCACCATTACCAACGTTCTTCTCATTAGGGGAAACCTTCAGCTCCTCCATCTCCTCCTCAGCCAGCTCTTCTCCCGTTGCAGCGCCAGGCTGCAAAGGGCACAGCAGGCGATGACGATGCATGACATCCTCTGTGAACTACACTGCAGGGCTCCACCAGACCGGTCCAGGCACCGGAACCTCATTTTCAACATCCCGATGATTTGCTCCACCAAGTTGCGAGTTGCATCATGAGCCTTGTTATACCATCACTCTACTGCAGTCTGAGGCCGCCGCATGGGTGTCAACAGCCACGACCTCTGTGGGTAGCCCTTATCCTCTAGGAGCCAACTCTGCAGCCTCTGTGTACCCTGGAAGGCATCAGGGATCTGTGACCGACTGGGAATGTAGGCGTCGTGGACACTTCTAGAAACCACACGCAAATCTGCCAGATGCGTTTGTCGTGGCCGCAAATCAGCTTCACATTCAATGAGTGGATCCCCTTGTGGTTGATGTTGTTCATTGTGTGTTGCGACAGAGATCGGAGCACCACGTGAGTGCAGTCGATGTCACCCTGCATCTGTGAGATACCCAAGGTCTGGGCAAATCCAATCGCTCTTCCATCCTGGCTCTCTTGGTCCTGGGTGAAATACACAAATTTATGTGCCTTCGTGAAGATGGCATCTGTGACCTCATGGATGAATTTGTGGGTGAGGCTTGTGATACTCCTCAGATGGCACCTGTGAAGCCCTGAAAGGAGCCACTGGCATAAAATTGAGTGCCGCGGTCACTTTCACGGTCCCTGGCAGTGGATGCCCTCCATGTCACCGTGGTGCCAAATCATACGAGCATATGAACAAGGAGCAGGGTAGTCCATTCAACCCCTCGAGCCTGTTCTGCCATTTAATAAGATCTGAAGGAATGAAAGGTAGCGTCGATAGATCCTGGATCTAGCTGTGTGCCGACTAGCAACAGCTGTGGCTTTTCAGCAGCGTGTGCAGGAGCCCCAGCTGCCCCTTCTTCCAGAGGGTACTTCTCCTCCCTCTGCACAGCCAGACGCCTCAGTCACTCTCTTCTCCGTCATCTCTGTACGCCATGAGACATGCAGCTAGTTCACCAGGCTCCATGATCCTGATGTACTCCTCCTGCAGGATGCAAGAGAGAGATGCATGGGTTAGCTTGCGTGTCCTAGGAACCTCTCTTGGTTAAGTCTGAAGGCCCCTTAATGCATCCCGGAGAGTGCTGGCCACCACTTGGATGGCCAAAGACTGCACCCCCCTCTGCCCCCTCTCCACCTGACCGATTGGCAGCAGCTTTGCCCACTGGACTGCATGCTGTTCTCTCAGCCCAAGTTCAGGCAATCTCCTAACCTGCACTGCAAGGCTGCACTGTTAGCTTGAACCATGGGGGAGACTGGTCCAAATCGGGATGATGCCATTGCAAGGGGCTGTGAGCGCCTCCACCAGTGACTGCTCCATGGCCAGCTTTAGCAAGGAAATTGTACATGTGCCCAGTCGTCCAACTGTTCTGCTGTCCACTAAAACACTCATTAGTTTGCAGAGTGAAAAGCTCTGGAGCACTTGGTAGCACTTTCATTCCTCTGCGTTGCTTGAGTGGGCATATAAGCTAGAGACTCGACGCCAAGCATGTCAATGTGGTTGCATCTGAACTGTCTCAGCTGCAGTGGAATGGTCATTTCATACAAGGTTTCCCTAATGTGTGGCCGCTTTCCTCCCCTCAACCCTGCACGTGCTTGTGCACTACCTTCAACCGCAGGGCAGCCCTTACCCACTCCACCGAGTCGTTTCAACTGCAGGGCAGCCCTTAACACCCCCCCAAGTCACTTCAACTGCAGGGCAGCTGTTACCCCTGCCCCGCCCCCTACGCGGCTCAACGTTGAAGTCCAACAGGCAACCCTTGCGAGTGCTGGGCAACGTTACTGTGCACTCACCTCCGAGTCCCCTCAAAGTGCAGCTTGCCAAGTGCACAACCTATATATGCTGTTGTGAAACACATTGTCGTGCAATCACACTGGCGTGGGCAGATGATCCAGCGTGGGGGAATGAATCCGGGGGGCTGGACTTATAACGATATGCAGACGCATTACAATGAGGTTTCCGATGTCGGATGGCGGGAAACATGGCCCGCCATCGACGGGCTGAGCGGATGATCGCAAGCTGGTTTCACAACGTCACAAAACCGACTTTTGGCCTTCTTGCCATATTGTCTGCTCACACCACCAAGCACACCCGTCACCAGTGGGCACGGGCAATTCCCCACTATAGCACCAATTTTAATGAGACCTACCATACAAGTATCACCAATCTAAAATCAGGCACTGGCCTTTTAAGATCTACCTAGGGAAAGAATACATAAAAAGTATAGAAAAACTCAATCCATCAATCCTTCTCTCCCTGCAGAATGTTTATGATCTACTAGAGACTTTGGGTCATAATTTTGAATGCTGAGGCAAAGTTCAGCATAAATATTCTTTCATTCTCAAAGGTTATCTTGCCAATCCAATTGTCATCCATCCTCTTTACTGGGACACAATTCTATGGATTTCAGACATATTCCGGTACCATGCCCAGGTGGTCCATGATTCATGCATTAGCCTTGACAGTAAAGCTCCAATTTTGCAACCCCAACAAAATATCAATTTTAAGCCCTGACCTTGCATTTGCTAGATAAACATTCCTCCCTCCACTGTGGAACCATTTGTGTTCAAGCGATCCTTGATCACGTCAGTCTGTAACTGCGTACCCATTAAAAAGTGTATAAAATAAATATGTACAGAAGGTTCGACCGAAATGGATTTGAATAAATAGTTCATTATTTCGCCAGAGGTCTCTGTCATATAGCTACAGCTTAAAGACTGCTTTGAGGGTACTTTCAGTTCTCTGGAAGTGTCTTTATAATATGGTCAGCTGACTGATAGATGCTAAAAGAAGCTGCTGTCAAGTTTGTAAATAACTTAATGCCAGATGTATTATTTCATTAAAAGCAGAGGTCATCGATCATTTGAGTAATAAAGATACATGATTTGCAGTTTATTTAACAGAAGTTCAGAAGTCCACACAGGATACAATAACAATGTGCAGACAGATTTATCTCTTACTGGAAAATATTAATAATGTGATTTGTAACTTTTCCAATCAATAATGCAGCAAATGGGGGCAGTGGGGGAGGACAGATTTTAACCTAGCCCAGCTGGTGGAAGCTGGGTTTATGGGTCATTAAAATATGGAAATTTGATTTATTGTCTGGTTTCCACAAAGTTTTGTTTTTATTTGGGCATTGATTCTTCGCAAATGCACCTCATGGAAACAGAGGTGCCTCATTAATAAATGCAAACTGAGATCCTATAATGTCATTGGATTGGCTTGGCTGGCATCAGTGGCACTTAACTGCCGACATTCAGATAATAGGTATCTTTGGTTAGTGGATTACCAGAGCTAGCCAGGCTGTTCCAGTACAACCTTAATGTTATTATCTACCTGACAATGTGGAAGATTTTTCAAATCTTCCATTCCAGAATGTGTTCCATTCACAAAAATAGGGTAAATGCAACCCAGACTATTACCACCCGATCAGGTTCCTCCTATTCATCAGTAAAGTGATTGGAGGAGTCAAAATAGCGATCAAGCAAATAATACCTTCTCACCAGTGCTCAGTTCAGGTTCTGGCAGAATTACTCAGCTCCAGGTTTCATCAGATCCTTCATCCAACGTAGATACAAGACCTGAATTGTAGAAAGGAGGTGAGAGTAATTTCCCTCAGTGCCGAGGCAGCATTCGACATAATATGGCCCAAGGAGTTCTTAGGTGAATGGGGGTCCAGGGAAAACCCTTCCAGCTGTTTAAAATCATACCACACACAAAGGGAAAAGGTTATGTTATATAAGGCCATTCATCAGCTCTGCAAGTCATCTCTGCAGGAGTTACTCAGGAGGCAGAATTTTGCCCTTGGCGTGCGGGATTGGTAGAGGTGGTCAAAAAGCCGACCACCGCCTGCGATCAGCAACGCACCACGATTTCACGCAGAGCGCTGCCTGTGTGGGCGGGGGGAGGAGGGTGAGCAGGCCTGGCACAAACTTCACGCATGCACGCGAGAGAGCACCAAATAATCTCCGTCAGCCACGGAGCTGCTTCAGGGAGATGAAGAATATATTGAAAAAATTATCAAGCATCAGAAAAATTTAATAAAACATGTCACCTCATGTGACTCTGTCACGTGAGCAAGGACATGTTTTTAATTAAAAATTAAAGTTTTTATTTAAATGGTATTTGGTTTTGGAAACTTTGTCACACCTGTGGATGAGGTTTCCAAAAAAATACAAAGGCCACTTGGCCTTTTCGCCTGCCGGTCAACTGTTAGGTTGAACGGGCAGTGGAAAATTAATGAAAATTGATAACTTAATGGCCTTTATAGGCCTTTTAATTGTTGGTTGGTGTGCTGCTGGCTCTGGCGCGTGCCCGCCAACCGAGCTATCGCGCGACTGCGCGTTGACGTAGGCACGCTCGGCCGACGTCATCGCGCATCATTTCACACCGAGCTAAAAATTCTGGCCAGGGAATCATCCTACACTCAACCATCTTCAGCTGCTTCATAGTCACTATCACAAGGTCATGAGTGTGGCTATTCACTGACTATTACACAGTTTTCAATTCCATCCACAATGTCTCTGATAGTTAAGTTTACTTGATGAGTTCCCCTGACAGTGAACTCAATATCCACCTCTCCACCACCTTTGCTCTGTGGCTGTAGTTATCACCTGCATGATGCACTGCAGTAATTCATCAAGGTAACTTCAATGACACTTACTTTCCCTGCAGCCATTCCCATCAAGAAGGATATTATCCCTTCCATGTTCCCCCAAAAGTCACATAGCATCCCCACTTGGGCATATTTTGCATTCTTTCATATGACCTTTTTTTTATTCATTCATGGGATGTGGGCTTCACTGGCTGGGCCAGCATTTATTGCGCATCCCTGGTTGCCCTTGAGAAGGTGATGGTGAGCTACCTTCCTGAACCACTGCAGTCCACGTGGTGTAGGTACACCCAGAGTGCTGTTAGGAAGGGAGTTCTAGAATTTTGACCCAGCAACAGTGAAGGAACGGCGATGTATTTTCAAGTCAGGATGGTGAGTGACTTGGAGGGGAACTTCCAGGTGGCAATGTTTCCATCAATCTGCTGCCTTTGTCCTTCTAGATGGCAGTGGTCATGGGTTTGAAAGGTGCTGTCGAAGGAGCCATGGTGAATTCCTGCAGTGCATCTTGTAGATGGTACACGCTGCTGCTACTGTGCATCAGTGGTGGAGGGAGTGAATGTTTGCGGATGTGGTGCCAATTAAGTGGGCTGCTTTGTCCTGGATGGTGTCCAGCTTCTTCGGTGTTGTAGGAGCTGCACTCATCCAGGCAAGTAGGGGGTGTTCCATCACACTCCTGATTTGTGCCTTGTAGATGGTGGACAGGCTTTGGGGAGTCAGGAGGCTAGTTACTTGTCGCACGATTCCTAGCCTCTGACCTGCTCTTGTAGCCACAGTATTTATATGGCTAGTCCAGTTCAGTTTCTGGTCAATGGTAACCTCCAGAATGTTGATAGTGGGGGATTCAGTGATGGTAATGCCATTGAACATCAAGGGGTGATGGTTGGATTCTCTCTTGTTGGAGATGGTCTTCTTCTTCTTATCGTGTCCACGGACAGTCTACACATGGCCCAGCCAGAACTGGACACATTTTTGCGCCTTGTTGTTATATTTGGCAAGATCTGCAACAGTGCAGGGTTCCTCTAGCAATAGGCATTACAGGAGATGTTGCATAGTCTGAGCCGTTGGTTGTGGGATTGCTTAGCCCTGTCTGGCACGCAAGTAGTCCTGTTTTATAGCTTCACCAAGTTGACACCTCATTTTTATCTATGCCTGGTGCTGCTCTTGGCATGCCCTCCTGCACTCTTCATTGTACAAGGGTTGATCCCCTGGCTTGATGGTAATGGTAGAGTGGGAGATATGGCAGGCCATGAGGCTACAGGTTGTGTTTGAGTACAATTCTGCTGTTGCTGATGGCCCACAGTGCCTCATGGATGCCCAGTCTTGAGTTGCTAGATCTGTTCGAAATCTATCCCATTTAGCACGGTGGTAGTGCCACACAACATGATGAAGGGTATCCTCAATGTGATGGCAGGACCTCATCTCCAGAATGACTGTGCGGTGGTCACTCCTACCGATACTGTCATGGATAGATGCATCCGCGGCAGGCAGGTTGGTGAGGCTAAGGTCAAATATGTTTTTCCCTCTTGTTCATTCCCTCACCACCTGCCGCAGACCCAGTCTAGCAGCTATGTCATTTAGGACTCGGCCAGCTCGGTTGGTAGTGGTGCTATCAAGCCACTCTTAGTGATGGACATTGAAGTCCCCCCACCCAGAGAACATTCTGCACCCTTCCCACCCTTATTGCTCCCTCTGAGTGGTGTTCAATATGGAGGAGCACTGATTCATCAGCTGAGGGAGGGCGGTACGTAGTAATCAGCAGGAGGTTCCCCTGCCCGTGTTTGACCTGATGCGATGAGATTTCATGGGGTCCGGAGTCAATGTTGAGGGCTCCCAGGGCAACTCCCTCCCAACTGTATACCACTGTACCGCCACCTCTGCTGGGTCTGTCCTGCCGGTGGGACAGGACATACCCAGGGATGGTAATGGTGGAGCCTGAGACATTTTCTGTAAGGTATGATTCCATGAGAATGACTATGTCAGGCTGTTGCTTGACTAGTCTGTGAGACAGCTTTCCCAATTTTGGCACTAGCCCCCAGATGTTAGTAAGGAGGACTTTGCAGGGTCGACAGGGCTGCGATTGCCATTGTTGTTTCTGATGCCGAGGTTGATGATGGTCCATCCGGTTTCATTCCTTTTTTGTGTATTTGTAGCGGTTTGTTACAACTGAGTGGCTTGCTAGGCCATTTCAGAGGGAAGTTAAGAGTCAACCACATTGCTGTGGGTCTGGACTCACACGTAAGCCAGGCCAGGAAAGGACGACTGTGAACCAAATAGGTTTTTACAACAATCGACAATGGTTTCATGGCCATCATTGGACTTTTACTTCCAGATTTTTATTGAATTCAAATTCCACCATCTCCTGTGGCGGGATTCAAACCCGGGTTCCCAGAGCATTACCCTGGGTCTCTGGATTACTAGTCCAGCAAAAACACCAACACCATTGTGGAAGCACCATTGGCATAAAAAGCAAAGTGGCTTAAGGAGGGCAACTTGAGATGCGCAATAAGTGTGGTAATGCCTGCGTTGCTCACATCCAAACAATAAAAGAAAAATCCCTAATCTGCTCACTTTGGTTGCTTTAACTGAAACAGCAACTGGAAAGAAGATGGTTGTAAGAAATGAGTTTGTAAATACAAGTTATCCAATCCAAAAATTCAGGCCCAAGCAGCAACAGAAAATAACCTAACAATAAAAATACAGATAAAACAATACAAGAGGCCATAAAATCTACTTTGCCCACCAAAATTAAACATTTGAGACACACCTTTAACAGCCTTGCTCCAAAAGACCAGCAATTACAGCAATCATTTTGAATAGGTGAGCCACCTAAGGAGAGGAAATGGCAATAAAAGCTCAAGGTCCAGCAGACGAGTTATTATATCTAATTGGGAGCTTGAGACTCTTGCTGGCTTCAGTCTCAGCAATGCCATCTTTAATCTTCACCACAAAGTGGGATCCTCTGTGAATCATGCATATTGGCCTGTGTGCCCCATTCTCACAACTGCCAGTCAGCGAGGTTGCCACTGCCATCAGGACCTTGTATTATTGACTCTTAAGTGTCAGTGAGCGATTTACCCAGAAGTAGCATTTCATCTGCTGGCCAGTAAGTATTTTCTCTGATTAATCTAAACAAATTGGTGAATTTACTAGAATACTGACTAGCATAACTATGCCACTAAATAAAGCAAATAAAGGAAGCCATCTCCACAATACCGCGGACAATTGACAAGGTGGCATTCGCCAATAGTTTACACTGCTTTTCGATGTTAAAGGATAAACATTGAAGGCTCAAAGACCCCACCAAGACAGCCCTTGTCAGTCAACACCTCACTGCCAAGCTCTCAACCTTTAGCCCCAGGAACTGCAGTGTGCCCATAGGGCCTGGTTGAGTCTAAAGTCCACCAGAACAATCTTCTACAAAGAGGTTCTTGGCCTCTCTACCAGGAAACATTGTGACTGGTTTGATGAAAACAACCAAGAGATATGGGATCTAAGTGAACATAAGCACAAAGGTTTTGCGGACTAGAAATGTCACCATACCTCAAGAGAAAAGCAGTAGTAACAACCATCAGATGGCAATGGTACAGTATAAAACCTAAAGACATAAAGAACAAATGATGGGTGGAAAGATTGGGGGAAATCCAAAAACTTAAAAACACCAAAGACTTGCAGTTTCTTCAGTGTTGTCAAGACTATCTATGGCCCAAGCACTCAAGGGCCCATCCCACTGGCAGCCAAGCGTAGAGGGGAGCTCATCAAGGACAGGCTTGCTGGGGAGAACATTCAGAAGAACTCTTCAGCTGAAACTCTGCCTTTAATTTGAACGCCATTAACTCCATTCTTCAATATCCCATCTGGCTCAGTCTCGGAGCCATCCTGGTCCAGAGCAGTCAACAGCTAAAGAACAATAAAGGCTCTGGAGCAGATGGAATTCCTTCTGAGATTCTGAAACAGGGTGGAGATACACTCCTGGCACAGCTGCAAAACCTCATATCCCTCATCTGGGAAGAGGAGTGCTTGCCAGTGGCATTCAGCAATGCTGTGATCAAGAAGGGAGACAAGTCCATTTGTGGTACTACAGAGGAGTCTCCCTGCTCTCTGCCTCAGGGAAGGTCGTTGCAAGATTCTTCCTCAATTACCTCCTCGCAGTGGTTTGGTTCTTTGACAGACTGTACACATTGGTCTACATTTGTTTGACATTTGTTTATTAGAACTACATCTAAACAGATTACAGGGTAGGCATGTTGCACCCAGGCATGATTCCAATCTCTCTCTCTCTCTTTATAGAGAGAGAGAGAGTCCAACACATGACTGACTGATGTTAGTAGTACATCATCATCTACATCATACATTAGCAAATCCCATCTATTAACCATTTATACTACACCTCCTCCCAAACGCACTATCCTGCTTTTAACAACAACATGAAACTCTGTCTTTAACTATTTATATCAGAATTTTCCACATCCCGCCAGCAGGTTTGTAGGTGGGGTGGGGGGGGTGCGTAAAATTCCTCGGGTTGGCTTCCACCCCAACCTCTCCAAAATTTCACGCTGGGCCAGATGAGGCCTAGGCCAGTCGGCCCACCCTTGCCCCATTTGAGGCCCTTAAGTGGCCAATTATTGACCACTTAAGGACCGTTTCCTGTCCAACCTCAATTTTCTGGCTGACAGGAGGACTCCCGGGGTATGGGGGAAACCTGAAAATAAACCGGCGACCCCGACCCAATAAGGTCCAGTCAGCAGAGGACCTCCCTACCCCTCTGGCCCCTCCACTGACACACCAATCCCCCCCCTCTGTCCACCCACACTGCCCAGGCGTCACCTACCCTCTCTGCCCTAAGACCCCCAAAACTTACCTGAACTCTTAGGACTTAGGCTCTGGGGACTGCCAGTCAACCTGGCCAACAGCCCTGTGAGGCAGGACTTCCTCCCAAATGAGAGGCGAAAGTCTCGCCTTCAGCCAATCAATACTCGCTGGAGCGTTAAATGGCTGAGGGGGAAGCAGGATCGGCGGGGATGTGTTCCCTGCCAACGCTCCGGATGGCGGGAAGGCAAGCATCCTAAAAATCTTGGCCTGGATCTCTGCTAATAAGATCCAAAATCTTTCATTTTACCTTTTATGTGGGCTGATGTTTTAAATGATTCTCCACTATAATCTAAATGTATCCAACACATGCTCTGACTTCTGTTGCCTTGCCGAACCTTTTACATTTGTCCAACTTTCCTAAAAGTCAAAATCTTTCTAGAATGGTTGCACTGTTCTCCACTGTTGACTTTGCCTTCAGTTTTATGCTATCATTAAACCGAGATCTTGTTTTTGATAACCTCATCCAAGTTGTTTATTTTTATAAATGACAGGCCTCAAGACTGATCTATGGAGTGCTAGGCCAGCAATCTTTCTCTAGTTTGAAAAATCAAACCTTTGTGCCCTAGATGTAAACCTGGCGCACTTTGTTTTGAAAAAAAAAACAGCAGTTTAAAATATCACCTCAAGGACTGAAATTTCACCACTGGCTATCAACTAAGGGAAATGAGAGCATGACATTCTGACTAACGGAGGCCAATTTTTTTGAATGCATTCTCCAGCCATGCTGTAATTGGACATAAAATAGGGTTGAGTGTGCCCACAATGTTTGAAATAGGTGATGTGCTGCCAATGGAGTTTGCCTTCAGGAAATTTGTTCGAATGTGCATTATTTCGTTAATAAGGCTAATACTTCATTTCACTAAATGTTCCCAGCATATCACTTTTGTTGGGATCCAACCCCATATGCTGAGCTTTGTTGCCAATTACTTCAATTTAAAAATCTGCCGTAGGCTATAATCCAATGGAATTTAGGAAATTAGTATTTGAAATTTTCATTTAATAAATTAATGTTAAAATATTTTTCAAGTTTATTTTTAACAGTTAACAAAAAGTAAAGGGATAGCTGGCAGAGCAACTGAAAATGTAAAATTTTGGGCATCATATCATTGTTGTGGATTCATGGGCTACCTTAATAAATTCTTTACAAACTGACTTAGAACATTCAGATTAATTTTTATTCATTCAAGGGATGTGGGCTCCGCTGGCTCGGCCAGCATTTATTGTCCACCCTAATTGCCCTTGAGAAGGTGGTGGTGAGCTGCCTTCTTGAACCACTGCAGTCCCAAGAAGGCAGCTCGCCACCACCTTCTCAAGGGCAATTAGGGATGGACAATAAATGCTGGCCTAGCCAACGGAGCCCACATCCCTTGAATGAATAAAAATTAATCAGAATATTCTAAGTCAGTTTGTAAAAATTTATTAAGGTAGCCCATGAATCCACAATAATATCCTGATAAACTATATCATATAAAAAGTTATAAACCGTAACTTTGAACCTAGCATGTTCCCTGAATTTAATGTACTTTTATTAAAGGAATAGAAAAATTTTGAATACGAGAAATAGATTTTTAATATTTATCAATGCAGTATTTTTACTAAAACTGTGAACACAATTTTTTTTAACTTTCTTAGTGAAGCATGGTTTTCAAGCTGCCAATAAAAATATTTTATTTTAATTTACAATTTCCATATTTTTTTACACAAACTTTGGGACTCTCTCCTATTCCAGATAGCCAGGTGATGAAGGATAAAACTAAATCCCAATCTTTACAGACTTAGAAGCTTGTATTTACAGAGACATTCATCACCTACTCCAACCACCAGAGTTTCAGTCTGCTCCTATTTATACTCTTTTGAGCCAAACCAATTTACAAAAAGGGGCTAAGTTAACAAATTAACAAAATAAATTAAACAATTTAGGGGACTCTGCTCCTATTTATAGGAACACAAGTGAATCTCCGATTAATGCCCACCACCTGAAAACAATTGAGTCCTCAATTAATGTACAATTAATACTCCTGGAGCAAAATCAATGTGTTTTTGTAATTTTACCTGCATAATACATAATTCTCAAATCTGTAAAGAGATCATCAACATAAACCCACCAAATGTAAACCTAATTAAATAATAATTAGGCATGTAGTGCAAAAAGGAATATTTTAGATACCTTGCCAGATTTCAACTCTTCCTGTTTTCATAACTTTGAAAATTCATTTCATTGTTCCAACTGGAGCAATATGCTCCTAGTTTTAAGCCATACCAGCACCCACTAAGGTAACTTAGAGGGAGTAAGGCCAGAAGCATTTTATTATTTTTTTTATTATGCCAAAAGCTTTTTATTTGCACTTTTCTATCTGAAAAATTATCCCAGTATCTTTAAAGGCTGCAGACGAAGACTACTCATTGCAATGAAACTGCTATTAATTCTAACTAATGTAGGCCTAAGCTAGAAACGTTCACTTTTGTAGTTGTGACAAATATAATCAATTTTTGGAAGACATACAAGACTATCACAAAAAGATTTCCATAAATTTTAACTGCGTGTTTCCTTCCTATTCAAAAAACGTGCAATAAAATAAGTTTTCGTAATACACTCCAACAGATTTTCATTTGTCACACTCAAAACCTTGCTCACCCAAATTAACCAGGGGTAGAGGAGCCCTAAGGTAAAGAAGGGGAAGGAAATTTTAAGTTAGGCCTTTAACGAAATAATGAAAATGAAGGAGTAATCAAAATATACAGAATATTATACACAGGAATAACCAAAGTTAGAAAACCTATTGGGCAGAATGGTCCCAGGTTTACACGAAGTGTGGTAGCGGGAGAAAAAGGACGTTTTACCCGCCAGCCGCAATGGCGGCTTTTCACGCTGTATCGTCCCAACCCCACCTCATTAATTATGCATTCCTGGGAAACACGCCATTTCAATGGCGGGTGGGCTCTCATTTGCCCGCCACACCATCACCTCGCCGCTTCATCGCACCGGGGGCCATATTTACAGTGCAGCCACGCGCACAACTCTCAGTGCTTCCAGCCCAGGACTGCTGCAATGAAGACACCCCGAAAGGCAAGAAGACTGCAACCCCTTGGTTTAATGACTCATCCCTTGAGTGCCTTTTGAAAGCAGTGAAGGTCCGCCATGATGTTCTCTACCCTCGCTCAGCCGCAGAATGGGCAGCAACACCACTAATCCAGCATGGGAAGGAGTGGTGGTCAGTGCCAGTGCCTGCAAAAGAGAACAGCCACTCAGCGCCACAAAAGGATGAATGGTCTCATCCATTCCACCAGGGTAAGTCACTTATCCCATCACTCTCAACTCACACACTCACAAACCCATCAAATATCCACAGGGATCTCACACCTCAAGGGGCAACACCACTAACTCTCACACACACCCTCACATCTCCACCAGGCTCATACCCTCTGGAGCTCACGTCCTCATCCTGTCCGTGTCTCCACTCACCACACAAACATTCCAGTCAGTGCCATGCATCCTACTCACACTCTCTCCCTTTGTTTTCATGCAAGAGAAGCTGGCTCATAACAGCCAGACCAGAGGTGGAGTGGCCCATGTTAGGCCCCTCACTCACTTTGAGGAGGGGCCATCGCGCTGACTGGTGAGGATGTTGACCCTGCCTGCGGCGACGGTGAGGCGGCAGTGAACACCCACCTGAGGATCCTGCACCACATCATCCCTCCCTCAATGCAACTGTGAGTGCTCTCTCTCTCTCCTGCTTTTGACCCTGCTGTCATGCACTAATTATCTTTACTTTGGTTCACAGGGAGCTCTGCTGAGAGACCAACACCCTCAGCCAGCCATTCCCTCAGCTCCATCCACATCCTCATCTCCAGCCAAGAGAGCACCTCCTCCAATGAAGATCTGGAAATAAGCAGCCTGGAAGACCCATCACAGTGCTTATCCACACCCTCCACCAGTGCAAAGACATGCACCTCGGTGGGACCTAGATCTAGAGCAGGCTCGGGTTCACAATTTGGTGGTCACCGCATGGACACACACACCCAGAGCAGGTGGAGGCAGGTTCAGCCGAGCTTCCTGGCACTCAGAGGATTGCTGGGGAAGAGGCATTTGTGAGGTCCAAGTCAGATGACGAGCCTCTGGATTTAGCTATCCAACTCATCCTGGAGATTCAGCAGAAGGCAGGGGAACAGCACGCAGAACTGTTGGAAGCCCTCAACAGAGTAGCATGCATATCGGAGGAGTGTGTCCGCCTGCTCTCTGACAAAGTGGTGCCCACATGTGCATGCATGTAGGTCTCCATAGGGAGGATGGTGGACACCATGGAAACCCTGGCCCAGCAGCATGCAGAGATGCACGCAGACCTGCACCCCATCGCAGGAGCCATGGGTGAGCTCCTGCAGTTGCAACGCAAGAGTGAAACGGGGCACCTGGACGCCCCCCCAGGTGCTCCTTCCCCTCAAGAAGTCAGGGCCATGGCCCTCAGGTACCTGAAGGGAGGAGGACTAGCAGCTGGATGCCCCTGGATCATCCATTTAGGAATCTCAGAGGCTGTTCTCTCCCTCCAAGTTCCCTTTTACCTGTGACCCCTACAAACTTGTCCTCCATCACCGCAGAGGGGGCAGCTGGCCCACAGGAGGATAGCCAAAGCAAGCCTGCGCCCTCGGCTCTCCAGAGGACCCACGCTATAGTCATCAGAGGTAACAGAGCCAACCATTGCACCGGCTGTCTCCACCCCTGTTGCGATGTCAGGGCAGCACCTAGAAGTCTAAGGCATTCAAAAGTTTAACACATTCTGATCACGGTTGGTTGCATGGTTACGTTTTGTCACTTTACAACCTGAAAATATATTCGCTTTCACTGAATAATGTGTAATGATGTTTTTCAGCTTCATTGACAGGCTTCGCAAGTCCTCCCACTTCATCGCCCCCCTGGACCCCAAATAGCAGTTCAGCTGCACGCAGATGGCCCAAGAGTGATTCTGGAGGGAGAAGAGTGTGTGTGTCAGGGCCTCTGGGAACCTCATGCAAGCACTGTCCCACGCACATGGATCCTTCCCCATCACATTCATCTCACTGTCCTGAAGATTTTCAGTGCTGCCTGCTGGGGTTCACTTTCAGTTGTCCGTCCGAGCTGACCTGCATCTCTGCCCACCCACTGATCACACTCCCATGCAGCACCTGTTCTTGCCCACCACGATTTTCATTTCAATTTTGATTTAGCAAGCATGGTAATGCTACAGTTTTTCTTGTGCCCCCCTGTCCTTCCCCCTCCCCCCAGTCATCCATTTCCTCTCCCCCATCAGTGCCAACTGCACTGGCATCACCTTCCACCTCCTTGCTGTGACCTATCAGCCACAACCCTTTTCTTTCGGGGGTGTCCAGGTGAACGTACACGTTCCCTTCCTTCCTGAAAATCCCACCCCCATCCACAACACCCTTCCTGGCCTCCTCCTTCCCACCCCCAGGTCCGTGTCTGTCTCCAAGCCCCCACCAGTCATTCTCACCGTCCCTTCCAGCGATACCGTTGCATTCTCACCCTCCCGCCCTACCGCCTCAATCTGCCCTTGGCCATTCTCACCACTCCCTCGTACCAGGCCCACCCTCAGTTCGCTCCCCAGGAGGCAGTTATAGACTCAACAGAGCCCTCCCTTGCTTGTTCAACTGGACATCCCCCTCTCCGGACGCCTTCCCTCCTTGGAACTCCTTCCCTTCTTGCAACTCCTTCCCCTCTTGGAACTCTTTCCCTCTTTAGAACTCCTCCCACCTCCCCCAGATTTCCTCCCAACGTTAGTTCTTCCTCCTTCCTGACTCCTTCCTAACTTCTTCCTCCAGCCTTACTCCTTCCCCCTTCCCAATTCCTTCCTCTACCCTTACTTCTTCCTACATCCTTACTCCTTACCCTCCCTGGACTCCTTCCTTCCCCAGACTCCTTCCTGTCCTTGGAATACTTCCCCTCTCTGGACTCCTTCCACCCTCAGAACTCCTCCCCAACTGCCACCTTCTCTCCCGATGCCCCTCCTCCCCCTGGCAACCTCACCCCCTTGACACCTTTGCCCCCTCCAACCTGACACCTTTATTCCCCACCACCACCTCACCCCCTGGCACCTTTGCTCCTCCTCGCCCAACCTCATTCCTCCCGGCACACCTTCCTCTCCCACCCGTCGATACATCATCCTGTCCCAAACATAGCTGGACGTTCCTCTCCACCCCTTCGACCATCATCCATTGGGAGCAGATGCTCAATGGTGACTTTCCACCTTCCATGATCTGCTTCCTGGCAGAGGCATTTCCAAGGGAATCCACCTAGCACGTGATGGATATTCTTCCAGAGTCCCGTTGAAGTCGGACTCCAGAACCCTCTGCTCCCCGGATGTCCGCGATGTGAGCAAATCCCTGACGCTAAGCCCCAACTTTTGCATGTCACACCTCTCAAGGCATGTTCTGCACCGGCATGTTTTCCCACTGACCCAGTCGGATGATCCAACGTGGGGGGGGGGGTGGTTTATTCCAGCATGATGGGCTTATAATGATATGAAAATATATTACAATGAGGTTCCCAACACCCGCCGGCAGGGAATGTGGCCTGCCATTGACAGGCAGAGTGAATGATTGCAAATTGGTTTCAAAACGTTATGAACCCGATTTTTGGCCTTCTGGCCATATTGTCTTCTCACGCTGCCAAACGTTGCCAGCGGGCATGGGAAATTCTACCCATTGTCCCAATAGATATGTATAGTATACACCAAACCTTGTTTAGATAAGCACATATTTTAGATAAATGCAAAGAACTGCGGATGCTGGAAATCCAAAACAAAAACAGAAACAGAAATACCTGGAAAAACTCAGCAGGTCTGGCAGCATCGGCGGAGAAGAGCACAGTTGATGTTTCGAGTCCTCATGACCCTTCAACAGAACTAAGTAAAAATAGGAAAGGGGTGAAATATAAGCTGGTTTAAGGTTGGGGGGAGGGTTGTTGGGACAAGCAGCCAATAATAGGTGGAGATAACCAAAAGATTGGTTATCTCCACCTATTACTGGCTGCTTGTCCCAACAACCACCCCCCCGCCCCCTCACCCTTTAACCAGCTTATATTTCACCCCTTTCCTATTTTTACTTAGTTCTGTTGAAGGGTCATGAGGACTCGAAACGTCAACTGTACTCTTCTCCGCCGATGCTGCCAGACCTGCTGAGTTTTTCCAGGTATTTCTGTTTCTGTTTTTGTTTCACATATTTTAGATAACTGTAATAGTTCCAACATTTTATAAAGCTAAAATGGAATTACAATGCCTTATGAATTGGGTAGTCTCTATTTCCATGAGTCATTATATCAGGATTACCAAACAGTTACAAAAACAGAATTACCTGGAAAAACTCAGCAGGTCTGGCAGCATCGGCGGAGAAGAAAAGAGTTGACGTTTCAAGTCCTCATGGCCCTTCAACAGAACTGAGTAATATTAGGAGAGGGGTGAAATATAAGCTGGTTTAAGGTTGGGGCGGGGGAGAGAAGTTGGGGGGGCGGGGGTGGTTGTAGGGACAAGCAAGCAGTGATAGGAGCAGATAATCAAAAGATGTCACAGACAAAGGAACAAAGAGGTGTTGAAGATGGTGATATTATCTAAGAGAATGTGCTAATTAAGAATGGATGACAGGACACTCAAGGTACAGCTCTAGTGAGGGTGGGGTGGAAAGACTGACAGGGCATTACAGGTATAGATTTAAAAATAATGGAAATAGGTGGGGAAAGAAAAATCTATATAAATTATTATAAAAAACAAAAGGGAGGGGGAGGAAACGGAAAGGGGGTGGGGATGGACGAGGGAGTTCAAGATCTAAAGTTGTTGAATTCAATATTCAGTCCAGAAGGCTGTAAAGTGCCTAGTCGGAAGATGAGGTGCTGTTCCTCCAGTTTGCATTGAGCACATTCGTTTAGATAATATCACCACCTTCAACACCTCTTAGTTCCTTCGTCTGTGACATATTTTGATTATCTCCTCCTATCACTGCTTGCTTGTCCCTACAACCACCCCAGCACCCCAACCTCTCTCGCCCCCCTCCCCCCCCCACCTTAAACCAGCTTATATTTCACCCCTCTCCTAATATTACTCAGTTCTGTTGAAGGGTCATGAGGACTCGAAACGTCAACTCTTTTCTTCTCTGCCGATGCTGCCAGACCTGCTGAGTTTTTCCAGGTAATTCTGTTTTTGTTTTGGATTTCCAGCGTCTGCAGTAGTTTTTTGTTTTTACCAATCAGTTACGTGGGTTATGTGACTTGAGAAGTATGAGATGAGTAAATAAGTTCATGTTTCACTATATCATTACAACAATAACCCACCCAGCTGCCACCTCAGTTTTGAGTGATAGATTAAGTAAAAAACATTGTTATTAATCATTTCCCCAAAAGAGCAAGAATATGTTGCATGTTGTTCCTTTATTCATTGAGGTTTGAAAAAGATTTAAAAACATAATTAGAAAATCTATTAAATTGACATATCAGCAAATTAGAGGATAAATTCAGAAATCCTGTTCTAGTGGGATGCCATGCACAAAGGGAGTATGGTCGAAGAGCAGGCACAGCAATTTTGTAGCTCTACGTTTGAGCAATGTGTCCTTTGAGCATGAGTCCTTGTTGGAGTGTGGATTGCTGAATTTTCTCTTAAAACATGAAAAGAATATCCTAATTAGTTCTAATAATTAAAATTGACAAAATTGTCAATAACTATATTCCCGAAATTGTCAATAATAATATTCCCATGTGCTCAGCTATTGATGCTGATTCTAAGACAGTTAATCAGTAAGACCTACAGTGAGAAACCTTCTTTCCTTAGAGGCCCATCAGCTTGTTTTGTTTCCTGTCCTCTAATGTCCCAATCTCCTATTGCAGTTCTATAATTGATTTTCCCAATTCTTTTCCAATTCATGAAGGGCTTGTGCTTCTCTGTTACCAGCTATTTAATTTGCCACAGCAGACAATTCATATCATCATTTTATATTTACATATATGTGTGTGTATGTGTGTGCGTGTACATATATAAATATTAACGGTGACTTTTTTCCACTGAACTCTCCCAAATATTTATTTTAGGCAGCTGGTCTTCCATGCTCAAAACACAATTACCGATCGAGCTGACCATTAATTAAAATGGAGTCACAGGCAATTCAATACTCTGATGTTTGCAATTAAAATAGATGCGCGCTTATGTCCAGAATTAAATTGTACTTAAATTGTTCTTAATGGCCCGCCCAGCGTGAATCGCGGATCCACATTGCTTGGGAAGGGCTGAGCGGGTGGGGGTGGGGTGAGGGGGATGGGGAGGGTGGAAGGGCGGGGGTGACTGTCTTCCACCGGGTCCAATGGCGACCAGTGGTCGGTTTAAAGGCAGCCCAGCCTGCCCCTGGAAGGACGTCTCCTCTCCGTTTCCAAAACAAAGTTATGGAATTGAGTGTGGCTGGACACAGCAGGCGGGAGGGTAGTTCGGGTGGGCACTCGGCATCCCCCCAGCTTTTCCGACTAGTGCCTCGCTGTCCTCCTGGGGGAGGTGGCTGACAGGAGGGACACCCTTGCCCCAGGGATGGGAGGAGGAGGCCACTGCACCTCACCAAGGAGGCGTAGGAGGAGTTGGCAGCAATGGAGTGCAGCCATGATGTGGTCCGGAGCACATGGATGCAGCGCCGGAAGTGCTTCATGGACCTGCTGCACTGAGGAAGGGTGGGTACCGTGTTGGCACGGGTAAGTGTGCAGAAGTGCAGTAAGGTGTGGCTATCCCTCCATGGACCTCAGGGGTGCTAGAGTCTGAGTGCCAACTGTCAATGACACGGGAGCTGGCCAAGGGGGTGAGCCCTGGCTGCTTGGACTGAGTGCCTTATGGCTCGAGGGCCACGACTCGGATGTGCCCTGCAAAGTGTTCCTCAGGTGGGGTTGGCCAGGCTGCAATGGTGCTGCAGGTAGAGAGTAACAAAAGCGCCTCTGTTCTTTCAAAAGAAGACGCCGTAACCAGGCAGAGCGGGCATGTACAGGTGGAGAGCAGCCCAACCTCCTGCTCCTGGAGCTCGAGAGCCGGCACGCTCCACATGCAACTGGGCGTGGAGAAGCAGGGGGTGGCAAACGAAGGTAGGAGTGCAGTGCCTTCTTTGATGAGAGCCTCGAACCTGGAGTCCCCATTGGTCATTGGAAGACGAGGGCACCATGATGGAGATCTCCATTGTCTCACCAGGGTGCCTGCCATGCACAGTGACAATGTGATGACTTTAACTAATGACATGTCCTTCTTCTCCCTTTTAGGTTCAACAGCAGGCGTTCGCTCGGCAGACCCCAAAGGGCCACCCCTGACACTGGAGGACCACTGAGCTTCTGTTGCAACTGCATCACACCCGCGCTCTGAAGCAGGCATCAGTGCAGATACCAGCTCCTCGGTAGGTATTAGTTCGGCGGCTAGTATCTTGGTGCACAGCAGTGAGGGCACTTCACGCTCGCTTGAGGCAGAGAGTGCCCAGGGGTCCGGCAGTCAGAGGATTGCTGGGGACTAGATAATGCTCAGTCGAAGGCTGGTGATGAGCCTCTGGAGTCATTCATTAGGTGACAGATGCTGGATGTCCAGCGAGATGTGCAAGAGGATCTGACAGAGATCCATCAGGGAATGTGGTGCCTAATGTGGTGTAGGCAGCATGTGGCTAAGGTGGGGGTGGGGAGGTGGGGAACACACATCTTTGTGTGAGTGTTCAGCAGCAGCGGGGTGAGGAGACACTGGAGCCCTGATATGTCCCACTCTGGTTGGGGTGGGCCGTCCATGAAGCCAGTCCATGTACAATTTGCACAAATCAATGCTCATCTCATTTTCAGGAGAAGAATGCTCATAATGCGGCAGAGTGTGCAAAGACTGGCGGCGGCCAGGCACAGTTAGCCATTCTTAGCCAGTTTGAGCAGGAGGCCCTGGATTTGGAGAGGTGCCATGCACCCAGGTCCACTGGTGTCGGTGAGGCTGGGGTGCCATGGGCAGGTATGTATGCCCAGCAGTGAGGTCAGCATTGTTCTCCCATCAGCCATAGCAGTGCTGAATGTTAAGAGATTTAATTTTGCAACATGGCTTGACTATTGCTTATGGAAAGATGAGCGCATTATGATCTGGGGGACAGGGATGCACTTTGTCATTGTCTCCACGCTAACTGATCCAATGTCTTTGTCCTTCCTTTCAGTATCAGTGGAGCAGGGCTGGGAGGAGGAGCAGCAGAGGCCCCCTCTCACACCTGAGGGCCCTGAAGTCTCACCAGTGTCACACCATCTCTGCCAGGCAGGCACTAGCATAGATACTAGCACCTGGGTGGGAGTTAGAACATTGGCTAGTGTCCTGGGGCACAGAGGTGAGGGCACTGCACAGTCGCTGGAGGAGCTGGCAGAGACAGAGAGTGCCCATGGCGCCAGCAGTTGGAGGACTGCAGGGGACCAGGCACATGCTCAGTCAGTGCCTGATGATGTGCCTCTGGACTTGTCCGGAACGCAGCAAATGCAGGAAATGCAGCCGGGTGTGCGGGAGCATCTTGGGGAGATACATGAAGCTATGCTTGGCTTGGTCTCTGTGGTGGAGGAGTCGACGCAGACGATCGCTGAAGCAATGAGCCACATGTCCGAGCACCATGCATCCTCCATGGAGAGACTGGTGACTCTTGTGGAAACCCTCCTCCAGGAGACCCATCAGGGCTTCCTGGGGAAGTACTCTGACCAGCAAGCCCTCACATCGGCATTGACCTCAGGTGGCCAGTGCCAGTGTGGGAGATGGTCTGCGCACCAAATTTCCCAGCTCAGTGCTCATCCATCCACGGTGATTAGGGAGGTCCGAAGTGACCTCAATGTTGGCGCAGCAGCTGCCTGTCATCTCCATGGGCTCCTCTCAGGGTGCTCTGGATGATGGCAGCAGCTCCTCCGCCCCTCTCCCAGTGACTGTAGCATCTGGTGAGGCTGCGCCGACTGGGGAGATGCCAGCTGTGGAACTGGCAGCTCCCTCCCAGGCGGGGCCAGCACAGGCTCCACGGGCCAGAGGTCGACTGCTAAGGTCATCGAGGCCAACAGAACAGCAGAGTGAGCAGGCTGTCTCAGATGCCACTCCCAGCAATGGGGCAGCACCAAGATGTAGCACCCGGAAACGTAAACATAAGGCACCTTAGGCACACCACGGGTTTATCACTGGTGCTTTTGTGTTGGCCTGAGAAGAGGTCTTTATGATTTGCTTTGAATTGGAACACCATTGTCATTTTGTTTCATTAAATTTCTTTGCCTGTGATATTAAATTCAGGCATGTGACATGCATTTGTGTGGTTTCCAAGAATGTAATGAGTGCTTTGTGGGACATTCAGCTTTATTAACAAAGCCCTTAGTTACTGTTTCTAACCTGGAAGATTTGGCACTTAGTTATCGAGCATGGAGCCGACAGCCCAGGCTTGTCCTGGTAGTCCATATGTGGTGTGCTAGCTGAAGGTTTGTTCGATTGAAGCCTCCCGGGTGTCCCTGCCTCCCTGGAGTACGCCCGGGTCAGCGTCTACCCCCTCAGCATTTCCCTGTGCGTGCTCATCCTCGGACTCACTGCTGGACTCAGCGTGTGTAGCTGTAGCCACTACATCGATATCTTCATCGTCCACTCCGTCCCCCCTTTCCAGCACAAGATTGTGGAGAGCGCAGCATGCAACCACTATCAGCGACACACGATCTGGGGGGTACTGGAGTGCGCCCCCTGAGCAGTCCAGGCATCGGAAGCGCATCTTGAGAAGACCAATGGTTCTATCCACCACAGCCTTTGTGGTGCCGTGGCTCTATTGTAGCGCTGCTCAGCTTCTGTTCTTGGATGGCAGAGAGGCGTCATGAGCCACCTTCTGAGGGGATAGCCCTTGTCACCCAGCAGCCATCCATCCAGCCGGGCTGGAGCACTGAAGAGCCCCGGCACCTGGGAATGTCTCAGGATGTAGGCGTCGTGGGAGCTGCCTGGGTACCTTGCACAGACTTGTAGAATCAGCATCCTGTGATCACACACTATCTGTACGTTCATGGAGTAGAAGCCCTTCCTGTTGACGAAGGCACCGGACTCACCTGCTGGCGCCTTGATGGCCACATGTGTACAGACTATTGCACCCTGGACATGGGGGAAGCCAGCAATGGCCGCGAAGCCTCTGGCTCACTGTGCCTGACTTGCCTGGTCGCAGCGGAAGTGGATGAAGGTGGATACCCGCCTGAACAGAGCGTCTGTAACTTGCTTGACACAAGTGTGGACAGCTGATTGGGAGACACCACAAAGATCACCTGCCAACCCCTGGAAGGAGCCAGAGGCATAGAAGTTGAGGGCAGCTGTGATCTTTAGAGCCACTGGCATGGGGCGTTCACCCACACAGTTCGCGGAGATCTCAGACCCAATCATCTGACAGATATAGCTGACTGTCTTCCTTGAGAGTCGGAGCCTCCTTTGGCACTGCACCTCAGACATATTGAGGTAGCTGCTTCGCTACCTGTATACCCTGGCAACAGGATAGAGGCATCTTCTGCGGCCCCTTCTGCCTTGGTCTACCTATTGGCCCTGCGCCACTTGTGCCTGTGCCTGTCCTCCCAAAAGTTGCTCCCCTGGAGGCTGAATGTACACTCCTGGCCTCCTCCACCTTCACGCCCTCCCTTCCTCCTCAAAGGAGATGCCTCCAGTGGAGAGTTCACCTCCCATTCCCAGGCAATTCCTGAAACCTGCAGTCCCAGAAAAGATTCCTCACTGCAGAGTGCTGACCTGAGGGTTAAGAGTCCAGACAAAGCAGCTGGTACACGTTTTGAAGTATTGCAGATCACACAGGCAAGTTGCAATAACTTTGAAAAATCAATACTTGAGAGAGCACACTCGCAACCCCAGTGAGCCCGCTTATCCCGCCCGTGGATGAGGTTTATACAAATGTGTTCTACCCACTTGCCCATTGCGCCCATGCGCCAACCCGAAGATTGCATGGGCGCTGAAAAATCAGCGTCGATTGGTGAGTCAAGGGCCTTAAGTGGCTTGTTAATTAATGGTGGGCGTGCAGCGGCTATCATCGCGCGCCTGCCCAACGAAATATCGCGATGGCGCGTGGTGACATCAGGACGCTGGCCCGATGTCACCACACGTCATTTTACGTGATTTTCTGCAATATGTTTACTTTATCTATACTGGCCTGAGAATGAAGACCAAAGACGTTTATGTAAATAGTTTGGAATTGTCAAAATGAGATAAATGTTGTTTTTGTCATCATGGCCTGAGTACGCTACATTTTTTTATATTATTGATGCAGGGTACACCAGTATGTACTGCTGGACATAGTGGCTCTGAACTTTATTGCACAGGCACTGAGTGTTCTTTGTGTCCAAATGAAAGGGTCCTTTCAGACATTCAAGATGGAGGCAGCAGCCCTGGCATGTGGTTGAAGCTGATTTTTGGTAGCCTAGCTGAAGGGGTGTGAATCAAGGCGTCCCTGCCTCTCTGCAGGTTACCGAGGTCTGCCTCCATTCTGCTCACCATGCTCCTCTTCTGACTCACTACTGGACTCATCATCTGTGGTCTATGCAGTTGTGTCAAGACCCTTTTCCTCCTGTGGGTCCCACCTTGCCAGTGTCAGATTGTGGAGAGTGCAGTAAGCAACCACAAACAGTGACACTCACTCTGGGGGTATTGTAGTACTCCCACTGAACGGTCCAGGCATCAGAAGCGCATCTTGAGAAGACCTATTGTCCTCTCTACCACCGCCCTTGTGGAGGCATGGCTCATATTGTAACGCTTCCCTGGCTCAGTTGTTGGGTGACGGAGGGGAGGCATGAGCTACCTCTTCAACGGATAGCCCTTGTCACCCAGCAGCCATCCATCCAGTCGGGCTGGAGCACTGAAGAGCCTCGGCGCCTGGGAGTGTCTGAGGATATAAGCGTCATGGGAGCAGCCAGGGTACCTTGCACAGACTTACAGAATCTGCATCCTGTGGCCACATATTATCTGCACGTTCATAGGGTGGAATCTCTTCCTGTTGACCAAGGTACTCAGCAGACCTGGTAGTGCCTTGATGGCCAAATGTATGTAGTCAATGGCACCCTGGACACGGGGGATCGCAGCAAAGCTTCTGGCTCGCTCAGCCTGACTGGCCTTGTCCAGATGGTAAAGAATAAAAATCGGTATCCACCTGAACAGAGCTTCTGTCACCAGCTTGATGCAACTATGGACAGCTGATTGGGAGACTCCTCACAGATCCCCCACTGAGCCCCGGAAAGAGCTGGAGGCATAGAAGTTGAGGGCCACTGTGACCTTCAGCACCACTGGCATGGGGTGTCCAACCACACAATTGGAGCTGATCTCAGGCCCGATCATCTAACAATTGGAGGTCATGGTCCCCTTTGAGAGGCGAAGCCTCCTTCAGCATTGCACCTCAGACATATTGAGGTAGCTGCATTGTCACCTGGCAGCAGGATAGTGGCATCTTCTGCAGCTCCTTCTGCCTTGGACTTCCTGCTGGCCCTGCATCTCTTGTGCCTGTGCCTGTCCTCCTACAGATCCCTCCCCGGAAGCTGAATTGGGACACCTGGCCTCCTCTCCCTTCTGCCCCTCTCTTCCTCCTCAGAGGAGGTGCCACCAGCAGAGACCACAATCCCCATTACCATGGTAACGGAAGGCTGCCTGATACCTGGAAGGGTCCACACAGCCTGAATCCTTCAGGAGCCTTGCTGACACCAATGGGTCCTGAAATGAAGCCTGGAAATGTTAAGAATGAAGCCCCGAACAGAGATGAAGCTGCCAAGTACTAAAACGTCACCAGCAGTAAACTATCTACCAAGCTTCTCAGTGCTCACATTGGCAATGCTGCTGGCCTTTTTTATCCTGCCCTTGGATGAGGTTTTTGAAAATGTCAGCTGGCTACATGCCCGTTTTGCCCGTGCAACAAATGAGTAATCGCGGGGCAACAAAAAATCGCCATCAATTTGACTGTTAATGGCTTTAAGTGGCCTGTTGATTAATGGTGGGAGCAGCTCCGGCACCCGCGCGTGCCTGCCGAGCAAAATATTTCGCCAGCGTGCGATGACATCGAGATGTTTGCCCGACGTCATCACGTGCAATTTTACACCCGATCGGGTCAGGCGCGCACTGGGTTTCAGGACATAAAACCCTGCCCCAGTGGTGTGAAATGGCCTTGTTGCAAATCAGCGGCCTGTTATCCACTGCACCAGTTTTTATTTTCTGTTTGGGCAAAAACTTGGCAGGTGGAGCTTAACTTAGGAAATTGTGAGGTCATGCACTTTGGTAGGAAGAATCAAAAGCAGACTATTATTTAAATGGAGAGAGAGACTCCAAAAAAGTGCAACACAGAGGGATCTGGGTGTTCTTGTGCATGAAACACAAAAAGTTAGCATGCAGGTGCAGCAAGTAATTAAGGAGGCAAATGGAATTTTGGCCTGTATTGCTCGGGGATTGGAGTTTAAAAATAGGGAAGCCTTGTTACAACTGTACAGGGTGTGGGTGAGGCCGCACCTGGAGTATTGTGTACAGTTTTGATCCTCGTATTTTAGAAAGATATACTGGCATTGGAGGCAGTTCAAAAGAGATTCACTAGACTGATTCATGGGATAAAAGGGTTGACTTATCATGAACGGCTAAACAGGTTAGGTCTTTATTCATTAGAGATTAGAAGAATGAGGGGTGATTTTATCAAAACGTTCAAGATTCTGAGGGGGCTTGACAGGGTAGATGTTGAGAAGATGTTTTCACTAGTAGGGGAATCTCGAACTAGAGGACATAGTTACAGAATAAGGGGACACTCATTTAAAACTGAGATTTGAAGGAATTTCTTCCCTCAGAGAGTAGTGAATGCCTGGAATTCTCTCCCCCAGAGAGTTGCGGAGACTAGATCACTGGAAATATTTTAAAAGGAGGCAGATAGGTTTTTGAAATATCAGAGAGCTATGGCTATGAGGAGCTGGCATGAAAGAGGGGTTGAGGCCTGGGGCAGATCAGCCATAATCTTATTGAATGGCGGGACAGGCATGAGGGGCCGAATGGCCTACTCCTGCTTCTATTTCTTATGTTCTTATGTTATGTGATTATGTTGACTTGGAGAATATTGCCAAGATTTTAAATTTCAAACCAAGCAAAAGTGAGTAACAGTGAGACCAGGAAACGAGTCTCCAAAAAGAGTTTGAACTATCACTCTGTGAACTTCAGCAAAAAGAAGATTAAGTGAGATGACAAATTGGCTGCTAATGCACTACAGTAATTGCTGGCTTGGAACATTTTCACCCCTCAGCAGTTTTGATGGTTGAATCTTTTATTAACACTGGAGACTGAAGTGACCTTTTAACTGAGAGCATTTTATTTGGAATAGACTCGATTCCATTGTTTCCAATCCAATTAGTACATCATTAAATGATTAATAATGTATGACTGCAATAAAAATGCCTTTCTCCTATTTTCTCTCGATATGTTTAACACCTGCACACAACACTGGGAAAGGTGAAATTAGCCTGGTTGAAGGCAAGTGTTCTCTTTGCCATTGTGTCTGATCTATAGATGATGCATTTGTTAACTTTCGGTGGGGGGGAACATGAAACTATTAAAGACGGATTTAAAATATTTAACTCTAACACAGATTGTGAATGTCCTGGTTAAACTGGTTGCCTGCACAAAGAATAATCCACTTGCTGATGAGAGTGTATGAGCACAAAGAGATTTTTGTGCGCCCTGCCCTACAGTTGATTTTCTCCATCCAAGAAAATGTTGAATCGAGGGTGGGTTTCCATTTTGTGCTACATCTATTTTTGCACCAGAAGTCAATGTAGGTGATATGACACTAGGTTGATGAGTGAATCCTTCAGCATGTGGGTTGCTGTATTAAAACAATTTGAAGGTTTCAGCAGCTGGAGCTGGAGGCTGTTGTGTTTGGTCCTGTAGTGTTCTGTTTGGCTTGTTGCTATGCTGTTGCTATGCTTTGTCTCTGTCTATGTGGCTTGAGTCCAGATGTTTCATCTCAGTCAAAGGACAATGTGGTCAAGGGACACATGCGGTAGTAAAACAGTACTGATGGAGGAATTAATCAGAAGTTACCCATGAGTATATATTCCCGTAAATGATGCCAAATAATGTATTTTATCACCTGAGAGAATTAACAAGCTTCAAATGTTCTATCATCATATAAACTTTGTAACTACATCTATTTGTTATATATTCAGTGGCATGCAATAGTATGTAGTGGGTGATGTTTCCAGTGGTATGGATTTGATTTTGGTGGCTTGTGGAAGTACATAAAAATAAATCTGGATCTTTCATTGCTTCATAGATGTTCCATCCATGGCCCATTTTGCGTCCTTGCTGAATTTGAATTTTACCGTCCAATGCTCTTTAAAAACATACATTGATAGTACTGAAATGGACAAGAGAAGACCACTGTCCAATCTGGAATAGGGTCATATGATTACAGAAAATATCCTTGTGAGATTAGATTGGAGTTTACTACCCATTAGGGAGCTTGGCTGTTTAGTGATCAGTTCTGACAACGACAACCTGGCATCTGGAGCTAATAGTATTTGATATGAGCACAAGCCTGTGCTTTATCAATTTATGAAACAGTGTACAACTATTCCAGTGTACTGCAGCATTGTAACACATCACCACCATAGTATCTTATCACTACAACTTTTCAAAAATAAAACATTGATAGAGTCAGTTACTATTTGAAATTTGTTCCCAGGGTATGTTCTTCATTTGCAAGGCTGACAATTTATTGCCCATCTCTAGTCCTTGAAAAGATGGCAGTGGGTCTTCTTGAACCACTGCACTCCTGTGGTGAACATATTTTTTATTATGCTGGCAGGTAGGGAATTCCAGATTTTGACCCAGCGACTCTTTCTGCTCTTCAGTTGGACTGAAGGATATACCACAGAGCAAATTGGAATTTGAGTGGGGGGAATCCAGCCAGACAATAAGGTTCAGTGTTTGTTGTGTTCTCAAGCTTATTTAATGTGCCTTTTACTTTCCAATATGATTCAGCCCCCTTTTTTGTGAAGCAAAGAAATAGCATCGTGCAGTTTACATTTTGTAATCCTTAAATTTACCATCTGCTTTCTGTGATGTTTCTTTGTTCAACCAACTGTCTCTTGAAGGAGTTTTAGCTTTTCTGCCAATTTTTTTGTTCTGTGAAGTCATTCCCGTGTAAATCTGTCTCAGATTACTGGCTAAAGGTTCAACTAGTTGCTAACATTCACTATGATATTTTAATAAACATTTCTTCTGTTACTGAAACTCAGAACAGCTCTCGGCAGAAAAGCATTTCATTAACAGCTTATACAATGTTAAAAATGTACAATTTCTACAAATGGTTTTTTCTAGACTGTGATATCATACTGAAATGTAGTGCTTCTTTAAACAGCTTTTGTTTAAAAAATGAAAAATTCATAATATATATCCAGCTATTAATAATACATATTCTTCACTCTAGTTAAAGGCTGTAAGACAACTTAAGCAGCTATCCTGATTTTCAAACTTGCTCAATTGGTGGAAGTGCTCTCTTTACTTAATAAAGGCCATATGTTGTGGTTCAAATTTCCAGGCTCACACGTAAAGAATGATCACTAGGGTGAGATATCACGATGCAGTCAACATCCATAGAATTGTATCGCAAAATGAGCCAGCACCTTCAAGGGAGGGGAAAAAAATGAGGGAGAATTGTTAACAGAAGTGGCAAAATGATTTTTTATTTATAGCCAAGTTTTGCAATGTAGGCTATTTCGGCAAGGCCTAAATTCCTATATATTATTTATCCTAACTACAGTCTACGCACTTGCTTTTCATAAGCCTGATAGAATTGTAGTATTTCAAGAATGGTTGCGGCCAAATAATGTAACATAGGAAACAAGGCAGGCAATTTTCACACTGAAATGAAATAACTGACTAGATCATCCATTTTAGGTGTGGTAAGGGGGTAATTTTTGGCCAGAATAGCTCATCTGCACTTCTTTGAATAGTGCCGTTGGATCATGAAGTGGAATCAGATGATTCACAAAGCACATGTGAACGAGAGGTGTCGGTGTGGGTGAGGATGTGCCACCTTTCCAGCAGAGGCTGAGGAGAAGGCTGCCTATGACGTTAGTCATGGGGCCCAGATTTCATGGAATTCTCTTCTGAAAAGAAGGGTGTTGGAGGAACCTTGTAGCTATTTGTGAACTCTGAGGCCAGTCTCTGAAGAACTGATGCAGAAACTGATTTACTATAACATCATGGAAGTTTTTTTCTTTGTGGCAGGCGCCAATGGAGTGCCTACCACTTTGTAGGAATCTGCAGTACTTCTCCATCTAAGATGCTGCAAGTGACAATTCGGTGCCTCCACTTCCAAGGAAGTACAGACTACAACTCTGGTTTAAATAGGGAAGAGAGAAGGCAGCATCCTACATAGCAACTTCCAGTTTACAGCAGCTGCAATACCAGGTGTAGTGCCTCAGGATCTTCAGGATCTGATATTTGTTATTAGGTTAGCTACACCACTGATCAGCAGGGACAGTCAGGGTCCAATGCATTAACAATGCCTGGAGTCTACTTGACTGATACTGCTGTCCCTCAATACTTCTGTCCTTCCCCCTCAAAGCATTATGTCAGTGAACCACGGGAAGTGACACCAGACTGTCAAAAACAATTTTCAAAGAGGCAGCTATTAGAAGTCTCCAGAATTAAAGTCAAAGGGGCGTAAAATCAGGGAGGGTGTAAGTGGATCTCTGAACCAAATCTGCTCCAGGCGAGTTTGGTTAAAATTGTCCTCTGTATTTTGTGACAAATATCTAGTTTCTGGTTCAGGTTCATATTTTAGAGGTAAAGTTTAGTTCTGGAAATATTAAATTTTAACTGTAGAAAATAGGATAAATGCAACTAAAGCAGCTTGAAGCTTATCACACTTAAAAGGTTGGAGCCATGTTGACTTAGGGGGTTAACAGCTAGAAAAGTGAGGTCCTAAAAAACAGGTGAGCTTACTTAGCTGGGAACTGTAGACATGATGTCTACACTGCTTGCAAAAAAGTGCAGCCAGAGAGATGTTTTGTTTTGGGAGTTAGAGCTAAATTAGTTTAAAATAATTCAGTGACCCCTGAAAGATTACATCATCATGGAGATGGGTGGAGCTTAAGAAGGTTCTTGGGTTTCAAATTGTCTGAGTGTTCTACAGCAGGAGAAGAGGCTGGATACTAAAAGGGTGCTGCTGTCAGCAGTCTCCAAACCGTTAAGGCTCAGAAAAACCCTGGGAGCTCTTTAGTGCAGCTGAGAGTTGCAGTTTAGACCTTGTGTGGTTTGCCGTTCACAGGGAAGCCCTGGATCCATTCAGAGCAATTAGGGGTCAGAGAAGACCTGGGGAGCCTAGAAGGAGGTGGCAGGTCACTGATTCTGTGCTGGAGGCAGTTAGAGCTCCTAGAAACCCTGGGAGCCATTTATAGCTCGGTGCAGGTAGGAGACTGAGATTGGGAGAAACCCAGGGCAGAGCCAGCTCAGTGAAGCTAGTGCCCTGAGAAAGAGCTGGAATTGCACTGGTAATTAGAGGTGGGAGCGTAGCTTTGTGAATCCTGTGGAATGCAGTCTCAGGAGAGGATATTGAACCATTTGGAGCTGAGCAGTCATTGAAGCAGTCTGAGTCACAGCAGCTTTGGGGAAAATCAGAGGCAATATCTTCAAATTTGAGGAGTTTAAATCCCTTATGAGAAAGACAAGTTTTAATTAGGTATTACAACTTAAAATGGCCATTAGTGTCTGGGTGGATTGCTGAGAAATCAATGAGATCTTCCTTGGTTGCAGCTACCATTTAGTGTGGTATGTTTGACTGTAGTTTACTGGATGATTCATATTTACCTCATGATAATTATGAATGTTAGAGTAAAAGATAGTATAGATTGGACATAATTCTGGGGAATGAAGCCGGACAGGTGGCTGAGGTGGTGGTGGGGGAGCATTTTAGTGATAGCGACCACAACATGGTACAACTTAAGCTTGTTATAGACAAAGAAATAGACAAGTTGCAAAAAAATGTTTTGGATTGGGGGAGAGTGGATTTTAGTAAAATAAGGCAGGATCTGGCCAAGGTACACTGGGAACAGCTACTTGTGGGGAAATCTACAGGAGAGCAGTGGGGGGCGTTCAAAAAGGAAATGGGGAGGGTACAGGCTCAACATGTTCCCTCTAGGGTGATAGGAAGGAGTAACAAGCCTAGAGAATCATGGATGACCAGAGATATTCAGGATATGGTGAGAAGGAAAAGAGAGGCTTTTAGCAGGTACAAGGGGAGCAAATCAACGGAAGCATTAGTGGAATACAGAAAGTGCAGGGTGGAGCTTAAGAAAGCAATTTGGAGATCAAAGAGCGGATATGAGAAAGCTCTGGCTGATAAAAGTAGGGAAAATCCTAAGATATTCTATAAGTATGTCAATGGGAAGAGGATAACCAGGGAACGAGTAGGGCCCATTAGGGACCAAGGGGGCAATCTATGAATGGAGCCAGATAACATCGGTAGAGTGTTGAATGAACACTTCACATCCTTCTTCACCCAAGAGAATGAGGATGAAGGTATGGAACTCAGGGAGACAAACTGCGAGGTTCTTGTGCAAGTTGATATAGGGAGTGACAAGGTATTGGAGGTGTTGGCAAGCTTAAAAGTGAACAAATCTCCAGGTCCGGATGATTTGTGGTCCAGACTCCTTGCTAAGGGAGGCAAGGGAGGAGATCGCAGGGGCTCAGGCCCAAATTTTTAATTCTGCTCTGGCCACGGGGGAGGTGCCAGAGGACTGGAGAACAGCTAATGTTGTTCTGCTATTTAAGAAGGGTTGTAGAGATAAGCCAGAGAACTACAAACCAGTGAGTCCAACGTCAGTGGTAGGGAAACTATTGGAGAAAATTCTGAAGGAGAATATCCATCTCCACTTGAAGAGGCAAGATTTGATCAGAGATAGTCAGCATGGCTTTGTCAGAGGGAGGTTATGCCTAACAAATTTGATTGAATTTTTTGAGGAGGTGACCAGGTCTGTAGATGAGGGTAGTGCAGTTGATGTAGCTTATATAGATTTCAGCAAAGCATTTGACAAGGTCCCACATGGGAGACTTATAAAGAAGGCAAATGCACATCGGATACAGGGTAATTTGATGAGGTGGATTCAAAATTGGCTTAGTTGTAGGAGACAGAGGGTGATGACAGAAGGCTGCTGTAGTGACTGGAAGCCAGTGTCCAGTGGCGTACCACAGGGATCTGTACTGGGTCCCCTATTATTTGTCATTTATATAAATGACATAGATGACTAATAAAGGGATCTTGGCGTGTGTGTCCATAGATCTCTGAAGGTGGAGTTGGAGTTGTATAGAACCTTGGTGAGGTCACAGCTGGAGTACTGTGTGCAGTTCTGTTCGCCACATTATAGGAAGGATGTGATTGCACTGGAGAGGATGTAGAGGAGATTCACCAGGATGTTGCCTGGGATGAAACATTTAAGTTATGAAGAGAGGTTGGATAGACTTGGGTTGTTTTCGTTGGAACAGAGAAGACTGAGGGGCGACCTGATCGAGGTGTACAAGATTATGAGGGGCATGGACAGGGTGGATAGGGAGCAGCTGTTCCCCTTAGTTGAAGGGTCAGTCACAAGGGGACTCAAGTTCAAGGTAAGGGGCAGGAGGTTTAGGGGGGATGTGAGGAAAAACTTTTTTACCCAGAGGGTGGTGACGGTCTGGAATGCACTGCCTGGGAGGGTGGGGGAGGCGGGTTTCCTCACATCGTGTAAAAAGTACCTGGATGAGCACTTGGCATGCCATAACATTCAAGGCTATGGGCCAAGTGCTGGTAAATGGGATTAGGTAGGTAGGTTAGGTGTTTTCATGTGTCGGTGCAGACTCGATGAGCCTAAGGGCCTCTTCTACACTGTACGATTCTGTGATTCTGTTTTACTTTTCTGACAGCTTACTAAACCAACAAAGAAATCAGTAAAGTTTATTTTGCTTGTTTAAAATCTGTGGTTTTATTTTCCTAGTGAGTAACTGGGATTTCAAATTTTGCCTACTTTAAACAAAATAAAATTGGCCCCTAACCAGATCAGAACAATTTTCATCGACGTTAATGGAAATTTGCCTGGATCAATTTATTTGTTACCCATTGTTGAATGCATTTTTGCTAAATTATTATTTCTACTTCAGTGAATGGAAGTGTCCCAGTTTTAACTGAATTAGGAGCATTCTTCAAAATTTCCAACTTCTGTTCTGTTAATTTTAATCAGGGGGCAAGACACTTGGGACTTTTGAGTTGATTCGAAAATGAGTGTTGGCATAAATATTATGCTTTATTATTCATTTATCTTACAGTTGCTCTGTTTCAGAACTGCCTTTAGTGCAAAGAGAGATGGAAATGCTCCAAATTGAACCATTAGCATTCCATTGCATGAGTATTTTAGTTTAAATATTAACAACCAGGAGTTCAGGACTTGCACGTGATAAGTCATTTTAGTTGACTTGTAAATCAAAATACACCCTACAGTGCAAAGTATGAACTCAATTAAAAGCAAACAATATCATTATTATCGTGATTCAAGCATTTAAACTGATCTTCAATCATGAGCTATTAAGGAATGCATAATTCTACGAACGAAAAGCAGGATCCCTGACTAATTTTCTTTTTCTAAATGCAATGGCACCATCAGAGCCTATTAAAATATTTTTGTGCATTGTTTTCATAGAAAGAAAATACATTCCTAGAATCATTCTTGGTACTCATTTAATTTCAGTTTGGCTAAATTCCTGAGATTCCCCACATGCTCCCTTGAAGCTATCCTGACCCCTCTCCACACCATTTAACTAATTTATTCTTCCTCTAATTCAAGCCTCTCCTCTACATCAGGCATGACCTACCTCTCCCCTTTGCCACTCTTCCACTTTCAAAATAACTGTCATATTCCGTCCTTAAAAAGTTTGCTCTCAACCACAACATCTTATCTGACCTGTCACAGGAACAGGAGTAGACCATTCAGATTAAGCCTGTTCAGCCATTCAAGAAGATCATGGTTGTTCTGTATTTTAACTTCATTCACCTGCCTTGGCTTCATGTTCCTTAATACCCTTGGCTAGCAAGAATTTATCGATCTCAGAATTAAAATTATTCATGAACCAGCATCCACTGATTTCTGTGGAAAAGATTTTCACATTTATGCTATCACTTGTGTGAAAAGGTGTTCCCTTACTTCTCTCCTGAATGACTTGGCTCTGATTTTAGGGCTATGTCCCCTCGTTGTAGAGTAGTAAAAAATGTTTCTCTCTGTCTATCCCATTAATTCCATTCAAAATCCTAAATTTCTCAATTAAATCACTGCCTAATCTTTTTATATTCCAGGGAATAAAAGTTTAGTTTATGTAACCTCTCCTTAGAAGCTAGTGCTTGTAACTTTCTGGTGCATCTGTGCTCCACTCCTTCCAAAGCCAATATATCCATAGTGTTAGGATGCTCAGGATTGAAAGGGTTAAGACGTGGGGCTGGAGAAATAGTACCGCTCGCATGATGATATAAGAGACATATGACTAAGAGTCAAGAAGGAGAAAGCTCATGAGTTAAACTCAGTAACGCCTGTAGTCTTGTATATCTGCATATAGTTATGTTCATCCAATAAACCAGTTATTGTTCAGATATATTTGTCTCTGCAATCGTTCCTTAACCAGTCACAACCAACATACAGCATGGTGGCAGCTTTGAAGGACCCTGAAATCTCCAAAATTCAACTTTTCAAAAAAAGTTCGCAAGCTTGACCTGAAAAAAGATGCCAAAACTGAAGGGCAGGATTTTCGGGTCATCGGGCGGGCGCAGTGGGTGGGCCCGGGAGTGGCCGGCAAATGTGGCACTGCCCGTGATCAGCCCCTGACCGCGATTTCACACTTGCTGGCCAATTAACGGCCAACCAGCATGAAACAGCATGAAAAGGCTTAGCGCTGCTGGGGCGGGGGCAGGAAGAGGGCAAGCGCTGAAGTCAGCGCGGGCGTGAGGGAGGGCGCAATGAAAGCTCCCTGAAGGCAGAGAGCTGCCTCAGTGAGCTGAAGAATTTTAAACCATTAAATAAATATTTGGAAATGCAATAAAAAATGCCCACGCATCAGACTCCCTCACATGAACATATAGATTATAAAAATTCTGCCAAAACAGTTTTTTAAAAAATTAATATCGGAAGCCTAATCCCACCCTTGCATGAGGTTTCCTCAAAAATCCAAAGGCCACCTGGCTGAGTCGCCTGCCCACCAACTGTAACAATGGACAGGCAATGATAAATCGCATTTAATTAATACATAGATGGCCTCTTAGTTGTGGGCGGGCATGCTGCCGAATCTTGTATGCACCCGCCAACCTAAATACCATGAGAGTGTGCAATGGCATTGGGGTTCTCGCCTGACGCCATCGCGTGCTATTTTACGCCCATTCAGGTCGGGCGCTTGTCCGGCCGCGGGATGTAAAATTCTGCCCAAGGACTTCGGTAAAGCAGTTGAAAATTTCCAGAAGAATTCCATAGAAGACGTGGAGGCTGAGAAACAGAGAGAAAAATCAACTGTTCAGCTTACTAAGGGCTGCATCATAGCAGGTGGTGGTCTGTGAAAAATCTCAATCCAGCAGCAGAGTCAAAGGGCCTAGTGACGATTGAGGAAGGATGAGCAAACCTTGAAAAAAGAGACAAAATCTTCAAGTTAATGGTGCAGTAAGCAGGCAGCATGGGGCAAATTCCATTTCTAGCGAGTACACCCTACAGCCCCAGTGAGAGGAAGGCAATGAACAGAGCTTAATAGTAACTTCCAGTGATTAGTTTAAACATTCTGTGAAGTATAGGAATGATTACCAAAGAGGATCAGCGACTGCAGAGGATACCAGTGAAGGCTGATCAGCACAGGAAAACTCCATCGCTGCAACAGAAGTTTAAAACATCAAGGCAAACCTAAGAGCTTAAAGCAGCTATGGATTCCAAATCACCTTGCCAGACTTGTTTGGGCATATGGATGGATCGAATCAAACACAGAATTGGGTACTATGGAGGAAGTGATTTTTAAGATTCAGAATTTCTTCAGTGTTGGACAATAAGTCTGAGGCTGAACAAGTCAATACATTATTGTACTCTATTGGGGCAATTGCTGAAGATGTTGTAGCAAGACAAGGCATTAGTTAAACATCAGGCAAATTCAAAGCCTTTGATAATTATTTTAATTTGTGTAGGGAATAACAAGATATTAGAAAATGCCAAGTTTAACAAAAGGGTCCAGGAAGCAGGTGAACCAGAAGAAAGCTTTATCAACGACCTGTATCAACGGGCTAAAAGTTGTGAATATGGTGATCTTAAAGCTGAGCTGATATGAGACTGCATCATGGTCAGTGCTATGGATGACACTCTATCTGACCTACTGGATCCAAAGGAGACTTAACTTTGGAGACGGTGATACAGTTGGCGAGACAACAAAGGTCTGTAAACAAAACTGAGCCATACTCAGAGAAGACAACAAACCTTGGTTCAGAAAACCCGAAATGACTGTACAACCTATTAAACAAAAGAATTCCAAAGATACTCCAGGGAAGAAACCACCTTGTGGAACAAAAGCTCAAGATGCCATTAAACCATGCCAGTGCTGTGATGCCAAAAAGGCCCACAGGTGCCAAAAATGTCCCGCAAGTACTGCAGAATGCTTTTGCTGTGAAAGGTTTGGACACTTTGGAAAGATGTGCAGAGCTAAAACCTCTAGATACTCAGAGGATAACAAGAGAATCTTCACACATATGGCCACCAATGAAATTGAGCCATCTCAACAAGAGGAGGAGCCACAATGTTTCCGAGGAGAGATCAAAGACCCAGATGCACATTCTAGAACATGGATATTTGTGTCAATGGACATGTCACTAATTTCAAATTAGATACAGGAACAAATGTCTTGTTCATCAAAGAACGGTGGCCAGGAAAACAATGACTGAGGATAACTGAAACTCAGTTATATGGTCCAGGAGGGGTCAAACTACAAGTCATAGGCATGTTGCAAACAACGCTTCAATACAAGATCAAACAGAGACTGGAAACTTTATGTTATTTGCAATCAGGAATTTTCTCTTCTGAACCAAAACACCTGTGTCAACCTCAATCTCATCAAGACAGTGGAGAACATCAATGAACAATGATACCAAATCTGAGTCCCTTAAACTGTCCAAATGCATTAAATATTTGGATTGGGACTTCAGCACTGATTTTTTAACACTTCACTGAGGCTGATAATCCAGCCCTTTTCCAAGAAGATGTCCAGGGCACAGAGAGTGAACTTGTTCTTATCAAAGTGGTAAAGAATCAATTGGACCAACGAGTACCTGAGTGTGACCGTGCTCCTTCATCACTCTGTGAGTCAGCTGAGCAGGTGGAAGATAAAACTCAAACGATAGAATACACTGGTACAATATCACATTCATCCGACAGTGGTGACCCCTTTATAAATGCATCCACACATATCCATCCACCAATAGTGGTAGTCAAGGATGCAAGCAGTCAACAGGTCCAGAATGAGAGACGGAACCAAACCATGGCAATGTTCCCCATTGGAAGACACTGACCTTACTGCTACACCAGTGTGACTGGAATTTGAGAGAAAACAAGCTCTTGATCAAGGGCCTTCTTCACAGCTTCCTGTACTGCCCAAATAATTATTTCCAGAGGCAGCAGCCCAGGATTACCCAAGAGTTCACAAACAAGAGGCTACAAGGAGTCATCACTCCAGAGGTAAAGAAAGATAGACAAAACTGCCAAAAAAATGCACTCGACAGACAAGGGTAGGAAACATATCAAATGTAAGCCCACAAAATCCAATCATGAGAGAGAAACAATGGATCAAGAGAAATATAACAGCAAGGGGAGGAAAAAGAGGATAAAGTCTAGATCCAGATAAAAGAACCATCCATTATACATTTGGAAAAGCTAGATGCAGAGAGTCAAACTGACAATGCACCAGATTCTGCGATTCTTACTGAAGACTAACCATGTCAAACCAAAGAAGCCTAAAGACAGACTACCGATCTTTCAAGTCTGAAAAGAACACGATCAGGGAGAGTGGTGAAACCTCCAGAACCAATTGAATCTATGAAGTCAGAGTCTTGGGGGAAGATGGGGTCGTGTGTAAATATGAATATAAAAATCATTTGGACAAAGACTTGGGGAAATGTAATATTTGGGTGTTCAGGATTGAAAGGGATAATGCGTGGGACTGGGGAAATAATATCGCCCACATGATGATGTAAGAGACAAATGACTAAGAGTTGAGAAGGAGAAAGCTCATGGCTTAGACTAAGTAACACCTGTAGTCTTGCATATCTGTATTTAGTTAAGTTATGTTCATCCAATAAACCAGTTATTGTTCAGTTATGGACCGGAGGAGAGTTAATTTAAACAGCCCTGATTTCTCCTCTCACTACCCATTCGTAAACAGAAAAGTGTTTTTGATTTCTGATTCCTCCCTTTATAAGTGGTGGCGTGTTTTTCCCAACCCTTCAGTTTGGAGTGATCCAATCCTCTATTAATAATCCCACAGCAAGCGCGAGGCAAGGTAAAATAAGAGGGTTGGTTTATTTTACACACAGTGCTGTGGATAAAGTGGAACCGGCGGATGTACTATACTCAGATTTCCAAAAGGCATTTGATAAAGTGCCACATCAAAGATTATTGCAGAAAATAAAAGCTTATGGTGTAGCAGATAACAAATTGCCATGCATAGAAGATTGGCTAGCTAACAGGAAGCAGAGAGTTGGCATAAATGGGTCTTTTTCTGGTTGGCAAGATGTGATGAGTGGTGTGCCACAGGGATCATTGCTGGCACCTCAATTTTTTACAATTTGCATAAATGACTTGGATGAAGGGATTGACAGAATAGTTACTAAATTTGCTGATAACACAAAGATAGGTAGTAAAGTAAATTGTGAAGAGGACGTAAGGAGGCTACGAAGTGACTATAGATAGAATAGATAGGTTAAGTGAATGAGCAAAGACCTGACAAATGGAATATAATGTGGGCAAATGTGGAATTGTTCATTTTGACAGGAAGAATAAAAAGAAGCTCATTGTCTAAAAGGTGAGAGATTGCAGAGCTCTGAGATTCAGAGGGATCTGGGTGTCCTAGTACATGAATCACAATAGATTAGTATGCAGGTACAGTGGGCAATTAGGAAAGCTAATAGAATGTTATTGTTTATTGTGAGGGGAATTAATTACAAATGTAGGGAGGCTATGCTTCATTTGTGCATTGGTTAGACCACATCTGGAATATTGTGTACAGTACTGGTGTCCTTATTTAAAGAAAGATCTAAATGTATTAGAAGCAGCTCAGAGAAGGTTTACTAGACTAATACCAGGAATGGGAAATGATCTTATGAGAAAACGTTGGACAAGTTAGGCTTGTATCCACTGGGATTTAGAAGAGTAAGAGGCAACTTAATTGAAACCTTTAAGATCCTGAGGGACCTTGCTAGGGTGGATGTGGAGAGGATGTTTCTGCTTGTGGGAGAATCTAGAACTAGGGGTAACTGTTTAAAAGTAAGGTGTCACTCATTTAAGACAGATGATGAGAATTTTTTTCTCTCAGAGGGTTGTCTTTGCAACTCTCTTCCTCAAAAGGCAGTGGAAGCAGTCTTTGAATATTTTTAAGGCAGAGCGTGAGAAATTCTTGATTCACAAGGGGGTGAAAGATTATCATGGGTAAGTAGGTGGTTCCAAGAGTGTCTGGCCCATCCAAATAATGAGGTCCCTGCTGCTTTCTGAGGATTAGAAATTCCTCTGGTATGAGTCATTGTTAGTCAGGATGAAGCCTTGTCTGTTTCTGATATAAAAATAATAATTTTATAAAGTAACAGTTTGACATAGATACATATTTTCTTTCCTGTCTTCTGGCCAGGTCATATATCTCTGCAACCTTTCCTTAACCAGTTACAACCAACATGCAACAATATCAGCTTCGACTGATGAGCTCAAAATCTGGAAGTCCCGCCCCCGAAAACATCATTTACCATCTTTGCGGGGGTCATTAGCACTTGCTCATTTCATGGAGGCAGCTGCCCATTTAAATCAGCAACTGCATCCACTCGTGTGATTTTGGTGAGCCAGTTATGTTGGTGAGCCAGTACACGAGGTGTACAAATTAGACCTGGTAGGCGCAGGTCTGAACTTTGTGGACTCCTGTGGAGAGGTAGGGTAACCCTTTGAATATGGTCCCAGACACCTCACAACGAGGTCAAGTGCCATTTAGGGGAGATCAGGGGCCTTTTGGGAGGTCAGGTGCCCCTTGTGTAAGGTCAGGTTCGCTTTGGGATTGTTAAAAATAGGCATGAATGTGCACAAAAAGTGTGTAAACTCAATAACTGTCAAGTTCATTGGAATTGTAAAAAGTATCAAAATGAACTGTCAAAGGCAACTGTCAAGTTGTCAAGACATTTAAAACTCCTACCCTTTAATTGTTTGAAAAAAATGCCTAGGGTGTTAAAAGAAAAGGTCATTGCTTGCTATTTCACTCTGTATGTTGACATAAGCCTGAGTGTTGCCATTACTGGATTAGTTCTGCATGACTGATTACACAACCTTCCATTTTCACAGTAGGGTGCCTTCTATTTCACAGATTGATTGACAGCTCCAAGTAGTTATAGACTGTTTGAAGTGGGACTATGTTTTCTAATGTTTGTTTTTATAAGTGATTATGCACTTAAATTAAATGTTTGTTTTTATAAGGATGTAGCTGAAGGAATTTAAATTTAGTGAATGGTTTTTATGAATGAGGCTTCTTTAGAACAGTGAATTCATCAATGGATATTTAGAATTTTATTTTACTTAATCTCAGAATAGCTCTTAAGGTCTACCCATGATGGATAATGGGTGATTTGGCATGATATGTGTAAGGCCAAAGGGTTGTGGCGGGGGAGGCATGGGTTGACATGAGTTGGTACTTAGTTCGCATAAGAGTTATGAAGAGCCATGGGGATTGGGCAGGGGGCATAATGTGGCATGGTGCTATGAAGGGCATGGGGTGGCAGGGGGTATGAGGTGGTATGTGGGCTACAAAGGGCCATGGTAGGTGAGTGGGGGGCATGGGGTGGCATGGAGGGTATGAGGGACTACTGTGGAGGGCAGAGGGGCATAGATTGGTGTGGGGAGTATGAGAGGCCATGGGAATGAGTGGGGGCATGTGTTGGCATAGATGGGGCATGAAGAGTGTGTGGAGGGTTGAAGGGATGTGAGGGGTGAGAATTGGAGGGTTGTTTTATGCTTTATGGTTTTTTTGTAAATGTCAACACAGTGGTGGGGCACAAGTGGCAGCCCTTTCGCCCAGCCTGCCTCTGCACCCAATAGCCTCTGCACCCAATAGTCTCTGCACCCAATAGGCTCTGCCCTCATTCGGAGACAGCGGGCCCGATCCCCAGAGAACCCCACCACCCTGGAATGAAAATTACAACCTCTGAAGCACTTTTTCCCAAGTTCAGTTTGCAGAGCCAGGAAACCTCCTGACTCAGCGCCCAGAATGAAAATCCAGGCCATCCTTTCTAAGGTGTGGTACCCAGGACTGTACACAGTATTCCAAGTGTGTTGTATGGACTTTTGTCAACTGTTTCCACCTCTTTATGGTGACATCTGTGTAGTGCACATCGTGGAACTGTCGCTCCTAGTCCAAATGTTACTTGTTTACTTAAATTATTACATCTCCTCCAAGGGCTTCTCCTCCAGTACCTCATATTCATCGCTGGTGTGCTTGAAGCCTCCATCCTCAACCCTATTCTATTCTTTGTGTATATATTACCCATTAATCACACCATCTCCAAATATAGAGTACAAACAAGTCTATCTCCACCTGCACTCTTGAGTTCATGACCTTAGCAATGCTGACTGTCTACTTGACATCAAATTCCAGATGAGCTTCAACTTAAATACTGATGTGAGAAAAATGTATTTTTGGCTATGTTAAAATTTTGGTTTAGAAGCTTTATTGTTAATAATAGCATGTGCTGTGTTAACAGTTATGATCACATGGCATTAAGATCAACCAGCCCCAGCCGTAATTCGGGCAAATTGGAGGGAATTTATATGATGGCCTGGAAGGCAAAAGGGTCACTTCAGATATAATATTCTTAATCAGAAATTCCAGGAACCTTGCTGTCTAAGCATTATTCTATTCAATTTGCTCAACTTTGATATTGTGGGCAGAGACAGCCAGACCATGTAAGTTCTTCACACTTTACTGGAAGTGACAATTGTTTTTGGGCAGTCAACCAATCCAGTTGATACCCTGTGAATGGCTGCTGACCTAATGTAATTCGGAGAAACACTGCTGTCTATTGCCTTTAGCTTTTATAGCTTCACAGGATGTTGAATGATTCATCTGGTCTGACATTTTGCCAGTGGACAGGCAGTTTCCAAGCAGGTAGTCAACTGCCCACAGCAGATTGTCTGCTTTTTTAAGTCAGCTTTTCAAGCAGCAGAGATTTTTTTCTTTATTCTTTTAAGGGACATGGGCATCGCTGGCAAAGTCAGCATTTGTTGCCCATCCCTAATTGCTCTTGACTTGCTCGGCCATTTAAAAGTGAACTGCATTGCTGTGGGTTTGGAGTCACATATAGGCCAAATCAGGTATTGATAGCAGATTTCCTTCTCTAAAGGGCATTAGTGAACAATCAATGATAGCTTCATGGTCTCCATTACTGAGACTAGCTTTCAATTCTAGAGTTATTAACTGTATTTCAATTCCACCTGTATTATGGTGGGATTTGAACTTGTGTCACCAGAGCATTAGCCAGGGCCTGGGATAGTGACATTACCACTATGCCACTATGCCACCATCTCCACCTTTCTGTTAGCTTGTGTCCTTATAATCGGCCTAATCTGACTAAAATCCTCCAAACCAGCGCAAAAGATTGTGGAATTTTAAACTCAAGTTACGGCAAGCATAAATTAAGTTTCTGCAATCTTTAACACAGGTTAAGAATGTTTTGCTGTAAGTTTGTTTGATTTTTAGGGACACAAATAGACACATTTCAGAAGTGCTTAAATTTTTTTAATAATATCTATTCTGCTAAGAAACTGGCTACTGTCATCATTGGGATGCAGCACTGCTATTCACTATTTACATTTGGTTTCTGCTCCTCTGGACAGCATTTTTGTGCCTGAAGGAAGGTGAATATTAATGGTGCAGCATGGCATTGTGGGGTGCACCTTTTCGCCATCTTACACCTAAATTTTTGCCTCAATCCAAATTATGTTGCAAATGGACAATGAATTATTTATTTTTCCTTAAGTGTATATGGATTGCACAGTACTTGCCAAAATTCATGTAACATAGGAGAGTCAGATGAGTTCTAAATCCTTAAAAACAAAATGAATAACTGCATGATGTGAATTCTGCTGAGGATTCAAACCAGCTGTAACAGCTACAATGTGTATTTGCAGTCATGTTCCAAAATGAAGAGCAACTGCTAACTGGGAACAGATGGTGCAGTTCAAAACTCCACCTTGCTGAGATGTAGTGCTCCCTCCTACCGTGGCACATGTCAACTTGTTCTATGAGAATCTAACTCTTTTGCACAACTCTTTTGGCTGCTATGCGGGGCTGAAATGTTAATGCCAAATTGTATTCGATCCACGTGGATGCTAGTATCATGACGCAGAAGTCCTGGAGTGGATCTGAGAGGCTGGAGTGGATATCGACTGAGCCACTGTCTTCCTCTGCTGCAAATGTGGCAGACTGCCACACCAGGTGATGCTTAACACAGAGTTGACCACCATGGCACAAACTATCATCTTATGAGATGGAAGGCTGTCACATATATTGCATTCATTTGCTTTAAAAGCCCTTTGAGACTCTGCAACATTCTCAGTGAGGAGTAAATTCAGATTAGGTGGCACCCTGTATCTTACCATTACTGTCTTAAATCAGAAGAACCTGTATTGAAGTTAAGTGACAGGCATTGAAACAACAAATCTGGGATGAGCTGGGGTTTTTTTACAACTTGATTAAGTTGGTTTCATTTAAATTACAGTAAAATCTGTTCTTCCCAAAAGAAAATTTGGGTAAATTTAGATAAGAGAGCATCAGGCCCTTGAGATTTAGAAAGAGTTCCAATATCTAATATTAATTGCTAATAATGAATTCTGCACATAGTACTGTTAAGGAGTTGACTCAGTCTATGAAGGGGTTGAAAAATTAACACAAGTAGACAGCTAAAAATTCTCTGTGATAAATACATACACATTATTTTCACAGACACATAGAGACAGGCAAGAAGCCTTGAAATTGAGGCTATTCCAAACAGCTACCGAGCATTAAATTGATAACATGACACCTATTTTCAGAAAATATTGTTACTTTGATTCTCGACAGTTGCCCAGAACAAAGGGCCTGTAAGAGTAAAGCACACAGTAAAGGTTTTATTCTAAAAGGCAATATATTTTCTTTATATTACAAACATAAGTAAATAAGTAGTCAGATCTGCGAAATCCACAAGGAAGTCAGATCTTCACAACTAGAAGGTTGAGGTCTTACTAGATCTCTCCATAAACTGAGATAAAAACAGCAAAAGCTACACTTTATACTTTGGATCGTAAGTATAAAATTAGTTATTGTTTGTTTGCATATCCTGGCAACTTTATTACCTAAGTGGAATTGAAGTTAGCATTTTTACATGAATTAGTTTATATTGTATTTACACTTTGTAGTATTCAAAACAATATCATAATGTAATCCAAGATTTAAATTTATAATAAAGTGTTATATAGCAACTATTTAAAAGGCTGTAGTCTTTATCTGTAAACCCCATGAACCATAAGTCTTCTAGAATTCTTAATTAGAAGATTCTAAGCTCTGATAGAGGAAACTCTTTAAGAGATACATGTCTATTATAATGTACCGTGTATGTTTCTTCCTGAGATAATTTTGTTTAATTTAAAAACTCCTAGAAGGGAGGCCATTTATCTTAAAACCAAATCTAGCATAGCTGATTAAGCTCTTATGATATTTTTAGAATTTATTTTTTGTTGTGCTTTTAATCTAGCAATGTGTTCAAAAAGAAGATTTTCCCTTGCCAATGGGTAGGTAAAGATAACAGAACTCTAACAGTACAAGAGCAAAATACTGTGGATGCTGTAAATCAGAAATAAAAGCAGAAATAAAAACCCTGTCACAGTAGGAAGTAGCATGTGCACCTCAGCAAGCTGAAACTTTGAACTGCAACATTTGTTCCAAGTTAGCACTTGCTATTCATTCTATAACATTACTGTACTGTTTCTTCACTTGTCCAATTACCATCTCGTTTTTGTCTTGTACAATTACTCTTTTATCATGTAAATCACTCCACCTTCCACCATGTCAGACCTTCCTTTATGTTCTTTCTACCCCTTATCCCTTTTCCCTCTCTCTGTAATTGCTTAAGACCCTGTTATATCCCTAACTTTTTCCAGTTCTGGTGAAAGGTCATTGTAGTAATTATGGTTTTATTTAGTGTGTAATGTATCTTCAAGAATAATACTTGTTAAGGAAGACCACATGACCTGTGGTAACCAATAGGAGAGTAGCACGGTCTACCTCAAAAGTCAGTGTGGATTTAGAGTTATGCCCACCTAGCCAGAGACGCTAACCCTTGCGGGTCGTATCGGATGCTTTTGGAGCAGCAAAGGGAAATCTGTGAGCATCTGTCAGAGTTCCCTGAGGCAGTGCAGACTCTTGGGCAGAGAATGGAGGAATGCATTCATGACATGAGCACTACAATGAGTGTATGAGCTCCTCCATCAAAAGATTAACCAACCTCATGCAGAGTTATATGTTGCAGCCCATCAAATGGATGCAAGAGTACAAAACTGGCATGATGCAATCTGTAGCATTGACCTCTCCATTGCAGTATTGGTACATAAGTGCATAGACATCAGCCAGGTGACCCCCCCACTCCTAGTCAATGCAATATGCCATGAAAGGGCTGAGTCAAGCAGAGATGATGTAGGTGGAGCCAATCCTGATGCCTCTGCCTCAGCCCCTCTAACTGAGACACATGCTGAAGCCTCAATTCCCCATGAACACAGGCTGCCCCTGTACAGATGCAGCTGGCACAGCCTGTGGTAATGCCCTCATGGCAACTTGACGATGAGGATGGATGTCACAGGAATCTCAGTCGCTAAGAAAAACACTTGAGCAGCCTACCTCTACATCTACTTCAGCCAGCAAGGGAGCATCCTGGAGAAGCTTACGTAAGAGGACAGAGAAGCAGCCATAGATTCATATTGAAGTTCACTTAGGTATGGCTCATCATGTTTCTGTCTATTGAATGTAAATGAAATGAAATGTGTAGCTTTTGGACCCTTAAATGCTGTCTGTTGTTAGTATTTAGACATAGCAACAGTTGCACATGGAGATGCCTGTATTTGAAAACATTTAGTGGCTGGGGCCACTGTGTGGCCAAAGGAATCTTACAGTTTGATGGCTACTGGACACCAGGAGGCATCTATGTGTCATTGATAGTGGGTGAAAATGCTGAGAGAGAATACATGGGACAGATCTGCTCCACGGTCTCCCAGCCTCAGGAGATGTGTCCTTGGATCAGGTCCGCACAAGCTTCCCTGCGTTCCTGATGAGTCAGTTTCTTTCTGAAGGTGAGATCTGGGTGGCCTTGTTGTTCTACCTGCTGGTTCTCATCAACCTTCTACAAGAGGCAGAGCTCTTCCACATGCTCCTCCTCCAGTTGCACCCCTCTCTGCGGGGCCATGTTGTGCAGAGTACAGCAGACTACCAGAGCCCATGACAGCCTTGCAGGGTGGCACTGGATGGGTCAAGGCACCAAAATCACAGCTTGAAGAGACCTGCTCAGTGGTGGTGCTTGTAGTGATTTGGTTGTATCTCTCCTGTGCCTCTGTTGTGGGGTTGAGCACAGTTGTCATCCGCAATCTCGGCAAAGGATATTCCTTGTCAGCCAGGGTCCATGCAAGGAGGCAGCCTGGTGGCATGAACAGCTGCAGCACCTGTGAATGTCTGAGTACAACTGAATCATAGCCAGGAAACCTAGCGCACAGTAACCACCTGTGATGGTCACGCGCCAGCTGCAGGAACCACCTCCTGTTGGTGAAAACACTGAGTTGTGCCGTCTGGGTTTTGAAGGCCACATTGATGCAGTCAATCACATCCTACGCCTGAAGGAAACCTGCCATGGAGACAAGCCCCTTGGCCATCTGAGGCTGATTGGCCGTATCTGTGGCAAATGTGATGAAGCCCGATGGCCTCTCACACAGGGTACCCATCATCTGAGTGATGCTGCTGTGGGCAGCCTGCCCATGGTATCCCATGTGGGTCTGCCACCGACTCCTGAAATGAGCCAGACATGAGAAAATTCACTTGGCCAGCTGCTGGCAGTGGGTGTCCAGCTGCTTCTCTAAATTCTTCCTCCAGCAGGATGCAGAGGTCAGCTATCACCTACCTTGATTGGCACAGTCGTCAGCGGCACCGCTGCTCAGACATGTTAAGGAAGCTGATCCTTTATCACTAAACCTGATGCTGCGGGTAGCGCCTTCTTGCCTCTTCTGCTTCTCGCCCAGCACCTTTGTATCCCTGTGCATTAGAGGACTCCCTTTGTTGTTGGGGCTGCTCCTCATCACTGCTTTTGCCCACCTCTGAGTAGGTGGCCCTCCTTTCCAGATACAGTCCAATTACTAGGAGCTACTCCAAAGCCCAATATCTTCATCTGCTCTCCCAATTCGTGAGTTCTACCTCCACTATGGCAAATCAGTGGCAGTGCATGAGCTCCTCTTTGCTGATTCTCCCTTTTATACAAAGGATTTAATGGTTGCCTCTTTAGTCAGTGGCTCCCTGCTGTGCAGCTACCTCATCCGCTTCCTGATTTATCCCTTAATGTGTTAATTTAGTTTATTGTTTTAACTCTGAAAGAGTTACCTCATCCGCTTGAACGACACTGTGTGCACAGCCGGGTCTTTGGGCCTCCCACAGAATTGCACCCGTGACAAACAACTGCTCAATTGCTTAATCGCCCGAATTGACTCCCACCACCGGATTGGCAGCTGTCATCCCCGAGAAGCTACTTCCAGAAAAATTGCATAGAGGTGGCTACACGTTGGGCAACTGGCACTCTTTCTCATACAAGAAATTCCTGGAAAACCACCTCCACCTCTGTGGCAAAATTCATTAACTCTGTTTCTATCTCTACAGATGCTGCCTGATGGGCTGAGTATATCCAGCATTTCCTGTTTTTATTTCTGCACACAGGTTTGACCACTATAGCAAATAATCACTTCTCTACAAACAGCTTTCAATAAATCAGAAAAGTAAATTTAATTCATTCTTTTCAAAGAAGCATTGGTAACTTAATTTAGATGGGAAACTGGATGCCATGGACGTAGACCCATGTTTACCATACTGGAATGGATGGTACAAAACCATTAGGACAACCATGAAACTGAATATCACGGATGCATGGCCATTCAACCCCCATAAATCTCTAAGGGCACAAACCACAACATCAAAATAATAGTAAACATTTTAAAATAAAACATCACTTCCTTATTATTGTTAACATGAATTCCGTGCAACAGATGAAAGTTAGCTGATAAATTATTAACTTCTAATTAGGCTTTTATATGGATGTTTATGAATTAGTGCAAAAACAAAGAAATTATGGTATGGGGAAAAGAGTATTCGTCATTTTAAGCCTGTTGCTTAAAATAAAACGTACTGCTCACCCAGTGTAATGTTTTACCCAATTTATTCTAGACCTGATGGAAGAAAGATAACATAGATAAAACCCTCAAAAGGATAAATAAAGAACAAAGTGAGAACATTTACTGCAGGTGAGGTGGAAAAAAATTGTAATTGCCATTTATTAAGACCCGATATATAGTTTTGATATATGTGTCTCACTGAGGAACCTTATCCTGAAAATTAGAAATAAATGTTCACATTCTGCACCATTCTAGTTATTTTTGTCCCATTCTAAACCTTAATGAAAGGGTAAATGTGCATGTCTTTCAAGTATTCCTAAACTATACAAACCTTTATATTTATTTGTATGAAGTAAACCCAACATTTTTTCCTGATATTCTACGATAACAATATCTCTGTTTTCAAATATATGAAAGTTTAATGTGGTTTCACATTTTAAAAAATGTACATTTTCTGTCACAGCAGGCTCACATGAAATTGAGAAGCCATAATTACAGATTTTTCATGCAGCTTGTTGAAAGCTTGTTGGGATTGTGCAGTCCCAAGGTGTGTATGCTATAAAACCCAAGCGTGCAAGGAGTCAGATGTCGCTTGATTGTTTATTTTAAAGATTATTTACACCCTTTTTTGTATTGACTCAATGTACAAGAAACTAGGATCCAAATACAAATAATGCTGATACATAAAACATTAAAGTACCAATGCAACTTCCAGATTTTCTTATTTATGATTCACAATGCCAGTAAATTACTTAGATATCAATGATTTGTATACTGGTTGTATGTCAGCTTGATGCATACTTTTTTTACAGATCTTGAAAAACTAAAATATATTTTTTCAGTTCTTTGGACTTGAATTCTTCAAAGATTTTGACTTTAAGAATTATTTCTGTATTTGAATACTTGACTTGAATTGCTTTAACAATGGTGATAGTTTTCCCTTTGCTCTTTTCTTTTTCCAACAGTCCCACTCAGGACAGCGCCTCTTGATAAGATAACATAGATAAAACAAATACCATTTGTCTTGTGTAAGAGCAGACAGTGTGGCACCAATAAACTGGCGGTGAACAACAGGAAGAGGTGCAGAACAGACCAAATCTAGTACATTTTTTAAACTTCTTTTATCAGTAGCCCTCCACTGAGACCCACAAAGAAAGTCTAGGGCTCCGGGGCCCCAGAATCCATCCCTTCCCTCCAGCAAGAATGCAACCTTGAAAACTCTTGAAACCTTCTATCTTTGGTTAAGTGAATGGGCAAAAACATGGCAGATGGAATATAATGTGGGAAAGTGTGAGGTTATGCACTTTGGCAGGAAGAATAGAGGAGCTGAATATTATTTAAATGGAGAAAGACTGCAGAAAGCTGCAGCACAGAGGCGTTTGGGGATCCTCGTGGCTGAATCCCAAAAAGCTAACATACACGTTCAGTAGGTAATAAGTAAGGCAAATGGTCTTTATTTCAAAGGGAATGGAGTATAAAAATAGGGAAGTCTTGCTAAAACTATACAAGGCACTAGTTAGACCACTCATAGAATGCTGTGAACAGTTTTGGTCCCCTTATCTAAGGAAAGATATACTGGCATTGGATGCAGTCCAGAGAAAGTTCATTAGGCTGATCCCAGGGTTGGAGGGATTTTCTTATGAGGAGCGGTTGAGTAGGTTGGGCCTGTACTCTTGGAGTTTAGAAGAATGAGAGGTGACGTTATTGAAATGTATAAGATTCTTAGGGGCTTGACAGGGTAGACGCTGAGAGGTTATTTCCCCTTGAGGGCATAATCTCAGAGTAAGGGGGCACCCACTTAAAACAGGGATGAGGAGGAATTTCTTCTCTCAGAAGGTGGTCGATCTGTGGGGGGAGAATTTTCTCCCCGTCGGGGGCACTGAGAGCAAATGAGTGTGGGCGGACGCATAGCCGATCGCTGCCCGTGATGAGCTGCATTCTGCCATTTTACGTGGGCGGGCCAATTAAGGCCCACCCAGCATGACGTGCACCGGAAGCGCTGAGCACTCCCTGTGCGAGTAGGGGGTGTAGACTGAGTTGGGACCTGCACTCTTTCGCGCATGCACGCGAAAGAGTGCAGAAATCTCCCTGAGGCACGGAGCTGCCTCAAGGAGCTTAATTACATTTTTAAAAATTTAAATAAAGAGAAAACAAAAATTTTCAGACATGTCCCCTCATGTGACAGTGTCACATGAGCTAGGACATGGCAATGAATTTTAATTAAAAAATTTATTTGATTTATAAATCCTCCATGAAACCTCATCCCGCCCGAGGATGAGGTTCCATGAAAAATGCAAAGGCTGCCTGGGCTCTTCACCTGCCCGCCAACCTTAAGATTGGACAGGCAGCTCAGTTAATTACTTTAATTTGTTTTTAAATGGCCTTAATAGGCCTTTGACAGTTCGGCGGGCATGCAGCCTACTCTGGTGCGCACCCGCCGAACTTAAGGTCTGAATGACTCTCGGTGACGTTGGGACTCATGCCCGATGTCACCGTGCATAATATTACGCGGTGGTGAGCAGGGCCTGACCCCACTGCCAACCCGAAGATTCTGGCCTGGAATTCTTTACCGCAGAGGGCCGTAGAGGCTGGGTCATTAAGTATATTCAAGGCTGAGATAGATGGATTTGTAATCAGTAAGGGAATTAAGGATTATGGGGAAAAGGCAGGAAAGTGGGGTTGAGGATTACCAGATCAGCCATGGTCTCGTTGAATGGCGGAGCAGACTCGATGGACCAAATGGCCTACTTCTGCTCCTACATCTCATGGTCTTATGATTTGCCATCTTATCCTTGACCGTTTCTTGGTACAGGCCTCTCAGGCCACTGGGGCAGCTGATCTGTGGCATTAATATGTGGCCCAAGAGTTTAAATCACCTGGGTCTTTATGTTGTCAAGGTCAGGAAGGGTTCATCTTGCTCTTGGTTAAAATCAGGGCTATAATATTTAACTACTCAGGGAATTGTTATTTTGGCATCAACTGTTGACACTGAATTTATCCTGGAATTTAAAAGTTTGTGATATCATTTCTCCTGACATTTGTCAACATTATCTACTTAAGCTGGAGTGGAACATAAACACGAGCATAGACTGGTTGAATTAAATGGCCTGTTTCTGTGCTTATATACTTTATACAACATCAGAGGACTTATATAAAAAACAAGAAGTGCTGGAAAATCTCAGCAGGTCTGACAGCATCTGTTGAGAGAGAAACAGAGTTAACTTATCCAGTCCAGTATGACTCTCCTTCGGAACCCTTCAGAGGACTTAAGTTTGAGGAATATTATCAAACTTGAAGTTTCTATATGGATCTGTTAAAACCATTATTTATTGCATAGGTGAATGTAATTTCAGGCCTTCCACCCAGCATTGGTAGGAGTGACCACAGTCCTTGTGAAGACGAAGTCCCGACTTCATATTAAGGATACCCTCCATCGTGTTGTGTGGCACTACTACTACCATGCTAAATGGCATAAATTTCGAACAGATCTAGCAAAGACTGGACATCCATGAGGCACTGTGGGCCATTAGCAGCAGCAGAACTGTACTCAACCACAGCCTCTATCACTACCCATTCTCCATTATGTAACAATTACTTCTAACTTTGAATCATTTATGTGAACAATGGAAGTAGTGATCATGTGGTCAAAAGACTGAAATTGACATCAGGTAACAAATTTTACTTACTGCAAGCACCAGTGAGAAACAAGCCAGTCTGAAAATGAACAGAGCAGATGACCCCAGTGTGGGCCGTCTTCTCTCACTCTCTCCATCTATTTTATAAGCATGAGCATTGACTATCCACATGCTACAGGCAGAGTTTTTTCTAAAGAACTTAATCCAGTAGTTGCTGTCTCCAAAAGAACAGATAAATCATTTGCCTAGATCTTTAAACTGCCTCAATGCCAAGAAGTTCCGCCAAGTTCCGCCTGGATCCACCCAAGCCAGCAACCTACAAGAACCATAATTTTAATCTTTATTGGACTTCAAAAATATCGGTTAATCTAGTCTCTGACTTTGTTATCTTTTTATTTTGTGTGAACCTGTGTGCATGTGCATGTGCGTGTGCGCGTGTGTGTGTGATAGTTGGACCATTTTTATTATTTTACTTAGACCGGGTCAATTATAATAAAAACTATTCTCTTTTCCCTTTTTAAAATAACTTGAGGAATCCTGTCTGTGTCTTTTACAGTCACAGCACATAAGCAGTTAATCAATCATTGAATTGGCAAGCATATCCTTTGAAAAAAACCTGGTGCAGTCAAACGAGGAGTGGGAAAGAAGGGAGCCATTTCACTTCGCCTCACCAGATTGTAACAATCACATCATTAATAAAGTAAACTTGACTGAGATGGATGCAGTAATTGCAACATTAGATGTGTGATTAAAACAAGATTAAGTGAGATTAAAATTTTTGATTGTGAGATTAATTGCAAGTATTTTTTTTATCACTTTACAGTCCTATTTTTCAGCTCATTCTTACACTTCAATCTAAATCGCACAATTCAGTGAACTACAGAGCAATCCTGTTAAATACATTGGACACTGGTTTTCTCCAGAATGCTCATCTGAATACATCAAGGTGCCAGCTTCCTCATGACAAGTAACAGCTAGATAAGTGCACTGGGGAGATGGATCACAAACAGACCAGACATTAACTATGCAGATTCAAACAAATCCCGGAAACACAAAGTTGACTTCAATAGAATTTAGTTAGGCCAGAACTGAATTTCAAATGTGCAACCCTAATTACAATGTACTTAAGTCTAAACTGACGTTGCCAGTAGCATGACTGTGCAAGATCAAACGTTGATTTACGTCATATGCAATACTTAAAAGAACTGTACAGATTATGCAAAGAGAAATTGTACATTTAATGTTTCCTCATCAAAAGTAGAAAAAAAGCAGTAGATCCTTAAGGAGATAGCTGAATAAGCTGTGCTCTGTACATCAAAAGGAACTAGGATTTTAAACAGGTCCCAAAAGTGTTATGTTCTGGAAACTGTAATCATCTATTAGTTACAGTCTTTTGATATTGTTTTTGTGTGTGTCTGTATGTGTATGTAGGAAAGAGAAAAAGAAAGAAGTACTTGCATTTGTATCGCAACTTCACAGGGTGTCCCAAGCGCTTTACAGCCATTGAAATATTTTTGAAATGTAGGCATTGTCGCAGGAAATGCACAGCCCATTTGTAGTCGGCAAGCTCTTTCAAACAGCAATCTGATATTGACCAGATAATCTGCTCTTGTGACGTAGATTGAGGGATAAATATTGGCCAAGACACCGGGATAACTCCCCTGCTCTTCTGGGAGAAGTGCCAAGGGATGTTATGCCCACCCAAGAGTACAGACAGGGCCTCATACGAAAAACAGCACCTCCAACAGTACAGCACTCTCTTAGTATTGCACTGGAGTGGCAGCCTTATTATATTATGTATACATGTGTCCCAAACCACTCCTTCAATATTAATGTGCCTACCCACCTTCAAAGGCATTCTGAGCGAGAATTTCATTTCCATGGCGCCACTGAAGCCCTGGTGTCATTTTGCTGCGGTGCGCTGTGCTGCCAGCCACTTCAGGCACAGCCCACATGGCACATCCTATTGTGAAGGGTCCCAATATCCCCAGCAAGCACCATTAGGCTGCATGGAGCACTATCCTGACATCACACTGCCCAATTGGCTGATTCGGAGTTGGGACGCCAAGTTTGGAACGTGAAAGTCCAGGCAATAAATTTGTCAATCACTCTGCAAACAGTAAGTGCTAACCTGCAAGATAGGCTATGCACTGGCGTTCTTTAAGTTTCAGGCACCCAAATTGCAAGGAAGGTAATTATTAAGAACTTGTATGCACTATAAAGTGTCTGGGAGTGCTCTCACATGTTTTCAAAAATGTTGCAGCAATTTCCAGGATTTGTCAGAGTTGTTGCACCTTCACACAGATGGCAGAGGAGTAGGTGACCTGTCCACAAAAAAGCTGTAACAGGTTTGGGGGCAGCAGTGACAGTCCCTCTGGGTCTGCAACATGACAGTAGCTGGGCAGCCGGCAGTTCTTGGTGTCTGAAAGCAAAAATCAGAAGGGGAAGGTGGAATGAGGGAAGTGGTTAGGCATGTAAAGTAAGAGGTCCATGGTCATACGATCAACAGCTTGCTCATGGCCCCAGATAGCAGGGTGAGGTTGCGTTGGAGGTTGAGGAGGGGCATGAAGCAGGAGCATACCATCACCTTCAATTATCTCAGTGATAGTGGATTCCATGGGCTCTGTTGCAGCCAGTCCCATTACTCTGACAGCCCCATTACTCTGAAGGTGTTCTTTCCCACGACTGGCTCTGCGCTGCACCCTGGTGTGTTACCTTTTCCTCGAAGGGAGAGGGGAGAATGTCAGTGTTTGTGCACCGTTGTATTTGGGGGATGAGACTACCACGGCAGAATGGCAGGAAACGTGTGGAGGCAGCAAGAGGTGGGTATGAGGCTGGTAGCATTTGTAGGGGTGTGATGGTGTGTTGGAGCATTTGGATGTTAGGTGTGAGTCCTGAGTGCCAGGGCATGCTGCTGGATAGGTGATGGGGGTATGGTGCAGTGAGCAGCATGAAAGGCTAGTGGAGGGGTGGGTAGGAGATGTCATGTGAAGTTGCATTCACTGACCTTGACTACTTGCACAAGGTCATTAGAGGTCTTATGGCCACTGCCATCCCAGACACCAGGAGTTCAGTTCTCCCACTCCCATCTGAGGGTGGTACTTGAGGGCCTCCTAGCTCCCACCCGCCTGAACCATGCATTCTCTCCTTGCCTAGTTCCACCACTAATGCCTCAAGCCCTGCATCAGTCACTCCCTCTGCCCTTATTTTTAATTTTCTATCTTTTAAATTCCAGCAATATTATCCAGTTCATTTTCCCTTTAAGAGGGACAGGCTGCCTTCAAGAAGAGTGTTGGCTGTGCCACGTGCTCTCACCACAGCATTAATTGGCCCCCTGCTGAGTGCAGGGGTACTGGCAGCTTCGAGAGGAAGCCAACAGGATGTAACCTGCTAGGCCCATGCTACAATCATGGCAATGAATGGAAACACCACATGCTGTCCACCTGCAATGAAACCAGCAAAGGCAAGTCACAAATCGTGACCCTTACATCCATGAAACAGGGCAGAAAAATTTTTAGCCCCTTGTGTGAGGATCAAATCAAACATCCCAGGATCATGCATAGTGCAGAATAAAGCTGATTTGATTGAATTGCTTTGGTCACTATAGCGTCAAATGTTCATGTGGTGAGTTGCACCAATCTTCACCCAATTTGATTCACTCAACGTGATATCAAGAAATGGCTGAATGCATTGGATACTGCAAAGGCTATGGACCCTGAAAACATCCTGCTGTACTGAAGACTTGTGCTCCAGGGCTCACAGTATCCTGAGCCAAGCTGTTCCAGTATAGATACAATACTAGCAACTACCCAACAATGTGGAAAATTGCCCAAGTATTTTATGTCCACAAAAAAGCAGGGCAAATCCAATCCGGTCAATAACCGCCACATCAGTCTATTCTCAATCATCAGCAAAGTGATGGAAGATATTATGGACAGCGCTTTCAAGTGGCATTTACTCAGCAATAACCTGCTCAGTTTGGGTTCTGCCAGGGCCACACAGTTACAGAGCTCATATACAGTCTTGCCCCAAAGGCAAAATGTTATTTAAATGGAGAGAGACTACAGAACCCTGCGGCATAGGTGGATCTGGGTACCCCTGTACATGAATCATTAAAAGAAGCATGTTAGTATAGCAAGTACCAGCATGACCAGTGTCTTAAGTAGCATCTCGAAGTCCAAAAGCATCAGCAGTCACTAGTGTAGAGTGCTGCGCTCTGTGGATATGAGAGTTGGACTCTGGAGGAAGAGGATGAGAGCAGGATAATAGCTTTTGAAATGTGGGTATGGTGGCAGATACTCCAAATCAGCTGGATAGACAGAAAGACAAATGAGTGGGTTAGATCAAAAGTAGAAGTTCAGCAATCAAAAGGGTTGCTAAGTACAGATATGGAGAGAAAGATTGCCAAGTATGGACATTGGAAACGAAAACTCAACAGCCTTGTCCTGGCAACAACTGAAGGAGAAATTGAGAGTAAAAAAAGAAGAGAAAGAAGAAAAATCAGATGGGTGGATATATGGACGGAGGGAAGCTTGAAGAAAGTCAGAGAAGAAGCAAGACAATGCCAACGGCCCCACTAAGGCAATGATGACAACGAACAAATGAACAGCAAGTAATACGGAGAGAAAATGAAATATTGACCTTTTTGGTTAGGGTAATGGAGTACAAAAGTCAGGAAGTCTTGCTACAATTGTACAGGGTGTTCGTGAGACCACATTTTGTGGACTGCGTATAGTTTGGCTCTTGCTATTTAAGGACGGATATACTTGCATTGGAAGCAGTTCAAAGAAAGTTCCTGGGATGAACGTGTTGTCTTATGAAAAAGGTTGAGCAGCTAACCTCTATTCATTGGAGTTTATAAGAAAGAGAGATGATCTCATTGAATCATGTAAGATTCTGAGAGGGCTTGAGATGCTGAGAAGATGTTTCACCTCAAGAGGAACTGGGGGCACAGTTTCAAAATAAAGAGTCTCCTATTTAAGAAGGAGATGAGGCCAAGTGCTGGTAAATGGGATTAGGTAGGTAGGTCAGGTGTTTCTCACGTGTTGGTGCAGACTCGATGGGCCGAAGGGCCTCTTCTGCGCTGTGTGATTCTGTGAGGAGGAATTTCTTCTCTCAGGGGGTCATTACTATTTGGAATTCTCTACTCCTAGAAAGCAGTGAGGCTGAGTCATTGAAAGCTGCGTTAGACAGATTTTTGATGCACAAGGGGAATGTAGGGGGCAGGAAGGAAAGTGAAGTTGAGGCTATGATCAAATCAACCATGATCTTATTGAATGGTGGAGCAGGCTCGGGGTGTTGACTGACCTACTCATGCTCCTATTTCTTATATAATTTAAAATAAAACCAAGAAATGTGGAAAAAATTCAGCAGGCCTGATAGCGTCTGTGGAGAGAGAAACAGAGTTAGCATTTCAAGTCAGCACGACTCTTCTTCAGAGCTGACTCGAAACGTTAACTCTGTTTCTCTCTCCACAGATGCTGTCAGACCTGCTGAGTTTTTCCTGCATTTTCTGTTTTTATTTCATATTTCCAGCATCTGCATTATTTTGCTTTTTTCTCCTCTTCTATTCTTATTCCAGGAACAGGAGAATTGGCTCAGAATTAAATAGATTCTGTTGTTGGCCACATTTCCGGATCAGTAAGAGTTTAGTTTAAATGGAGATTTAGCAAATTTGACAATGTATCAAAGTAAAGAGAAATTATTAATTTGGACTGACTTCTTGACAAGTGGTGGGCAAAGCTTTTGCAGATTCTCCAAATAACATACAAATCAAAGGATAGATGTGCACAGGGAAGGGGTTGGTAATAGCAGCCTGTGCGGCTGCTAGACTTCCAGGGATATCTGACTGACTTTGACTTTAGCAGCTCCTTGATAATCGAGTAAGATGGCTTCGCAGCATCGAAACAAAAAAAATGAAAAAATAGCTTTGAGTTTTTTAAAGTTGGCCAGGTCTCTGGGGAGCATTGGATAGATTTGTAAACCAATCCTGGTGAGACACAATTTATTGCAAAGCTGATAGTCAAGTAATGGTGTAGTCATAGCAGACCGACATTATTTCCTCCATCTATGTTTATCTTCTTCTTTGACAATTCAAACTTGTTTAGTCTCACTAACTTCCCACAGGCAAACAGATCACTCTCAGTTTAGTCACTTTGATAGTTTCCTTCCATGTATAGTTGTCATACCAGTTTTCTTCTGGTTGCATTTCAAACTGCCTTAATAGGCTGAATTTTGTGGCTCCTCACAGGCGGGATTTTCCAACCCCGAATGTCAATGGACTTTTGAACAAATCGTCACATTTTCCAGCACCACCCCCGCCACAACAGAGCCATCAAATTCCACCCAATATCTCTTTTTTTCTGGCCTCCAACGCTTCTTTGGTGGGGACTCAGTTCAGAATAAGATAATTGGGCACTGCTAATATTATTACAACGGTTGAGATTTTCTGATGCAGAAGGTCAAAAAGGTATTACACACAAATAAAATGACCTAATTCAGACATGGCTGTTCAGTGCCCTACATGATTCTCTCGCTTTTTAGTTGCAACATTTTTGTTTTCAGCTATTGGTTTATAAAATACATTGCCCCAAATTATCGGCCCTGAAATGGCTATCTAATAAAGTGCAGCAATTTACCATTACTTTCACACTCTGAGAGGCAGAGCGTCAGATAGGCATTTTAAAGAAATAACGAAGAAGTATTGGCCTTAAACCTGGGCTATTCAGGTCCAATGGTGGCATTCACCCTCTGGGCAGAATTTTCTTCCTGTCGGGCATGTGGGCCTGACCCAATCTCCGGCAGGCTCGGAGCCGATCCCTGCCAACGAACCGGGCTGCACCGCCATTTTACATGGACAGGCCAATTAAGGCCCGCCCAGCGTGACGTCTGGCTGGAAGCGCTGTGCGCTCCCTGTGCGGGAGGGGTGGAATCTCTAAAAGTAGAGTGCGCTCTTTCGCGTGTGCACACAAAAGAGCGCACATCTCCCTGAGGCTAAGTGCAGCCTCAGAGAGATCGCCTGGACTTGGAAAAATATTAAAAATAGAAAAAAATTAATTCCTTTACATGTCCCCCTCATTTTACAATGTCACATGAGTTGGGACATGTTCATAATTTACAGAATAACTTTATTACAATTTTTAAAACCCTGCATGAAACCTCATCCCGGCGCTGGATGATGTTTCATGTTTTTTCTATTTGCCGCTGGGGCTCCTGGCCTGCCCGCCAACCCTAAGGTTGGATGGGCAGGTCTTTTAATTGGTTAAATGATCCTGTCAATGGCCTCAATTGGCCATTGACAGGTCGGCAGGCCCGCAGCTGAGTTGGCTGCGCCCCCGCCTTCCTGAAAATTTAAATGGAGCAGGGTGACGTCGGGGGTTCTACCCCACATCATCCCGCATCATTTTACGTGTCGGCAAGCGGGCCCCACCCCCTGCTCACCGACGGCAAAATTCTGCCCTATATGTAATTGTTTTATGACATTGCTTTGAAAAACATCAAGGCCTCAAAATTTCAAATCGGGCCTAGGCAAAAGTGGGGGCAGATTTTTTAAATTCATTTTATAGGATGTGGGCTTCGCTGGCTAGGCCAGCATTTATTGCCCATCCCTAATTGTCCCTGAGAAGGTGTTGGTGAGCTGCCTTCATGAACTGCAGCAGTCCCTGTGGTGTAGGTACATCCACAGTGCTGTTAAGGAGGGAGTGCCAGGATTTTGACCCAGCGACAGTGAAGGAACGGTGATATATCTCCACTTCAGGAAGGTGAGTGATCTGTAGGGGAACTTCCAGGTGGTGGTGTTCCTATGTATCTGCTGCCCTTGCCCTTCTAATGGTAGTGGTCGTGGGTTTGGAAGGTGTTGCCTTCGAAGCCTTGCTGAATTTCTGCAGTGCATCTTGTAGATGGTACACACCGCTGCTACTGTCTGTTGGTGGTGGAGGGAATTAAATTTTTTTAAATTCATTCATGGAACATGGGCGTCGTTGGCTGGGCCAGCATTAATTGCCCATCCCTAAGCGCCCTTGAGAACTGAGTGGCTTGCTAGGCCATTTCAGAGGGCATTTCATAGTCAACATCATTGCTGTGGGTGGGTCTAAAGTCACACGGAGGCTAGACTAGGTAAGGACGGCAGATTTCCTGACCTAAAGACTATTAGTGAGCCAAGTGGGTTTGTCCAACAATCATAGAAGCATAGAAACTAGGAGCAGGAGTAGGCTATTCGGCCCTTCGAGCCTGCTCCGCCATTCATTATGATCATGGCTGATCATCCAACTCAATAGCTTTCTCCCCATATCCTTTGATCCCTTTCGCCATCGACAATGGTTTCATGGTCATCATTGGACTTTTAATTCCAGACTTTTCATTGAATTCAAATTTCACCTTCTGCCATGGTGGGATTCAAACCCAGGTCCCTGGAGAACTACCCCGGGAATCTGGAGTACTAGTCCAGTGACAATGCCACTACACCACTGCCTCCCTCTTAATGCTTGTGGAAGGGACGCCAATCAAGTGGGCTGCTTTGTCCTGGACGGTGTCAGGCTTTTTGATTGTTGTTGGAGCTGCACTCATCCAAGCAAGTGGGGAGTATTCCATCACACCCTTGACTTGTGCGTTGTAGATGGTGGACAGGCTTTGGAGAGTCAGGAGGTGAGCTACTCACTGCAGGATTCCTAGACTCTAACCTGCTCTTGTAACCACAGTATTTATATGGCTAGTCCAGTTCAGTTTCTGGTCAATGGTAACCCCCAGGATGTTGATAGTGGGGGATTCAGTGATGGTAATGCCATTGAATCTCAAGGGCAATGGTTAGATTCTCTCATTGTAGATGGTCATTGCCTGGTACTTGTGGGGCACTTGTAACTTTTAAACTTGTCAGCCCAAGCCTGGCTATTGTCCAGGTCTTGTTGCATTGGACATGGACTGCTTCAGTATCTAAGGAGTTGCAAATGGTGCTGAGCATTGTGCAATTATCAGCGAAAATCCCCACTTCTGATCTTATTATTAAAGGAAGGTCATTGATGAAGCAAAAATAAAAATAGCTGGAAAAACTCAGCAGGTCTGACGGCATCTGCGGAGAGGAATACAGTTAACGTTTCGAGTCCGTATGACTCATCATCAGAACTGAGGAAATATAGAAATGAGGTGAAATATAAGCTGGTTTAAGGGGGGTGGGACAGGTAGAGCTGGATAGAGGGCCAGTGATAGGTGGAGGCAAAGACCATTAGCTAATATCACCACCATCAACACCCCTTTGTCCTTTTGTCTATGACATCTTTGGCAATCTCTTCTTTGCCTCCATCTATCACTAGCCCTCTATCCAGCTCTACCTGTCCCACCCCCCTCAACCAGCTTATATTTCACCTCATTTCTATATTTCCTCAGTTCTGATGAAGAGTTATACGGACTCGAAACGTTAACTGTATTCCTCTCCGCAGATGCTGTCAGACCTGCTGAGTTTTTCCAGCTATTTTCCAGCATCCGCAGTATTTTGCTTTTATCATTGATGAAGCAGCTGAAGATGGTTGCACCGAGGACACTACCCTGAGGAACTTTTGCCGTGATGTCCTGGAACTGATGAGTGACCTCCATCAACAACAACCATCTTCCTTTGTGCTAGATATGACTCCAATGGGTGGAGAGTTTTACCCCTGATTCCCATACAGGGATTTGAAAATGGGCTGAGACCAGATTGACCATCAGTGCTGGGTAGATCCAACAGCTCCAGCGGCTGTAATGGCCAGGAATGGGACTACACACAATCTCAAAATTCAAAGGGCGGAATCGTCCGTGCCCGTCGGTGTCGGGTGCGTTCGTTGGCATGAGCGGACAATATGACGAGAAGTTCACGACGACGGGGAGGGTCTAAGGGTGAAGGAAGAAGTAAAGGTGGAGGCAGGAGTTGGGAAGGGGAAGGAGTAAAGCTGGAAGAAGAAGTGAGGGTGTCTGAGGGAGCTAGGAAGGGGGTGGAGGTAAGGCTGAAAGAAGAAATGAGGCTAGAGGAAGAAGTAAGGCTGGAGGAAGGAGTTGTGGGGGGGAAAGGACCAAGGGTGGCAGAAAAAGTAAGGGTGTCTGACGGAGCCAGGAAAGGGGGGGGGAACTAAGCTGGGGGAGTGGTGGGGGGGGGTGGGGGGGCGGGGGGGGGGCGGAGTTCGGGAGCTGGGAGGACTAAGGAGGTGGAAGGGGTTCTGGGAGGGAAGGGGTTCCAGAGGGGAAGGAGTCCGGAGGGTGGGGTGGGTGGGGGGGTACGGTTCCAGGGGTGAAAGGGTCTGGAAGGTAAAGGGGTTCTGGGGGGCAAGGGGTCCAGAGGTGGGATGGGGTTCTGGAGAGAGGAAGGGGCCCAGAGTGGGGGGACGTCCAGGAGAATGTGCAAGGGAGGGGCCTGATGGGTCCATGACTGCCTCCTGGGGAGCGAACTGAGGGTGGCTGTAGTATGAGGGGATCGTGTGGATGACTGAGGGCAAAGTGAAGCAGAACGGTGGGAGGGTCAGGGTTTGATGGTAGCGGTAGAAGAATCGGCAAGGGTGGCTGTTAGGTCTCAGAGGCAGACACCGACCCTGGGGGTGGGAAGGAGGAGGCCGGGGAGGTGAACGTGGATGGGGGTGGGATTATCGGGATGGAAGGGAATGTGCATGTTCAGCTGGACATCCCGAAGGAAAAGGGTTGTGGCTGGTAGGTCATGGAGGGGAGGTGGAAAGTGATGCCGGGGGGTCAACTGTGATGAGGGAAAGGAAATGGGTGACTGGGAGAGGGGAAAAGGTGGGGGAGCTAACAAGAAAGCAAATCCAGACCATGCTGTCTAAATTGAAAGTCAAACAACAGTCGTTGTGGGCGAGATCAGGTGCTGCATGGAAGTGTGGTCATTGTGTGTGCGGTGATGCAGGTCAGCTCAGGTGGACAACTGAAAGCAAACCCCAACGGGCAGCGTTCAAAATGCTCTTGCATGTGTGGGGAGAGTGCTTGCACGAGGCTCTGAAAGGCCCTGCCACACACATTCTTCTCCCTCCAGAATCACTCGTTGGCCAGCTGCTCCCTCTGCGGTGACAGAGAATGAGGTTGAGGAGCTCACAGGCAAAGGTGCCTTGGAGGAAAAGGACAGCCTCTGAAATTCCTGATTGGATGACTCAGAGGTGTCCAGCTGCCGCTCCTCCTCCCTTCGGGTCTCCGGCCTGACTCGTTGAGGGGAAGGAGCACCTCGAGGGACGCCAAGGTGCCCCTTTTCCCTTTCATGTTGCCACTGCAGGAACTCATCCATGGCTCCCGTGATGGAGCCCAGGTCTGCATACATCTCTGCGTTCTCCTGGACCAGGGTCTCCATGGTGTCCGCCATCCTCTCCATGGAGACCTCCATACACGCACATGTGGGCACCACTTCGTCAGAGAGCAGGTGGACGCACTGCTCCAACTCGCGTGCCACTTTGCTGAGGGCTTCCAACAGCTCTGTGTAATGTTCCCTCGCTTTCTGCTGACTCTCCAGGATGAGTTGGAAGGCCAAATCCAGAGGCTCCTCATCTGACTCAGACTTTACAGGTGCCTGATCTCCAGTAGTCCTCCAAGTGTTGGGGAGTTTGGCCAAGCCTGCCTCCTCCTGCTGCGGACATGTGCCCATGCGGAGGCAACCAGGTTAATAACCCAAGTCCGCTCTGGATCTAGGTCCCACTGAGATGTATGTCTCTGCGCTGGTGGGGGGTGTGGGTAAGCGCTGTGATGGGTCTTCCAGGCTGCTTATTTCCAGCTCAATGGAGGAAGTGTCCTCTTGGCTGGAGATGAGGACCTGGATGGAGCTGAGGGACTGGCTGGCTAAGGGTGATGGCCATTTGGCAGAGCTCCCTGTGAACCGAAGTAGAGGTAATTAGTGCATGGCAGCAGAGTCAAAAGCAGGAGAGAGAGCTGTCACATTTGCATTGAGGGATGATGTGGTGTAGGATCCTCAGGTGGGTGCTCGCTGCCATCCTCACCGTCGCCGCAGGCAGGGTCCACGTCCTCACCAGTCAGTATGATGGCCACTCCTCAAAGTGAGTGAGGGGCCTAATGGGGGCCACCCCACCCCAGTCTGTGACTTCTTCTTGCTGATGTGAGCCAACTTCTCCTGCATGGAAACAGATGGAGACAGTGTGAGCAGGATGCATGGCACTGTGTGGAATGTTTGTGTGGTGAGCGGAGCCTTGGACGGGATGTGGACATGAGCTCCAGAGCATATGAGCCTGATGGAGATGTGAGGATATGTGTGAGAGTTAGTGGTGTTGCCCCTTGAGGTATGAGATCCCTGTGGGTGTGTGATGGGTTTGTGAGTGTGTGAGTTGAGTGTGATGAGAAGAGTGAGTTACTTTGGCAGAATGGATGAGATCATTCATTCTTTTTCGGCACTGGGTGGCGGACCTCTTTTGCAGGGCATTGGCGCTGACCACCGCTGCCACCATCTCCCATGCTGGATTGATGTTGCTGCTGCCCCTCCTGCGGCCAGAGCGGGCATCACAGCATCCAAAAGGCACATGAGGGGTGCACATTAAACCAGGGGGGCTGCAGTCTTTTTGCCTTTCAGGGCCATCCTGTCTTCAGCGCAGCAGTCGTGGGCTGGGAGCACTGAGAGGTGTGCGCGTAGCTGGACTTTAAATATGGTGCCCAATGTGATGAAGCGGTGAGGTGATGGCGTGGCAGGCAAATGAGAGCCTGCCCTTCATGGAAACGCTGCGTTTCCCGGGAATGCAGTGAAATCGTTGTTTTACCCATCGACTACCATGCTTAGTGCTTATCTGGGACCATTCTGCCCAAAGCCTCAGAGTAGGTAAAATGCACAACAATGCCCTTCAGTATAAATTGGCTGAGATCATCAACAGCTGTCTTCCCTTCGGATTCATGGCATCTTGTGGATTGGAAACATTGCAGAATAGATAATAGCTAATATTTTGTGACATTTATGCCTTTACAAAATTTCAAGTGGCGGGGCAAGTTAGCAACTCTTCGACTTATTCTCTGTGTATAGGCAGTATGTCTGGATATTTCCCAAGCTGATCCAGGAATTCCACCCAAAAGAAACCTGGATAGCCACCACTGAACTCTTGAAAGGTGAGAGATGGTTAATGTTTTAGGGAAGACCCAGGAAAGGCTGCAAAAGCCACCTAAAAATAAATTAAGAAGAAAGGGATAAATTATTCTGATGAAACACCTTCAATCTGAAACATCAGGCAGGATTTTTTGGATTTTGGGGTTCCCCACTACGCCACCCAAAGAGTTTGCAGGAATGCATCCCCACTGATCACAGCAGCCCCACAGTCATTTAATTCTCAGAGACTGAGACAAGGCTTCTGCCTCTCATTCTGATGGAAGTCCCACCTCAGAGAGCTGCTGGCCAGTCACATTGGCTGGTAGATCTATAACCCCAGCAGCGCCAGTGGCAGCAGTGGCCAGGACTGGGACTACAAGCAGTCCCCAGATATAAAGCCCCTGGGCAGAATTTTACGTGGGTGGGCCAATTAAAGCCCACCCAGTGTGACATCCGGCGGGAAGCACTATGTGCTTCCTGTGCGGGCGGGGGGTGGGGGGAGATTCCCCAAATGCGAGAGTGCGCAGTTTCACGCATGCACACGGAAGAGCGCACATCTCCCTGAGGCTAAGCGCTGACAGCTTTATAAACTTTAAAAATAGAAAAAAAAAATCCCTTACATGTCCCTCTCATGTGACAATGTCACATGAGATGGGACATGTTCATAAATTATACTAAAACTTTATTAAACTTCTTAGAACGCTGCATGAAACCTCATCCCGCCGGTGGATGAGGTTTCATGTTTTTTCTATTTGCTGCTGGGGCTCCTGGCCTGCCTGCCAACCTTAAGGCGGGCAGGTCCTTTAATTGTTTAAATGATCCTGTCAATGGCCTCAATTGGCCATTGACAGGTCGGCGGGCACACAGCTGATTTTGCTGCGGGCCCGCCTTCCTGAAAATTTAAATGGGGCGGGATGACTTTGGGTGTTCCGCCCAACATCATTCTGTGTCATTTTATGCGTCGGCGAGCGGTCCCTGCCCCCTGCTCGTCGACGGCAAAATTCTGCCCCCAGAGCCTAGGACCAGGTATGCGCAGGGACTCTTACGGCAGAGAGGGGAGGTGAGAGCCAGCGGAAGTGGAGGAGGAATGGGGTATCGATGGAGAGACCAGGGTGGGACGGAGCACCCGATGGTGGAAGACCTGGGGCATACAATTGTGGACAGGTTGGAGGCATGCAGGAGGGTAGCAGAAAGGTTATCGGGGGAATTTCATGGGCCCCCCACCCTGCAAAGCTGTTGGTGCAAATCATAAAATTCTGCCGATTAACTCTGTCTCTCTCACCACAGATGCTTCCAGATCTGCTGAATAATTGCAGCATTTTCAGTTTTTATTTCATTTTTCTAGCATCTGCATATTTTGCTCTTGTAGTAAGGGATAAATTTTCTTTGTTTCATTACTAACTTGCTTCTTTAAGATTTAATGATGTTTCTTTGATTTCCTGGAAGGCTGCTTTGACTGAGTAGGGCAGATGGGTGCAGACCTTCAGGAGGTGGCCTGCCTGGGCTCTGATGATGAAAGACAAACAGTTGTCAGTCACAAATCAATTGACCAACACCTGCCTGATACAATTGTCAAGCAGGCTTGTGACTGGATGTGAAGCACAACCACCTACATAAGCAAGTTTCAAATTCAGCTGAGTGGGGCATCTAGAATCCATGTGGGATTGGCTCTCAGTGAGCCTCACCTGCCATCCAGCTCACTATAGGAGCTGGCCAGTATACCACCCTTCTACAACTGAAGGGCTGCAATAATGGGGCATGTGGCTTGGTGCTTGCAGCTCATCAGCAGGATTCAAACAAGGCCTGAATCCAAAAATGATTGAATCGAAAGGCTTGACACACATGCTTTAATTAAAATCATATTCTGCCTTCTGTACAGCCTGGAGTGGTTTTTTTGAAATCTTCCAATGTAGGATGTAGGTAAATACACAACAATGTTCTTCAGTATAAATTTGATGAAATCATCAACAGCTGTCTTCCCTTCACCTTCATGGCATACGATTGCAGAATAGATACTTGCACGGCGTTATTGCTCAAGTATAATTACAGTTGATTTGAAACATGGATTGATGTGGTAGCCAGAATTTCTTAAATTGTACTGGGCATGTTCTAGATCCCAAATGAAGGGTGGAAATAACACAACCACAAGATACACTTTGGAATTTTAACATCCAAGAAAAAAGCAGTATTACTGTCATTTGTAACAGAATCCTTCAATAAATCAACCAATCTAATAATTGTGATATCAATACCATAAGGCTGCTGATCTCTTTAATCAATAAAAAATAGAAACTTTCTAAAAAATGAACATTTTATTGTAGCTGCAAATTGCTTCAGAGAAATTAATTTTTATGAAAATATTACAGAAGAAATTTCTAAGATAAATAGACTATTAAAAAAGGATTTCCAACATATTTGGAAATATTATATATATATATATATATATTTGACCCTTACCAAAGTCTAAGTGAAATAGCACAAAACCAGACTGCAGCTTGTGACATGCAAATATCTTAACACCGATATGAAACATTCGGGTCTATAAACACAAACTAGCATGTGACTAATATAAGAAAATAAAACTAAAAATGATATGGAAACAAATACATGTGGTACTGCAGATAATATTTCTTTTCAGGTAAATGTCAGGTTATATTCATAATAAGCAATCCAGAAACCAAGACGCGTCCTCAGAAACATGCTTCTGAATGGTACATGCATGGGCATGCATTGACTCAAATACAAATATACAATGTCACACAAGCACACATGCAATACACACACAATTCAGATGTGCACGAATATGCGCACACGTGCACAGCACTTACACACTAATGTGAACAGGCACACATATACTTATGCATACAAACACTAACATGCACACATACATATACATGCATGCTCTGTATTTCAGATCTGCAAACTTCACTGGTAGACTAGCTGTAGCTTCAAGCTAGAATCCATTCCCACCCCCGCCCCTCCCATTAATAAGAATGCAAAATGCAGTCTCGAGTGACATAAAAAAGTAACACTGCAATTTCAATCCTAATCCAGAAAATGTACAAGTAAGCAAGCAATATGACATCAGAGTGATGAAATGACATGCTATAGAATATAAACATTCAAGTGAGAAAAATCTGTCACAGAATTCAGAGTTCCTGATAGGTTCTTGCAATGATCTACTGGCTGCTTTTCACAGTCCTATTACTTGTTCTTCTTCAGAAAAGCAGGTCTGGTAACTGAAATTTAAAATAAAACTGTAATGCATTCAACAATGAATCACCAAAATATGTAGTGACATTTATTACCATTGCAAAAATTATAAAATAAATATTTCAGGGTGCATTACATACCTTTCCGTATCCTAGGGCTTGGAACCTACGACCCAAAAAAAAAGTTAGAGTTTGATATTCTTGTTCAATCTATATAAGAAATGTGACAATCTTTCCTGCATCGATTCATATGAAAGAAACTGACTACACGTGACCAACAAGATTGTTGCCAATCACCCATAAATGCATTCCTTCAAGGGTGGAGTTGCAGGCTTTGTCATTATTTATCTTGAATCTTTACAATCTGAGGTGAATCTTTGATGGAGAGCACAGCTTCCCCAAGACCCACCATGAGTTTCTCACCAAGACATCCTCAGTCTTTACTCTGTCAACCTCTGCACGGACTAACTCCTCAGACTCTGTGATTTCAAACTCCCAATCATCTCTCCCCCAAGTTCACTGCCCTCCTGTTTTCTTAATCCCTCCCTCCAAATCAACTTTCCTATAGATATTCACAGACACCCCTTGAACTTGTCATCAGTCGTGGCATCATTCCTCCCATTGTGTCAATCACAAATAAGGCTATCTCTGATCACTTCCTTGCATTTCTCATGATTTACAAACTCTACCCTCTTTGAACCTCACTTCCTTCTGTATCCACTGATGGAAAACTTACAACAAATCACTTACAACTGCAATTTCAAATTTGCAAATACCTCGCTTGGGCTGCTTTGTCCTGGATGGTGCCAAGCTACATTTGCCACCATATGTCTACAGCTGTCAATGTCCTTATATCTTTGTTCATTTGTGTCTTTGATGTCCCTGAGTCAAGTTAAACACTTACTTTCTCCCATACTGTCATTGACCTCATCTTAATTCCTTTAAGTCCAAGGGATGCAAATTGAAATGTATCAGGGGCACATCTGGTTAAGTTATCCATCACCAGATTTGGTTGGACCACAGAGTAGTGTAAAGTTTTTTTTAAAATTCTTTCATGGGATGTGGGCATCACTGGCTAGGCCAGTGTTTTTATTGCTCATCCTTAATTGCCTTCTTGAACTGCTATAGTTTGTGTGGTGTAGGCACACCAATGTGCTGCTAGGGAGAGAGTTCCAGGATTTTGCCCCAGTGAGTAAAGGAACAGTGATATATTTCCAAATCAGGATAGTGTGTGGCTTGTAGGGAAACTTGCAGGTGGTGGTGTGCATCTGCTGCTCTTGTCCTTCTAGGTGGTAGAGATCGCAGGATTGGAAGGTGATGTTGAAGGAGCCTTGATGAGTTGTTGCAGTGCATCTTGTAGATGATACACACTGCTGCCACTGCGGTGGTGGAGGAAGTAGATGCTGAAGGTGGTGGGTAGGGTGCTAATCATGTGGGCTGCTTTGTCCTGGATGATGCCAAACTTCTTCAGTGTTGTGGGAGCTGCCCTCATCCGGGCAAGTGGAGAGAGCATTCCATCGCTCCTGACTTCTGTCTTGTAGACGGTGGACAGGATTTTGGGAGTCAGGAGGTGACTTAGTTACCACAGAGTTCCTAGCTTCTGACCTGCTTATGTTGTCACAGTATTTATATGGCTGTTACACTTCAGTTTCTGGTCAATGGTAACCCCTCAGAATGTTAATAGACCAGAAACCGAACTGGATCAGCCAAATAAATACTGTGGCTACAAGAGCAGGTTTACCCACTGGCAACACCATCCACTTTCCCAGATCATCCTAAAATACAAAGATAACTCCTGGCTTTTTTTTTCTTACCAACCATCTCCTTAATCCCCTTGCCACCGTCCCTTAACCCTCACCTCAAACTGTCATATCAGGTGTTCTTAGACATGTTGGTTACTATGACTGAGATTGGGTTCAGCTGTCTCTGTTACTTCCTCATTTCCAATGCTCATCATGAAGTCAAACCTCCTCAAAATTTCACCCTGCACTAATCCCTAAACTTAAGGTGTCTTTCTCTATTTTCCATCCTATTTCCCCTCATGCCCTCACCTTGTTCATCAGACCCACACTATACATCATTCCCGCTAAACAGTCAACTTCCCTTCCTGGCCTCCATCTAGCCAACATTGTAAATAATTCCCTGTCTTGAGATGATACCTTCTCAATTTCAAACGGCAACCATCACCCTCTCTTCAAAAAGCCAATTTCAACCTTTCTGTCCTTTCAAATTACCATTCCATCTTCAGCCACATTGTCCTTTCCAAAGTTTTTGAATGTGTTGCCATCTCCTACATCCAGATCCATCTTATCTGTAGCTTCCTGTATGAATCTTTCCAATCAGGATTTTTGACCCATAACTGAGTTTCGGATTCAATATTCTTTAAAAGGCTATCTACTACCATCTCCAGAATATTGCCTAAAAATCTGTACCAAATGCTTCATTCTCGTCTTTGAACCTCAAGACATGACTATTCCAATGCTCTCCTGTCTGGCTCCCAAATCCTCCATGAACTGCAGCTTATCCAAAACTCTGCTACGCATACCCTAACCTTCATCCATCAAGCCATGTTCAGTGGCTTACTTTGGCTCCAGGATCCCAATGTCTCCAATTTAAAATTCTCATTCTTATATTCAAATCCCTTCATGGCCTCACCTATTTTTATCTCTATAACCTCTTCCAGCTCTACAACTGTCCCAGAACTCTGTATTCCTCCAATAGTGGCTTTGTATGTATCCTCACTTTACTCACCTCGTCATTGATAGCTGTAGCTTCAGTCATCTAGGCCCTATGCTTTAGAAATCCCACCATGAACCTTTTTACCATGTTCTCTTTCTTTAAGATCCTCCATAAAACCTACTTTGATCAAATAGTTATCCCTTCCAATATCTCCTTCTTTGATGCAGTGCTATATTTTGTACTTCTATGAAATACCTTGGACTGTTTTTTGTGTTAAATGTGCTATATTGTAGAGGGAGAGACTGGTCTTCCACGTGACCTTGGTGATAGCAAATTTGCTCCATTTCCCCCTGGCTGTCCCCTCCTCAACCCCCAACCATACTCTCTTGTCGAATCTCAATATAAAATGGGAGAATTCCCTTTTTTTTAAATATAAATGACCCTGAACTCAAATTGCACATTCTAAAGCAGCGTATTCACATCTTCATATTATCTGTTATCTAATTAAAGTAACCGAAATAACCATGCCTTTCGTCCAGCTGCCATATTATTTAGAATACATTGACAATTTTTTATGCACAATTATTTAATATCTTAGGCAGTAGACAATTTTAACTGAATCATACCTTAGCCGGACTGACTCCAAAGCGAAGGATATCTTCACTGCTGATCTCCATGCCACTTCGGCTTTCTGATTGTCTCATAGCTTGGAAATGAAACAACATATCCTTTTTAGCAGCCACTGTGGTGCATTTAGCAGTGAATTGTTTGGATTACGTCTCTGAATGAAAACGAAGCTGATGGGGCAGGATTATCCCCCCACTGTGGGCGTGTGGAGGTGCGTCTCCAATCGGCGCCCCCAATCGAGGGCGTGCTGCCACTTTATGTGGGCGCACCAATTAAGGCCCGCCCAGTGTGATGTCTGCCAGGAAGCGCTATGTGCTCCCCTGTGCAGGTGGTGGGGGGGGGCGGAATTCCCTGAGCCGAATTACACTCTTTCGCGCATGCCTCAGGGAGACCGGCTCCACAATACAAAATCTGAAAAATAGAAAAAAAAAATTTCCCTGACATGCCCCCTCATTTGACACTGTCACATGAGTTGGGACGTGTCCATCGCTTTCAAATACATTTTTATTACATTTTTAAAAAGCTACATGGAACCTCATCTCGCCCGTGGATGAGGTTCCATGCTTTTTCTAATTCCCGCCAGGGCTCCTGGCCTGCCCGTCAACCTTAAGGTTGGACGGGCAGGTCCATTAGTTACTTTAATGACTCTGTCAATGGATCAATTGGCCATTGACAGGTCGGCGGGCGCACAGCTGATTCTGCTGAGCCCCCGCCTTCCTGAAAATTGAAATGACGCGGGGTGACGTTGGGAGTTCCGCCCGACATCATCCTGTGTCAGCGAGCGGGCCCCGCCCCCCGCTCGCCGACCGGGAAATCCTGACCATGGTTTTTTTTAAATGAATTACATATCAAGTCCAAACTAAACATATATGGCAGTAGTTTCAGATCAAATCCACACACTTGCCCCCACTAGTTCTAAGCTTGTACTTTTGATTTTTTTCATAAGATGCCCAGAGACATTTGAAATGAAATTACTCTGCGCCAATCATCATCTTGCTACAATCCCATTTACCTGTAATATGAAAGATGATCAGCCTAAAATGTTAGCTTTTCTCTCTCCCCACATTGTCTGCTTTCAATTCAGATTTCCAATGTACAAAGGGCAGGAATTTGACCTCGGTGTGTGGGCTCGGGCCTGGGAAACGGTCCACCGCCCGCGATCGGCCCCTGGTCACGATTTCATGCTGTCTGGCCAATTACCGGCCAGCCAGCATGAAAGGCATGCTGAAACGCTCAGCGCTGCTGGGGTGGGGCAGGAGGGGGAGTGGTGGTGAGTGCTGAAGTCAATGCGAGCGTGGGGGAGTGCAGGAGGAAAGCTTCCTGAAGGCAGAGAGCTGCCTCAGGGAGCTGACGAATTTAAAATCAATAAAAACAATGAAAAATCTGAAAACAATGTCCACTCGTCAGAATGAGTCACCTCAACATACGGATGTTGAAAATTATGCCCACGCATTTTTATCTTTTTTATCATTATCTTTTCAGTATAATGACTATCATTAATTGTTGTAAAATTGTAAATTGTAAAAACCCATGTGGTTCACCCCTTGCATGGGTCTGGCCTACATATGACTCCAGACCCTTAGCAATCTGATTGACCCTTAATTCCCTCAGAAATGGCTGAGCAAGCCACTCAGTTCAAGGACAATTAGGGATGGGCAACAAATGCTGGCCTTACCAGCAACACCCATATCCCATGAAAGAATAAAGAAAAAATCTCTCTGTTCTCTTGGCTGGAGAAAGCTAGAAAGGGGACAATAATAAAACAAACCTAAGTAGAAAGGTTTTCAATTTTTCTCATGTCACTTAGCTATCCAGCTTAACCTATAACACAAAGCACTACTGTATACAGTTCTTTCATTATATAACATCATGTGTTGTGAAGTTTTGTCAGTATATGCAAACTGCTCCTTACCAGAGGGCTGCAAGACCTTGTTAATAGCATGGATCACACCATTAGTTGCCATCAGGTCAGACTCTATAACTGGAACTTTATTTACATGGATAACTTGTCTTTTCTGAAAGAGATCACATGATAATTCTGTCTAATCAGAGTATCAACCAAAGTGAAGTAATGACAGAATTCAATGGTAAGAAGCTGAATACTTAACTGTTCCCACTTCCAGTTTAGCACCTTGCAGGGATTTCAATAGCACAATCTGGCTGGCAGCACCACCGCTAACCAAGATTTGTTCAGTGATGTGGTACTTCAGCAAACTGGGATCACCTGATGGGAAAGGAGAAGAGGTGAGAAACTAAAAATTTCAACAAATTGTGAACCTTTGCTAAGGAAGTAATAATTGGTTTTGCTCAATCAATAAATGTTTATTTTAATGAGCACAGATCAGTTGCGAAGAATTGTTACTTCAAATTCAAAAGCGACAGTTCATCTATTTGCACAGCTTTTAAAATGATATATATATTTAGTTGAATTAAGATGAAAATTGATCCTCAAGTGTAAATCCACTTGTTATGAGTGTAGAAGAAATATTTATAAGTTACACAGTGTGAAGAAAATCTGGTGAATTTCACTGGCTCTGATAAATGTTGTTATGACATTGGTGCAAATTCAAATTACATGACGTTAAAAGAAATTTAAAATATTCTTTTGTTAATTTGTTCTGGTATGTTCTACAGTGCCTGGTTATCCTCCGACAGCTCATTGTAGAATAGTTATCTCCTTTAAAAGTAAAATTCTGTCTTTTGGTGTCAGATTTTTTTAAAAAAAAACATTCTCAGGATGTGGGCATTGGTTGCAAGCCTGCGATTTATTGCACAATTGCCTAGTTGCCTGTGAGAAGGTGGAGGTGGATATTCTTCTTGAACTGCATTGTTATTCAGTAGAGAGCTCCAGAATTTTGACCCTGAGTATGTTCAAGTCATCATAGTGCATGACTTGGAGGTGATGGTGTTCCCATGTATCGGCTGTCCTTGTCCTTTTGGGTGCTGAAGGTCGTGGGTATCAGAAGTGTTGCTGAAAAAAAAACTATGGCTGGTATACTTGCTGTAAATAGTACACACTGTCACTATCCCATCTAACACAGACCTACTGTGGCTGTAATGGATGTTTAGATTAATAGGTGAAGTGTTAATCAGGTGGATTGATCAAGTCCTTGATAAATTAGAACTTTTTGAATGTTGTTGCAGCTGAACCCATCCATGGAAGTGGAGAGCATTCCAGTTTATTTCTGACCTGTTACTTGGAGGTAGTGACAAGAGCAAACCACTCGCCTCTGATTTAATATAATAGCTACGACATTTATGTGGTCTTTCCAGTTGAGCGTCTGATCAATGATGACACCTCGGATGTTTGTGATGGGAGACTTGCCAATCATTATACCCACTTCGGGATTGAGGATGACTTGCTTCCACTCTGGTTCAATAGGTTCTGAGATGACTGTGCACTGGACTTATCAATCTGCAGACTCTGCCAGTTCTGGGGCAGATGATGCATGAAGGATTGGGCAGATGAAATGTTTGGAGATTTTTGTGCTCTTTCTGATGCCTCACCTTCACCCCTGCATGCTTCCGACGAAGTGTCTCAATATGTTCGGTGCTTAAACAAATAAATCTTCTCCATTTTGGTCAGTCACAAGCTAGGGACTTCCACGAGTCAGAGGGAATGTTTTTCCACTTGAAGGATGCTTTGAGGACATCCTTAAAGCATTTCCACTGTCCTTCTCGGAGTTTCCTGCTGCGACTGAATTTTAAGTAGAACACTTGCTTTGCGAGTCTAGTGTCAGACACACAAACTACATGTCTCACCCAGTGGAGCTGATTTTGAATGATTAGTGAAAGCCTCTGACTCTGTCAACTGTGAAGGCTTATGGAGTATCTTCCTCAAATTTGGCTGCTCTCAGGAATTTGTCACCATTCTCCACCTACTCCACAATGACCTGCAAGCTGTGATCCTCATCAATGGAATCTTCACAGACCCTATCTCAGTGAAGACTGGGGTCAAGGTTGTATTATTGCACCATACCTCTTCTCCATTTTCTTTGCTACAATACTGCATCTCAGCTTCATCAGATTAGCCACAAGCATGGAGATAATCTATTGGTAATACCATTGACTATAAAGGAAAGGTGATTAAACTCTTTTTTATTGGAGGAAATTATTGCCTGACACTTATATGATGTGAATGTTACTTGGCACTTATCACTCATGGTTCTTTTCATGCATTTAGCTATAAGTGAACACACAATACATTAACAATTAGATAAACAAGGATGAGTAGTCAACTGTTTGAAATTTAACAGAAAAAAGCAGCCATTCTTCAAACTTATGCATCTTGGGGCTAAGTTTCTTGTCACTGCCAAACTGACTGTGAAGGAATACTTTCCTGACTGCTCAAATACATCCAGTGAGAAAGTTAATCAAGCATTAAATTTTTGGGCTTTAATGTCCAGTCCTCCAAATCATGTAGGATAATGTAGTTGGGGAGGGCGTCAGTAGAGAGTGCACTTTGTCAGCAGAACAGAATATAAACACACCCAAGGCACTGAGGGCCTGGTTTAACTTCAAGTGATTAAGTTAACTAGCATAGCATGCCAGGATAATAAATAATATTTTGGTCAGAACCATTACTCAAAAACACTGAAATGAGAAGTAGAAGACAGCTTTAGCCTTGCCCAAAAAAGGGCCATCATTACAAGGGCGAATAGACAGACTGTAAAACAGAAGTTCAGGGAAATGGTTAATCTTTAGTGCACTGTCAATTTCTAAAATTGCAATATATCTTTTTCAACAAATTATTCCCTGTTATTCAGGAATAAGTTTAGATAGAGGGAAAATGGTAGATGCTGGGCAGAGAAATTATACATACTCAGGCTGCTGAATCTGGTGGTGAATTTACTGGCGAAAGGTCTGAATGCACCTACTTCAAAAAACTTGTATATGTTAAGAGGCTTACAAATTTCCAATTCTGCCAACAGGTAAACTAACTGATCATTCACACAATGGAATCTTCCAAACAGAGTTAAGTAGTATGCTACAATATTTCAGATATATTGACAGTGAGAAGAGGATGCTGTAGCTTTTACCAATCATTCTGTTCTGTTCCCTGTTAGGTAGAGCGAGGATAGCTTCATTGGTTGGTGCAAAGATTGTGAATACGCCAGGTCTGTTGAGAGTTTCAGTCAGCCCTGCCGTCTGGATGGCCCCCACCAACATACTGCAACAATCAAAAAGCAAAATATTCTAATTATCAGTTTGATTTTCTCAATGGTTTATTGAATTCGCTATTGGGATCAGCAACACAGAACACAAACTTTTTCATTTTTAAGTGTTTCCTTTCCACCTTTTCCTCTCTCTCTTTCTCTATGCCATACATTACCCCAATTGAGAGAATGACCAGCTTACCCAAGGCCAAATTTCCATCAGTACCAAGACTGACCAAGATGAAGAATGTTTGTTGGAATGGCTCACTCCTTGATTTTCCATCCCTTTGTCAATTGCGTGGCTCAAATTAGTAACACGCTATACCGGAATTATGGATAGACATGAGATACATCCTACCACTTGGTGGCCAGTGTGTTTTTGCTATATGAACTGCATCACTAAAGATTCCTTAAACACCTTATTGTATTTTTCATTAATACTTTTACTATGCAGAAGTTACTCAAGCCCAGTTGCTCACTTATTGCTGTGGGAAATAACCATTCAGTTTTATCTTACTCCATACCTGAAGCGATCATCAGCTTTTAGAATGTCCATAATTGTTCCAACTGGGGGAGTCAGTATCTTGTCCATTATCATCATTGAACCATATCTCCCTCTTCTGTCATGTGCAGCAATACATGAGTTTTCAATACATAAAGCCTTAAAGAGAACAGAGAATTTGACTGGTCAGAAGACATTATCTTAATCCAAACTTTATATTCTTTATACCTTAGACTTCAGTTCCTACTTTCCAAATGTTCTATCTTGAACATATGGTTATACTTAAATCATATTGAACTTTGGATCATTACCAGACATGTGTTGGGAGAAAAGGTTATGAATTTCATTCTAAAGATTAATTAAAACCATTTTATTTCTGGTCTCTCATTCCATCAGTGTGTTTGCAAACATTGGTACAAATGCCATTGTGTATTGAAATAAAATGTTATGCTCTGTGGGAAGTTGTTGGGTTGGCAGCTTAGTGGGACCAGGCCATGCTGGTGAGTGCAATACTGCAAAATACTCAATATCATCAAGTTTAATGATTAATATACAAGACTGCTTACAAACCCCAAACACAGAGCTGACATTTTCATCTCGTACACAAATGTATTTAACATATAATGATTTTTAAAATCTTTATAGAGATATGTACCCTTCAGTGTGTATATAAATGTCAATCATGACAATAAACATCAGATGTGTCATGCTCCAATGGAGTCTGTTATTTGTTCAACCAAAACCGACTTCATATTCATTCAAATGAGTTACATTTTAGTACCAGTTTCAAATTGTTTCTGGCATTTACAGGAAATTCTTGGACTTGCCACCAAACTCAAATGTGTTAGGTATCTGTCCTTGATACAAGTGCCTCCAATTATTGCTCTTCTGCACAGTAATGTATATAAAAATTTAAAATACTGAAAATACACATACATTACGGTACACAAAGACCCTCAGTTTTTTTCCACTCATGGTTTCAAGAATCTGCCCATGGTACAGATATTTGGAGGAGAGCTGATCTTTCACAAGGTGGCTTAGCAGTAGGTTCCTCACATCTTCATTTATAACTGGTGGCAGCTCTGGATAAAACACAGCAGAGCACTCGTAAGAAAAAGTATTTCACTTAAAAAATGTTTATGTTGAGCCTGTTTGAGAAGCTGACTTTATTCCTATGCAACTAATAAACAAATAAGTAAAGGCTTTCTTCACTATCCTGCAGCATTGCACATTCTTTTCACATAGAGGAGAGCCTGTAGCATTGGATTTCAGGCACTAAGCTACACAGAAATGGAGGGCTAGTGTTAAAAGTTTAAAGTGTCAAAGAATTTACTAAACTAAGAAATAAGTGGTGCAAATAGATTCTTTGTTGAACAGAGATAGACAGAGCTGCTGAAACATAGTAGTATAGTAAAAACTTGAGAACAATTCTTTTTGGGTTAAGTGATGTTCTTGAGTGTCTAAAATATAAAAGGCAGAATATACTTAGACAAATTCTATATTATTACTAATCATTAAAGTGGTAAATAAATTATCTCCACTAGGAACTGAACCTTGGTTAATATACACAGTGGCCATAAAAGATGTTCTTTCCAGCCATTAGAATACTCTAGCTATTACAAGAGCACTTTTATTCTTTGTGCCTTTTGCCAAATGATTACCAAACAGAAGAATCCAATATCAGTGCATTCACACTATAACTGTATTATGCTTCACACCAGCACTGCAGTTGCAATTTTAGCTGTGCCACCTATTATTAAATGGGATTTAACAGCCTGCAGTGATTTCAGATCACTTACTGCCCTGTTTACACTGGCACTCTGGCTGCTACCATTTGGTAAGTACTTTATTTGTGAAACTGGCATGCCCACTTGTTGCAGCTGGGAAGTCTATTTTGATGTATAAACCAGGATCCAATGGTATGCCAATAGAAATTTTGATGCAAAATTGGTTAAGTGTGTGCTATTCATGCTCTGTCCATTTATACCAGTCTATTATTGAGTGAATTGACCAGCAGTCCTGAAAGGGACCATAGGACCATTCAAAAATTAGCCCAAAGCCATTTCACCCATTCCACCCCCATCTAGTAGGAGCCAGCTGATCACCCCTTTATCTTCAGAGTACCTGTTTAGTGCAACAAGCAGCTTAACAGATCCATACAAATAAGGCCTGGGCCTTTTTTGATTTGTTCTTGGGGTGTGGCCATCACTACCAAGGCCTGCATTTGTTACCCATCCCTAATTGCTGTTGAGAAGGTGGTAGTGAGCCATGGTGCAACCCATGTGGTATAGGTACACTTACAATGAGGTTAGGATAGGGGATTCAGGATTTTCATCCAGCTACACGGAAGGAACAGCAGTATAGTTCCAAGTCAGGATGATGTAGAATATGGAGGGGAATTTGGAGGTGGTGGTGTTGCCATGCACCTACTGCCCTTGTTCTTTTAGGTGGCAGGGATCATGGGTTTGGTGCTGTCAAAGGAGGCTTGATGAGCTGCAGCAGTACCTCTTGTGAATGGTACATATATCTGCCACTGTGTGCTGATGGTGGAAGGAGTGAATGTTTAAGGTGGTGGATGTGGTGTTTATTAAACAGGCTGCTTTGTCCTGGATGGTGTCAAGCCTCTTGCGTGTTGTTGGAGTTTCACTCAGCCAGGCAAGCAGAGAGTATTCCATCACACTCCTGACTTGTGCCTTGTAGACATGGGATGTGCTTCAGTAACTCAGTTTGAACTGGGATGTTTCATTCTGATCAAATTAATTTTAAAATGTTTTAACTCCCTGCCAGTATGATATCTATTTGATTAATTTTATTCAACTTTATATGCACACTTTTCAGTAATTAATGTTTCTTTAACACAAAGGATTCCCATTAATATCTATCTTTCACTCCATGGTATATGCATATTTATCTCAAAGATCATCACAACAAAAGTAGAAACTCCAAGTTCAGTTACAATGTTTGAAATGTGTTATGCAGTTCCCCTGTCATCTGTTTTGAGTAATACACCATATGAAACTTAGCTATTGCAAAAACTGAATAAGTAATTTAAATTCACTGATCAACTGATGAAAATTATAGTCACTGATACAGATTAGTACAGATGGGAAATATTTGATTTTTGCTAGATCTTCTAGTTTTCGTTTACTTGGAATTATTAGATTAATTAACAAGTGATCCTGTTTGTGAAATCCGAAAATTACTTCCTCATGTACTACAAAACAGGGTTATTTTGATCCTTAAATCAAGAACAGCACTGTCTAATTGCACTGAGCCGTTTAACATTTTGTATTGTTTCACTGAAGACTATGCTTGGCTGAATGTTTTTAAAAGAAAAGGACATGGTCAATTTGATTTTTTTTCCCAAAGATAAACAACGAACAGATCCCCTTACCTGTGAATGCCACATCCTGAGGAGCAAGTAGCGTTAAAGTCTCTTCTCCTTCTAAATGGGAGGTCAGACCAGCTTGTTTGAAGAGGTCACCAATCTTGGTAACACCAGGCTTTTCAGTCAACTCTAGAAGGGTCTTAGCTGTAAAACAGTCAAAATAAATAAATCTTTTGGAGGAACCGTAGAAGAAAGTCAACAAAATATTTAGCGTCATATGTTTAAGATGGAAAGATTTTTCTAAATCAAGTGCATTATTTTCACAACTGTGCCTTTTAGCTCTATTTGTCAACATGCTGCAGATCTATCAATGACTTTAAAAACACACTTTTTTCAAACACAAATGTTGCACATACTTATTGTTTATGCACCTAATGAGTTAAACCTTTTAATCAGAATTAAATTTTAAATACCTAGATCAAAAACTATACTTGACTTCTGAATGTAAAGCAGCGAAATAACTAAAATTAACAACAAAAATCTGAGCGGTGTCTGATATAAATAAAATAATTTAAATAAAATAAATTATCAGGCAGCCAAATCGATTTTGCTGATAATTGTAAGCAATTTTAATTTACGACAGAAAATAGCCAGGTCAAATGGAAAGCTAATAAAGTGGACAAGCAAGCATCTCAAAGCAATCCAGGGCCTGAATTTTTTAGGTGGCGGGCGGGGGCGTTTGTGGAGCCGATCATTGCCCGCGATCGGCTCCCCACCGCCATTTTATGCGGGTTCAGACAGTTGCCAGGGAGAGGGATGGAGTTAGTAGTTAGGGAACAGAGTTTGGAGCGGGGACTGAAAACAATGGTTTCAGTCTTCATAATATTTAATTGGAAGAAATTTCTGCTCAATCAGTACTAGATGTTGGATAAGTAATCTGATAATTTTGCAGCAATGGTAGAATCAAGGGAGCTGGTGGTAAACTAGAGTTTGACATACGTTTTTAGTGCTGTGGTCTGAAGTTTGTCTGAAGTTTACAACCTCTTATACCTTCATTTACTTTTTGACCATTTCCCCCGTTGCTCTGATTTATTTTCTCACCTCTGAACCCTGGGGCAGGATTTTTCAGCTGGCATGTGGGGGCGCGCCTGACACGCTGACGCGTAAAATGACACGCAATGACGTCAGGCATGCGTCCCGACGTCATCGTGCAGTCCCGTGGTATTTTGTTCGGCGGGCACGTGCCAAAGTTGGCTGCGTGCCCTCCAAAATGTAAACGGCCTATTAAGGCCATTAACAAAGTAATTATTGTCATCGTTAATGCTGCCCTTCCAACCTTAATGTTGGCAGGCGGGCGAAAAGCCCAAGCGGCCTTTGCGTTTTTTAGGAAACGTCATCCACGAGCGGGAAGAGGTTTCCCAAAGCTTTTAATAAATAAATAAATTTTCATAAATATAAAAACATTCACATGAGATGGGACATGTTTAAGTAAATTTTGAAACCTCTGCAGCTTCATGCCTCAGGGAGATTGAAGCGCTCTTTTGCGCACATGCGCGCGAAAGAGCGCTGGCCCCGACTCTCCCTCCTACCCCCGCCCGCACAGGTAGTACTGAGCCTTAATTGGCCCACCCGCATAAAATGGTGGCGCGCAGCCGATCGCGGGCAGTGGTCGGCTCCACGCCGCCCCTGCCCGCTCCCACCCAATCCACCCAACCCACCCACCATAGGAAAAATTCTCCCCTTAAAGTTTGCTTAAATGAACAAGCTTTACATCATTTGAAGGAAAGTCAGCTGGAGACCTGTACTTCAATATTTCACTCAAGTGGATGGAACTACCTGTCATCTTAAAATGCTTTAATTCTCAGGAGCTCTCTCAGTTTGCAATGTTAATACCAAAGACTTGAAGCGAGTATTGAATAACTGGCAAAGGATTCTAATAGTTTGTCTCCACTCAGTATCTAAGGATATAGTGGCTTACACCGTATTATATCATTTAAAAAATTTGTCTATGTTGTGATGTTTTCAAAAGAAATAATGTATTTTTACCTGATGTTTACTTAAAGTTACTTTTTAAAAAAAATCTTGTGCGTTTAGACATTCAAAGTTGCATTATGAAGGAACACTTTCCACAATGTTAGTTTAACAATAATCAAATGCACAAGAGGCATAGCTCAAAGCCTGTGGGACACTTATCAGATCATCATAATTCCATTCCAACTATCTAGTGTTTTGAATAATATATGCAGTTAATTCTCAACTTATGTCGATAAATGTTACAAATGTGCATTCCCAGTGTTGATTTTTCCAGCTTGACTAGGTGTTGATGCATCATGTTGCATGATCTAAAATCACTGATGCATATTTACAATCACGTAATTGAAAATTATGAACTGTCTATAAATACATTTTTGCAACTCTTGTGACAAAAACCGCAGTTGGATTTCTTGCATCTTTTCCATCCTTGAAACAAAAGGTTTTCACACTTTGACAGAGAAAGGGTTATTAGAAACAGAAAATAAGAGGAGTAGATCATTTGGCCCTTCGAGCTTCCTCCTCAATTCAATATGATCATGGCTGATCCTTTATCTCAACGCCATACTCCCACTCTCCCCTCATACCCCTTGACACCTGTAGAGTCTGAAATTCTATTTCCTTTTTAAATATATTCAGTGACTTGGCCTCCACAATCTTCTGTGGTAGAGAATTCCATCAGTTCACCTCCCTCTGAGTAAAGAAGTTTCTCCTCATCTCAGTCCTAAATGGCCTACCCTGTATCCCTGTACTGGAGGCTTTCAACCTGACTTCTGGAAACCTGGGTCCAGTTTCACCAACCTGGTTTAATTCTTTTGAGAAATGTACTATGTTGATGGATTTACGTACTATATGACAGGCTATTAGAGTAAGAATGTGTCCTATGGCATTATCTGGTGGATCTTGGGTTAGTTGAGATATTGGTTGCATTCAAGAAGGTGGCTCAACACCACTATCTCAAGAGCAGTTAGGGATGGGCAATAAATGCTGGCCTAGCCAAAGATGTCCACACCCCATCAATGAATAAAAAAAAATCTAGGGGATTGGATGCTACAGCATATTGCAATGCTGTACTTAGACCTCTGGGGAGAAGAATCTTACTGGGACAAAGGTGATGGAAGACTGTCTTTCCGGCAAGTTTGTATAGTCTCTAACTTAAGTAAGTTCAAGCAATTTTTGCTTTTGCACCCCACCCCCTCCCCAACTTCCTGCCAGTCAGGAATCAGCGCCCTCATTTTATATGGCAATTCCCAAGCTCTTTTGGGGAGTTAGTCTGTCACTGAGGCCCATATTTTTGCCACAATGGACATAGTGAAGAAGGATAGAAGATGGGTATGGCACCCTGGCACAAAGAGGCCATAGAAGCCAGTCACCAGAGGGAGGGCAGAAGGTCAGGAAGAAGAGGCTGCTGCCTGCACTCCAGGGAGAAAAGGAGGAGAGGCAGGGTAACCAAATACTGTCATGTGGGAAAGGCGTACAGACCTAGGACTTCCTATCTCAACACTGCAGAGAACCAGATGCCCTCCACCCTCTGGGTGAAAAAGTTTTTCTTCATGTCCCCTCTAATCCTTCTACCAATTACCTTAAATCTATGCCCCCTGGTAACTGACCTCTCTGCTAAGGGAAACAGGTCTTTACTGTCTCCTCTATCTACGCCCCTCATAATTTTGTATATCTCAATTAGGTCACCCCTCAGCCTCCTCTGTCTAAGGAAACCAACCCTAGCCTTATCCAATCATTCCTCATAGCTGCAATTTTCAAGTCCTGGCAGCATTCTTGTAAATCTTCTCTGCACTCTCTCCAGAGCAATTATGTCCTTCCTGTAATGTGATGGCCAGAGCTGTACACAAAATTCCAGCTGTGGCTTAACCAGCGTTTTATACAGTTCCAGCATTACATCCCTGGTTTTGTATTCAACATCTCGTCCAATAAAGGAAAGCATTCCATATGCTTTCTTTACCAGCTTATCCACCTGTTCTGCCACCTTCAGGGACCTGTGGACATGCATTCCAAGGTCTCTCACTTCCTCAACCCCTCTCAATATCCTCCCATTTATTGAGTGTTCCCTTGCTTTGTTTGCCCTCTCCAAATGCATTTCCTCACACTTTTTCGGATTGAATTCCATTTGCCACTTTTCTGTCCACTCAACCAAACCATTGATATCTTTCTGGAGACAACAGCTATCCTCTTCACACGGCCAATTTTGTGTAAATTTCCCAATCATACCTCCCACATTTATGTAGATATGGGGTCACCTGACCTGGAGGTTGAAGGTCAGATAGCACATGTTGGAGCCTGTTTTGATGGAGTTCAGATACTGCAGATATGTGCTCATGTTAGGAAAGTGCGTTATCAATAAAGTTAGCTCAACTACAATGTCGACAGCCTGTGTGCATCATTAAGAAACAAGAAACAATACCTAAACCACAATAGTCAATATCATCTTCTATGCCTCGTGGTCTTTACAGGGCTCATCAGGAGACCTGTCTGGTATATTCCATTCAGAGCACACAGCAACAATATGAATGTAAATAATGCTTTGTTTGCTTGTGTGGGAGATCACATTAATTTCCCTAGAGATTAGGCATCTCATACCCAGAGAGCCATGGCCTTTGCCCATTCAGCAGGCTTCCCTCAGGTGCAGGGTGTTATTGATTGCACCCATGTTGCCATAAAGGCCTCAACTCAAAATCCAGACACCTTTGTCAGTTAGAAGTCCTCCCACTCAATCAATGTACAGGTGGTTTGTGACCACCACAAGATCTTCCTTCGTGCAGTTGCAACGACTCCTTCATACGAAGGAGTTCCCAACACTCTCATCTACTTCAGCTACCAACGAGTGGCTGGCCTCATCATGTAGGCACCTGCAGGGAATCTCCTTCAGACTGCAGCCTTTGCATCTCTGCATAAGAAGCCATGGTCACTGGCACATGTGAAGCTGACAAGGACTCTGGTGGAGGGACTGGGGAGGGAGAGGAAGGTGAGGGTGCTGAGGAGCTCTTGGTACCTTCACAATCCTCAGTGACCTGCACAGCCCTGGGTTGGCTTCCAGATGGGGTTGATGAGACTGGCTGCTGGTGCGCAGCAGTTGTCCAATCCAGCAAACACTGTGCTAACAGTGAGACCGTTCTGTTAAGGATACGTAGCCCCTCATATACTCCATGGATGTTAGTGCTCATACTCTGAGCAGACTGATCCAGGCTACTGTGGGAGGCTTGCACCCTTTCCTTGCTACTGTTGCATCCACGCCAAGTGCTGCCGCATGTATCACTCCATGAGATTGGCCAATCTCTCAGGGTCAGATCTCCTGAGGCTGAGCCACCTTGACAATGTGGCAATGGACTCCTCCACTCACAGTCCAAGAGCCCCCACTGCCTCGGGGAATTCTGCCAGATGCCCACACATCTGCAGCTGTTTATCTGAAGACTGTGCCCCAAAAGGTGATTCCATAGGCTCCATGTTCCTGCCCACTGGAACATGCTTGTGACTTTCCACCTTTTTCCGAGGGGGATTGTACACAAACATCTGTGATTCTGACACCTTCTCCTGCACTCTGGTGCAGTGATTTTCACCCTGTGCCATCGACTCTACATGCGAGCTACATCCCTCCGAAGTGTTTGTAACTGAGTTGGCGGAGTGTGGGCTAGTCAGATGTGACACTGCCTTCTCTGACATCTCTTCCTCCTCTTGATGCCTAAGGGGTAGTCTGGCCAGGGGGATTGGTGGGGGCAGGGCGTTCGTGGGGTGCGGGGTGCCAATGGTGGTGGTGACCAGACAGAGCTGGGACCTGTGTGAGACACAGAAGGACTTAATTAGGTTTAGCTTTTCTCTTAGTGAAAGCATGCTCTGATGCACGCCATTGCCTTAACTCTGCTCACACTGCCCTTCTGATGCAACCACATCTTTGCACTCCCTCTCTTGGCGATGTTTCCTTGTGCTCAGTGAACTGACAGCATGACCTCCACCATTACCACCATGTGCCAAGATGATTTTAACACTGCCTTCATCACCTGATACTGGCAATTCACCATCACCAAAAAGCAGCTGCTCAGGCACCCTGGTGATCTCCATGGCTATCTGTTCCACGGGACGGATGAGTCCCAGCCAGGCTGACCCCCACCCCCAGTCCGGGCCATCTTTTTAGCATTCTTTGCCCTTTTCAACTGCATCGATAACATGATTTTATTTTAGTCTGATATATAGTCCATGGAGGGGTATTTCTCTTCACTGTGTCTGTGTATCACAGTGCTCATTCACACCTGTCTGTGTGCACCTACATGAGCTGCTCACACATACAAGCCTCGATGTTGAGGCAGAGGTATGTGCAATATCTCGCACCTTAGCTGCAGCATGCAGATATGGCCCTTCACTGGGACCTCTGTGTGGATGAGGCAAGCTACTCACTTTGCCGGAATACAGTAGATCATTGAACCTTTTCCTGCTCTGAACCCATGGGTGCTGATGGTCTCCTGCTGTGCTCACTGGAGCCACAATTTGAATCCAGGCTTTCTTAGTTGCTGCAGGGGCATTACTGTGGCCAGCAAGGTACAGAACTGGTCTCCTCTTCTGGACCTCAACCACTGAAATGTGAAGATCCTGGTCAGAAAAGTGTGCGGCAGCTGGACCCAACCCTTCCCCTGTGTCTCTCCTGTGTGACATTCTAGCAATAAAAATGTAAGGCGAAAAGGGTCATGAGTCATTCAGATTATGATGCTCTCATTTATTTTTGTGTGCTTACATGCACTAACCAATTTCACCATATAATCAATGATTACTGGTAAGGTTTGGTGGAGAAATCGGCTCTGCGCACATGCTTGGTGCCATGTATGTTGCAGCTGTAACTCCAAGGTAGCATGTTGTGCTTCCCGACCACTGACAGCCCTACTGGTTTACTCCCTCTTGGTCACACTGTTATATTGTGACAGTATGTAGCTGGGAGGGACCTGGTCAAGGTTCAACAGTGTGGGCACATGGTGATAGATGGGTGGCAAGGGCAAGTGGATGGGAGAATGAGCATGGCACTATTCATCATTCGTCCACCCATTGAGTCTTGGCAGCTAACTACATAACTGCATAATATCTGTACCTGGTAGTGATGGCAAGGCGATGCCATCGCCATGGGTGTGTCTTGAGAATTCACTCTATGCTTTCAGTGGTTCAGCAGGGTACACTTTGAATAGACAGCATCAATGGCAATTCTCCCACAGGGAAAGCCCATGATGGGCCATCTGTTCCAGGGTCAGCTAACAGTTGGATAATATTTACAGCTTTGACACTCACCTGACAAGTCAATGATTTCTCCTCCGAGGCATAGGAACTTGAGCATTGATGGCCTACCTCTCAAATTGGCTTTTCTGAGGGTCCGCTTTATTATCTGCACTTGAGTCGCCCAACCTGCACTAGGCTTGCCTCCTCCCCTCACTACTTCCCACGTCACCTGCCCTGACTCCTATTCTAGCCCACCACCCCACACCCATACTCCACTCCAGAACCGAAAATTGGAAGTTCAGGCAGATGTTTTTAGAGGCTGGGTTCGCTGAGCTGGGAAATCTCCTGTCTCTGCGCACCCAACCCAGAAGCGAAAATCTGGACCTGAGTGTCATAGTATTTGAATTCCTGAAATTCTCGATCAGTGACATAAAGTCATTGCAAAAGCAATTAAGTGTTAGTGCCAAAAATACATCCTATCAGGGTTGAACATAAGATACTCTGCTTTTATAGATCCTTAGTTGAGACTCATTTAAATCATTACATCTAATTTTATTCCCCTAGGTGAGATAGAGGCCCTAGGAGAGGTTCAAATGTGGGTCACTAGAATAATAAATAGATTAAAAGCCTTTAACTGTGATAAGAGTCTGAGGAAGCTGAGGCTTTTTAACCTAAAAACGAGAGTAGACATCAGACGTTTACATAGAAGTCACAGCAGAGAAACAGGCCATTTTTAAAACTTCATTCTTTCATGGGTTGTGAGCATCTCTGGCAAGACCAGCATTTATTGCTCATCCCTAATTTTCCCCGCGAAGGATGGTGGTGAACTGCCTTCTTGAACTGAAATTGTATTGAACTAGAGTGAAGTCAAATTTTATTAATACTAAGAATAACAGAAATTATATTCATTCATAATGCATATAAATTTAAGAAAGCAACTCAAATGCTGGCGGATTTCCATAACCCTCAAAGGTTTCAGTTATATCACTAACTGTATATATATTTGTTACATTGAGAGCATCTTTATCCTTACAGCAAATTCCTTTGATATTGAACATTAATGAGGCGGAACAGTGATATCACAGACTGCTGCTTACCAGAATCGGGGATCAATAGTTCATCAATCGTATGAATGACCCCATTTGTTGTTAGTAAGTCCTTGTTGATAATGATGTTCTTGCCGTTGATTGTAAGGCTGTTACCATCACAGCCTATCTCCAATGACGAGCCCTCCAATGTTTCCATGGGCGCGCCTGAGATGATGGCTTCTGCACATTGTATTTTTCTCAAAATATGATGATTCAGCAGAGCTGTGGAAATAATGCAGTGGCAGAATTTTCACTCATTTGTTGCTAAGTTAATAAAATGCCTTATTCTCAAATATTCCTTTTTTAATTAATGTTTGATTTTTATATATGTATTAAAATTCAGTAAAGTAAGCATACAGTAGAACCTAAGATGTCAATTGCAGCACCCATGCCTCTGAGTCAGAAGGTTGTTGATGCAAGCTCCACTCTGGGGCTTGAATACATAACATGGGCTACCACAACTGAGGGACTGCTGCATTGCCCATTGCGGTGGTCCCTATAGGTAAGGGTACAAATTAAAACAGGATTAAACTTGTTGTGATGTTTTTCTTATTGAATAGACTGCCAACATTCACTGTCCATGTTCACACATACAGAATGTATACATGGATAAGGTCATGGACTCATGACTAAGGTCAGAGCGTGTGGAGTCAAGTGACAACTCGCAGAATGGATGGCAAGCTGACTACATTACAAAAACAGAGAGGAGGGTATAAAGGTAGTTTCTCTGAAAAAGATAGGAAGTCATGTTTTACAGTGAATCAATGCTATTCAACATTCAGACAACTGATATGGATTCAGAATTTTCAAAATCTGCAGATGCAATCAAATTGGGAAGGTGTAGTTAATACAGAGGAGGACTGTGACAAAATAGAAGAAAACATTAATAAACTTGCAGAATGGGCATGTAACTGGCAAAAGGACTCCAATATTTGTATGTGTGAGGTGATAGATTTTGGTATGAAGAAAAAAAAGCTGAAGAGAGATCTTGTGGTGCAATGGGTAGCATTCCTGCCTCTGACCCAGCAGCTCCAGGTTCAAGTTCCACTCCAGGACCTGATGGCCAAGGAAGGTGCATTCGTAATGCAGCCAAACAGGTTGAGTATCAACCTGCAAATCCTTTCAATTTACGTCAATGACAGGTGTTAAGAACGCGAGAGATTCCTGGTCAGTAATGTGATGGAAAAAGTATTGGAGCTTCTACCATCACAGATTATAAAATGCAAGTAAAAGTGTGTGTTGCCATCGCAACTCGGACTCCTTGGGGGCACCGGCTGGCTCAGTTTGCCGGACAGCCAATCTGGATCAGATTGGTGCCAACAGCACTGGGTTTGATCCCTGTTCCAGCTGGGTTGGATTCAGGACCTGCCCCCTTCCCCTATCCATGGTGGAGATCGTGGCACTGTGCCTTCAGGTAGAGAACTAAATAAGAAACAGATATATCTTTGAAAAATAAATGCATAAAGGAGCAAGTGCAAATATACAAATCACCAGAAGTAGTGATGCAGATCGATAAGGCCATAAAAAAAGCACTGGCTTTCATTTTTAGAGGGAGAAAATTAAAAAGCAGAGAATTTATGTTAAACTTGTATGAATCTTTTAGACTATGAACAGTTCTGGTCTCTATATAACAAAAAGTTTAAAGAGCACTGGAGAAGGTGAGAAAAATATTTATTAGAATGGTAGCAATAAAACTGAGGGGTTATACTTGTCAGGAACAATTGAACATGCTCTGGCTCTTTTTTTGAGAAAAGAGAAGTCTAAGAGCTGATCTGATAGAGATTGCTAAGGTTATGAATAGCTTTGATAGAGTAGATTTAGAAAAGGTGTTTCCACTTGTAGGGAGACCAGAACTGCATAGGATTACATAGGATATACTGAACAGAAACAGACCATTCAGCCCATGCCAGTGTTTGTGCTCCATTCGAGCCTCCTCCCATCTTTTCTCATCTAAGTCTATCATCGTAACATATCCTCTTCTCCCTCATATGTTTGTCTAGCTGCCCCTTAAATTCAACTATACTATTTGTTTCAACCAATTCCTATGGAAGTGAGGTCCATAGTCTCAGCACACTTTGGGTAAGCAAGTTTCTTCTAAATTGCCTATTAATTTTCTTGGTGACTATCTTATATTGATGGCCTCTAGTTACGCTCATCCCCACAAGAGGAAACATTCTCTCTGAGTCCACTCTATCAAAACCTTTCATAATTTTCAATACCTCTATTAGGTCGCCCCTTAGCCTTGTTCTTTCAAGAAAAAAAGAGGCAGTCTCTCAATCCTTTCCTGAGATGTATACACACACATTTCTGATATATCCTTGTAAATCTTCTCTGCACCCTCTCCTGTGCCTCTATGTCCTTTTTATAATATGTCAACAAGAACTGCAAGCAGTACTCAAAGTGTGGTCTAACCAAGGTTCGATGTAGGTTTAGTATAATATTTCTAGGAACACTTATTAAAAGATAGGAATAAATCCAATAAGGAATTTAGGAGAAATCTTTTATCTAGAGATTGGTTAGAATGAGGAATTTGCTACCACAAGGAGTGGTTGAGGTCAGTAGCATAGATGTATTTAAAGGGAAGCTAGATAAATGCAGGTTGGAGAAAATAACAAAAGATTATGCTGATGGGGCTAGATAAAGAAGGTTGGGAGGAGGCTTGCAAGGAGCATAAACAGTAGCATGGGCCTACTGGGCTGAATGGCCTTTTTTTGTCTGGTAAATACTATTGTGAGACTATTATGTAAGCAGAATATTGGATAACTGATTGACTTGCATTAACAGCTGTATTGCATTGTTAAGTTCTACCTTACATTTCAAAGCCTCTGGATCTCCTAAGATTCTGTTCAGAGTGGCAGGTGGTATCTTTCTGAATGCTGCATCAGTTGGAGCAAAGAGCGTGTACTCTCCTTCTTGGCTAAGCATTTCCTCAAGACCGGCAGCAGCCACCGCAGCCTACAACACATAGCGCATAAGTACTGGGAAGAAATCCATGTCTGAAATTTCAATATTGAACAAAATAACCTGCACCAGTTTATAATTCAATAACTACTATCTTCTTAATTTATTTCTTCTGAATTACTATACACCTTAAAACTGATTTTATAAATGCACATTAATGCTGTGAAATATTGCCCAATGGAAGTATGCTAGGAAATTGCAGAAGCATTTCTCATGATTTTACATCCAAAGGATTTGCCGATAAAAAGCAGTCGAGGCTTCCCATCAGCAGCACACATTTGTGGAATCAGCCATAAGGCATGTAATAATTTATAGAAAAAAATGCGTTAGAAAGATAACAGTTGTATGAACTTTCAAACTTCATGCCAATTTCTTCCTACCCATTGGGATGACACTTCACATCTTACAATGCTTTCTTTGGTTCAATGATTACATGGATTATTTTGGAAAATAATAGATGAGAATTGAGGTTGCTTTTTGCATCATTTGGCATAGGATCCTAACCTGTCCGTGGATGAGAACAAAATTAAGAATCTCATCAGAAAAGAGGGGTGCCCCTCATGTCAATATAATTACAGTTCACATTCCAAAGTGGATTTTGAAATCAGAAATCTCTGGTTGATCAGGATGGTACTGACTGAGGCAAATAAGACTTGAAACCAGAAAGAATTTCTGACATCCTGATGACTGGAATTTCAGACAAATTCATTGGAAAGGATCTCATTCAAATCCCAAGGTGAATCTGGGCAATTGTTTTATGACAATTCCCTAGAATCAATGCTAATATATATCCAATTGCAATGCTTTTAATCTGATAAAGTATTCATTCATATGTGCTCTGCCCAAAGTTCTTGGCTCATGCTGCTTTATTCCGGGCCATATTCTGTCAATGGTGGTTTGCCATTTTCTGCCACTCTCAAGGACAGGGTGATGATGCAGTTCTACAAGTCTACCTCAGTCAGAATGGGAATTGAACCTGCACTGTTGGTTCTTTTCTGAACCACGTTAGCCATCTAGCCAGCTGAGCTAACTGGCCCCAAATCCGAGAAAGTATTAGCACGCTATAAAACTGTTAAAAAAATATAGAGAAAATATTCCTTTGGAACCCTTCAATTCTACAAGTATGAGATGGAAATCAGCGTATCCCATCAATCTCAAAAAAAGAGCGTTTCTGTAAGTTGGAAACCTAGACTACCCTTTAAGTTATTCCTAACACATATTGTACTATATCAACAATCATGATGACATTGATGGGTTTTTCCCTGCTCCATTCACCCTGTTTCTGGGAATTAGTAAGAGAATTGCTGCGTGCCTGACCGGACCTGAACTCACCGAATTTACAGAATCAAGTCACTTGCATGGACTAGACTTGTCTCAGACTCAGGCATGCTCCCACCAGAGGCCTTCACCTAGAACAAAGGATGGGAAGCCAGCAACAGCTACAGGCCTAAGTGTTGTGCAGTATTGGAAATAGTTGCCAGCTGCAATTGTCTTAAAAAAGCAGGGCCTCTTATTACAGCCTGAGGCATTCAGTGGGTTCCTGAAAAAAAAGCAAGGCCGCATTCTTTTTTGGGACTTTTTCAGATTGCTGTTCAGATATCCTGAACTGAGGACGTTAAGTACTAGGGCTGATGATTGCTTCTTCGGGCAGTCTTGCATTTGAATTGGCCAAACCTCGGGGAAATTGTGGTGGAAAATCCCTATCCCATCTCATTTGCCTGCCATGACCTTAATTTGTACTAGAAGGAGACACTTAAGTGAAGTTCTGGAATTCCCAGGTCAAGATAAAGTGGTCTGAAGAACATTGTCTTGTGGCATTGCCTCTATTCACTATGTTGTTTCTTTGTAATAAGCTTTCCCGGGGTGAAAAACACAGGAAAATTGTATTGGCTCCATAATTAATGACTATTTTTCTTTTACGGGCACAAGTAACATAAAAAATAAACTACTGGTGGCAAAATTGAACACTCTGATGAGGAGGTATTAAATACAGAATCCTGGAAACAACAATATGAGCAAGTAAACACTTAATACTGCATTCACAAAATAATCCTCCTATTTTAACTAAAGTGACAATCCTTTTATACATACCCTAAGCTGCTGAAAGGTATCATCAACTTCAAGAGTATCCTGAATGGTATTTGTCAAAGCTGTGATGACTTTGTCAATGACATGCACAACACCATTAGTTGCAAGATGGTCTGCCTTTATTATTCGAGCGCAGTTGACTGTAACAATCTGTGTTGAGTATAAACATACAATATTTGAACTGGTCTTTGAAAACATTTAAAATGGTGAAGATTAAGAAAAAGAACAAAACAAATGTGCAATATGTTTACAGAATAGTTACAAAGAATAAGTTTTTCTTACGCCATTGGGATAGTGGTGTATGAATATATTTAAATCTTGGTACATTGAAGGCAATGTCACACCATGCCTCAGTTCATCTGTGAGAATGCGCCTGTCAATCATGTGGTAATGTAGGGCATTGAGCAACTCAATGTTGACATTGCTTACGAGAGCGTCAATAATTTCCTGCATTTAAGGAAAAAGGCAATTAGATCAAACTGCAAAATATCATTCAACTATTAGACATTCTATTAACAGATTACTTTATTTTCCTCTTACACATCATGTCTCAATAGGCAAATGCTCCACATGATGTGGTGATGTGCCACACAAATAGAAAGACACAATAGAGCCATAAAAAGTAAGCACTTGGCTTAATCCCATTTCAGTTAAAGTAGAAAGTTTCATATTTTATTTGGCCTCACCCTCCACAGGTTAAGAAGTGAAGCAATAATTTTAGGGTTCCCACTATGACTGCTACCCCATGGCCCCTGATTAGTAATGCATGTGCGGAGCTGGCCACATCACTAGTATTAACAGGGCAGTATGACTACTGACCCCATTTTGAGGCCATTGCCACCTTATTAACACTAGTCAGGCAAGGACACTCCCAATGGCCTCTTGTGTAATATACTGGACTGCCTTATCCTAATATGGTATACTGAATTTGGGAGAGGTGAAGTAAGGGGAGAAAATTAGAAGTGATGAAGAAAATATGAAGAATTGATTTCACACATTTTTTGATAATTTCAATGGTTCACTTAATTTCTGCAATTTATTTTATAGCTTTATCATTTACGGAATTTGTCTTTCATTTTTATTAGCATTATTGGAAGCAACTTGTCACTCTTGGCTCAGTGGTAACACTCTTGCCTCAGGGTCAGAAGGTTGTATGTTCAAGTCCTACCCCAGAGATTTGAACACATAATTTCTAGGCTAGCACTTCAATGCAGTGTTGAGGGAGGACTGCACTGTTGGAGGTGCCATCTTCAGGGTCAGATGTTAAATCAAGGTCCTAGCTGCCCTCTCAGGTGAAAGTAAAAGGGATCATCCACTCATTTATTTCACTGCTGTTTGAGAGGCCTTACTATGCACAAGTTGACTGCTGCATCCAACATTGCAACAGTGAGTATTCTTTAAGAGTGCTTCATTGGCCGTAATGAGCATTGGGACAGCCTGAGATTGTGAAAGATCTTATATATATATGCCTATTTTTATTCAATCTATTCTGGGTATTAGAAAATGTGGGCTCCTAATTGTAAGAGTTAGTCTGTAAATTATATACAGGGGATCAAACTGACAATATCGACCATGCCAATAAGGATTTAGTGTGTTTCAGAGTAAAGTAAAATGCAAAGATGGCATTGAATACTTGAGGCAGAGCAGCCCAGGCTTCATTACTGGGGGCAAACATTGTGAAAGTTCCAGGTCCTTCGATTTCTGCTCTGAGTTTGGCACGTTCAGAATACGTTTGAGTGGCGCTAGATCCAACATTTCCCAGGGTTTTGTAGATATTATCAATTGGTAAAGCTGTAAAAGAGGGGAAAGGAACATTCCATTACATATAGTGTCAGAATGTGTTGACAAGTACAATACTGTGATTAACTATATGAACGAAATCATGGTAAGAGAGAATTATAAATATGCAATGGTAATTAAGTTCGCTATTGTTTATCTGAATCACAAATGTATTGGATGTCAAAGGACAAAATTGTGTATGCTGCTCTCTTGCAAGGTAAACAGGTGCAGGGGCCACATTTTTCGATCAGCCCATGAACGGCCCTTGTGTACTGTCTCCTCGTTTGAAGGATTCAGAAGGTAGTGGATGTTCCATCATTGAGCGTATCCAAGGTTGGGAGAGATAGATTTTTGGTCTCTCAAGAAATCAAAGGAGATGAGGATTGGGCAAGAAAGTCTGGGAAAGAATCAAGGCAGAAGATCAGTCACGATCATATCAAATGACAGAGCTGACCCAAGGGGCCACATGGTCTTCTCCTGCTTCTATTTCTTATATTCTTATGTCCTTATGTTCAAAGGCAGTGCAGCTTTGCTTGTACTGGTCACAAAACCCCCTGCTCCCCCCATGAGGATGCAGTAATATCCCCTTCCAACTCCAGCAACTAAATACTTCACCTGCAAGTTAGATGGCTGGCTTTTTAAATAGTACTAGTCAGGGGTCCTTCCTGCACCTGAGCACATGTTCAGCTGTGAGCAGTTAACATAACACTGGACTTGCATGGTCTTTGCAGGCTAACTGTCAAGTCAGTCTGAAAGGCTATTTCCTGTCATGATCTGCCCACTGTGAAAGCTTCCAACACATACATGGCACCCCTGTATTCGTGACCTTCCCAGCATGGAGTGCCACATGGGCCACGCCGAAACGGCCAGTAACGATGAACCTTCCGTTTTGAGGTCCTCCAGCTTTGGCATTATGGAGTCAACAGCTCTAATTTTCAAATCCTGTTTAAATTGGGCTGTGTACAGCTGTGGCCTGGGCATATTTGCATGTAGGGAACCAACCATTCAAAATGGTGTGTTCTATCCTCCATCCCTATTTTGAATAACTAAAGGCAGGAAGAAAGCTAGCTCGAGAGCTTGGTCAGTCACATGGTTAGCCAAGAAATGTAGATGTATGAGGAGCAGTTCTTAAAAGGCTGCAGCTCACAAGAATAGGGGAAATTGTGGTGACAGATAAGTGGACTAAATGTTCACAATATCAATGCAGGTATGTGAAATTGGCAACCCACTTCACTGTTGAATGTGGACTATAAAATTCTATCCAAGGTCATCGCCAATCAGGTCAAGTTTGCTCTGGAGTTGGTGATCCACCCTGACCAGACCTGCGCTGTACCCGGCAGGAAGATCTCTGATAGGCAATCCTATCCTGAGTAGCGCAAGGCTATGTACAGGGCAGGAGTGTGGACACCTGCCTCATCAGCCTGGACCAGGAGAAGGCTTTTGACAGAGAATTGCACACCTACATGATGGATGTGCTCTCCAAAATGGAGTTTGGGGAGGGAATCTGTAATTGGATCTAACTGCTCTACCCAAACCCAAATCTCGTGTCCGACAGGGCTCCCCTCTCTCCCCTGTCCTGTTTGTGTGTTGCATAGAACCCTTTGCTGAGTCCATCAAAAAGGTTTCAGGTATCAAGTGATGACCCCAGGAAGTGGAGGCACTCAGGTCAAAGCTTCCCTGTACGTGGCTGATGTCATCATTTTCTGCTTGGATCCACTGTTGGTGTGCAGACTGATGAGCATCTGCAACCAGTTCAACTGGCCTCAGGAGCCAAGGTGGGTTGTAGCAAGAGCGAGGCCATGTTTTTTGGGAACTGGGCTGACCGATCCTTTTCTCCCTTCACCGTCAGGTCAGACTGCCTGAAGGTGCTGGGGATATTATTCGGAGGGACGGGGGAATGTGCTAGAAACTGAAAAGAGTGTATAGCTGTGGGCAAACAAAAACTGGGTATGTGGGAGCGACACTCCCTCTCCATTATGGGTAAGAACCTAGTCATCAGGTGTGAGGCACTCTCGGTGTTGCTGTACTGTGGTGCAGGTCTGCCCCATTACTCACTCTTGTGCTGTGGCGATCACCCGAGCCATCTTCCGCTTTATCTGGAGGTCAAAAATGGACCATGTTCGCAGGGACATGATGTGCAAACCTCTAGATAACGGGGAAAGAAACAAACTAACATCGCGCTCATCCTGATGGTCACCTTTGTGTGTGGCTGCATCAAGCTGTGCACAGACCCTCGGTGCGCAAACACCAAGTGCACTACATGCTGAGGTTCTACCTGTCCCTGGTAATGCAAAGGATGGGTCTGGCCACGCTGCCGCAGAATGCTCCAAGTAATTGGACCGTGCCGTACCTCCTATCCCTCATGGCAATATTTATGCAGAGAAACACCTTTGACCACAAGTCCATCAGGCAGTGGTCTGCACGTAACGTCCTGTAGGCCCTTCAGGAAAAGAAGATGTTGGATCCTGTCGGATGGTTCCCTGAGCAGGCTGTCAAAGTCATTTGGCAGAATTCCTCATGGCCAGAACTTTCAAACAAGCACCGAGATGTAGCTTGGTTGGCCATTAGAAAGGCCCTCCCTGTCAGATCCTTCTGACATGTCTGAAGTCTCACCTCCTCCGCACATTATTCTTGAGGGGCTGTGGTGGGGAAGTGACCGTTGTCCACCTCCTTCTGGAATGTGCCTTTGCAAAGAAGGCCTGAAGAGATGCAGTGGTTTATCCCAAGCAGCTCCTTGATGCAGGACTCTGTGCTCTATGGACTGTACCCAAGGACGCACACCTAGACAAACATCAACTATAGCTGGAGGATCGTCATCTCAGTGAAAGATGCTCTTTGGTCTGCCCGAAACTCTTTGATCTTCCAGTGCAAAGAGTTGTCCACAACTGAGTGTTGCAGACTGGTACAATCCTGGGTCCAGGACTATGTGCTGAGGGATGCACTAAAGCTTGGGGCAGCCGCGGCAGAGGTGCAATGGGGAAAGGTCACTGTCTAAGACTTCATAGCCATAGTGCACTGAGGGGCTGGGAATTGTATAGAACCCCACGAGCTGCATGACTCACATTGAATGTATATAGTGGCCAGAATTTTCACGTCAACGTGCCGATGCGTAAAATCATGCGCGGTGACTTTGGGCGTGCATCCCAGCGTCATTCAGATCTTTTGTTCGGCGGGCGCGCAGCCACCTCTGGCTGTCAAAGGCATGTTAAGGCTATTAATAAACCAATTAAAGTAATTATCAACGCTGCCCGTCCAACCTTAAAGTTGGCAGGTAGGTGAAGAGCCCAAGCAGCCTTTGCGTTTTTCAGGAAACCTCATCCACAAGCGGGATGAGGTTTCCTGAAGGTTTTATTAAATAAATAATTTTTTTTTTCACAATTCGTAAACATGTCCCAGCTCATGTGACAGTGTTACATGAGGGGACATGTCTAAATAATTTAAATCTTTCTTTATTAAAAACTTTCAATATGAACTTTATCTCCCTAGATTTCTGCCCAACTCTCTCTCCCCCACCCCCCCTCCCCCCAAGCCCGCACAAGTAGCACTCTACCAGGCATGTGTTGCACTGGGTGGGCGTTATTTGGCCACCCACATAAAATGGCAGCGCGCACCCGCCCGTGCCTGCTCCCGCTCTCGCCCAGCTCGCCCAACAGGCAGAAAATTCTGCCCAGTAAACATTACATGTATCACAATTGTATTGAAGCTCCTCAGAGTGCAACATGGTCTTTGTAGAAAATGTGAATATCATTACACCATAATGAACACCTTGAAATGTTTTTAATTTTATTTCAGATATTTTATGAATAAAGTATATTTTTGCAAGAAAAAAGTTAAATAATGCTTCCTTCCATGCTTAAAAGCTGCAGTTTCTGCTATAAATGCTGCAACCTCACAGGATCTCCTTCTTTAGGCTGAAGACCATGGGCTGCATTTAATAAGTGGGGTGGACATCTCGCGCCTCAGGAGCTGCCAGTCAATCCGATTGGGCAGCAGCTCCAGCAGTCCTGGCAGTGCCAAGAGCTCCGGTGCTGCCGGAATTGCAACCAGTCCCAAGAATGCGGCCCAATGGATCCCACAGTGAGGTAAGTAAATGTACCACACTGCAAGCCTGACTGACAATCTTAAATTGGTTGTTAGCATAATTCTTAGCACACTGAGGATTATTTAGCAAATGTTGTCCAATCGTGTAATCACATCTAATGGCGGACACTGTGTTTTGAGTTTTGCAAACATGGGCTGGTTGGGAACGGTCCGTACCTTGTCCATTGCAAACAGTGTTAGGAACATGCAGTTTGATACAATCCGCCAGTCTTTGGGACATTTACATGTACTAGAAGCTACATATATTAATACTTTGGGCTCAGTTCTTTGTAGACAGAAAGAACATGTACACATACTGCACCTGTTTCAGCTAAACAAAATAAGTGACAGCCACTCACTGGTTCATTCTCCAGGGCAATGCCTTGACCAATCAGAGTCATGGCAGCCTAGTTTAAATTTCAAACAATGCTTGGCAGTTAACTGTCAGTCACCATCAACTGGTGCATTCTCCATTTCAATGCATCTAACTATCAGAGTCCACTTGCCAACCAATCAGCACTTTCTTCTCATACAGTATAAATACGTTGTTTCCCCTGACATTGGTATTTTTTTGCAAATTGCCCTGACGTGTGCAAGACGAAAAGCTTCGACAAAAAAATCTTTTTTTTGGCAATACTCAAGTTCTATATTACTAAATGGTGTATTGATTATTGCTAATATCTTACCAACAGGGCATCCTTTTTCACCATGCGCCTTTGAGTACCCCGGGCAGCAATCATATCTTATAACCCTGTAAAATAAGTTAAATAGGCTCCAATTATGGAAAGCTGACTTTTTTCTCCATGCTAGCAAATTAAAAACTTTACTGCTCTATGTTGTGCCTGAACAAGGTTTGATCAGGACTAGAGTTTAGTATGAATTAGAATTACTACAGTCGAAACAAATGTCTTCTACCAATGCTGTAAAGAGGGATCATTTGTTAACATTGCATTTGAGTTATCAGCAACTTACTCTGAGCAATTCTGAGTTGTGTTGAATACAATAAAACATTTCAATGTTCAGTGTAATTATAGGTTAAGATCCAATGTGTTTGGGATCCTTTGGAATCAGGTCCATTCAAGCTTGATGCAGCCATTAGTTGGAAAAAATGGAAACACGTTCTGTGCCCAGGCCTCAGTCCAGCTTGGCTCAGTTGCTTGTGCATATTGTCTAAATTAAAGTGCCACATTACAGATTTGTCAGCAAAGTTCAAGCCCATGGAATAAAAGGGAGTGGGACCATTGGCTGAGCGACAGCAAATAGAGGAGTGGTAAACTATTGTTTTTCAGACTGGTGGAAGGAATAGAGTTGGGATCCCCAGGGGTCGGTACTAGGACCACTGTTTTTCTTAATAGATATTAATGACCTAGACTTGGGTGCGCAGGGTGCAATTTCAAAATTTGCAGATAACACAAAACTGGGAAATATTGTGAAGTGCAAGGAGGATAGTGATAGACTCCAAGAGGACATAGTGGTGGAATAGACTGGCATGTAGCAGGTGCAATTTAATGCAGAGAGGTGTGGTGATTCATTTTGGAGGGAAGAACGAGGAGAGGCAATACAAAATAAAGGAAACAATTCTAAAGTGGGTGCAGGAGCAAAGGGACTTAGGGATTTGTGTGTACAGATTGTTGAAGGTGTCAGAGCAGGTTGAGATAGTGGGCAAAAAGGCATGTATGATCCTGGGCTTTATAAATAGAGGCATAGGTATGAAAGCAAGGGAATTATGCTGAACATTGGTTCAGCCTCAACTGGAATATTGTTTCCAATTCTGGGCACCGCCCTGTGAAAGTTTTATAGAGGTGCAGAAAAGATTTATAAGAATGGTTCCGGGGATAAGGGATTTCAGTAAAGTGGATAGATTGGAGAAGCTGGGCCTGTTGTCCAAAGAAAAGAGAAAGATGAGAGGAGATATGATAGATGTGTTCAAAATCATGAGGGGACTGAATAGGATAGATAGGGAAGAACTGCTCTCATTGACAGAAGGGTCAAGACCCAGGGACACTGATTTAAGGTGAATAACAAAAGAACCAAAGATGACAAGAGAAAAACCTTTTGCACACAGCCAGTGGTTAGGGTCTGAGAATGTGGTGGAGGCAGAGTCAATTATGGCTTTCAAAAGTGAATTGGATAAGCACCTGAGGAGAAAAAAAGTTGCAGGGCCATGAAGAAAGGGCAGGGCAGTGGGACGAATGGAGTTACTCTCACATAGAGCTGGCATCGACACGATGGGCCAAATAATCTCCTCCTGCGCTGTTACCATTCCACAATTCTATGATTCTATGAAAAGGCTGCGACATCTTCACAACTTTAACAAATAATGTGGCCTGGCACTTCAGTAAGCCCAGGAGCCTGGGAGAAGGAAAAGACTGGTCAATACCAACGGATCAGACTGCCCTAGCAGAACAATGCTCTGACGCAGGTCCCAGGCTCAGGCATCAACCTGCCTCCTTCTTCACAACAACCCTTCACCCACCACCAACCACCCGAAATGCTGCAACGTGTTTATAGTATGCACATTGACAATCTCTGCGAACGATGGTCACGCTGTGTACACACAATGATGAACTTCACGCTGATAGTGCCTTACATTGGCAATATTTTACATTGGCAGCATTTTACACTGGCAGTGTGTCACACTGGCTGTACATTATGATAAATTACTTTTCATGAGTAGTATTTTGCACTGTCAGTACTCATACTGTCACTACCTTTCTCTGGCAGTATTTCATAATGGCTGTACTTGACACTGATAATGTATCAATACAATCAATGACAATACGCACTCCTTGACTATTATATACCTTTGTATAACAATTACAGCACTTTTAACTGTTTAACTGATGCCTTTGGAAAAAGCAGTTGGAAACCCAGTTTAATACTTCCAGTACATTTACAAGACAAAAACAATTCTGAGTTATCCTTCAAGCATGAAGTAAGGTTGATGCAGTTTACATACATTTTTCATTAACTTTACAAATAAATAGAAAATAGAGCGTAGGTGAAGTGATAAACAGGAAACATTTGCCAACATTGTTTATAACCAAATGTGCTAATGTTCAATAATACCTCAAACTATTAGCAATACATTCGGAGGACTTACAAGGTAGAAAGTGTAAAATGATGGGATTATCAAACACCCACAGTGAAGTTGGAAAGTCACGCCTATCGTAATAAATTTGTTACATAGTGCATGCATTTTACTGAAGACTTATTGCAAGTTAATACGTACGGTACCTGTTGCTTTTGTAGGTTGCACAGCGATAAGACTTTTCATTGTTTCAATATGTCATGTTGTGTGACACTCAATAGCTGTTAGTTTATTCTATTTATTGCACAATTTGGTCACCAGGTTCTCAACAAATAACTCAATATGCTTTCTGAAATGTTTTTCTTCAACCTTATTTTTTCCCAGTAAATTGAATTTCAATTTTTCAAACTAAGGGTTTACACTAGTAAAAATGGTACAATTACGTATTTTACAATAAAAATGTATCCAATAAATTCGCTTTTATCATTTTTAATGACTTAATTAAAAGTTTTTACTTCAAACCTTCATCTTCTCCTGGGCTAGGACTTGATATTTTTGCCAAGAGCTGGGACTATGTGAACATTTGGATTAGTTCAAAATTCAACTAGTGTTTTATTTTTGCAATGTGAGCCTTACAGACAAGTGTGCCCCTAAGATAACATCAGTGCTCAAATTGAAGGCTGTGGCTGACTGAGGCCTTCAGCAGTTACATACTGGATCCAAATTGGAGGTGGGGAAGGCTGCTGCAAAAACCTCTCCTCTCACTGGAGCACCTCAAGGTCTTTACTGCCACTTCCCAGGGCATTCTGCTACTTTTCACATGGATGTGGTGATGTGAGGCAGGCGTGAGGGAAATTTTCATGGATCTCAGGCCTCCGCTGCCATTTGAGTAGAGTAGGTGAGTATAAGGAGTGGCCAGTGATCATAAAATTGAGAAGTAGAAAACTTCCCAAAAAAAACCCTTCTTTCTGTAAAGAAAGGGGAGAGGCTGATTCACACACCAGCTGCTTGATTATATTTTTGTTATCCATAGGAGTTTATGTCCTGAGCCATTCCCTTCACTCTTGATGCTTGTTCATCGTTTTCTCAAACTATTGTGACCTTTCGGTTTTCTCTGGGAATGTGCTCCAAGCAATCCTTCTTAAATTGGGATTTCTCCTTCCTTAGTGCTCATCTAGTAAAGATTGAGTTTATTGGAATGTTTCGACTTAGTTTTGTGAATAATTGTAGTTGGAAGCATTATTTAGTTGAGTTATTCATAATCTTGTGAAAATTTCCTATTCTGCACTGTATCCACTCACATAAATAAACACCTAGCTGTGTTAAAATCCTTTTTCATTCCTGATAGGCTACTCGTGTTTCAGCAAAACAGAACTTTGATTTATTCATTTATTATGATTAATTTAGCAGCACAGTTTCCTGATCTCCAAAATCTGGCTTGAATTCTGCAGTGCACTTTAATCTGAGTTGACACTGCAATGGAGCTAGGTGGCAGGCTAGTTCATATACTTGAGAGGAAGTCCCAGCGAACCAAGGTAGGTCTTTTAAACAGTCCCTGTGGTTGCCTGAGTTCTGCATCCAGGAACACCAGACCTCCCTCTGCCTGACACCACCATACCCACCACCAATCCCTCCCCCCACCAGCGCTGTCAAATTTTGTTTTATGATGCTCCTGTGAAGTGTCTTGGGACATTTTTATTAGATTAAAGGTTTTATATGAATAAAAATTGTTGTTGTTGAAGCACTCACCAGTGCTCCATTAGAAGTTCTTGATGCAGGGACAGGGTCAGAAACCGAGTGGAAACAAGTCCTTCTCAACTTTTCTTCCCTTTTACCCCAAGTTTACCAAACGTCCAGCTCATTGTGGCACAAAATATCTGGGCTTTATTCTTTTCCTGGATTTAGTATAGTTCGACTTGTGGAAATTGTACATGTGGTAGTTGAAACAAATAATATAAATACATTTTACGGAGAGCTGGATAATGACAGGAGGGAAATAGAACAGAACAATATACTGATTAATTGGCTTGACAGGGGGCTTCCGAGGAGCATAAACATTGGCATAGAGCTGGAACATATGGCTGTTTTCTATGCTTTATTTTCTGTGGAAGGCAGGAAGAAAATAATTTATCTTTCCTGACCTCAGGACCTCCCAAAGCGCTTCACAGCCAATTAAGGGTTTTTTGAAGTATAATCACTTTCGTACTGTAGGAGATGTGACAACCAATTTGTGCACAACTAGCTCCTGCAAGCAACAGTATGGATAATGACCAGATGATCTGTTTCAGTGGTAATCTTTGAGGTACAAATATTGGCCAGGGCAACAGGGAGAACTCCCCTGCTCTTCAAACATTGATGTGAGATCTTTTCCATCCAACTGAGAGGGCAGACAGGGCCTTGGTTTAACAACTTGCCTCTGAGGGACAGCAGTCTGGAAGTACCAGTGTCAGCTTTGATTTTGAGCCCAAGTCCCTAGAATGGGCTTGAGCCCACAGTCTTCTGACTGAGAAGCGAGAACCTCTGCTGATAAATCCATAATTCTTTGTGGTGTGGTTAAAACATACAGAAAGAAAGACATTTTATGAGGTTTATCCAATAACATTTTCAAAATTCACAAGCGGTAGCAAAGTTAGAGATTTTATTTAAAGTATATTCAACAAGTGGTGTTGGCCAGCTCAGAATCGATGATAAATAAATATACTTTTATAAAGATAGCAGTAGATAAAAGAGACATAACTAACAGAAGGATCGGTGCCATTTCATGGAATATGGGACACTGGCATTAGCACTGGAACAGGAAGGAGCTGTACAATGGGCTGGGCTCAGCCTGAACCAGAATGGGATCAGAGTGGAAAGGATTAGCAAGTTGCCTATAGGACTTTAAACTAATAAGGTGGTAGGGTAGGTTTCTGCCAAAAATAACATAAATCTGAAGATAAAAGAAGCAGGAGAGTAAAGGCCGGACTAAGGTAGGGAATGAGCTTAACAAAAATGGCAGCAGGGAAATCAACAACTATAAAACATAAGTATAAAGGGACTTACACAATTAAAATAAAAGGAACAATTATTAAAGACATTTCAAATTTTTGCAAGACAATTTGAATCTGACATCAAATATGGTTTGCACCTTAATAGTTTTGTTGTGTTGACCAAACTTTAAAGCAGCAGACCAACAGAGAATCAAAGAACATCACCCCATTTTCCTCTGGGTAGAGATGTAACTTCATTGATCCTTTCAACCCTGATTCTCAAAGAATTGTGAAAGAAAGATCAAAGTCTTCCTAGGCCTCTAGTCATGCGCACAGCCCTAGATGACAAGCATTATCGCAAACAAGATCCTGAGAAATGCTATAATTCCCATGAAACTTCCAAATGATCAATCTGTTTGTTATTCATCATGTAATAAATTATCTTAGCCCCATAGTCTTGAATAAGGAAGTGGACAATCTCGCCCATCTCCTTTCATAATGTGGCAAGAAAAGAAGTCACCAGGCATGAATCGTACATTCTGCAAACCACATCCTGTACCTTTGCAGAAAATAAACAACAGTCATAAGAACAAAACCTTAATCATATGAGGTTAAACCACTTGATTCTATGTATATAAGGATAGGTTACTTTACATTACACAGCAATGTGCATAGCATCCAAAATAAAAGAGGGGAACTGGAGACAATAATCTGTAGCAGCAAACTAAATTAGGCAGAAATAATTAAACCAAAACTTCATTTAGAACAGGACTGACAACTAAAAATTGCAGCTTATAACATAATCAAAAAGGATAGGGAAGAAAGTAGGTGGTATAGCTGCACTAATTAGTGATAACATATTGACAGTAGAAAAAGGGACATAATTAACAGGAGAATAGAAATAGAATCCAGATATATTGAAAAAAAATCATAGGAAGGGGTTAATCACACTATTAGGGGTATACTACATGACACCATATAGTAGGAAGGAGGCAAAGGAAGAAATATGTAAGCAAATGTGTGAAATGCGGAAAGGACATAGGATAATATTCATCCAAGATTTTAGCTACCCCAATATAATCTGGCAAGAAGAGGTAGAGAAAGAGGTATAGGGAACAGAAATTTTGCATTGTATGCAGGACTCGTTTGTGGCACAGGATGTAAAAGGCTCAACAAGATAGGGAGCACTGTTGGATCCAATAATGGGAAATGAACCAGAACAGGTAAGAGAAGTGAACATAGGGGAGCATCTAGACAATCACAATCACATTCCACCTTTAATAATATAAGAGGTGTGTTGCCAAGTTGTCAGTCGTTTTCAATGCAACAGTCGCCTGGTTTCCAATTACCTACACTTAAGCCAGCCTTCTATGTTAAATCCAGGAATTTACGATATGCTGTAGCTGCACCTCAGAATCCTGAGTCAATCAAAAAGTCCATACATAATGCTATCAATGATGCTTCACACAGCTCTTCTTCATACAGCTCTTTCATAAACAGTGGGGTCAAATTTGTTGTGATTGATAATGCAAAACTGTTGGTAATGAATGTGCAGCCCATTTTAGATTATGCTCAATAATTTTTTTTTCCCATTACAAATGCAAGCTTTTTTTAACTTATCTTGCACATGTGACTGCATATAAATGCAGAAGGCTCACTTCAAGCTAGAGAGGGGGCCTGCACTAATTTCTGTCCTTACTGCCTAAAGTAAAAGGTTCTGCTAAATTTAGCAGTAGGCTGCACATATGCATAAACTGGGCCTTCCAAACCACAAAATCTATGGAAGCAATGTTATTGACTTTCGACCCTCCCTCCACTCCCCTCAGTGTTCTCACCTGCATATCCAAGGCTTGTATATAGACATTTAAATTTGGAATAAACCATTACTTGATGAACTAAGACTGCTGAAACAAATCTTAGTCCGAATGACAGCTTTTTGATACCCATAATTCATTTATATTCCTAGAAGCTAACAGGATAAACCTTGTTACATTCATACCTGGCTGCTTCGCCATTTGAAATACCACAACAGGAGGGAATCTCATAACTTTGCTGCAGCAAAGCACATAGGAGTTCTCAGTGTTCCGAGAATCATACGCAAATGACCACAAGCGCCAGGGAATAAAAATATTTGCTAAATGAGAAATGTTCTGACTCAATGAACATGCAGCTGTGGTTGCTATCATTGGTTTCTCCATACTGATCATTGTCTCCCTATGCAAGATTTATGACATCTTGTCTTCTTGGCCACTCTAGCTATCTGTAACGAGAGTTCATTCCTGTGGGCTGCACAGAATTTCCATTTCTAGCCAACATTTTCTTAATCTTAGTTTTCATTTATGTATTTTATATTTTAATCCAATAGTCTGTAAGTTAGATATGTGCTATTACTGGTAATTTTATTAATTGGTTCTTCTGATAACTTTTTTGGGGATAAGTCCAAAATTTATTTATTGTCTTTACTTTTACAAGTAGCTTATTGTTTGAAGTATTATATGATAGTTCATTAATGTACCCTGTCTAGGTACTAATAACATATTAAAAGCAAGATTTTAATAGAGAATCAGTGTCAGAAATCTGCTGGATGTGATACTTATTCATCAAGTGGACCCAACTTGGAAGTGCTGGTGACGTCAACTTTCGAACAAGACAAACCAGGTAGATATGAAAGATCTCGTGATATTATTCGAAGAAGAGCAGGGGAGGTTTATGGGTGTATAGTCCAATATTTATCCTTCATTTAACATCGCGAAAATAAATCAGTCGGTCATTATCCCATTTCTGTTTGTGGGACTTTGTCATGTGTGCAAATTGGCAACCACATTTCCTACATTACAACAGTGACTACACTTCAAAAGTACTTCATTCGCTGTAAAGTACATTGAGATGTTGAGATGCCGATAAACACAATATAATTGCAAAGCTTTCTTTCCCAGGCTCAAATGATAGACCAAATGGCCTCCTCCTCTATCATGTAATGCGATGCACTGAATAATGTATGACAAATTAAGATGCAGGTATCTTAATATCTGCTCAGCCACAAGTATCACATAATTATACCATGGAGTATATGAAACTTTTAAGGCTTTAAATAGTAAAATCAAGTGTACTTACTAAGGATTACTAATCTTAGTTACTGATTAACTTTATTTTCAAAGCCTTTTGCATCCAGTCCCAATACTTGCCCCTCGGAAATCCTGGGCCAACATTTTCCCCCCTTTGGGGGGGATTCGCGGGAGCGGGTGCCGGCGGGCAGGCCTCCGATCGGCAGGGGGGGCGTGCAGCCATTTTAAGTGGACGGGCCAATTAAGGCCTGCCCAGCGTGACGTGTGCCAGGAAGTGCTATGCGCTCCCTGTGTGGGCAGGGGGTGGGGTTTCTCACAGCCTGGAGTGCGGTCTTCCGCGCATGTGCGCAAAAGAGCGCACAGATCTCCCTGAGACAAAGTGCTGCCTCAGGAAGATCATCTCCAATGTAAAACTTGAAATAAAGACATTTGAAAAATGTCCCTGCCACATCCCCTCATGTGGCAGTGTCACATGAGTTGGGACATGTCCATAACTTTTATTGAAACCTTTCGTAAAAATTTAAAGACCCTCAAGAAACCTTATCCCGCCCATGGTCCATCAATCACGTTAATTGTTTCTTTAATGGCCCTAATAGGCCGCTGACAGTTCGGCGGGCACGCAGCCGATTCGGCTGTGCGCCAGGCAAACTTACAATCTAAATGACGCGGGGTGACGTCGGGACACACGTTCGACATATCCCCGCATCATTTTACATGTTGGCGAGCGGGCCCTGCCCCCGCTCGTCGACTGGAAAAACCTGCCCCTGGTGTGAGGCAGATGTCCCACCTTCAAGTGCTGCCACGCAATCAGGCCCAACAGTTCTCCAGTGCCGGCAGCACCACCAGGAGCAGTGGTCACTGCAGTACAGCAGTTCAGCCTGCAGCATGAGTTTATGATGGAACCTCAGAAAACAGGTGAGTGGAGCAGGTTCATGAGGACGAGACAGGGGCACCCTGTTGAAGGAGGTGGGGTGGGGGTGTTGCTATTTAAAGGGCCAAAAATACCCAACTTGATTCTCATTTGGACCATTAATTATTGGTCCCAATTAATAACGTACACCTTATATGTAACCCAAATATCACACATTCAAGAAAATAACAAAAGAAAACCTCTCAGACACTGTGGGGGAAATTTTCCGCTCACATTGACGGTGGGTATGTTTGATGGAGTGAGCGGACAACATGGCGAGAAAGCCAAAAATCAGTTTTACGCTATTGTGAAACCAATTTGCAATCATCCGCTCCATCAATGGCAGGCCGCGTTTCTCACAGCCACACGTCAGGAACCCAATTTCATTACTTTTAGCATCTCATTATAAGCCCTGCTTGCTGGAATCATTCCCCCCACGCTGGATCATCCTGGCAGGTTAGCGTAATTGCACATCGACGTGTTTCACAACAGTACATAAGCGACGTGCACTTGGCGAGCTGCACTTCACTAGGGACTTCAAGGTTTGTTTACCTACCTTGCTTCAGGCAGCACTCGCAGTCATCAGCGCCAGGCTTCACAGGCAGCACCACATCACTTTTAGGGGGGCTCACGGGCAGGTCTCTATCTACCAGAGCCGCCATAAGGTGGGGGTGGCAATTCAACTGCTGCAGGGCTATGGCTTGCTTGGGGAAGGGGGAGGTGGCCTCAGGCAAGGGAATAGGTTGCCAGGGCAAGGGCTGTATTGGGAAGGGGGGTATCCCAGGGTGCGTGTGGGGGCACATGTTGATCTCTGCAAGTGGCCTCAAGATGGTCAGGATTAAGGAGGCAGTCTCTGGAGGAGATGAGGCCAGATTTAGGTGTGAGGGTGTGTGTGAGAGAGTGAGTGGTGATGTGCCTTGAGCCGGCAGTGAGTGAGATGCCAGTGAATGTGTGATGGCCTTGTGAGTGTGTGAGTTTAGAGTAATGAGATGGTTGCCTTATCTTAGCAGTACGGGTGAGATCATTCATCCTGTTTCTGCACTAGAAGGCCAGTGCAGCATTGGCACTGACCACCACTGCAACCGCCTTCCAAGCTGGAGTGGTGAAATTGCTGGACCTCCCATGAGCAGAGAGGGTGTGGAGGACATCACGGCGGACCACCAAAAGGCATTCCAGTGATGAGTCACTGAACTCTGCTTGGCTTTCAGGGCCATGTCTTCACTGGATCAGTCCTGGGCTGCAAACATTGAGAACTGTGCGCATGGCTGCAGTTTAGATATGGCACCCCAAGTGAGGAAACAGTGAAGTAACAGCATGGCGGGCGATTCGGAGGCTGCCTGCCAGTGAGGTAGCGCGTTTCCTGTGACTGCATAATTAATGAGGCGGGAAGTGGATAGTAAAGCATGAAAACCCACCATTGCTGCCAGTGGGTAAAACATCTTTTTCCATGCCCGCTATCACACTTCCTGCAATTCTGGGACCATTCCGCTCTATGTATAAAACAAACCTCAAATCCAAGGTTACCCTTGATGTTGCTTAAACCAAAAATTATGAGTTAGAAATTCACCTTTGGGCAATAGTGGAGAACAGGTGGTATTGGATCAGACACTGTTTATATGCCTTTTCCATTCACTGCAATGGAACTGAATATTGGTATAGAACTTGGCATCTGATGCCATACCATTCTTCCCAATTGTCTAAGGTGAGTTTCTACCCCATTATGTGTACAAAATTATGAGGGGAATAGAGTGGACAGGATAAAATTGTTTCCCTTGGTGGAGAATTCTAGAACCAGGGAACATAAATTCAAGATAAGTGGCAGAAGGTGTAGGGGGGACATGAGGAAGAACTTTTTTATGCAGAGGGTTGTGGGTGTCTGGAATTCACTGCCCAAGTTGATGGTAGAGGCAGAAACTCTAAACTCTTTTAAAAAGTACCTGGGTCTGCACCTTAAGTGCTGTAAGCTGCAGGGCTATGGGCCGGGTGCAGGAAGGTGGGATTAGAAAGGACACCTAGGTGTCCTCGGGCTGGCATGGACAAGATGGGCTGACTGGCCTCCTTCTGTGCTGTAACTTTTCTATGGCTCTATGGTTCTATGTGTTTTATATGGACCAGAAATCCTTACTTTTGAGTCATCATATTTTAAAAGCATCTAAACATGACATAAGCAACCATTAGCTGTACAAGAAAGAGATTAAAAGGGGAAAAATGCTAGCAGTATTTATTGTGTAATTTATGTGAATTATGGCTGTTGCTGGTAATTACATGGCAACAAATTTCCAACCACTACCACTTACACTGACTCAAGGAACCAATCTGCAAATAGGTCTGCAGCCATACCGCCAGTTTAAGTACTGATGAATGGTTTTACAGGATATACAAATACAATAATTGAGACCCTTAAGTCTTTGCTTTGGAAATTGATGCAATATGTTACCATTAAACACAGAAAGAAAGGCCTGCATTTATATGGTGCTTTTCATGACCTCAGGATGTCCCAAAGTTCTTTTCAGTCAATGAACTACTTTTTAAAAACCTTTTGAAATGTAGAGAACACAGTAGCCAATTTGCACACAGCAAGGTCCCATAGGCTGCAATGATATAACGACCAGATAATCTGCTTATAGATGTTGGCTGAGGGATAAATATTGGCCCTGAGGAAGAACGCCACTGCTCTTCAAGTAGCAAAACTATAGGAGTTGGTCTGGTTTACATACATTAGGTTACATTATAAAAGTAAAATATTAACCAGGACTGCAAATTCTTCCATTTTACTAGAATTCCTTCATTTTTCAAATGTCACAGCAACAATCAATAATAGGCAGACAAGCTTCACTATGATTTTTCCTAATTGGAAGCTCACCACCACTGACAGTAAAGAGATTGTTTTATGTCACTTCCATATAGTCTGCTCTGTTGTTTCTAATCTGAATTTCTTGGTTAACCATAACAGACGCTATCATTATACATAAAAGTTAACTCCAAACTTATTAAACCATGCCTCACACCAGATGATGGTACCAGACAGTCTTTCATAAGTTTCAGAGACAGACAGATTATGTACCTTTTCAGGCAGAAATATCATTTGAGACAGTTCTGTACATCAACAAGAATTATTGATCTGTTTGCACTGATCACAGAAAGCTTGCTGTTCAATAGGCACAAAATATACAGTTCAGATAACATTATTATACTGGGTTATACTATTGTACAAGTTGACATAAGGCAATGGAAGTCAACTCCCATAAAAGAGAGTGACTGATGCTATTAACCTGAGAAATAGCTATGGCAAACCTTAATTTGTACACTGGGCGTATGCGGAGAAGACCAGTCTTGGCAATGTTGACCCCAATGTTCTAACCACCCACTAATTCTCACAAATTTAGGCTCACATATGATAAATAGACACTTTACTGAGTCACTGTGTAGCTGCTTGTGTACAATTATCCAGAACAATTATCCAGTCTGAATCATTACTGCAAATGAGGAGAAAATTTGAAAGCTAAGTACATCAGTGAAGGACATCTTAAAAAGTGAAACAGCTGAAGAGATTATAAATTTGGAGACATTGGGAAAGAGAGGGAAAAATACCCAAACTATTTTGTGGTTCAGACCTCAGTTCCATTCTGCTGGCAAACCGCACCTTCTCAATTGACAACTCACTGAAGCATGTCAGCTGGTGGCCAGTATGATGTTGGGTGCTTCAGGCATTACATTTGTCCACAGGTAGGTCTTGAGGGGAAGGCAAAGTGCCAGAATGGGTGGAGGGGCTGGGTGGGGAGGGTGGGGTGCGGTTGGAATGATGAGACCGAGCTGGCAATGACCTCGAGTATTTTTATGGAGCCAGGAGGAGCATTCCTATAAGGAATATTAGATGACTAAATACCTGGACACATGGTTGAACAGTGTGCAACACATACTCCACTCATTTGTCCCTTAAATTACAGTCAGAGCCCTAACTATATCATAGGATGACAATTTGCATGGTAAAGAAGCCCATCACCTGACACAGGTGGTGGTCCAGACACCCATGGAAATTCCTTATTATAAATGGTGACAGACGCAGCATCATCAGTAATGGGCTACCAGCTCCATTTTAAGGCCATTAACACTGTTATTGTTAACACTGATTTCCGTCATTCAACAAAAGAGACAGGAAAGTATAACAGAGCAAGGAAGCACCTAGATCTCAATAACTTCATGCTTCACCTCACCACCCACCACGCACCCCGCCCCCCCCTACCCCCCAAAAAAGCCCTGCAAAAAAATTTTTGTAACTATTTTCTAAGAAGGCTTGAATGGTCCCTTTAAGTAACACTGGTTAAATTACTCAATGCCTGATGCCAACAATGAAACTTCTAAGATGCATGCACTGCCCATTGGCACACAAATATGGCATTGGGGTCCTTCAAGCTAACGTATTTTAATATGATTTCCACCTGTTTCAGGCAGAAGCACAAATCACCCATTTCAAGGTCATTGCGCCAGGCAGGTCTTTGGCAGACAATTATTTTTAAATTTTCAATTGCCAGTCATTAAACAAAAAAACCTTAGGCACCAGTTGAAAATCTCCTTCAAGGATTGGGTGCCAAACTGCAAACGTGAGTAACAAAGTCTGAATTTAGAGGGGGGTCAATGCCTAGTTTAAATGTGGAATCATGAAAGGCATCCTATGCAATTCCTTTTAGAAAAAAAACCTCACTGTTAGCCATTTAAAAAATGTAATTAGTATAAATGGGGAAAAAAAAGCAAATGGAAAATCCACTGAGCCACATTGTAGCCACACACACTGATTAGATTGGTGCACTGTGTTCCCTTGTGGTGTCTGAAGTTTACAATGGTTGGAGTTCTTGATATTTCTGAAATATTTATTCATATAATAAACCCAATTGTCTAACTTTACTGATGTATTTATGTGATGTGATAGCTTTGATTTATCATTCAACTGATTTTTAATTTTACGGATTTTCCCTTCTTTATGGATGTGCGGCTCTAGGGAAGAGTAGCAGTGATGTAAACCCCAGTCATGGTGTAGATTGTGACAGATGAATTATGAGAAAAGATTGTGTGAAAGAGTTATTATCTAACTACTCTAGAGCTCAAAGAGACTGTGTGAAAGCAAATCCTCTCACCTTCCTTGAATTTTTGAAACAAAATTTATAATAGATCTGTGTGTACTTTTAATTTCCTGTATAAAATAATTTATATTAGTGCCTATCAGTGTAAGATAGAATACATGAGGAGATATTAATATGATTTATAATCCCAGCAATAGACTGTCTTGATGATCCATGACTGATATGTTTTGATTATTTCATGAGTGGATGAAATCTTGTCAGGTATCTCCATATTATACATTCTGCTCATACTACATTAGGTAATTTATTGATCAGCATGTGGGAGTGCCATCACTATAAAACCTTTTTGTCTCTTTATAGCATTTGTTTTCAATTATGATGCTACCACATGGGTATAAAATTAATTTCAAAATGTTTTCCGTAGAGAATTAGAAACAAACTGATTTATAAGTCTGCATGTGAAGGTGAAGTTGTAAAACATGCTGAAGAACCAGAAACATCTGTCCTTTCATCGTGCAAATATTGTGGAGCAAACCCACAAGGTTTCCTTTACATCGTCTGGATCATATTGATCCAATTTAAGCTTAAATATTCCACGAAATCAGATCTCTGTCATCGTTTTCCTTCCCCAGTGGTCTGCTGATGTGAGTGGCACCATGTGCCTGAGTGGTGTCTGGAGCCAGAATTAACTCAAAAACTTTCAGCTCTAGCAACAAAAGAAGATTTGTCAAAATTTCACACTGCAGGTCATTTACCACAACTTCCTGTACTTGCTCCAAATACACTACCCTCTTAGGTGCTGAAATATTCCATTCAAAAGCTTTTACAGCCAATAATCATTTCCTCTACAGAAATTCCATTCTGCCACTTATAGCATTTTTATGGCCAATGTGCTGACTATATCCAGACAGTGCAGAATTGAAACCTTTATTGTTACCTGTCTGAAGAAATTAGACCTCACTATTCAAAACACAAAGTCCACCATCAAACATCCTTTGTAATTTACATTACTGATACAGCTCTGACTCTAACTTGCAATTTAAAATTAAGCCCTCGGAGAGCCAGATTAAACATGTATTGTTAACTTACTTGCCAAAAATAAAATTATCAACATATGTTCTTTCCTCATACATTAATGCAATTTCAGCCAAATCCTTTAATATTTTTCTTTTAAATATTTTGTTTATATAAAAAACTAGGTTATTCACAAATTCATAGAGAAAATACTTTGACAGAAAAATTAAAGTAATCTGAACTTTATTCAGACCACTTCCGCCACCCACTTTGTGATCATACACCAAAAGTCTACAATTTTGCAAAAGATTTTTAATTTTATGCTGATATTTAGGATTGGATTTAAACTGTGCGATACTTACGTTGGTTTGCCACAAATTTTCCGATGGTACCACTGTTTGCAGTTGGTGAAGTACTTCTTGCTGGATCCTGTTACTTGTTGCATAGCACATACATTGGGGCTGAGAAAGAACACACACATTTTTCTTTTTAAAGCAAAGAACGGTGACCAAGGGCTGTTCAGGAAACAGCAACAGCTTAATCCATCTGCTGTCCAGCTATTCAATGAAACCATTGTTTCAAATCAAGACTGAATTAAAAACTATCACATCAAATTCAGTTTTTAGTTCTTTTAAAAAAACTATGTTAAAAGCAAGGCAACATTGCCAACACTGTTTCAGTAATTATGAGGTTTTTTTATTCTTAATTAACAGGAACAGGCTTACACTCCTACCTTTACAATATACTTCAATTTGAATGAAAACTTCAACCTTCTTAGTTCTGGGACCAAAATAACTTTTTTTCAATCAAGTTCATTGGCTTTTTCACAGGCACTTTAGTATGTCTGTATATACAGTGCAGCATTTTTGGTCACATTTGCATTAAATTGAATTGATGTTAAGATGTACAGTAATTTCAAACAAAACTTTTGTTAAACTTTCTTTAAAAGTTGCTTACCCATGCTGTCTGCCTCTGATCCTGCTGTGCTGTAATACTTGTTTGTAAGGTAATATAGCACTTGTCAATGTAATGCAAACTAAAACTAAAGAAAAACCAAATAGAACAAAATTCTTCATGCTGACTAAAGACCTCTGCAAAATCCAAGCAGTCTCCTGAGGTAAAAGGCTGCCTTTAACAGAGCTACAATTTATAGAGCCCTGAGCTGAAGGGGCGGAGAGGAGCAGTTAAAATGCAAAATCCTTACTGATGTAACTAGTGGGCAGGACAGGACCCCACAGACTGAGGAAGTAACATAGAGCTTTGTCATCTAAACTTTAAAGAAACCTCTCTTTCTTCCTGTTTGCTTTGTTCTGGCAAAATGTT